>NC_139413.1:28415890-29015890 GCF_905368555.1 Meleagris gallopavo | reverse complement strand
CCACTCAGACAGCACAGGGGGGCTCACTGCACAGACACACAGCACACACGTACCAGATTGCTGCTTTGTCTGCACTCAGGTTTGTGTATAACCACATTTTGGTGCTCCTGCACATGAGCACCGCCGCTGCCCTCACCCTTCCTCCCACCTGGGGGGCAGTGAGCCCACATGCAGCACAGCTTTGTGATCAGTCGCAGGCTCCTTCATTTTGCTGACATTAAGGCTTATGCAATAAACTCCAATTCTGTATTCTGTCAGTAACTAACAACTGCTGAATTATCTCCTTCCCAAGGCATACATCATTGGAACCCATTTAAAGTGCCTAATGATGTATTAACGGAGCATGATTTCCTAGTACAGTTTCTGAACTCCAGCCACTAGCACCAGGACCAGCGCTGCCAATCAAACAAGTGTGTAAATAAAGGTTAATTGGACGTGCAGGATGAAAGAGCTGGGACATCAGGTTTGTTCCCACCTGAAGGATGCCCCATCGCTGGAGGCATTCAAGGCCAGGCTGGATGTGGCTCTGGGCAGCCAGGTCTGGTGGTTGGACGCCCTGCACACAGCAGGGGGTTGGAACCGGATGAGCCATGCTGTGATTCCATGACTCTGTGAAGCCCAACATCAGCCCCCGCTGCCCGACAGACACAGCACTGAGCACAGCCTCGCATGGTCTTAGAAAAGTTCACAGAACCATTGGATAGCTCTGGCTGGTTGGGCCCTGAAGTGGTGGGGATCCCAAATTCTCAACTCTTGCCACATCTCCAGGAGCCCCTCAGAACACGCGGTGTAACAACGCACCTCCGTGTCCGCAAGAAGCGTCATTTTGCAGGAGCTAGGGCTGCATCTCAGTGCATGGCGGTTTTATTACAGAAAAAGTCCACCCTGTTTTTCTAAATTCATTAATGTACCTTAAGTGCCTCTTCTCCTTCAGAGACTCTCGTTCAGACTCCCGGCTTTTGTTTAGTCTTTCGCTGCTAATTAACCCTCCTGAGCCATTTGCTCCCCGTTCTGCTCCGAAGGCCTGACCTTTCATTGGAGACATCTGATATTTTCAAGCTCTGATTAAAATATTTCCATTAAGTGCTTTTTCAATGAACAAAGGGCTTTTGACATGACGAAAAATGCATTAGCTGAAATATTTGGGTTTGCTAAAAACATATCAATTCCATACAAAATTGCATTAATTACACAGGCAAAAAATATCCTCAATTAAAAAACTGTAACTCCACAAGGAGAGGGTTGTAGGTTTTTGTTTCTTATTTATACGTTCTTCTGAAATGACAGCATGGCTGAGGCTGAGACACCCCGGGTTCCTGTGTGCCCAGAGCTGTGCCCAACCCCACACCCCCTCAGGTTGGAGATCCCCACAGAGGAGCCCTCAGGCTTTGATGTGCATGCTCTGGCACTGCCCAGCCCAGCAGCACTGCTTCATGCTCACATCTAATGGCAATGACTGCAATTCAGAAAATGCAACTGAAATTAACCCCCTCCCCCCCCCCCCAATGGAATAAAACATTGGTTTTGGGTGTTGTTACCTTTTGGCTCAGCATCCAAAAGGAATTACCACACCAAGGCAGACCTGTGGGGGGCATGGGGACTTAGATATTAGGAGGAAGTTTTTCCGCCAGAGGTGGTGAGGCACTGGAACAGGTTGCCCAAGGAGGCTGTGGATGCCCCATCCCTGCAGGCATTCAAGGCCAGGCTGGATGTGGCTCTGGGCAGCCTGGGCTGCTGGTTGGTGACCTGCACACAGCAGGGGGTTGGAACTGATGAGCGCTGTGGGCCTTTGTGACCCAGGCCATTCTATGATTCTGTGATATATGATATGACTTCCCACAGCAGGGAACCACCTGGGTTCTTGCCCTTAGCTCTGGGTGTGGGTACGTGAAGGTGGAGCTGAGCTCATGGGTCTGTGCTTGGTGATGCTCAGTCGTTCACCGTGCCCCCAGCAGCCCTTCTCTTTTCCGCTTTTAGGCATGCGTGTACAGGGCTGCTCTGCAAATCTAACAAGCTAATTTACAGGAAAAGGAAGCCCTTGAAAAATGATTGGTTGACACTAAAACATCTCCAGCTTTATAGTATCATAGCGTGATATCATTAACCTAAATGAGCGAAAGTCTGGGAACAGAGCAAAAACAAAGGGACAACTCCAGTAACAAAGGGGAGAGAGACAATGAAGGCACTGCTGCTGGTTTGTAACACAATGCTGACACGGGCTGCTATTGTGTGCTAATGCCATACCATCAGTACGTCTCATTGTCAGTGCTTGTATTGTGACAAACACAAAGCTCATCAATCCGCAGATCCATGGCCATCTGAGAGGAACTCATGAGTCTCCCATTCATTTTTAATGGAAAATGTAACTTGTCCCACATTTTCCGTTCCACATCCACATCTATGGCCCTGCTTCCTGTTACCCTTTTTGCCTCCTTTGTTCTGGGTTGGGCTGCACATTTGGGTGAATTCCTAGCCATTTAGAGGCATGAACAAAATCTGAGTTTTGGGAACAGCAGAAAAGTACGCATGTCCAGGACTTAATGCTTCTCCAAAACCTGCTCAGAGGAGGTGAGCTCCAGCTGGGCAATAGGGCAGTGTGTAGGGCTGCACCTCTGGCTTTCTGTTATGCTGCCCTAAAATCAACTGCATCCCTTTACATTCTGCTTACAGAAGCACTGCAGCTTTTAAAATACTTGTATTGATGGTAACAACAGCAGTTTCCTCGTGGGTGAGGCTTGTGAGGTGTCCTGTTTATGGATGTAACTGTATTTTGATGCTTTCTCATGCTTTAAAATATGTATTGTTTGTTATAGACATTGCTGAAAGCCCCCTCGGGCATGAACTTCTCCCCTTCTCCTTTTGCAATATTTCCCCATCCATGTCTGAATAAGAGAAACCTGGCAGAAGTCTGTCTTGTTTTCGGTTCTCCATTTACACACAGGAAAAGTCAGTTCTTGTTTAGCTGTAAGAGATGCTGTGATATGAAAGCTTAGAAGAAGAGAGCACAGCGTCTGGTGTTGGGGCAGGGCTGGGATGGGTGCAGGGAGCTCCCTGCTCTCTGCGTGCATAATTAACACGCTAATTGTCTTCTGCTGGAGCCACCTTCCACCTCCCTCACTGACTCCAGGGCTCTTCTTGAGAGTGCATCTCAGTATAATGACAGTCTCTGCCTCCCCCTCCTTTAAATTTATTTATCTGGCACTCCCAAAGCAATAGGATTTCCCTTACATATTACAAAATCTGTTTGAAATAAAAGCGGGTGGGTTTAATCTCTTTAGATATCTATTTTTTCAGCACGTACTAACATAAAGGACAGATAAAGAGGTCAACCTCTTTATGGATTTTCATATTGTTCAAGTCATACTATTCCAGAGAAAATAAATCACAGTCAACATAGTGTCATCTACTCCTCAACCATCATTTCATGATCATTATGATATCATTATAAACATGCTTCAAGCGTATCTCAGCTCAGGGATTGTCATCCACAGTAAATTCCTACCTGAGATGAGCTCAAATAAAGCAATCTGCTCTTCTGGATCATATTAGACCAGGGAATGCTCACAATTCCTTGGAGTTATGTTTCTATGAGGAAAGATTAGCCTTGTATAACATTAAGTCGCACTTTGTTGTTCTCAGCTACACTAAATGTAAATCATATCTCACTCACAACAATAATTCAAACAGAAAATGCAAAAGAAAAGACATAAATATTAAAAAAAAAAAAAGACAGGATATATAGGAACACAGTGCTTTTAAAATCTGGCTTGAAAGTTGAATACCGTTATACACAATACTCTGAAACTACTCAGTTACCCAAAGAATTTCTGTGAAATAATTTCATATACACACCTTGATGAACAGCACAGCTGTTACTCAGCTGTCGTAACTCGGAGCCATTGGAGGAGCAGCTCTTGACAGAGGTGTTTCCTTACAGCTACACTCTGACATAGCGATAAGGGCATCAAGGAGCTCATGTAGGTCTGCTCACAAGAAAGAGCCAAAGAAAGTACTTCTGAAATACAACTTACATCACAAAACAAGTGATGCTACTCTGTGTTTTAAAAGGACTTGTAATAAAACTGAATTAGAATCATTATGGTTGGAAAAGACCACTAAGATCATCAAGTCCAACTGCTGACCCATCACCATCATGCCCACTAAACCAAGTCTCTAAATCAAAACTGAATTAAAACAGAACTAGAATGGCTAGATTACTTTGCAGGCTTTTAATCTGAAGCACTGGGGCAACTTCCAAACAAAGGATGCTTTCTCCAGCCCAGGAACACACGTGCATGGTGACAACCTGAGCCCTGTACCTGCCCTTACATATCCAGGGAGCAGCCAGCTTGCTCCACAGCCTGCAGACAGAACACAACCAGCACAGGAGGGCAGTGACAGCCAGCAGCCCCCAGCAGATTCCCCTCCTGGGTGCACTCCCAGCTGCTCCACTGAGCACAGTGCAGGGCACCTGGTGTGACCAGCTGTGCAACATCAACTGCTGCTCTCCAGGAGGCCAAAAAAGGCTGGGGGTGGCTGTTGGAGCAGGTAGGTGTCTTGTGTGGTGGTACAAGGAGATCTGGTATGGAGGGGTGGCAGGCTGGGGCCTGCAGGGCTCAGTGGGTGCTGGGAGGACATGAAGATGTGCCATGGGAAGGCTTCTCTTGGGTTTCTTGTCAGGTACTTCCTAGCCATGCTGTGTCTCTTTTTAGACTTCTTTGGGGTTAAACTAAAATCAAATGGGGGAACAGCCTTAGATCAAGCTTGAGTTAAGGTGGATCTTGGAGATTTTTTGGACCTATATGTGTGCTTGAAATACTCTGAAGGTGTTATAAATTCAACATGTGAGGTTCTTGCTGAGTTTCTTTTTGTACTTCTGCTACGCATCCCAAGTAGTTCTATTGTATCCTGTGTTTCGTACTGTGACCTATGTAGCACAGGCAAAACACGCGCTGGAGCTTCAGCAGGAGTTATTTCCCAGAAGCTCGGTAACAGTGCTCCCAGTGGTGGCGCTCCCAGCACAGCGTGGGAAGAGGGGGAAGAGCAGGTCCCAGCAGCTCTCACAAACTGGAATTGTGACCCCATCCTGCACTGCAGTGGCACAGAGGTGGCCCATCTGGGCAGTGCTCTGCCCGTCCATTGGCAGCTGGGAGAGGGCTGCTGCAGCAGTGCTGCCCTCCCGCTCTGTGGCTGTCGCTTCCACCTTTTCTTGGCGCAGATTCTCTGCTACCGAGAAGCAATACGAAATGAGAGCACAAAGGTCTGGAGAGGGTCAATGCGGCTGCTGATGGAGACTTACGGTGAGAGGAGAGACAGCTCCAGCTCTTACCCTGATGAAAGGCCAAATCCTGCTTTTTCCTTATAGCACAAATTAATCCCCAGTGAGGTACAACCTGGGTTAGTAAGAGCACTAACCGAATCTCCTGTGTACCGAGCAAATCAGCCTTTCCTTCTCCAAACAGCACTTTGTACAGATGTGTAAATAGAAAATGTTGTTTTGCTTCTCGAGGGATCTATTGTTTGGTGGAACAATAATAATAGTTTCCAAATGTATTTCAGCATTAAAGCATGTGTATTTCTGCGGAGATTGGCTTTGCTTACAGGAACACAACCTCTCCGTAATTACCAGGAAAGCTGACTCACTCTTCAAGGCTCGTCTGCGAGAGCCAAGATGGAGTGCTGCAAATCTCGGGCTGAGGAAGCAGCTCTGATACTGCAGCCTCACTGCTTGTGGGGCTTTCTAGATTCCTGAAATCATCCTTATTTTATCCCTCAATATTTCCTGGCATTCATGTGAGTTATGCTGACAGAAGTGTGTCCCTGGGACTTACAGTTAGAGGAATAGTGGGATAGGCCAGCAAAACAGAGTGATACACAGATGTTTCTGTGCACTCAGGAGAATAAATGAGAGGTGGAATTGCTTGATGAGAAGAACGTGATACTGGAGGAATGGGGTGTTTTTCATGTTGTCAAAACTAATCTTCGCTTGAACAAAAGTTAATATCCTGCAGTTTGCATGCAAAAGGCTGATAGCATTCTTGCTTCCACTGTTGCAGCTGGCATGGCTTGGGGCAGTCAGGATGGGTCTGCTGTGAGCCTGCCTGCTGAGCCTGAGCTGAGGCTGCAGGGAGGGAGGGGGAATGCAA
This sequence comes from Meleagris gallopavo, assembly GCF_905368555.1. NCBI lineage: Eukaryota > Metazoa > Chordata > Aves > Galliformes > Phasianidae > Meleagris > Meleagris gallopavo. The sequence goes on along the minus strand of NC_139413.1, from coordinate 29,009,744 downwards.
AACCTGAATGCTACTTCTGGTTAGGAAATGATGAAAAAAGAAAGGAAACTGTATCCTAGTTGTTAAGCTGGTATCTTTTCCCTTCTTTTGAGGAGAAACAAATTGCCAAATTCTGAGTGGATCATAGAATCGCTGTAGCAATACCCACGGGCCTGAACTCCCTGTGTCACCAGCCCTGGCAGTGAGTTGGTCCTGGTGTGCAGGTTGGGATGGCCAAGGCTGGAACATCCGTGCTGTTTTGCTGCTTTGCGGCAGCCACCCCTCTGTCTACTGCTGTCTTCTGCATTTCTATGAAACTGCTGCATGTACAGGCTCCCTACTGTGTCCATTTTGCTCATGCTAGTCACAGGCAGTAATGCCCATCGCTACAGCATCAGTTCTTTTAGCGACTGGTTTCTAATGGGGCTGAGAATGCTCTTCCCCAAGGGATGATTGCCACACACGGTCAGGCACGAGCAAGGAAGTGCTCAGCTCCTGAGTTTATCCCATGTGCCTGACCCTGCTCACCCATCTGGTTCTGGAACAAAGAGCCAGGACTCGTCACATCTCCACTGGCGTGAGGCATGGTCAGGTGCCTGGTGTGAGAGTCTGGAATGCGGAGGGCAAACCTTCTTGTACCAGGTCAGCGTGGCTCCAGTCCTCTTCCATAAGAGTGGCTGATCTACTTGAGCAGGGTTAGAAACGTCCATTTCTTTGACTCTGAAAGAATCATGGAACTGTAGTAGTTGGAAGAGACCTCGAGAAGTCACGGAGCCTAAGCCCCTGCTGAGGTGGGTTCCTACAGCAAGCTGACAGAATCACAGAAAGGAGACAGTTGTTGCCATATAACTTGAAGCAAGCGCATGGAGCAGTGCCCCACACCTGCAGACAGGACAGAATATGGGAAAGGCTGGGGTACCACTCCCCTCAGGCTGGAGGGATGAGCAGCAGGAGGCTGCCTGCAGAGCAGAGCCTGCACAGGGCTCCAGGTGGGGGCAAGTCAAAGGGCTGCAGCAGGACCACAAGTGGGGATTTAATTCTACACTTCTTGTGCTTCCTGAGGCTGAGTTATACTGGCAAGGAGTTTTTTCTGAAGGAAATGAAAAGCTGATAACTGGTGAGATATTACTGTAAAAATCTGCATATAATGAGTCCTGCATCGAACGAACTGCTCCATTAATAGAAATGATGTCTCAGCCAACGTAACGAAATTTGTATGTCTTGAGTGTTTTCTCAGCAATAATTTATCCCTTAAGGAAGACAGCACAGAACAAGTGTGGTCAGACTGTGACCATCCTCTCCTTTTGCTTATAAACAGAAGATGAGCCTAGTGGGAGGCGATCAGGAATTGCCAGGCCAGGTGTGCTGGAGGATATTAGGAGACTCGTGCTCCACCTCCATGCAGTGACCTGAGGTGGAGCTGGTGACACATTCAGGCTGCTGAGTGCTGTGGGTGCCTGAGCCCCAGTCACTCATAACCAGCCCGGTCCAGGTTGTGGGGAGCTGTGGGAAAACATGTGCCAAGCATGTAGTGAGAGGCGTTGGAGTTCTCAGAGTTTAGGAAATGTTTGCCAGATATGTGTTCTGGTGTTCGGAAGACAGGGAGTGGGACTGATGGAGATGGCTTATTGAGGCTAAGGAGTTCTGGGTGCTCCATTGGCTGCGGTGCTTTCACAGTGGTGGAGAGATGGGCAGCTCCACAAGCAGAGCCTGATCAAGTCAGCCTGATTCATTAGGAGGCAGTGTAAAGATAATAAATGATACTGGATACGCCTTCATACCAGCTAGCTCATGAGCTGATTGGGAAACTTTAGAGGAAGACATCTCTGTGTTAATTCTTTCATAAGTATCAGAGGAAAACTTAGGAAAGCTTACAAAAACTCAGAGCAATGCCTTTCAGTGAGCCTGGCTAAGCATGAAGACTATCTATCTCTAAATTCTCTTTTATTGTAAAGACCAAAGCAAGTCACAATTTATACTCAGGATGCACAGGAAATTCAGCTTGCTGAGAAAATGTGCAAGGAGGCTTTTATAACGCACCCAATAAAAACGTTCATATGAAAAGTGAGATAAATATAAACTTGAATCTAAGGTTGCAGGAGTATTTTTACTTCCACTTTTGAAGGTGGTCCAAGTATACTTCAGCAGAAGATAATGCTTTCCTATCTGCACCATGTCTATCCACGCTTGGCTAATGTAAAAAGCAAGCCAGTCGCAGGAATCGAGTAACAGCTGTTGTCAGGGGAAAACAGACACACAGAATTCTGAGCTGCTAATGTAACGTGAAACAGCAGTGGGTTGTGAACAGTGCTGTTGTGATAACAGCCACATGAAACCCTGCATGATCGTCTGCAGGGACGCAGAATGGAGTCCGTCTCTCTCGGCCCCAGGGGAGCGGGGCTGCAAGGTGAGACAACCCAAACAGCCACAGCCACGGGAGGTGAGCTCTGTGTCACGGGGCTTTCGTGCTCCCCTGATCCGTGAGCACACGTCCCTCCTGGCCTGGAAACCTCAGTGCTGCATCGGTCTGCAGGAAATGGCCTTGGTTTTGTTTGTCTGGTCTGCAGACAAGTTCTCAGTAAGTGTGATTTCTGAAGCCAGGAGGTGGAATTCACCTGTATGATTGACAACAAACAGTGATTTCTTGGGGGAAAAGGCTGAGGTGAAAGTGGATGGTAGTTAATGCCAGTCATGGAGATGGTTCTTAATGAAAGTAACCACTAATATTCAGGGAGGAGGAAATAGTGCTTAAAAGTGCTTTAAAAGGGATGCCTTGGGTCAGCCTGTTTTAGAGCAGCCCTTGGCTCCTAAGAAAGCACTGCTGGGGTTTGCAGCTGGGCAGGCTCTCAGCATTGTGCTGGGGAGCTGGTGAAAATTCTTTACAGAGAGAGTGGTGAGGAGCTGGAACAGCTGCCCAGAGAGGCTGTGGATGCCCCGTCCATCCCTGGAGGTGTTCAAGGCCAGGTTGATGGGGCCCTGGGTAGCCTGGGCTGGTATTAGATGTGGAGGATGGCAGACTTGCATGTGGCAGGGGGGTTGGAGCTTCATCATCCTTGAGGTCCCTTCCAACCCTGGCCATTCTGTGATTCTGTGAAACTCAGAGCAGTGCTGTGCTTGCTGCAGGGCTCCTGCTCCCCCTGGCTCCCCCCAGCACTGGTTGCTGGTTGTTAATGAGGGTGGCGACAAACCCAGAGCTGTCAATGGGCAGCCTGGGTAATAACCCTCCCACCTCTGTCACAGCCGGGGCTGAAAGCTGGTTTATGGCTCTTATTTGTAAAGCTCCTCATGAAAAGCAATTTCATAATATTAGAAGTATACGCAGTTTCTTTTTTTATCCAGACAGAATATAAAATGTAATCAGGACTGTTTAACCTGCAAAGCAGTGCTGATCCGTATTAAGTATATTTTTGCCTTTTGAGCACTTGGAATGTAATTGTGTAGCAGCACTGCATGCACTGTCCTGCTCTCATGAGAAGTGATGTGGGTCACTTAGCTGGGCGCTTGGAAGTGCTGCTGTGATCCCGGTGCTCTTGCATCATGGAAATCTAAGTGGCATATTTAAAATGTTTATATATGTAATATATATATGTACACATACAAAACAAAGTTCTGTGGCTCTGCTGAGTACGCCTTTAGAGGTGTGGAATTTGCAGTATCGGGACCTGATCCTCCTTCAAAGCCCTCCTTCCAGGAATTTCTGCAGTGACATTGGATGCTTCTCTTGCTGTTTATTTTCCCATTTCTGGTTCAAGTTCAAGGTGACATTTTATGGCATTCCTTCTAGCTGAAAGTTTTCTCTTCTGATTATGGATTTTTCTGGGTCTTTAATGAAGTAATTTTAAAATAATTTGCTTCTTGTGTCTGTTTCCCACTACTGTAATTCAACTTCTCCTCCCTTTAAGAAATAATGCCTTGATGGGTCTATACCGGTATTTATTTGCTAATTAGAGCCGCTCTGTCTGCTTGCATGGAAAGCATGATGTCAGGCAAAGGTTCCTAGGCAACAACCAATAATCACAATAGTCATTACTTCCCTTGTATCATCACTGCCACCAGGTCCAAACTTTTTCCTCCAGGTTTCCTCATTATATTTAAAGAATAATGATATTTCATTGCTGAAGGGAGGACAGCAGTTCTTCCCTTCCCTTCCCCTGGCGCAAGAGGCTCTCTGGGTGTTAAATGTGACCGTGTCCAGAGGGGATCCTCATGGCAGCTGCTTGTGTGGATTTTATCCCTTAATTGAGAATAGATGTAAAAGCTCCATGCAGAATCATGGAGACCAGAAAGGACCTCAGAAGATCATCAGCCCTACTAAAGCAGGCACCCTCCAGCAGGTTGCATGGGAAACATTCAGGTAGGTTTGAGTATCACCGACTCCATTTGGAGTCTCAATTTAGGAGGGTGTTAGGAAGGTACTCCTGGGCTACAAAGCTCATAACTCCTGGGGACTGATGAATGATTAAACAGCCTTATCAGAAACCAGAGGGGTTTCTAATAATGGGTACCCAGTGAGTTATAAGTCAAGATATTACTAAAGAACCTTTTTTTCCTCTTATAGGCAGTAAGTGAATGTAACCTGGTATTTCAGGGGAGAAGAGCAGCAGTAACAGCACAGGTAATACAGACCTCCTGCTGTGCACTGCGCTGGGCTCACAGCCTATGGCTGGGGCTGCTGGCACTGGGCTGTGAGCAGAGCTCCTGTGTGCCCTCCCTGACCTGGGCTCCAGCAATTCGTGCTTCATTAGATTAAATCCACTGGGGAAGCTGAAAGTTTCTGTTGTCGTTAACTCCCTGTTACCATTTATTCTCCAAATGTTTTGAAATGAAGGTGAAAACCAGCAAGTCATCTTCTGAAGCACAATCTGTTCCTGAATGTTTTAGGTTACATCTGCTGACTCAGCAAAACCACTGCTTTCCCTATAGGACTTACAATTCTTTTCAGCCTGCAGAGCAGGGGTGGATTCTCCTTTACGTACAGAGCCCCCTGTGCTCAGTCTTACTCCAATTCGTACAGAAAACTCTCCCTTATTTCCAAATGGCATGATTGAGCTGCAAGTTCCCATTAAGGAGCTGGCTCTCATCCACACTCGATCCTCGCCTGAAGCCCTGGTAGCACTTAACCCCAGAAGTTCAGCTCTTGGTTTGACCAGAGGGCAGAAAAACATCGCCCATGTTTTGAGCCCAGGTTCAATATTTATGTTTGTGATGAGCAAAAGAGCCTCAAAATGCTATTTGAAAATTGCTGACCTCCAACAGCCACTTCATGCCTTGCATCTGCATTTAGAATGGATTTCCTGAATCTAATTGCAGGTTCAACCAAATGCTGGTTCCCATTCGGGTGCTGGTCTTGAGAACAAGACCTTGGTCCTTTAAGGGGTGATAGGAAAAATAACTTCATATATAGTTTTTAAAAGAACTGTGTAACGTGCTCTTTAATCTGCCAATTTCCATTTTCATAAGTCTTTTCTCCACAGTTATTAAACATCTTTAAAATATAATTTAAAAAATGTAATAACCTTTGTCATCTGTTCTACAGCTTGCCTTCAGCCACTGCACTACTTGTGAGTACAGAATTTCAAATTAAATTTACTAATCTCATGGAGAAAGGACACTTTAGAAAATATTGCATTCACAGTTTATACTGCTGGAGCAAGCTAAGAACAACTAATTCTATCGAGTAACAAAATAAATTATGCATTCTCTCTCCTGCTTGAGCTAGAATATTTCACAAACCTATTCAGAAAGCTCCTCATGTAAAACCAATGGAAAATACCAATTAACCACAGGTTCCAGCTATGGATGAGGAGGGGCTGGTTGTGCTTATTTCTAAATAGCAGGACAGAGGCTAATTATTTCTGAGAAGGGGCTGTTGAGAGGGACAGGAGGAGATCTTCCACTCCTCAATGCGCGTTCCAGCTGGTCTGCTTGGTCTGTGCAGGCATGGCCCCATCCATAGGTCGTGATGCAAACACATAAGAAATGGAGGTATTAGCATTTATGTATGCCTTCACACATGTTAAGTTGACAGAAGAAATACGCCACAAGCAGGTGTGATTTTAAGACATTGCAATTGGAATGTACTGTGACCAAAAGAACCTATTCCCAAAATTCAAATTTTACATAATTCGAATGGCTCTGAAAGCAAGGTGCCAAACCAGAGGAGCTGAGCTCCTCAAATCGCAGTTCTTGTGGTTTCTTTTCCTGTTGCACAGATTCACTCTATGAAATGTGAAGAAATGTGTAAGCCTGCTGCGAAGCCCTGCTCTGCATGGGTCCTTCTGGCACCTTGCTGGGCTGGGGGCATGCTGGCTGTGGTGCCACCCTGAGCCTGTGCCCTTTGTTGTGGGGCTCTGGGGATGTGCCCTTCATTCCAAGTACTTGCTGTCAAGATCAGGGTGCTTTCCTGGGGACGTCCCCAAACCTCCCCTTAACCTCAGAAACATTCCCAAATGTTGCAGCAGGATACCCGTGAGGCTATGGCTCCTGGTGCAGACAGACTTATAGGATTTGCCAGCAGTGAAATCCTGATGCGTGGTGGCCAAAACGTTTAAAACATCTTACAGCCATTGAGAGAAGTGCAGGAAATGGGTTTGAGACCATAAGTGACATCTCCCTTCGTCCTTGCTTTCGTCTCCGCACACCAGTGTCACTTTGCCTCTCAGAGTTGATGCTCGTAACCCATGTGGTCCTGCTGACCCAGAGCGCTCAGCTCCCAGTGCACCCTTTCCAAGTCGGATTCTCAAGCTGGGATAGTGCTTTGAGATGACATCAAATCCACCCAGGAATACATGGGAGGCATTTATTTTTGCCATGATATCATTTAACAAAAATCAAAATCATGCGTATACATCTTTTCCATGTGGCAGGAAAAAAAAAAAAAAAAAGAAGCCCCCACTGCTTTGAAGAGCTTTTTATAAGAATGAAGTCAGAAAACACAATCCAGCATGGGAAGTCTTCCCTGATGTTGTTCTCACAACTCTTTGATGTGGCTGTCTTTCTGTCCATGCTTTGAGTGGGGGGCTTGGAAACCAGGCAGAAATAAATGAGTAGGAATCAGCACGCTGCAAACAGTGCTTTGCTTTGTCTTCCCATTCAGCCTCCACCTGTCTGGCCTCTGGAGCTGACCTTTATTTAATTGGGACAAGGCTGGAAGGATCATTAGAAAGCATTAGGTTCCCGTGTCTCTTCCCTGTGCCTATTTGTGAAGAAGGCACTGTCCATCTGCAGGGCACATCCCTATTTTGGCCCGGTGGCTGCTGCCTCCCGCCAAGGCTCTGACTGATGCTTCAGAAGAAGGGGAAATAAAATTCTCACACACCCAGAAAATTGAGCAGTGTTGCTCACCGAGGTGGCATTTGGAAGCGTAATCTTCAGGTACTCTATTTTGAATGAAGAGATTTGTAAGAGGCAATTTCCTCACTCCTAGCCCTGTCCTGCAAGCCACCTCACTGAGCTGGGAGAGGCAGAGCTTGTTAATGGAAGGAGGAGAAACTGTACATCAAACGGGTGCTAAGTGCAAGTGAGCAGCTTTTGGGACAAACAGTGCATTGCTGGGTATAAATGTGGCTCTCATTTGTGTGCCAGTGATGATGCACGGTGAGCGTATCACAGGTGTGTGTGCTTCACGCCGTCAGGGCACAGGAGGAGGGCAGCTTTCACAATCAGCCTCCTTTATGTTCCCCTATGGCGGCCTCAGTTCTCACAGAATAGGGTTTTTTGCAGAAAAGGTGCTTGAAAAAATACTCTTTAATGAAATGCTTTGGGGTATGTAATCAGAATTTTTTAATGATTCATGTCATAAGTGCAAAGAATTTTGGCTAAAGTGAAAGGTAAGATTTTTTTAATCATCAACATGCTCATTATTCACTTCCCACTCTAAGCCAAGACAAGAAAAACAGCAGCTTTCTGATGAAAAGGAGAGAGATCCATCAGGTCCCACTCACTTTTCATGAACTAAGAACTGATGTCAGTGACTGTCAGATTCAAGTGATTTTCTCCATAAATCTCCTCTTTACTTGCAAAAAGGAATCATTGTTCCCTAACACTGCACAAGCTTTTTGTTCAGGTTTGCTGTGTATAAAATTTAATGAGAACAGGCACAGAACACATCAAGAGCTGAGCATGTGTCAGTTAGGAAATGTGTGTGTTTGAAAACCTTTTCCTATAATTATCTACATTTCCACTTACCTACTCAGGGCTGATGAGGGGAAGGGGGCTGGGCATCTCCTGGAAACAATGAAAATGACAGCACGAAGTGCCTGGCTGCAGGAACTGTCAGCACATGGGAAAATAAGTGGAACTGGAAGGAGCTAAGACAGCTCCTAAATCAATTGTCCCCACAGCAGTGTTATTTTTTCGGTCTGAAGTTTCGGGGTACTGTTTCTTGACTGACTGCTGCTGCTGACTGCACTAATTGTGATCATCTATTTTGCTCCCTGTTTGCTGTGCCCATCTGTCGTACCCGCTTGCACTCTGACCCCATCCCAGGGACACCGCAGTCTATCTTCCCGTCACTGTGCGTGATGCGAGTGTGGTGGGCGGGCGCGTGGGTTGGGACAGTGGGCTGGGACATTGGGCTGGGACATCGGGCGGGATGCCTGGCTGGAATGCTGGACTGGGGTGCTGGGCTGGGATGTTAGGCTGGGACACAGGGCTGGGACGCTGCTGTCTAGAATGTTGGGCTGGGTGTAAAAGAAAAGAGGTGTATCAGGCAAGGAGAGGCTGAGCAGCTGGGAGCTCTTCTTGGTGGCCATAGCTAAAACAAGGAGCACAATGAAAGGTTAGCTGGCAAATGCTCACACGGGAGTTCTTGAAGGCTTGGTGTTCTTGTTGTATGGATCGTACAAGTATAAAATTCAGCTTTTGTTATGCTGTGATTCATCTTCCTTACTTTTATTTGTGAATGCTCTTACAAAAACGTCAAGATTCCTCTATCTTCTTAAAAGACAGAAAGCAATCAGAAAGCAAAGAGAACGAGCAAAAGGAGGTACTGTAATTTTTAAACGATGTTTGAAGCAATTAGAAGTTCTTCTAGCTTCTTGATTCTACATGAGCCTTTTCCAAGGAAGTCATTGGGAACAAAAAGTCACCTTTCGGTTGCTTTCTTGATCTCCACAGACGCCCATTTGTTGTTCACCTTGAAGTGGTTTTTGAAATGTATACCAGTATTGTGTTTTAAGCACAGCAGTGAATTAATAAAAAGAGAAGGAGGTCGTGCCCATAATTTGTGTTTGGCATTAAAGGACTTGCAGCTTGTCAATAGCATTTGAAATATTTCTTTCCAATCTATTAAGGTATTTAATTTAATGTTAACCTTAAACAGTCAGGGTTGGTAGTCGCCACCAACAGTAAATTAATACTGCTGTTTTGCGACTCATTAATTGCTATGGCGGAATTGAAACAGTAGCTCAATAAAGTCAAATTTTGATTTTCACATTTCCCAGGCAGGTTATGAAGCCGCGTGAAATCTTTTGCAATTAGAACAGAGTGATCTTTCTGAAGCGCCCCGCACTATGCAAAGCACAACTGGCCTTGTTCTCAGCTCTCTGATTTACCGTACTTCATTTATCGAAGTGTGTACATCAGAGCAGAGGTAATTTCCCATAACACGAACAGGGTGCGAGTACAATGAAGCCTAGATGGTAAATAATTGCAACCTTTTTGAGACGCTTTTGTGCGGTGACGTTTTATTGATGTTTCTTCATCATCACTCTCAGCCAACTACAAGAAAAATAAAAGAGGTGACCAAACGCCTGGGAAACCATTTCAGAAAGATTATCTGAGCATTTCTGCCTTCCATGAATTTGACAGAGTGGCAAATGTGTGAGGGATTTCTGCTTCCGAAGGGAAGGCATCGTAGTAAATGATGCAAATTGGCAGGATTACAGAATATAATGAATCCAAAGAAGATTTTAAAATATAATTGGAAAGGGTGTCAAAGAAAAAAAAACTTGTTAGTCTGTTTTATCTGTTAGTGGGACTTGAGCTTACATCCTATTAAGAATTTTAGCCGTGCCAGAGAAAAAGAATTGAAATGTAGCGCCGACACTTGTGAGCACTATTACTGAACAATAAACTGTGCAGGGGTGACTGCAGAAGATTTGTCACGGGTTTTTCATTGTTCTTTAACTCCTAAGGGAAGAGAAAATCTGTTTCTTAGAATTTTTTTCTCTGCATTTTGACTTCTGCATTTCCTTATGCTAATCAGACTTGCGTGATGTGAAGTATGATTATGGAGAGTGAATTACCGCTTTAAGCCACTCCGTCTCTCGCCTGCAGGAAGCAGTGCTAACGAGCAGCACCGCACGGCCTGGCAATGAAAGTGGCACAGCCTGCAGCCCCTGCCCCACTGCTCTGTGCTCACCCACACAAAGTGCCCCTTCCCTCTGCAATCTTCCTTCTTGCGTCACCAGAAAAGTGCACCATCATTCCCTCTCCTCCTCCTTTTTCCCAGCACCCACCCTAAAACTGTATAGAAAACCTGTCCAGAAAACAGTCGATGCCTCCTAGGAAAGTGAATAAAGACACGGGGAGCCCCAGGCTGAAGCTCTGCGTGCAGCAAAGGTGGATCTGTGCCCTGAGAGCACATCAATGGTGTCACCATGTCACTGTGACTAGGGTGACAAGGCGTGATGTTCTTCGTGCCAATGCAGCCATTTGGGGTAAAGAAACTGTGGATGAGGGTGGCCTTCAAAAACATTGCTTGAAATGTTGTTGTGCTCTCAGCTTTGGACAAACAGGTGTGGTGTGCTGCAGGCAGGCTCTGCAGCGCCCTGCCAGCTGGAACCCAGCTACAACCGGGGCTGTGCTGAACACCTGGAGGGCTTCAAGTCATTCTGCTGAAATCAGGAAGTATCGTGGAAAAGGGCGACGTCAGTGGGAGTACAGAAGGTGCTTAAATAATAACATGAAAATGAAGGTGAAAAAGCGCATCTTGGAGAATTGTATACTGAATCACTCACGCAGTGAGTGCTGCTTCTTGCAGCACAGAACATTTTAACCGGTTAACATGCTCCAGAGATTCCTTTAAAAGTTATTCTTTAGCTCAGGCCAGGCCTGGGATCTTGTCAGAGAAGACAAACACACAATTTTTTATGGATAATATTGTTATAGAGTCTGCTATGACAGAGCAGCAAAGCTGGATGGTAGCTCATACAGGGCTCAATGTACACCTGTTGATGCTAGCAGCTACTCTGAACACAAAGCTGGACGCCCTTTTCCCAGCAGGTTTGGAAATAGGGTTTGCAGTCTGTAAGAACAGGTTGGTTGGCTCCTGTCATGCCCACTGTTTCTCCCAGCACAGACCCAATAACAAGGGAAAGGCCAGAATGGTTGCACTATTCCCTCCTTGGCCTTGGAGGAGCTGCCTGAAGCTCCTTTCTGATGCTCATAGGAAAATACAACTCTGAAAAGAAAAAGTGAGACCTGTCATCAGACCAAACTATTTCATAAGACTTGAATCTATTCTCACTGTTGTTTGCCAAGGGCAGGAACCTTGCCCATGGTCCTGAGGCTGCTGCTATGTGACAGCTGTGCCTGGCACCTCATGGGCATCAGGAAAAGCCCAGGTGAGACCAGCACGAGTTTCACTGGGAATAAAAACGAAAATGAGATAAACCTTTAAAACAGTGAAGCGAGAGGAAACCGATGGTCAGCGAGCCGGCAGAAGCTTTGACTTGTAGGGATCTTTACCCCAGTCATTTGCAATAGTTGAGATGGTGAGTGTGAATTAGTTTGTAGGCCTGTAAAAATTAACTGTCTCAGAAAATAAAAATGCCATGTACTTAATAGAGAAAACTCTGAACAGGGAGATGATGGTACTGTGATGCTGCCTTAGCAGCAGCTGATGCCATTGCAATCCAATGTTATTGGACCATTGTATCTGTTTAATGAATGGATGCATTAGTTGCCTATCAGGCTATTTTGGAAATATTCTAGACATAATTCCTGACAGAATTGCCATAATTATTGCTTTTGTCGTGCGTTCGTTTGTTCGTAATTCTGCTCACTGTATGTAATTCCGGTTCCTTTCCAGCACAAATCTTGGAAAGAGTGGAAAGAGAGAACACAGGATGTTGGAAAACTCTCTGCAGCGTTTCTGTCATGTTGTGTGGGGAGAAGCAAAGACGGGCATAGCAAGAAGGAAGATCTGGATGATGTTCATCAGCTTTGGGCAACATCAAACCTTTCAATGAGCACAAGTCTTCAAATGACATCGAGTGAGAAACAAGCATTTGGTCCATGTAAATAGATCAACATCACAAAAGTCTTCATGAAGAAACGAGGGTAAGAGAAGTGTAGAAAGAGGTGGAACTGGCTGAGGGTGGTGACGGTGAACATGAATGTAGCGGGAGGAAAGCAGCTCTCAAGGCAGTGACAGCGGTGTTTGTGGGGCTGGAGACAATGAATCACGGTGGGATGATGAAGAATCTTCCAATCGGTGCCGCAATGCTGTTCTGCACCCACTGGGGCAGGGGAGCGCAGGGAAAATTTGGGCTTCGTGGGGGCAATTTGTTCCCTTGTGTTGAACCCTTAATTCCAACAAGAAAACACATATGCTGTAATACCAAAAGAAACTTGTATCAAAGTATAATTATTTCACTTTTTCTTAAATGGTTGGGTTGCAAATAGGCCCAGGCCTATTATTCCTGCTGAAGAGGTTGGAAAAATTAATGCCTTAAAGCCAACTTTAACTTCAGTGCATAATATGCAAAAGCAATATGTAAATGAGTATGTAAATTGCTTAAGTGAAAAAGGTAACAATATAAAGTTAAATTTGACCTGGCTGTCATTTGTTATGAGTGACGGGTAACATTATTAATACACCATCAAATTTAAATGGTAGTAATATTTATTCATTGTGTCTTTACTTCTGAACCACCTACTACACCAGGTCTTTAGCTCTGAATTATCTAAGACTGTAATCATTTCTACAGAGCACGGTAAACCGCTCGGACTGTAATTAGTGTTGTAACTGCTGCCTTGGAAAAGTGACAGCAATAAGCACTGTTGCTGTTTTTAAAGCAGATCAGGAAAAATGATCTGATCTACTGCAATCAGTTCTGCTCTCAGTGATTTCTGAGTACCTTACGAATCAGAAAATAATTCCAAGTATGCTGTCACGTATTCTGCTGTAGGGCTTGTTAGCCACAGGGAGCTCCTGGTGCTGTCCCCACATGGGGCTCAGCCGGGGCAGCAGGTTGGCTTTGGGTTCAAACCAGTCGCTCACTGCCGACTGCCTTCTCACTTCCCCTCCTGCACAGCAGCAAGGCTCGGTAAGCTATCGTGGATGGAAGTATGCTGCTTATGCACAGAACAATGAGCAGCAGATGCCCATTGATAATGGTAGTGTTGGTGCACAGGCTGCGTTGGAAATGTTTCTCGAGTTGCTGAAGATGCAGAAAAACGTGTATTTCTTATTTGAATGAGTTTTACCTTTTTATCTAGAGACGGTGTAGAGCTGAGGAGTCTCTCAAAAATGCCAAGAGCCCGAGCAGCACCATAAATAGAATCCTGAATCAAATGTAAATTAAGCTTTCTGCTGCAGTTCTGCAATAATCCATCCAAAGAGGAGCAGAAGCTAAAAACTATAATAACAATGGGATAAATTATACAGTCCCACGATTTTCCTAGCGCTGTTGTTAGCATAACACTAGATTGATGTTGTACCTACTTTTATTTTTTTTGCTGCTGGAACAGTCTTTGTCAAAGCAAGGAGGCATATGGTTTTTATTATCTAATGTATTTTGTGCAGTATGTGGAATGCTGCATTCATCTGACCTTTTCAGAATTTTTCATTTCCTTGGGCTGGTCACCCTGGTCCTTTGCAACAGGTTGGACTCCTCTTTTAATAGGAAAAGGAGGAGAGCAATGGTCAACCATTCAAAATACTGAATATTAAAAAGGTCAACAGAGTGTGGCACAGCAATGAGAAAATGAGACAATGCAATGCCAGATACCTCACTGCAGTAACAAAAATTGTTGCAAGAAGAGAAAATGTCACAACACAAATCTATTTTTGGGGAGGGATGGGGCCTGGTGTGCATCTGTCCTCCCTGCGCAGTTACAGCCACGTTTGTGCAGGCTGCACAAAATCTTGGGCAAAATGAGGTCGCTGGTGTGCCAGCCAAAGATATTTCCTAGTGATCAAGATACAGTTGTGCAAATTATGCTGGGAAACATGGGAAATATACAAGTTCTGGATTGTTTTGCATTTCCTTTTCTTTGTGCACTGTCTTAAGAATGACTGTTTCCCGGAGCTCAGAGGCAAACCTGTTTAATGGCTTGTCCTGTTCCTGCTTTCAGGAATATGCCCACTACAAGCAGCTCCATGGAGGTCCTTGTCCTGGTCCTGCCTTCTGAACATGGGCCCATAGAGCCCACTGATGGAGGAGGTGACCACCTCCTCCGGAATGATCCGGGCAATGTACCTTCTTGACCGCACCTGATGGACACGTGGTATTCTTCAGCAGGCTGCTTTCCTTGATTGGAATTATTTTTCTCTGTATTAATATTCACCAGGTTTTCATTTTCCATTTACAACATTTGAGAACCAAGGTGGCGTTTATAAAAATCCACTTGTAAAATTTGTCAGGCTGATTGTAAATGCACAAACAGGGTTTTTTACGTGTTTCCAGAGAGAAGTGCTATGGTAACTATTTATTTTGCCTTGGAAGGATAAGTCAGTATGTGATAAACATAGATCTGAGGTGCCTGTCTGGCTGCACCCTCACTTGCAAATGGAAGCCCATGGCTACAAGGGATTGCTATTTTGAAAATCCAAGCCCCAGAATTAACATAAATAAGCTACAATTGAAAATGAGATTTCTTCCCACCTGAGGCAGGAAGAATTAACTTGCAGGAATCCTATGTAGCAACAAAGGCACTTCTCCTTTGTGTTCTCAGAGAAAGAAACAGCATCACAAATAAGTTAGATAAAGACATCCCAGCCAGTGTGGTTTTATTACAACGTAATGGGATTGCACTGTAGGGCTACGACAGACCCAGCACTTCTTCAAGTGCGCTTTAAGCTTGGCTGCTTATATTTCCACTCGGGCAGTTATAGCTTCCAGACATCCTTGATGGAGGTCATATCTTGTCATCATTTGCATGCACAACTCCTACCGTCACCAGTGAGGCCTGAGTAAAATGGAATGGCACGAGCAGCCCCAAATTTGGCCTAACAACTTGGCAAACCGGCGTAATCACAGCTCAGTTCATGCTTCTGAGCAAGTGCCATATGCAGCTGCCTCTTAAAAGCAAACAAAAAATCCCAGCAGCACGAGGTGCCTCCTGTTCCCACCTCTGGAGCAAACCTGCTGGCGTGAGCCCAGCCCGAGCAGCAAGTGGTGCTAACAGCATGCTTTGGTAATGCTGGGCACACAGAGTGACTTGGCAGGTGGTAAGATCAAAATCATCAGCAGAAGAGCTGCTAAAAGCATCCCAGCTGCCCAAGGCCACTCTTACTGGGAACCGTGACAGAGCTGCACTGGGTGTTGTATGAAAGTTGGATGTGAAGGGCTCTTCCTCGTGACTTCAAGAAGTAAAACGGTAACCAGGTGGTTAGGAAAAGACCAGATTAAGTTTGAAACGTGCCTGCCCTCACTTGTGTGGAAGACAGCCTGGACCAGGCCCATACGCCCTGCCTTTAGGGACTGAAGGACCACATGGCACTGGTGGAGACCAACCAGAGCTGGCAGAGCTCAGGGTCAGTGCTGTGGGATGTTTCAGGAACAGCATTCCCCAAACTGCTGAGTGCAGCAGTGTTAATTCTCCTTGCTATTCTAGCCTGCATTAGTGGGTCTTTAGGTGCTTTTACATTGAGTGCACTTAGCAGTGGCTGTAGGTTCTCCAGCACAGCACTGATAACAGCCGTACAATCCCCAAAGCATTACAACAGCAATCAAAAAGGAGTGTGCAGGTTTCACAGAACACAGCCAGCACTTCAGAGCCCACACGCATACTGACGATCAGAACACGCACAGCCCGAGCTCTTCCTGCACTGCACTGAGCCCCTGCTGACCCAAACCTGGAGGGTAACGGCACAGGTGCTTCTAAAACACAGTTGTAGGAATCCAAAACAGTGCAGTTTACACCACCGCAAAAAGTTTAACTGTATAGATCCAAGCAGAAAAGAGCAAATGGCTTCCGATACGATCACTGGCTTACCGTTACTACAGCAGAGAGGGAAATGAGAAGATAGATGTGTGCTGGATGGCAGGACACAGGCACAGGGCTGCTCCTGGGGTCTCTGCACATCAGCCTGCAGGCATACCAGGACCATGCAGCAGGGAGCTGGCTGCTATCCCCGAGTCACAGCCTGCTGCCTTGCACCGGGAGGGCAGCATGGGCGGTGCTGCATCTCCAGGGTTCTCCATTTATTTCCTGTACATCTCCCACAGCCCCAGCTACTTGTTCATCCACTGTCAATCCCATTTTCCAGACTCCTGGCTAACACTAAGCAAGTGCTCTTATTTTAGAACATCATTGCGCTGAATGACGCATCCTTCATTTCCTGTCATAATAATTTCTAATAAGCTTTTTCCGTTATAAAAGTTACGTGGGCTTTTCCCTTTTTGCTCAAGGTATTTCTGGTTGCTTATTATAGACAGGAGATGGACAAGGCAAAGGTGCAGGGAGTGAGACTGTGCCCAGCACCACGGGTTGGCTCCAGTGTTTGGCCCTTCCCCACTCCCACCTCTTGCCTTCCCCTGTGCTCTGCTAGGCACAGGTGCACCCCTCACCCAGCCCAGTGCCTCCTGGCAGAGCTGCTGACCATGCCGGCAGCCACAGTATTTTGCAGAGACCTCACAGTCCTGCTTTTCAAATGCAGGAGGACAGTAAGGAGTTTTTCACAGAGTGGATCTGATCCAAAGCCAATAGGCAAGCAGAAGCTTACCAGCCCCTTGGGAGGACTTTAGATTGAGCCTTTCTAAACTTTTCTCTTCCTTCCCTGCTGGATGTTAATTATGACAGCTTGCAAGTGAAGAATTTTGTTCTCAGTCATATCCCAGATTCATTCTCAGTATAGATGAATGGCAAATTATTCATTCCCTCTCATCACAGTGGGGTTAGGATCTTTGGTATGCAAGTGATAATATTAATTGCCTGGCGTGTGGTCTTCTGAAGAACAGAAGTTAGAAAGAGTGAATCCACAACCAAAGTCATTAGAACAGTGCAATTCATTATCCGTGTGTGATTATTCCTAATGGCACAGTAATAGACTCCATACTAACAACAAATATCTTTTTACAAGCTTGGTGTTTTCCTCCATCACCCTTTTCCCTCGCAGGAGCTCCGTGCCATCCCAGCACAAGCACCCTGGGGCAGATGGGTGCCCCTCGAGCTGCATGGCCACGGCTCAGGGCTGCGGTGGCACAGAGGCCAATCGCGCCGCGGCATTTAAGGCAAATGCTCGACCTGCCTTAAAAATCCAGAGTGTCACTGATCAATTATAGCATGGCTGTGGCATTTGCAGCTCGCCCTGCTTCCAACCGCCCCGTCGTGCTGATGAGTCCCGTGGGAGCACTGCTGCCTGGCGTTGCGGTGGGACCACGGAGCGCTGCAGGACGGCTGCACCTGAGCAGGGAGTTCTGTTCTTTCTGGAGAGTTGTGCACAGAGACTGGGAGGGGGCAGCGCTCCCGTGGTGAGTACAATGAGTCCTTCAAACAGCTCATAAATCAAGAGTCACTTGGAGAGGGAGGCACGGCATCTCCTCTTCCCCCTGGGCTGCCAGCTGAGGCTTACACGAACATGCTGCCAACAGGAGGCTTTTTCTTTTTTTCTTTTTTCTTTTTTTCTTTTTTTCTATTTTTCTTTTTTTTTTCTTCTCTTTTTTTCTTTTCTTTTCCTCTTATTTTTTTCTTTTAATTTTTCTTTCTTCTTTTCTTCTTTTTCTTTTCTTTTTTTTTTTTTTTTTTCCTTTTTTCCAAATGTCCAACTTCTTGCTCTTAGTATAAATACATTTCTATTGGTAAGGGGGATGAAGACAAAGAGGAATGGCTTTGAACTAAAAGAAGAGAGATTTAGGTCAGATGTGAGGAGGGAATTCTTCACACAGAGGCAGTGAGGCCCCGGCACTCTTGCCCAGAGCTGTTGGTGCCCCACCTTGGAGATGCCTGAGGCCATGGGTGGGTGCTGGGCTGCCAGAGCTGGAGAGGGCACCAGATCACTGTGAAACCCCAGAACTCACCCACAGCTTTGCATCCTTGCCTTTAACAGGAGAGGAAGAAGGCCAGAAATATTGCTGAAATAGGGGAAAGGGTTAGAGCTACTTCATTTCTTGGCCAACTGGAAAGAAATTCATTTCTGTCCCTTCTGACCTTTCTGGAAGTGTTGAATGAGGAAAACCCTCAGCTGCTGTTCTGTCCCAGGGCTCCTCACTGCGGAGCAGTCCCCATCTCACCACCACACATGTTGGTGAGGAGCACATTACTGCACTCAGTGTCTCTGGGCCAGTCTCACGTGGGGTAATCTGCTCTTGAAAAAAAAAAAAAAACTGGGGATATTTCAGCACTGTGGTCCTTTCTATACAGTAGGGGCACTGAAACAATTCTGGTGTCACAGTGGAATACAAAATGATTTATTAATGCCAGGAAAATCTGCACCCTTGACTATATCCCAAAGCCAGTTTGAAGGTATTGCGGCAGGGTCATTACTGCCTGCTCTATTAGCAGGACCTGGAAATAGATATTTTAACTTTAATTGAATTTCATATAAGTTGGAACCTGGCCTTTAAGAGAAGTTCCATTTTAATTTATCGCAGACCCAGACACTTGCTTTAGGCTCACTGATTTAGCCCTCAGTGCTGCTGAAGACTTTTTACCCCAATTGCATTCTAGCACTGAATACAGAAACCTTAACTAGAAAATCAGCATGTTTTTGCTTTGGTGTTTTCTAATTTAGATGTATCTGTGCCCAGTGGGAGCCAGGTGTCTGACTTCTATTGCCTGAAGTTGTTCAAACTGTCTAGCAGCTAACTGGGTTAAATTGGCTGTTCAGGGTGGAATGGAAGTGTGTGTCCTTGCGAGTGCACAGTGCAGTGCTTCCACACGACTGGGAGCAACGCTTCTGGGATGACCTCCAGTCCACTGCCAGAGGCTCCGTGGATGCCTCCCATTCCCCAGACCCACGTTTTGGGGAAGGCTGCTGTAGGAGCTCCTGGGACCACAGAGTTTCAGATGTGGAGAAGAACGGGAGATTGACACTGGCAGGAAGTGAATAAATAGTTTTATTGGAATATTTTAGCAGTTTAAAATTAGTTTTTCTTTATGGAAGAGGGAAGCGCGAGGTTTGGGTTTTTGGATGAAAACTAGCAAATTTTGGTGGACCATCCCTTTCAGTCTGCAGAAATGGTGGGGAGGTGAGGGCTCAGAAGCACCTTCTGAGCTGCGGGGGACTCACAGTTCTGCCACCTGCCTTCCCTGGGCTCGTGTGCCTCCTGCTGGAGCTGGGCAGGATGGGAACCCCCTCCTTCCTCCTGCCTGCGTGGGGCTGACTTAGGGCCTCTGTCTTTGGTCAGCATAAATCATGGGGTGATTGCTTTTGCATGGCAGTGCTGACTTCTGGAGCATTCCCTTCTCTTTACAGAGGTCTTTGTGCTATGGACAGCCAAGGTCATGCCGGAGATCTGAGTCTGTTCAGTTCGGTGGCACATTCTTCAGCACTGAGCAGTGATGCGAATTTTGGGCTATTCACACAGCAGTTCTTCAGCTGTAACACAATAGCATCCTGGATGCTCAGCATTCTTACAGCTTTCCCTACATTTCTCAGCTGGTAAAGTTGGATTCAGGTGGGATCAGGGAAGAAACAGGTGAGGTTCCGAGAAAACCTGTCAGTGCACCTGCAGCTTCACAGCGGGCTCTCAGGGCACTCCGTTTGTGGAAGGCACATAGCAGCAAAGAGCAGCAAGGATGTATTGCTGCTGTCTATGCGCACATGTGCAGCAGCATCCAGCCCTCTCCCCGCCGCCCTGTGTGGCTGTACAGAAAGGCAGAGCAGCCAGAGGGGGCTGTGCCGTGGGGAGCAGCCCTACAGCACCCGGCTCATGGCACATCGCAGCAGAGCAGGGTTAGGGATGCTGATGATGCCGTGCAGCCTCTGGGCACGTGAGATGTACGTGTTAAATTATGCCACAGAAAAGCAAGTTAACGTATTAAACACACTGGAACTGTTTTTAACTTGTTTGTTTAGAAAACAAATATCTATTCCATATTACATTACATCGCTGAATTATTTATTTACAGCTCAAAATACCTGTGTTATTTGTGCCGGCTGCTATTACAAACGCCAAATTAATGTTCATTTATTTCTCCACTTACGCCGTGGAGATTGCATTATGACTTTATCAATTGGCTTTTCTTTTCTCAAAGAAACTTATTTCAATCCAATTTCTAACGTCATGTTACAGACAAATGAAAGCAGAGGCCCCCCGTATTGTACGTGAAATCTGTAATGCCGTGGCTCTGGAGTAATGCCTTAAACAATCGAGCTAAATATGTCAAGGGACTTTTTAATGCGCCGCGCTGATGAAGCAAGAGTATTAAATTTATTCAACCATGAAGAAGACTTTGATTATCATACACCTCAGCTGTGCTGTTATGTGTTGACCACGAGGAAAAAAATAATAGAAAATGGAATGTGATTAGTTCCTGATGGGCTGAAATGCCTTTAATACACCTAACATGGAGGGAATTCATATTAAGAGCTTCCATCAAGATTTTTTTCATATCTACCCCTCAACACAATGAATCAGTGTCTCCAAAGTGTGATAACGTTCTTATCAATATCTGAATGGAAACATATGGGATGCTGCAATCATTGTGATTTCATTGTTCGCTCCGTTAAGTGAGACGTGCACTGAGCTCCCGAGCCCTGTAAATACCCACACCGATATTTACTTTGGAAAACAAAAGCTGTGAGTTCTTTGTGCTTTTTTTTTTTTTTTTTTTGATCAATAGATTTGATTGCACAGATTTGGAAAACTGATCAAGTCACAAGATATTAAAAATTATTTTTGAGCTGCAGCTTAACAAAAGCCTGTTTTTAAGAGCTTAGTAGAAAAATGGCTGTTACACATTGGAGTGAAACACAATTATAAAACGCATGAACCATTGTCAGCAGAGGGAAAAACTACGAGAAAGTTTAAAAAGGTAATTATGAGTCACCTGGTTTGGCAGCACTGTGGTATTGCTTTCTGTTTCCCAGGCAGGTGCAGAGCCAGAGAGCTTTGGAATCACTGCTAATGAAGGGCCCAGTGCCTGCCTGCATTTACATGGGGATGGCTGCAGCTGTGTGGTTTGCTTCCTTACCACCCCCGTGATTCCTTCACACGTACTCTCCGAGTGGAGACGTGAGGGATGAAGCACAGAAATTCCACGTAACTCATGAAGAAGTGTGAAATCGAGTTTAAAATGTTGAACACTGTTAATTCATGTGCATCATTTGTAGAGGCAGCAGAGGTGGGATTGCAACAGGAATGGGAAACCAGAGGAGGAAACAAAATCCTGTGCTCAGGGCTCAGAGCCAGGCTCTGCCAGGGGTGGGGAGGCCCAGGGGGAAGATGGGGTCAGGATGGCTTCCCACAGGCGTGGGGCATGGGGCAGAGCTGCCATGTCCTGCAGCCATGGGGCTCCGGTTGGGGGTGGTGGGTCTTTGGGAACTGGCTGGGTGCCCACTGAGTCTCATGCATGGCTGATGGAAGAGCACCAGGATTTGCGTATTTTAATGGCATTTGTGCTGAAGATGATAAATGCAGTCTTCATCTAACAACTCCCAGGTTTGTTTTTTTTTTATATGAGAGACATGCTTCTGGTTAAAAACGCTTGCAACATTAATAACGCCTTCACAGAATCACAGAATCACAGAATTGTAGGGGTTGGAAGGGACCTCTAGAGATCATCGAGACCAACCCCCCTGCCAAAGCAGGTTCCCTACACCAGGTCGCACAGGTAGGCGTCCAGGCGAGACTTGAATATCTCCAGAGAAGGAGACTCCACAACCTCCCTGGGCAGCCTGTTCCAGTGCTCCGTCACCCTCACCGTGAAGAAGTTCTTACGCACATTCGTGCGAAACTTCCTATGCTGCAGCTTATGTCCGTTTCCCCTCGTCCTGTCTCCACGTACCACTGAAAAGAGACTGGCCTCACCACTATGGCCGCCACACCTCAGATATTTATAAACCTGGATCAGGTCCCCTCTCAGTCTTCTTTTCTCAAGGCTAAACAGACCCAGTTTACTTAGCCTTTCTTCATAGGGGAGATGCTCCAGGCCCTTCACCATCTTTGTGGCCCTCCGCTGGACTCTTTCCAAGAGATCCCTGTCTTTTTTGTACTGGGGAGCCCAGAACTGGACACAGTACTCCAGATGAGGCCTTACCAGGGCAGAGTAGAGGGGGAGGATCACCTCCCTCGACCTGCTGGACACGCTCTTTTTAATGCACCCCAGAATGCCATTGGCCTTTTTGGCCACGAGGGCACACTGCTGGCTCATGGCCAATCTGTCGTCCACCAGGACGCCCAGGTCCCTCTCTGCAGAGCTCCTCTCCAGCAGCTCATCCCCCAGCCTGTATTGGTGCATGCAATTCTTCCTCCCTAGGTGTAAGACCCTACACTTGCTTGTGTTGAACCTCATCCGGTTTCTTACTGCCCAGCTCTCCAGCCTGTCCAGGTCTCGCTGAATGGCAGCACAGCCTTCAGGCGTGTCAGCCAATCCTCCCAACTTCGTATCATCAGCAAACTTGCTGAGGGTGGCCACTATCCCCTCATCAAGGTCATTGATGAAATCCTTGCTGTAAGGAAGATTGATACACGCAGCATAGATACTCACACAGTGTACATTGCCTCTGGTAGACATGCAATATTGCTTTTGCCTTCAATATTTGCTGAAGATTGGAGTTCAGGGTGTTCGTTCCCTTTCCCTTCTCAGAAGAGAGGTGGTTTGCTGCTGCCTGCACAGATCCCGTGTGGCTCTTCTCCAGAGCAAGATCCCGCAGCTTCACATACTTCGGGGGCAAAGTCACGGCCCAAACATCTCTTTGCAGCCTTGAGCTAATGGGAAAGCTGTGGGGCAGGGTTCTCACCAGCAGTGATCCCACCTGCAAGTGCCCTCAGCAAATGAGCGGCACAGCACGGCACGGTTCAGCGGCACGCAGAGGAGAGAGGCAACTTGTGTAAGACTGCTGTTGGTACTTTATTCTCTGATGACAACAAGAAAAGCTTTCTTCCCTGTCTGTGACAAAGTCTCTTTGAGATTAATGAGGCTGCTGCCCCAGCATGCAGCCCTTACTTAGCAGGGGAAACCAGCGGTGGTGCTGCTCGCAGTGCCCCGTGCCATGTCTGTGTGGTGTTGGAGTGCTGCGCGGTGCTTCGCTGTGAGGCTGAGCCCTGAGCAGCCCCTGTGCTGCAGAGCAGAGCCTGTGAGCCCCTAGGGGATGGAGGCACAGGGAAGCACCCCACTCACCAGGGCGAGGGGTTTCTCCTCTGAGAAAGGCACCAGGCTCTCTGAGCAGTTTGATGGCTAGAATCATAGAACCGTTGAGGCTGGAAAAGACCTCTGAGATCACCAAGTCCAACCCCAGCCCATCTCCACTGTGCCCACTGACCACATCCCACAGATAGAAGTTGGGGCTACGCCGGGGCATCCCGGGGCATGCCTAGCACCGGGGCCAGTGCTGTGAGCGAGGAGCCTGCTGAATATTGCAACAGGTCTCAAGACAAAAGGAGAGGTAAAAAAAGGACAAATCCACAGCTCATGGAATAATATTTGCTGATTGAGAGGCACGCGGTGTTTTTTAAAAAATATGGGAAACATCATTTGCAACTTGTTCTTGTGAAGAGAGAAGTCCCATGACAGATTTCAAATATTTGGCACAGCTTTGTAACTTTATCAAAGAAAAGCTTCAAAGTGAGAACTCTGTTCTGAAAAAAAGGGAAAAATAGAAACCACAACAAAATCTGAGATCAGGATAATCATGTTGTACCATCAAAAAGGTACAGTTTTTGTGCTTTTTGTGATATTTTCTGTGTGACAGTTTGGTCTCAATGGCACAGTGAAAATAACTTTCTTGTGCTATGATTGACAGGAAATTTAAATGCCAGCAAGCAAATGCCAGTAGGGAAAAACCTCTCGGCTCACATATTGCACACCTTCATGTTAATGCCATATTGGATCCAACAGGTTTCCTTGTGAGTTGATGGGTAATTGGACCCATATGGCATCCAAAAAGTGCAGTTTTGGGTTTTCAGCATGAGAAGTTACCTGGGAAACTGTCTCAGTTTGGATAGTTACCAGTATTCAGCACCGCTGCCAAAAAGGGAGAAAGGAGTGAGCCAGAACTTGAGAACCACGGGCAGCATGGAGCAGTATGTGCTGGTGATTCTGGTGCTGGCCTGGCACTGTAATAGCAGATGTCAGCTGCTTTCTGCTGCAGCGGTGCTGGGAGCACTGAACGACTCGGACCATAATTAATACCGCTGTCTTTTTCAATCTATTCTTTCCACATTTGATTTAAGGATTTATAAGTTGTTATTTCTCTGACCATCTCTCCATGCCCAGGTGCAGGAGGCTGCATGCACTGGGCACAGCGGCTCGGGACAGCACAGAGGAGGGCTGGACAGCACAGGAGACACCGAGGAGCAGAAATATCTGCAAGGAAACCCGGGCCTCATTGCAGGCTGCTGACTTCTGGGCTCCCCTGCCGCACACTGGGGTCCCTACAGTTTTGTCAGGGAGGCCAGTGCTCCTTGCTATTGCAGCAGTAGCGCAATGAGCCCCAAGCTGGGCGCTGTGCTGGAGTAATGATGTGCCAGCACTGCGTCCACATCTGGGGAGCAGACTTTGGAATGAGAGAAGAATAATTGTTTTCCATGTGTGTGTTTCAGTGTGCTGGCACAGCCTGCTCATTAGTCTGCGAGCAACGCGCAGGCAAACATTCCTGCTTTTGGTTTGTTTTGTCTATAAAACAATAAAACAACTTTAATCATAAGAAAGGAAGGGCCTACAGCCTACTTTTGTGATATGGACTTTTTTTATTAGGTCTGAGGCTGAGAATTGCTCTTGTTAAGAAATATTGGTTTATTGCAGAGAGCCTGGAGATGAGATAAGGGTGAAATACCAAATGTGCACACATGGCTACGGAATGTGTGAGAAACTGGAGTGATAAGGTCTTGGGAGCAGGTTCCTGTTAAGGTGATGGAGATGCCACACTGTATCGTATTTTCTGGATAAGTTGAGGAAAACCACGGGATAATCAATTAAAATTGGTGCTGCTGTGCCCAGACTCAGTTGTCTAAAAGCGAAGTGTAATAAATAACATTTCCCTTTGCTTTCTGCCAGCACAGTGTGACTTTGCACACAGTGTTTGGGGGAAGTGGTGCTGATGGGCTGGTCTGGCCCTGCAGGGGCAACTGTGTGTCAGGAGGTGATGGCCCCACATAGCAGTAACTCCGAAATGTGCACGTCCTCCTGATGAGCTGAAGTTTTGGCCTGGGCATGAGCTTCCCATCCTGTCCCAGCCACCTTCCCAGGGGCCATCCCGAGGACATGGACAGGCTTGGGCAGTGGGCCCAGGGGAGGCTCATGAGGATAAACAAGGCTAAGTGTGAGGGCTTGCACCCAGGTCAAGGCATCCCCTGCTATCAATACACACTGGAGGACAAAAGCATAGAGCACAGCACTGCCGAAAGAACCTGGCAGTACTTGTGGATGGCAGCTGAACAAGAGCCAGAAATGTGCTCAGAAAGACAAACGTATCCTGAGCTGCACCAAGAACAGCACAGCCAGCAGGGTGAAAGAGGGGATCTGCCCCTCTGCTCTGCACTCTGAGTCCTCACCTGGAGCACTGCATCCAGATGTGGGGTCCTCAGTATGGGAGACACGTGGAGCAGTTGGATCACGTCCTGAGGAGGGCCACAGAAATGCTCCCAGGGATGGAACACCTCTGCTACGCGGACAGACTGAGAGCTGGGGCTGCGCAGCTGGAGAAAAGAAGGCTCCATGGAGAGCTGAGAGTGGACTGTCCGTATCTAAAGGGGCTGTAAGAAGGAAGGGGACTTTTGGGCAGGGTCTGTGGTGATGGGATGAGGAGAAATGGTTTCAAACTAAAAGAGGGGAGATTTAGATTGGAT
The DNA here is from genome assembly GCF_905368555.1 of Meleagris gallopavo. NCBI lineage: Eukaryota > Metazoa > Chordata > Aves > Galliformes > Phasianidae > Meleagris > Meleagris gallopavo. The sequence continues at coordinate 28,983,642 of NC_139413.1, read as the reverse complement.
ATAAGGAAGAAGTTGTTTGTGATAAGAGTGGTGAAGATCTGGCACAGTGTGCCCATAGATAAGTGGTGCCCCATCCCTTCAGACACCTGAGGTCAGGAATGGGGCTCTGAGCACCTGCTGGAGCTGTGGGTGTCCCTGTTCATTGCGGGGAGTGGGACCAGATGATTTTCAAGGGCCCTTTCCAACCCAAACCGTTCTGTGACGTCCTGACCTACCCCACCGCTCCCAGCTGACGGGGCTGCAGGCAATGTGTGCCCACTGGTGTGCAGCTGGTGCAGGGCAGGATGCAGGCACGGAGCAGCGGTGTGGGGCAGGCTGTGGCTGCGCTCCGAGGACGTGTCCCCATGTGCTGAGAGAGAGCCGCTGTGTTTGTCCTCAGCCCCCACGAGCACTGTTGCTGCAGCGGGCAGGTTTTGTGGCGAGATGAATTGGGCACTTTAGTTAATGCTCCCATTATGCCCACACAAAACGCTGAACAAAGCCTCCCCATCCCCGGTGCTGCACTAACGTTATTTCTCAATTACTTTTTGTTAAGCAAATATGTAGTGTGCTTTAAGTGCTGCATCCAATAATTATGTTGAACTCTTCAGTTCTGCGTGATGGCTTTCTTACAAACCCCTTCATTATACCTGTCATATGAACTTTAAACACTTGGCAAGGCAGTAAGATTAGGTTTGAAAAACAGAGATTATTTTTACGCACACCACCTGCTCGGGAACATTTGGGAGAGCAAAACTCAATGGAATGGAGGCATCCCACGTGGAGAAGATAGTACTCAGAGTGTCTTTGGTAAATAGCTTTGTATTTCTTATAAAAAGAGACAGAAGTGGAAATGTTTAATACCTGTACACACGTAGGTTGTCTGGGAGGCTTTGCTGTTTGCACCCAGCTGCAATTTATGTGCCAGGAGCTGCCGGTGTTACAAAAACTGTATCTCACTTCTCCTGATGTCGAGGCACAATTTTAGACACAATTCCAACAAATAATGCCATTTCTCATTCTCATTAGTTTCAGCAAATAATTTTAGGGATGACTGAGTTCTTTCAATAGGATGGAGCCACTGTACAATGCGACTAATTAAGAAAGTTAGCATTTAAAAAGCATTAAGGTACTTCATAAACTAACTTTAGGAGCGCGACCAACTCTATGGAGAATCCTTCTGTTCTGCAGAGGTACACCTCACTCAAGAGCAGCTCTTCTTTAGGATGCTGTTCTACCATAGTCAGGAAAAAGGACAAAGACAGAGTGGTGGGGATGCAGCACTTCTAAAGAGCACGGCTTGCATTGCTGCTGTAAGGACAGGAGAGGAGCTCCATCAGCGTGGCCCTTCTGCCCAGTTCCCTCTGCCCATCAGAACAGCCCAGCTCAGAGGGAGGACACTGCCTGGTTCCCTCTGTGCAGCCCACGGGTCCCTGAAGCACTGATAGGTGCACAGCTCTGTGTATGGCTCAGCTGTGGTTAATTCAGGGGATTCAAACACTTCAAAGCTGTAATTTGATTATTTCCTGTATGTTAGTTACATTTCAAAGCCAAATTATTTTTCAGTGAAAAATCCTATTGTCATTTAAATGGCGTTCATTTTAAAACATCAAATAAAGTTCAAAAAATTTTGTGTTTGAAACACTGAAATCAAGTATTTCACTGGAGTTGACGTGTTTCATTTCAGCGTTTGTAATGGAACACTTTTGATCTTTAATTTCCAAAGAGCTTGTCCAAATAAAGTCATTAGTGCCTGTACTCAACAAAAAAAAAAAAAAAAGAATAAAAATAAAATTTTTAAAGATTAACATTCTGACAACATTTCAATTACATGAAAGCAAAATATTTTTGTTCACTCTAAAAGACCCTAAAATGCATTACAGATTTCAATTTACTTTAATTCAGATTTGAAGGAGGAAAATAATTTTGTTGAAAAGGAAAACACGGGTCCTGCATGGATGCTTGGGAACGACAGGCAGCCAGGCCAGGGGCAACGGTGCCCCACACTGCCCTTCCTGCTGTGCTGCCGGGTCCCCTGGGTGCTGTGCTCCAGAGGGAGCCTGCAGGTCAGCTCCCGGGGCAGGGGGATGGAGCAGCTCACATCCCCCGTGGTCCATTTGCAGCTGCCCCTTAGCACGAGGACAGCGTTGCCCATACAAGGGGAGGGAGCTGCAACTGCAGCTGGAGTTGCAGCTGGAACTGCAGCACTTGCTGCTTGCAATGACAGCTTGCTGCTGGAATTAACAGAGAGTGAAGAAGTTCGGGGGGAATGAAGTCCTGCCTTCAACCTGTGAATGCTGATCCAAAAGCAAAGCCCTCCTTCCTGCAGGTCGCTGCCTGCACTGCGCTCTCCCTGCTCCCCGGGTGCCGGGCAGCGTCAGCAGAGCGAGCGGCTCCCTGCGCAGAGCTCTGCATTGCAGTCTGCAAACTTAATTTAAACAAGTGTTTCCAAGAAATTTCGTAGCAGGAAGGGACGTTCCTCTGACTAAAGTGATTACATTGGCAAAGTCTGAAATCAATTAAGTGTTGCTTTGGGTCTTTATTGACCCAATCCACCATAAATCTGGGCCATTATGCAGGCAAACGCTGCGCAGCGAAGAGGTGGGAATGGCCAATAGTGCCCAATAGCTCTGCTCGGATGGGGGCTAAACTGAACAGTTGAAGAGGAGCCCCTGTCAGCCTCAGGAGATGCATCTGGCAGCAGAGCAGTGCCAGCACAGCGCACATGTCGTCCTAGCACAGGAGGTATTCGCAGCAATGAGTTAATTCAGCAATCTGACAAGCACAGCGTGCCTCCTCCTTGGTCTTCAAAATCTCACAGCTCCTTAAATAATAAAAATTTATCTTAAAATATTGCCTGATATCTCTAAATAGGGATCTCTAGTATAAGCTCCTACAGGGTTTGGTCTGTGGCCTTCGCTGCTGCAGTGATGTGTGAAGTTGGTTGATGAAGATTGGTGGTAACATTTCCATTGGGAGTTGTTTTATGAGGAACTGAGTCTTCTATAAGAAACAATACGCTGTTTATCCATCTGAAATCCTTCTAAAATGTACTTCTGTATGAAAAGAAAGCCAACGATTTCTCCAGGAATTGTTTTCTGTTACATTTTCTAGGGGAAATGTTCATAATTGTACTTTCTTCTTTTTTTCAGTCACGCACCCCCCACATGAGGAACGTACTCCTTTAAAATGTACGCCGTGTTCCTGTTAAATAGGAACGTGTGCGCATGGAAACATTCCTCTGCACTGATCTATGTCACCGTATGATGGAAAGGGAAGAGCCTCCTGAGCACCAGAGGTGGCTGTGCACCCAACACACTGATGGAGCACTGCTTGCCTCGCGCCCGGCAGAATTACCCAGCGGAGTCAGGCTGGGGCTGGAAATTGATCCCCAGTTCTCCACTGCGGCATTCGTGCCATTATGTAGCTTCCTAACTTAATTAATGGCTTGAACTTTGAGTTCTCAGAACCTCATTGATTTGGAGCAAATGCGCTCTATCAGTTTACAGAATACAAATCGCACCTGGCAACAGTTTTTATTAGATGTCTGCAGCCTGGAAGCCTACCTCGTGCCATGCCAGAAACAGGAGCAGTACGCACTCGTCTGAGCTGGGGAGAAGGAATAGAGAAATTTGGCCAGCAGAGCTGGAGGTTAACCTTTGTTATAGACCTGCTGGTTGGGCAGGTTGTGGTGCCCTGTGGTGAGCAGCTTTGGAGGGATGTCAGCAAAGTGGGCCTCCTTGCCAGCAGTGGTCCATAGTGAGACTTCAGTCCCAGCTGCTTTGGAAATAATAACTGTTATACAAAACACATAAAGGAAGATCGTGTCCTGAAAAATACTTCAAAAAATGACATCTGCCTGAGTGTCAGGAAGCCTGAAATAAAGATGTACAGCCTACACCTACTCGTCTCAGCATATGTATACGGCACCTGGCAGGTCTGGAGATATGGGAGTCCACCAGTGCTGGCACAGACTGTGGAGCCAGTCACATTTCTGAGACAATGATAGAATCATGGAGTCACTGAGATGAAAGGGGCCTTTGAAGGCCATCTGCTCCCACTCCCCGCAATGAACAGATGCACCCCCAGCTCCACCAGGTTCTCAGAGCCCCATTCCTGACCTCAGGTGTCTGCAGGGATGGGGCATCACTGCCTCCCTGAAAACTCTGTGCCAGTGCCTTGTCACCCTTCCCATAAACAACTCTTTCCTTGTATCCAATCTAAGTCTCTTTTCTTTTTGTTTGAAACCACTTCCCCTTGTCCTGTCATCCCAGACCCTGCTCAAAAGCCTGTCCCTTTCCTTCTTTCAGCCCCTTTTGGTACCGACAGTCCACTCTCAGCTCTCCCAGAGCCTTCTCTTCTCCAGCTGCACAGCCCCAGCTCTCAGCCCATCCTCATAGGGAGGTGTTGCATCCCTGGGAGCATTTTTGTGGCCTTCCTCTGGATGTGCTCCAACAGTTCTGTGTGTCTCCTGTACCGAGCACTCCACATCTGGGTAAAGTACATCAGGTGAGGCCTAAAAGACCTTGCACTTGGTTTTAATGGCTCTCATGAGGTTCTCCTGGGCCCATTGCTTGAACCCATAGAAGGGCAGATCCTGATGACACACCCGGACAGCTGGGTTTGCTGCAAGCAGCAGCCAGCAGCAGACCAGGTGGGAGTGCAGTGTGGAGCAGAGCTGTGTCCCTGTGCCCTTGGTGCTGGGCTTTGCAGCAGCCACCCGCCCTTGGGCCAGCCCAGTCCTGAGCCCTACGTGCCAGAGCCGCCAGCTGCCAGGGAGGGAGTGAAAAGTCAATTATACAAGCGAGCGTTGAAATAATCAAATTATTTTTCACTTAATTACAGCTATTCTGGAAAACTATCAAATGATTGCCCTACTTTAAAAATCTTTGACAGTACTCTTTTATGAGGAAATTCATGTATATTAATGCCATTAACGGGAATGATCAGTTAGATAAGGACACATTAATTATATCACCATGAGCGTCAGGCTGACCAAGAGGAGAGCACATATTCATCTCACAGGGACAGGGATGGGTCTACGTGGGACCTCAGGATCCAGGCAGGGTCACAGATCTGCCTCTGCAGGGCAGGGACACATGAGGTACCTGAGAGCTGAGGCACTTCTGCTCGATGAAGGAGAGTGTTTAAAATACAAATCATATGTGCTTCACACGTAAATGTTTTTTGGAAAGATGCCCTAATGGCAGTTAACCACAGGGCATCACCATTCTGGATCAGCTTGGAAGAACCAGCACTGAAGCAGAAAATCGTCAATGGGTCTAGAGACTGGAATTAATGAACCAACGTGCCTCGGGGAGCTCGTGATGGGAACAAAAAGTTCAATACACAGACAAAATACAACTGACAGAATTCATTTCAGATCCTGGGCACCTTGCTGTCCCCTAACCACCATCCAAGGAAGCCCCTTCCTGCCTGTTGCTGTTGATGGCAGCCTTGTGCTCTGCATGCTGCTGGTGTGTGCAGCAGGGCTGAGATCCCCTGGTGTGCAGCTCGCAGTGCAGCCAGGCTGGGCCTGGGGATGAGGCTGCACTGGGTTGGGTGCTTGGTGCCAGGTGCTGGGCACTGTGTTCTAGGCACTGGGGGCTGATCAGTATATGCTGGGAGCTGGATGTTGGGTGCTGTTCGCTGGGTGCTGTTCGCTGGGTGCTGGGCACTTGGTGCTGGGAGCTGGGCGAGTGCCCCACACTGCGGATGCTCAGCACAAGGCAGCACAGCAAGGACAGCGGCTTCCTTCAAATCATGCATTAGTCACCATGACTTCGTTATCCACACATGCTCCTGCTCCCGAGTAATTCAATTTGATCCGGCGTTAAGGATAGGAAATAGGCTGATGTGCTAGCTTTAGTGCCTGCGTGGTGCGGAGATTGGGCTCTGCAGAGTTTCCACAGACTGCTTGCTTTCTTCTATGTGAGCGTGGGGAAAAATAATGGAATTTGCTGCTGCATTTACTGCCCTGTGTTTTTAAATATAATCTCTTAGACTCCATTTGTGATATTTGGCTGGAACTCAATAGTCCAGGCAATTCTAGGAGCAAATCACACCTCCAGCCCCTTCCTACAGCATGCTGCCTGTGCACCTGGGCCACATCTCTGCCACTTCCCACCACCGACCAGCAGCCCCACAGCTCCCACCCTTGGCTGCCATCAGCTGCCTTCCTTTCCTCACGCTGGGGATGTTCTATGTCTGTAAGCCCATCACTGCACCTATCCCCATGGGTCCCAGCACAGCGGATCTCCAGAGAAAGAGGTCGCACTGGAGGTGAAAATTCCTCGGGTCCGGAGGTCAGCAACATGCATTTGTCCCTTGCAAGGCTCTGATGTCTGGGCTTCCCTGTGTCCCTCTGCTGCAGGCACCATGGGGGACAGCTGGCCTGAAAGCATCCTCTCCATTAACTTCACCCCATTACTCCTACTGATTTCTCTCTTCTACCAGTGTAAACAAATCTTTCACATCCGTTGTGTTTATGCCCTTCCAATACATTTGTTGGCTGCTGTGCCCCTGGAGCATATTTTTCAAGTCAGTGAAATGTCCAAGTTTTCATGGTTAAGTAAGAAATGAACGATGAGTGAGAGCAAAGCCTTCTGTTAGGAAGTAGACCAAATCGTGTGTTAATTGCTGCACATAGGCATTGTGCAGGAGGTGAGGTGAAGTGATGTGGACACACTCTGCTGTGCCCTGGCAGTGTGCAGCCCATGCTCCCAGCAGGGATGGGCAGAGGAGTGTGCAGTGGGTGCTGAGCAGGGTTAGAACAGGGCTGCATGGCCCAAACAGGGGATGAGTGTCAACGGCAGGCAGCAGGATGTGCGCTTCAAGTGCCAGGGGCCAGCACAGTGAGCAGTGAGAAATCACGTCTTTGGGAAAACTGCACTGTGTGGGGAATTATATCACTGCTTCTCCAATAGAAAATCTGGGTGCAGAGTGTGCTCCTGGCTCTGGGCTGCTGATGTCTGCAGCATGTGCCCCAACTGCAGCTGCGGCGCTCAGCAGATTCCCCTGCAGCATCCCTTGCCCCACTCCCAGCCCCACTGCGTGCCAATGGAATCCCATCCTGATAATTTTGGATTTTTTTTACATTATTTGGGAGAAGCTTTCCACGCAGCACAGGAAGACCCTTCTCCTGCCAGGACAACGCACGCATGTGGGGCTTTGGGGCCTGCTCTGGGTGCAGTGCTCACTGTGTGCTCATTGCTCCATAGCGTTCTTTTTTCCCTCAAACACCTGAGGCTGTTGCCACGGGGTAATTCCTCTCTTATCCTCTAAATCCTTCTGCCTACAACCAGTGGCAGCTGCTGATGAAGTGACAACAGAAGCCAACCAGTGGCAGCTGCAGGTTGTCAACTGGGGTGACGGAGGGGCTCAGAAACTTGAATTTCAATTTGAAATTATTTTATATGGAGAAATCATGAGTGATGGGGTTATAACAGCAGCTGACAAATACAACCACATCACTTCATGTTTGTTTCCCGTTAACTAACTCTGTCTTTCTCCCTTCTAATGCCACATACAATTTTGGAGTCATGTTTCAGCTAAAATCTTTAAACTTCCTGGGGAAGAGGTATTTCCAGTGTTTTGTTTCTGCACAGCAACAAACACAGAGGGTCAGCAGCTGACACTGCTATCTGCAAACTGTAATTCACTGCTTTGATTTAATCTCAGGAAAAATGGGTAAGCGTGATTGCACATGACATCCAGCTTCCCTCTGTTGTCAGGAGCATCCAGAACACGTCTGAGTTATCAGATGGATAGAAGTGCAGTGGGCTGTTCAGCATAGCCATCCACTCCATGGTCTCCAGAGTTTTGCAAAGGGCCCTCCCATGGGGTCCATTCATAGGTCCAATGTGAGACACCTTTCTGGGTCTGCTGCTAACATGGAAATTTGTGTTTTTCATTTGAAAGTTTGGTACAGCCTAAACAAAATGTTGCCAGATTTAATGTTTTCTTGTTTCTGCTCTGGTACGACTCACTTCTGTTCCTCGTCTGCAGTTTTTAAGGGTTCCTCCCATTTTGCTTTCACTACCCAGAAATCTGAACTCCGGAGGCTTTGGAAATGAGCAGCATTTGGGCCCTCACCATTCTCTTGTTGCTGAGTGCCCATCCCTGTATGGGCAAACATTTAGCTAATATGACATTAATTATAATTAGAAAATGGTGGAGCCCACAAGTGGTGACACTATTCTCTCTTCATAACGTAGCAAATATTTCTGATGAGATGGCTCTCATAGTTCATTACTGAGCAACTTTCAGAACAATATTTGTGTTGAGAGACTCTTTTTCTTTTCTCCAGGTAGTTGGTAGACAACAGTTAATTGTCACAAGCTGTGTTTTAAAAGGTGAGGCTCTTCCTCCAGATGAATGTTGCAGATAGGGAGATTTGCTATTAGAAAGTAATTGGTGATAGTTGTGATAGATAACCACAGTAATCTGCTCTCCGGAGGGTAAGAAATCAGCAGGCCTGTATTTTGCTGCAGGACTGCTGCCATTCCCTGCAGGTGGTAAGGCAGCACGCTGTATGCTTGTGAACCTGATTTTATTGGTGCTGTGTCAGTCGGGGAGGACTCTCCAATGAAGTGCTGCAATATTGCCATGCTTTCCAATCTGCAATGTAAAGCACACCTTGCTTCTAGTAAGATGCTTATTTGTACCTTGTCCTTAATTTGTTCAGAAGTCCCTGTAATCCTCTGGAGGTTATAATTCCTGACCTTGAGCCCATCTGGTCTGTGGCTGTTTATCTCCACAACGGTGGACTCATAGAATCGTAGAATTGCTCAGGTTGGAAAAGACCTTAAAGATCGTCAAGTCCAACCACAACCTAACCATCCTACCCTAAATCTATCAACCCTCTGCTAACCGTGTCCCTGAACACCACAACCAAACAGGTTTTAAACACATCCAGGGATGGTGACACAACCACCTCCCTGGGCAGCCCATTCCAGTGCTTAACAATGCTTTCTGTACAGAAGTTTTTCCTGAAATCCAACCTGAGCCTCCCCTGGTGCAACTTGAGTCTGAACTAGACTAGTCCTGCAACTAGAGCAGAATCTGTGCAGGTAAACCCATCTGAAGCCAATGCACTGTCACCTTCCATTGCTTTTTAGCGCAAACACTCCTCAAAATAGAAAAATCAGAAATTACTTTTTGTCAATGCAACAAGAGAAGCAGCTCATTAAGAATCAAATAATATCTGCTTAACATTCCAATTAAAATATATTTTGACATAAAACCAACTCTCTAGTTTACTCTGGGATGACAAAACATTAATTCAGAATTTATTATGCTTCTCTACCATGTTTTGTGTCATTGCAAATTGAGGAAAATCTGATAAAAACTGCATTTTTAATAATGCCCACATTTGGTATTTCCTCCCATCTTTCCTCTGAGGTGCCCACATAGCAGTGAGAGGGCCTGTTGCTGCTCGCACAACTTCTCTTGGCTAATTCTGAGCCTGGAGCAGTGCCTGTGTTACACTCCTGGGCTGCTGTGTGACACCGCAGGGCTGGGCAGTGCATGGCATGCAAGGAGCTGCTGGGAAACGCTTCGCTCCATGAAATGAACGGCTCATCTTTTAAGTCCTTCTAGAGGCTGCGCAAATGCAATTGAAGTGATAATCTTTAAAATTTAAATACCACAGAGAAACAGTAACTAAATTATCAAATTATAAGTAAAGATCAGTTATTCCGCTTCAGCCTTTATAGTGAAAATTATTTTCTTGTTAAAAAAAAAAAAATCAAAGAGCCATTACTATTTTCTTGGTTTTTTAAAGAAGTAATGAGCAGTAAACTCAGACAATTATTCACACACAGTTATTAAATGTCACTGTTAAACAACGGCATGCTATGAAGAAACATCAATTCATGGCGGAAACTTGGGGCTGCTTTCATACTCGGTGAGCTCTCATTCCTCCATGTGATGCCTGAATAATTTTATGCACAGCATTTCAAATAATGGCAGGATTTTTGTGCTATCTGTTTGACGATGAGTTTAATTGAACCACTTCTTGCACCATCTCATGCGTTAATTCAACCAGCAAAGCCCCCCGTGCGCTCCTAAATGCTACAAAATTAGATACTCTGTCACATGTTAAACTTGATATATAATGACACTAAAGAATTTATATTGCTTTTACCAATTCACTACCTCAGAGTTTTCAGTTCGCTTTCCCACAACAGCAATTACTCCAGCAAGAGCAGTTCTAATGAAATGTCACTCTTAAGCACCAAGGAAGAAGGTCAGGTGCCCAAGGAGAACCTGCCCAGATCCGCGGAGGGGGAGGAGGACGGATGACCAGAAAGTTTTCTGCAAGTGCTTTAGTCTGGTGGTACCTAACGGGTAATCAGAGTGATGACAAAAATCATTACTGTATTTATTTCCTATTTAAGCTCTGATGGGGACTTCGCAGTCCACAAGAAGGAGAAGACTGGTTTCGAAGAGCAGGTGATGACTACACAGAATTCACAAGAAAATGACATAAAATGTCTGCTCAAAACAGGGAAATACTTTTAAAAAGAACGTGCTGAAATCTGCAGGTGTGTTTGGTTGTTCAGAGGGGAGGACTGAGAGCCATGGGTGCATGGAGGGAGGTAGCAGAAGCGGGAACCATTGACCCTCCCTTAGTGCAAGAAGAGGGAAGAGAGAAAGAGCCTGGCATGGTTGCTTTTGGAAGTCACTAACTGAGCTTAAAAATGAGCTGAGAGACCACCAGTACCAAACCACAATGAGAACTTGAGTGTCTTCTGCTGAGTACTCTGCATTATTATGAAGAGCTCCATTCTGAGGGATGTTGCTGGGAAATCTGATGCTGGTACAGTTCTGGGCATCTCTAACAGTCCTGAGGTAGAAGAGAGTGTTTTCCAGTTCATCCGTGGCAGTCTTTATCAGTCCACATTACCACTAGGGTGGTCAAACAGTGCAAGAGGTTTGTAGCCAAGTGGGTGATGCCCCACATGTGCCAGTGTTGGACAAGCTTTGGATAATGCCTTCCGTAACATGGGTTAACTTTTGGTTAGCCCTGACATAGTCAGGCAGTTGGACTCAAGGATCCTTGTTGGACACTTCCAACTGAACTGTCCTGTCCTATTCTATTCCGTTCTGTTCTATTTCATTCCATTCTATTTAGTATCAGTTAAGGGGTAATTTATAACCAAGCCAAACAAATGATGGTAACTTGGATTCCAGTGATCGCAGCCTGTTTACAATAACAAACATTATGGAAATGAAGTTCAGACTTCATAATGTAAACAAATCATTAAATTCCTGAAGCCAGCTGTGATCCTTTAAATAAACACATCCCAAAGTACTTCAAAAGGTCACTATGGTGACACAATGATTTGGGAAGAAGGCTACACTGCCTAAAAGATTCCTGAACCAAAGCAGTCTCAACTGACCATAGGAGAACTGCTGATGGAAACAAATGAAATAAATGGAGTTGCCAATTTTCTGCTCAGAATAATTCCAGCTTTGGAATTATCATATTTTGAGATGGAAATGGAAACCTCTTCAGGTGGAAAAGGAAGAGTAACTATGGCAGTTCACATCTGGGATTAACCCAGCCAGTACAGCCATGCTGCAGGAGGATGCAGCACTTTTCATTCTGATATCAAGTCAAGATACGCCTTAGAAGACATTTCCAAGGTTGCTCTTCAAGAAGCCTGACCATCCCAGTCCATCAAAATATCTCAAGGATTTGAGCCTCCTGGGAGGTGTGGGGCACTGGTGCTGGCCATGCTGCACTGGTGCTGCAGAATAATGGCACTGCTGATAATGGCCTCTGCTCACGGACTGATGGAGGGCAGTATAAATAATGCCAATTAAGTAGTGTGCACATGTAACAGATCCTGTCAGACCAGGCTGACGTCTTCTTTTAATAAGATTATGAACTTGGTTGATAAAGGCAATGGCATTGGATGTCTGCACAGCATTTGAATTGGTACCAGATAACATTTTAATTAAGAAACCAGAATAATATAAAGTGCACATAATAAATATGCAGTTCATTAGCAACTCATTTACTGGTGGCTCTCAACGTGTAGTTGTGTGCTTTCCAACCAAGGTGCTCTCATTCAGGGCACCATGGCTGGCTCAGCCCAACCAGCCACGTTCCTGCTGAATGCAGCCCCTCCCAGTTTTCTGATCTCTGTGTCACCCTACTAGGAAAAGATTTTAGGACTTTAAATATTTGGGGAAACTGTTTAGAGAGGACTGTGATCTTTCTTTCTCAGATGTAATTCTCGAACGGATACTTTTTATGAGGAGGTTCATGGATGGTTGCTCAGGTAGCAGTGTCAGTGTCGGTTCACTGCCAGGGCTTTGGTAGCTTTGGTACCGGTGGCATCCCATCCCACAGGGAGGGGTTACTGCTGACCACCAGAATGTGTGCATGGAAGCCACAGGGCTGGGTACTGCACTCATCATTTGCCCCCATCTGCCCAAAGGGATGGGGTAGAAATGAGTGCTGAAGAGAGCAGGACTCTGCTGGCTGCTGAGGAGTACAGGCAAAGGGGTGCTGTGTTCCTTTCCTTGCTGGAGAAACCCAGCACAGAATACAAAAGGAATGCAGAGGAGCAATGTGTGAGAAATGACGATGTGGCTAATTTTCCTCCATTTGTTTTGTTGTGTTTTAGGCAGTGACCCATATCATGCAAATATTACACTAACCATGAAAGATATTGAATGCAAACTGCTCTTACACAGTTATTTTGATATTGTACAATATGCTTAATAACAGATTCATTTAGAATTTGATTGATGCAAAATCGTTTCATCTTCTTGCTGGTTGTTTCCAGATGATGAGTGTGAGTCTGAATCTATTATTATGGCAATCCATTAGACACGCCCCAGCCTTCATTTCTTCCTTTCTGAAGGTTTGTCTGTACATCCAGCTATATGCACACATACTGACATGGATGCTCTGCACCTGAGCCCTGCGGACTTTTAAAGAAATACACAAGGAGTGGGGTTTGGTAGCTGCGGAGGTTTTGTCTCTTAGTTCAATATGACAGTTAGACTAGGATTTATGGGATGTCTCTTGAATATTTGGGATTTTTTTTTTCATTTTAAATACAGTATATGAGACTATGATTAAAAAAAAAAAAAGTGCTGTCACTTAATCTGATGTTACAAAGAGTGGTTATGAGTCTGGCAGCATGTTGCTGGAAAAGGCATTAAATTGCCTGCACAGATACAACGTACAGTAGCTTGCTGCAGTAAAGCAGTCCAGGATTGCTAAGGGATGAGCAACACTTGCCCCAGCATCCAGCTCTCAGCCCCCAGCACCCAGCCCAGACCGCCCTGTGGTGCTGCTTGGCACGGGCACTCAGGGAATCTGAGGTCATTCCAAAGCCTCTGTAGGCTCAGCTCTGTAGGCTCAGCTCTGTAGGCGCTGCCCTTCAGGACAGTGGCAACAATGAAGGTCTGATTTTCAGCGTGACAGCATAAATCATAACCGGAGGCAGTTGCTTAATTAAAGCTGTGCAAATAAATGTCCTTGGTGTTCTGGCAGTTCCAAGACATCCAGGAGTCATCTCGAGCCAAATAAAGTGGTTCCTTTAACCCTTTGATACTCTTTGGTGTATTCTGTGACAGTTTTAGGCATCCCTTAAACACTGAACCCACATGAGTGTGGCTCTGCAGTATGGAACAGAGCAGGAACTGGGCAGATTGTCATGGAAGAAAGGAACAGATGGGGAAGCTATATTTAGAAAATAAACAAAAAGGGGTGGGCAATGAGGTGCTTATGTGTGAGAGATTTGTGCGATGTTGAGCTCAGCAGTTCTTCTTATTCCCAGGCAAATAGAATGGACACTCCATATCAGCCACCTCCACCATAGAGATGGTCCAGGGCTGGGTGGTGAACCCTGTGTGCTCCAGAGATGGTGATGGCACTACTGAGAGAGATGGGGGTGGGCAGCACGCATGTGACCCTCTGATGCTTTCTGATAAATGTGCTGCTTTCCTGCGGTCACCCTGCCAGACTCAGCTGAACATTTTGCAGTCTCTTGACTTCCTGATGTGCAGGAGGCGGCTCGTGTGGTCACCTGTCATCGCCCTGTGTCATCACATATTGTCAGCACATGCCACTGTGTGTCATCACTTGCCATTACATGTCATTTTCACAGGTCATTGTCACGTTATCATCATCTGTTGTTATCATGTATCATCACGCTTTGTCATATGTTAAGTGTTGTCATGCGCCATTGTTACGTGTCATCATCAAAGGCCATCACATGTCATTGTCATGTGTTGTCATGTGTCATCATCACGTTATTGTCACGTGTCATATTTCATCCCATGTGTCATCACATGTTGTTAAGTTTCGTCATTACGTGTCATCACATATTGTCACATCACCACATGCCAGTGTCACGTGTCATCACGCGTTGTTGCATGCCATCACTGTGCGATGTCACGTGTCACCATGCATGTCCCCACGTATGTTGTCATGTGTCGCCACTTCTCAGGGCACAGCAGAACATTTTACTGTCTGTTGACTCCCTGATGCGTGGGAGGAGCAGAGGAATTCCCCAGTAACACGCCATGCATTCCTCCCAGCGCCGTGTCCATGTGCTATTGCAGGCAGGCTTCCCCGCCCAAGCTGAGGGCGGACCTCTGCCCTGTGCTTCCCATAAGACGTCTCAGAAGAAGCGACACTGCTATATTTATCCCTCACCGCCTCTCAGCATCATCTTCACACATGAAAGCACAGTATGATTTGAAGCAAAGTGTTTTCATTTTAAACAGTTTTGGAATCAGAGTTACCAAAATGTGCTATCATTTGACACTCGCAGCGACGGCTCTGAGCCCACTGCTCCTGCTGGCGTTTGCTGAGCCAGTCCTTGTCCCCCAGTGTGACACGGCTGGGGCGAGGGGCTCATAGCAGGCTGTTGCACTGATGAGGGGCAGGGCAGGGAGAAAAGCAGCACTTAGGAAAACAAGGAGTGCTCCAGCTGCGGAGAAGCTGCCATCAAGTATTGGGGTTCTGCTGAGTACTGATTGCTTAATATTTTTCTGATCGGTGATGCTATGTGATGGAGCTCCCTCCTGGGATGCTGTGCCCTGGGACTGCAAGAGATGAATGGCACGAGCATTTGTGGTACGAATATAACAGTGATCTTCTCGCCCATACTCCATGCATGTGCTGGTATGGGTGGTGCTACATTTTGTCACAAACTCTTTTCCAAAGCACACATTCGCTTCCATACAGAGGACTTCAGTTTAACCTGCTACATCTTAAAAGGTTTAATTTGGGAAAATTAAGGAGCTGAAAGGAAGTCATATGAAAGACAACCACAGAGAATGTGACTTCACGTGGGCCATCTCCCACATCCAACTCACAGCTTCATTTATCTCCTCAATTCGTAACACGCGTTTGACCTCAATTAAACTCAATCAATCCTATTACACTTCACCTCTGCATTTGGCTCTTTGTTTTACAGTGCACACCGATATATTACAAAGAATAATTCCAATTATTCTTTGTGTGTGCTGATGGATTAGAGATGACACATGGCCCAGAGGAGGGTGTTTGGAGAAAAAGGGGCAGATATGGGAATGTGGCAAACTCTCTCCCATAGTTAAGAACCGCTCTCTCTGCCAAGTTCCAGAGCCTGAGCGTGCTGCTCTGACTTCAAATTAGGGAAGTAACTGCTACAAACTCAACTGTGCTCTTAAAGACAAAACCGAGACAAAACATTCATTCCAAAGGCCCAGTGCTGCAGGAGCACAGCATGTGTGTTCCCACCAGCACCGAACCCAGCAGAACACAACTGTGAGGGCACAGCTGGAAAAGTTTCTTCACAATAACATTTAACTTTCAATAGTGAACTTTTGCAACAATTTCCTTATTAGTTCTTCAGAAATGCAGTGGCTCCGATGCTGCCCTCTCTGGCTTAAGATAAAGCAAACACAAATAACAGCACTTTCTTTTTTACGGTGCAGGCGAGTACAGATTCACCGGTGGAATCACCGTGATTTATGCCAGCTGTAGTTCTCACCCACAACATTTAGCAGCTTTTATTACATGTTTAATCATCCCTTTGAATATTTTCCCTGATCACTGCCCTTCTCTCCTGGGATGGATTCCCAGGCAGCCAGCACTGACACTTCTTGCACAAGAATATCAAATGTTTATAGCCATTTTTATATGAGTCGATCTGAAGGTACTTAATGCATTGGAAAGGATTCGTCACCTGGCTGTTGCAACAGAGTATGTCCTCTGTTCTGATCTGCAGGCATCATTTACCACCAGTTTGCCACACACAGCTACAAACTCAGCGGAAATTTAGGCAGAGCCCAAAGGACATCACTCCTGCTGGAGGCGGACCCGGAGAGCTGCATTCTCTCACCCCTCCCCCAGGCTGCCCCACTATGTGCACACACTGCACATCAGAGCTGCTGGTTGTGTCTCAATATGAAGAAGGGCTGTACCCACGTTGTGGGGTGGGCTCAGCCTGAGATCTCACCGTTATGGGATGGACTCAGCCTGAGCCTAAGTGGAGCAACGTGCTCATGCCTGATTATCCTCATCCTTCTTCTCCTGCAATTTGCTACTTTGGGTTAACTAAGTGAGAAGCTTTATTTTTTGAAGACATAAGCCAATGTCATGCAATTAAGAAGAGAAATATTTCCCTGCATTGCAGCGTGTGTGCAAGTACAAACGGAGCTGGCTATTTCCAAGGCTTTAATAGACTTATTTCATGGTCTTTCTGGCTATTGAGGGAACGCAGCCTAATAACCCAAGGCAAACAGCAGAATGTGTTTCTGATAATGGCTTGGTTTGGAAGCTGTGATGCCAGCAAGCAGCCCAGCATATGCTGTTCATCCAATAGACATACATCGAGGGATTTCCTCATGTAAAAATAGTCATTAATTCCTGGCTTGTTTTAGCTAGCTCCAATTTGTCATAGCATCTCGACATCTCCAGGAGTTTCTAAAGAACTGAAATGCATTTCACCACCAGGAAATGTGTCCTCATATTTTCTTTCAACAAACAAAATACTTGTTGATTTCCATATACACAATACGTGTTTATTTATACACCGGGAATACTGAGAAGAAATTGCTCTCTGTTTTTTTCAGCGGGGACTTCTGGGCAGAGTACTCTGTGTGGTACCTTCTGGATGAACATCTTGGGTTCTTTCTGAATGTTCCATCTCCGAGGTGTGCTGGGTTGAGGCTGCGGGGGCCGCTGGGAGCCAGCAGTGCTGCAGGGCAGCTTCAGGAATGCAGAGCAAAATGTGGAGCCAAAGAGACACTGCAGCCGCGTCGCGATGCTATTTTGTGACGTGTCTTTGCCAGGTTTATAATAATAAATGGTCTATACAGAGCTGTTCTGTTCTAAGAGAACATTTGCTGAATGACATAAAATTTGGAGGCTGCACTCCATCCTGTGCGCACACTTCATGCAGCTCTCAGAGCAAATCAGGCAGCAAAAACGCGGTTCAGTCAAGGACCTGTTCTTGTGTTTTAACACCTCTCATTTCCCCGACTCCCATCCTCTCCTCATGTTCTCTCTAATCTTCTTCCCATCTCACACCTTTCACTTTCAGGAAGGGCCAATTTAGCTCAGCAACACTCCTGCAAAGTGAGTGGAAAGGAGAAATGAAAAAGCCAGTCATAAAGATGGAGTTACATACATTCAATATGTAATGACTGTACTTAAGATGTACTTAAAGACAATGGGCAGCACCTTCATTACTGGGTTATTGCTTTTTATGGCGAAGTTGCCCTATTGCCAGGAAATAAATCCCAGAACCTCATTGTAAAATGACTGTGATTTTTCTTTCACGAATATCACAAAAATACTCTTGAGAAAAAAAAAAAAGAAAAAAAAAAAGATGAAAAATTTTAAGCAGAACTGAGAACAGGAAAGAAGTTCTGCATTCAAAATTGGCAGCTTTTTACTCTTGGAAATATCAAGAGATGTCACGGGATCTCACTCAGCACGAGAGCATTTGTGGCAGGGCAGGGAAGCAGAGCTGGAGCGGTGCTTTACGGACCGGCTGCTTTCATCCTTTCCAACTCGCCCCCCATCTCCTATTTCAGTTTCTCGTTCATTTTTAATTTAAACGTGTGCTTGACAGAAGCGTTAAAAATGTCATGGAAATAAATTGTCACTGATTCATTTTAAATTTATGTTTGCTTTAGGAGGGCTGTTGGCAGGCTCCGAGACACTGTGACAGTCGTCTCTCCTCCGAAATCCATCAGTGCTGGCAGGGCAGTGCTGGGACCTTCGACTCAGCCCCACTCTGTCCTGCTGGGGGAGCAGCCATGGGCTGTGGGGCAGGGGCGGGGGTCAGCACGGAATGGAGACCATTTTCATTGTAAATGTTGGGACATACGGGCGATAATTGGAGAACTTTTAAGCGGAGATTTCAGCTGCATCTCACCGTAGCACTTAGTGCAGCCAAAATGCCAACAAATGAAAAATAGTACTGCTTCTCACAACTGCAAGGTCACCAGCAATTGACAGTATGAATATATTTACATATGCTTGCCTCCTTCCCTGTGAGGAGAACGTCTCCATGTGGAGGTGATTTGTTGCGAAGATTTGATGGTTGCTGCCCCTAGAGGGAAATGAGGCGTGGGCAGCGACATGCCAGTGGCCGGGGGGGGATGCTGTCATGAAGGCAGAGCGCATCTCAGTCACAGGAACCTGCATGGCCTGCACAGTGCAGGCAGATGCAGGAAGGCTGGGATAAGCTGTGAGAAGGGCCTGGGACAGGCTGTGTGCCAGAGCTGTCCCTACAGCCCTGTAGAACCCTACTCCGGTGTGCGCTGTGCGGTGCCAGCTGGGACTCACCATCCTGTGCCACGCACAGCTGCTCCATCACCGCCTGCATGAGACTCATCTCTAAGGGTCATACGTGAGAACCTCCCGAAGGTGCAAAAAGGCACAAGCAGATATTTAGAAAGGTGGCTGGAATAAGAATATTGAAAGCATCCCTATGTCTGAGCTCACAAAGTGCCATGGGAAATTGCTGCCACAGTCTCCGTCCACTTTTTAGAGCAAATCATAATGAAATGTAGAAGAAAGGAAATTAGAAAATTTGAGGGGTGGAATTTGCCTTTTGCTATACCTATAAAAGTGGTTAGCAGAATTTTGTGTGTTACCCGGGGAATGTGAGCGTGCATGTACTTTACCTGGTTATTATTATTTCTAGCAGAAGGCAGCCGTGCCACGCTGCAACCCACGAGTCCCAAACGATCATTATTAGCAGATCAAATCCCAGCCCATGAGGAGCATATTAACACCACAATTTTCTGGTATGTCTCTAGTAACACTGACAGACAGTGCAGTGCACAGAGCAATACAGTACTGCTGCTAATGCCCCAATAAACTGCTTCCCAAGATGTCTTATGGAATATTCATTATTGTACAAATTATACAGCTCTCAAAGTATTGTACCCACCTTTTCCTTTTGACCTTCTCCAGGCAAGGGGTTTTGTTCAGACTGGATCTCAGGGCCCCCCTGCTGACCACAGACTGGCTGACAAGATTTGGCAATGCACAGTCTGTCTCCAGGATAGAATGCACCTGAGTTTTAACTGAACGCCTGAACGCCATGCTCTGGGCCACCTTCCCTGCCACCCTGCCCCTTCCCCATTTCCATCCCCATCCCCATCCCCATCTCCATCTCCATCTCCATCTCCATCTCCATCTCCATCTCCATCTCCATCTCCATCTCCATCTCCATTCCTTCTCATTCCCATCCCATCCCCATCTTATCCCCATCCCATCCTGTCCCCATCCCACTCAGCTGCAGCATCTCATGGCAGTGGCACGAAGAAGGATGGCTCCTTCTCCACTCTCTGTGTCTGCCAATCTCTCTCATTTCCAATTCCTTCTCTCTGCAGGGTACTGCGTGAATGCAGATTTCCTCTCCAGCTAGCAAGGCCCACACAGAGCCATCAGACATCCTCGAGCTGTCATACCTTTCTTGTCAGCGCAGATTGGTGTCCTCACAGCCTTCCTACACGCACCACCAAACCATGCACTGTGCCTGTCCACTAGGCTGAGTGCGGGACCTCAGACACAAGCAGCAATGCATTGTGCTGCTTATTTTCTCTGTCTTGAATTTCATCCACTGCACAAGTTCGATTTCCTGCCATCCCTCCCACTGCCGGAGCTTTACGCCTCAGGTAAACGAGCACTGGCAGCAGTGACCATCGGCTCTGCCTGGGCCCAGGCATGGCAGCAGGGCCTGGGGGCTGCCCACATCTCATCCTGCTGCTGCCTGCAGAGGGAGCGGTGCTGGCATTGCTGCGTGCTGCTGCCGGGCATGTTTGTAATCTGTGCAAAGGAAGAACAAGATGAAACCACCAAATTCCTCCTCATTCACAGCCCAGATCAAAACCTGAGCCCCACTCCTTGCAGACAAAGGGCAACTGTCCATAATCACTACGTTGCCCAGCCTCTGCCACTTGGTAATTAATAGTCTTTCAATGGCTTCCTGGTAATTTATGGTAGATTATTTGTCAGCAGCTCAAATCTAGTTACTCACTATTGTGCCATTCTGCTCAGCACACACCAACAAAGAGCTCACAGAGCCAGCAGGACAGCTGACTGACTGCTGCCCATAGCAAGTGTCCATGAACTCCATAACTTATCCAGTGCAGTCAATATCTCAACCCAGAGTTCTTGTCTAATGTGTTCTGGAGTTCATGGATGAGCTATATATGAAAGGTCGTTATTCTAAATATGCTACCTTTATGTGTCTATGAGAATAGCTCTCTAAAGGCATGAAAAGCAGAACTGAAATCACCCTAATACTAAAGTTTATGAGAAGCTTGATTTTCTCTGAGGAGCTGGCATGTCACTATTGCAGCTGAGGTTCTCTGGTCTACAACTCCTTGTTTTCATTAAACTGTAACTGAAAAACAATGCCTTGGTGGGAATCAGAATCTTTTCTCCAGCTGAATGAATGTCTGAAGCACCCTCTTATTAAACAGGGTTAAGTGGTTGTTCCCAGTGTTGTAAAATGGTTCGTAAAGCTTCAGCATTTTTGTCAGGGTATGTGGTACTTTAGGTATTGTTAACCATCACGGATAGCCCAACAGTTGTTAGCCATCGTTTGAAGTGTCAGCTGCAGGGTGGGTGCTCCCACAGCTGTGTTTTCACCTTCCCTTTCTCACTGATCTGATGCTGTGTCTATGGGCATGCCAATGGGAGCTCTTCCCTTGACTTGTTGAACAAAAATATACCTTGACAGAAAAGCTTGTGTGAAAGGAAAGCATTCTGAAACCCAAGAAATATTAAAATAGAAGCACTTTGAATTGTCTGTTTTGTTTCTTCTCATGCAGAGAGAAACATTTGAATGGCAAATGTTTGAGTTCAGTGAGGAATGCAAAATCTACATGCTAAAAGAAAGTTCTCTTTCTTTCCAAAACCCGTAGGTAGAATATTTCATTTGTTGTGCACATCATTAGATGACACATGTTGAAGTCAAGAGGCATTATACCGTATACATTGTCATTTATTTATACATAGACTTTTAAGTTTTAAATTTCATAGAAAGTTTCACATAAATCCCTGGCCATGACTTAAGTTAAACAGCCGAGGGGCAGCTCTGGAGGTGCTGCAGTGGGAGCCACGCGGTGCAGTGCAGGGCTGCAGGGGATGATGCCCTGCAAATGCTATCTGTCCTTCGTGCCAGGGCTGAGCAGCACTCCTGGCGATCGCTGGGCTCATAACTCAGCTCCACACTGCTTGGGCCACTCATTATCCCACGGAGCAGATCGTAACACCGACGATCTGAATGCTTGTCCAGTCCTTGCCATTATATAAATTATTTTCCAATATTATCCCAGGGAGAAATATAGTGGCATATAAGGAAACACGGATGCTTTGTAAGAGAGGGTCATGATAGATAAAAATGATAATGGGCACCGTAGTGCCATAATCAAAGTCTAATTGTCTCATTAATTAAGAGCAATATTCGGTTATGTATTGGGTCCTAGAGTGATTATGACTCAAATGCCTACTCAAATGTGTGAATTTATCTTCTGGCTCACGGTTTTCAGCCAGGCAAAGCATTTGGTAGAGGTCAGAAAGTTCAATTGCTGCTTTAAAATGAAGTTGAACTTTAGGCTGAATAATCACCAATCTGCTGTTCAGCTGCATGGGCTCGGATGCCTCTGCAGTGCGGGGGAGTCATCAGCACAGCTCTCAGCCCGCCCTGGGAAAGAGCTTTGCTCTCTTCCATGCGTGGCTGTGGTGTGGACCCCCTCCTCACACAGGGCTTTACCATGTATGTGTCCTGAGCCCCACAGCAATAGCTGTCACCTCTCTCCTCCTGTGTCATTGCTTGGGGTTCTGCTCTGACACCTGGCTCTCATTTGGGTCCCATCTGACACCTGGCTCTCACTTACTGAAACACAGGGCTGCCAAAAACTGGGCTGCAGACAATCTATGGAAGGGACCCAGACCACCCACCGGTCCACTTCTCCGTGTCTGCACCAAAATTGCACGGACAAATTTCAGTGCAAACACCTGGAAGTTCTGCCTCCACCCCAATTTTCTGGCACTGACCGAGCTAATTTTCAAAAGTTCCCTGCCAAATATGAAAAGCTTGTAACATGGGATGTGCTGAGGTAATTAGATCAAGATTCAAGCAATTTGCTGTAGGGCCTGAACTCAGATCATCCTTCATGTGTCTCTTTGCTGGATCTGTCTTTAAATTAGATCGTAATGAGCTTGGAAGCACTATTAATAATACAGCAAGTCGTGGTAGAGCAGCGTTTTATTTCATTGGTATAATGTGCACCAGCACGCTGCTTTTGCTTATATGAAGTTGGCAACTGCCTCAAGTTTATACCTTTTTTAATCATAAAAATCAAATAGACGAGTTTCTAAAAATTAAAAACACCTGAGCTCATTTAAAGTAATAAAATGGGCTTAATACACAAAGTTTGATAAATTATTCTGAAGCAGCATGACTTCTGTTTAGATATCAGCAGGGTGCTGTCCCAGGGGGTTAATTTATTTAAGGAGTGAAGCTCCTGGTTCTGATGAACGTGGTGGAAGAAAAGAAGTTCTGATGCTGCCCCTGTTCTTCCCAGACCCCCCAGAGTGCTGTGGTGTGGCAGCAGGGCTGGGCTGTTCTGTGACTCAGTGACTACCGCAATGCTTCACTTTAACGCTAGTGAGGAAAGCGGAGGCTTTGCTTATGGACGGGTGGGGGCTGTGCTGGGGGGCTGTGCTGTGGGGCTGGGGGGCCCACAATGAGGGAGCAGCAGTTCTGTGGTGTGAGCGCAGGAGTCGGGCAAGAGAGCTGCCCATGTTCTGTAAGTTTGATTAATGACCTGGGCACAGAAGGAAGGAGTTTGCTGATGAAATTTGCTGATGACACAAAATTGAGAGGAATTGTCAATACAGGGGAGGGCTGAACTACTATACAGAATAAACAGGGTGACCTTAAGCACTGTAGTAATGTAACTGGGACAAAACTTAATAGCATACGATGAAGGAGTGTGCACCAGGGCTCTGGCCAGCAGCAGAGGGAACAGAGCCTGAGCACACCAACCAGCTGTGCAGTGCTCAGCATCCTCCCCTCCCGCAGGGTGGCACTGCCCTCCCCCTGCCCATCCCCCACGGCTTCTGGGGTCTCGGGGGCACCTGGTGGGCAGAGGGAGGGCAGCAGATACCAAATCTGCAACTTGTGGTGCAACCATCACTAGCAATGGTGACTTGACCAGCAAGGCGAGGTAAAGCACTTGTGATCAGCTGCACACCTGTAACCAATTCTGATTTGTATCGTGTTTCTGGTTTTGCCTGTTATTTTCTGTAAATAGAGAAGAACCACAATCAGTGTTGATTCTTCTATTTTCTTTTGATCGAAAAATTAAGCAGGGCTGAAGTTGCTTTGAACTGAAGCTTCTTGGAGCAGCAGAGAACTTGGTGTCCTTCCACAGGGTGGTTCCCTCCCACTTCCCACTCCTTTTAGAAAATGACCATTTCTCATTGCTTTCCTCCTAATAAAAATGTCAAAAAGAGAAATAGACCATAAACAAAAATGCTCTTGGTTTTACCGCTCTGTAAAGAGGAAATAATTCAAAATCAAGTGTTTGCATGTCACGGAAGATGGAAATCACAACATGCTCTCTGTCTGTGCCAGGGGATAGGGCTGGGATGATGGTTTTCACTTAGTATGTATCTGCTGGGGAGATCAAGCAGAGCATGGCCAGAGCTGGGTCAGCAAGGCAGGTCTGAGCATGGCTCAGCAGCTGAAGAAGGGGTGATGATGGAGCCCTGGTAGCTTTGAGCTTGCAGTCATTCCCAGGGAGGGTCACAGGAAGGGCTCCATCAGCTGTCTGAGCAAGTCCTTATGCTTTGCATACATCACCAGCACAAACTTACTCCCAAGGATTTCGAGTGACATAAACACCAGCATAAGTGATCTTGCTGTTTCCTTTTTCTCACATACAGGAATAAATATAGATTCAGGGAGGGTGAGAGACAGTAAATTAAAATTGGTAAAAGAAAATGTTTCTTCACAAGTTGTGCTGCTCATTGCTGAGAGAAAACATTAGGAGCATCCAATAGCAAAGACAAAATGGTGGCCCTGGCAGATATGGGGCAGCTCAGGAGCCAGGGCTATCAGCAAACAAGAAAATCTCACACCTCAGACCCGATTCTGGGCCAGCGGAGCCCTGTCTGTGGGACAAGCGGTGCAGAGGGCTGTGGGGCAGCACGTGGGTGCAGCTGCCTTGCTGAGCACTCAGATGGGGACTTGTCCTGATGCACACCCTGCAGCCTTCAGCTCTGTCCCCGCTATGCTTTTATCTTACCTTTCATCGTAGAGCCGGTAAAAGATAACTCAGGCTTTCACAGTTTGACCTGAATCTGCAAGACTGGCAGAAGCACGCATCTTCTGATCTCCACTCCAAACAATTTGATATGCAGCTCTCAGGGAGTCTAAAAAAAGAATCCTTTCATCTCAGTTTCCTGAGGTCGTTTTTTTAATCATATTCTAAATTCATAGATAAAACTCCAGACGATTTTATTGGATTAAGAGTGACCACAAACAACTCGGAGTGCCTCCCTATGACGTTAATATGCTCATAAATGATAAATTTGTTCAGTATTTCTCTCATTACACGGAGATCACTGCACTTAATCTCACGCAGACTATCTCTCTGCATTTCCCTACACACTCGTGTGTGCAGGTATGTTTATCTCCAATAGCAAAATTGAGCAGAACAGTGAATTATTCTTTTGACCAGGGGATGAGTCCACCCACAGTGCTGCGCTCCTCCATTGCTCGCAGATGTGAGACGTGGCCCAGTCCCCAGGCACTAATTCAACTTTGGTTCCTAATTTAACTTTGCCGGGCAAGGGGAGGCTTTTGTTTTCAGTTTAAATAGATTATGGCTCCAGCTTTTATTCTGCTATTTAACAGTAAGAATAATTACTACAGTAACCTCACAACCTGACGGCACTCTCTGCCTGCAGGAGGAATCAACCCCGCAATTAGACGTGGGGCAGAATAGGGAACATCTTCTTCCAAGTAAGAGTGTCAGTATTTTGTTCGGTAGGTGGATTATGATCCCTACTTCAGGGAAGAAAAACTGGGAAGACAGCTTTGGTTTTTAATCAGTGACATTATCTAGCAGGGTATAAAAAGGAGCTTTTAAAAACACATTATTTCTGTGTCGCTTTGACACGACCCAACCTAATGGCACATACATCTCAGCCACAAAGTGTAGCACTTTGAAATAAAACTTACCCTTCTTTGGGCTGGTCCCTCCTTCCTGAGCTCCTGCCAACATGAGAAAGCTTCCTGCTGATGTCTGCGGACAGGAACATCACAACCTCCTGGGTTATCAGCATTATGCAAACACACTACACGATACAGAGATCTTCTGAGAAGAATGGAAGGAGATCTTCCTCCAGAACACATGCAGGTCTGATTCACACCCATACGCCTCATGAGCAGCTGCCCTTTCCCCAGGCTGACAGGATGGCCAACTCTCCTCCCATGGCAAACCTTGGTGGAAGTCTGGATGCAGTTTCTCAGGGTGGGTGGAAGCTGTTGTGTTGAGTGGGGAGTTCTGGTTCACTTCTTTCTCTCTCTGAGGAGGGAACAATGTATAATTTGCTCCCAGGGGCTTCCCCTCCTTGTCATCTGTAGAAAGAAGGGGAAGGAGTTTCCTTCTGACACTGGTGGTAATTAATCACAACCATGAAAATTTGATCGCCAGCAACCCTGAGCAGTGATTGCAAACGATCATCTAGAGATAGGTCTGGGATTGCTTTATTTTTCTTTACTCCGCAGTGGTGTTCCTGGCTGACTCTGCCAGGTGCAATTACATTTGTCTTGAGCGTCTTGCATCTTCACAGCACCGCAAACCGAAGAAAATTAAAGGATAGTGAGTTTTGCCTAATTTCACTCCACTAAGAGTTTCCAATTAGAAAAGCATAAATTGATCCTCTTTGCTTTAATATCTTGTTGGGCTTTATGTTATTTTTTTTTCCCCCAGATACAGATAACAGCTGCATTTTAATTCATTTTAATTCTATTACCATGCATAACCATCGTGCACTGTGATAAGTATCTCCCCCGTACACAAATGCCTTTGAGAACCAACCATTAAGTACTTATTTAACCTCACTGCCAATTGAAATAATAGCATTTACTGTATGTGTTTATTTTGTCTCATTTCTGCAGCAAATTAACTTTTTTACACAAACACACCACTGTTTCTTTTCCCATTGACGTGCTTCCCAGCAAGGCTCCACTCTCCGCTCTCATTCCCCAAAGGATTTTGACGTCTCCATTAGCGTCCCACTCCACTCACGTTACCAGATTTTTATTTTCAGTATTATTATTAAATATCATTAAAATGTGACAGAAAGTTTTACTGAGCTGAATGGGATTGGATCCCTGCAAGAAGTACAATATATTTAAATTAAGATGTGGGAGAAAATTCTATCTTTTAGGAAATAAATGCCAAGTTTTCACATAGAAACATGTGTGCTGCATTATACATGCTATATAATGCTAAAAAGAACAAAAGATTGTTATTCTCATTTTCCAGCTCCAAATGACAGATTCTTTCCTAGTTTGGCTGTAACGTTAGGCAAGTTAAACCAAAGTAAAATAAAGAATCTTCCAATACCAAAGCTGCCTCCCCACCCCCACTGCCCTCGATGACTTTTCCTGGTGAAGCAGCTCCTGCAGATCCCAGCTGGTTCCTCTGTGGAAAGCAGGGGCCCTTCAGAAGAAAGCCTTGTTTTTGTATATTCCGCTTACATCCAGCAGAGTTTATGTCTGCTTTCAGGAGATCATCACTGATCTTTGCGATTAATAACTTGCAATCACAGCACTAGCCTTTTCCAGCTGCCGAAGGAGCTGATGACAGCAAATTAGTTAATTACCGATCTAATTAAAGTATTAATATCTTCCATGTTGGGAGGGGATGCACTTGTGCTCTGCCTCCACACTTACTGCCCCCAGGCTGTGCAGCAGCAGCAGACGGCCCTGCTGGCACTGCAGGGGCTCAGGTCCTGCTCCCTGCAGCCAGGGCCGCCGTGGGGCTGAGCACCGACGTCCTGGGTGCACAGAACTCCTCTGTACCTTCTGGGAAAGAGCATTTTCCCACAGAGCTGGAATTCATGGCTTGGGTGGTGAAACAGAAGGTGCATCTCCATTCCCCTCTAGGAGGAGAAAAGTCATAATCAAAGTAGGTCCTACTTCTACCCAGAATAATAAATACAATTGCTGACATACAGCTGAGAAAAGTAGCATGAATGCAAATACTCAGAGCAGGTACTGACCCACACAATGGGGAACAGAATCCGATTTCTGCATGTGGAGACACTGAGCTGCTCCCATCTGGGATACCAAACCTGTTCACATTTTCTTGGTGGTGTAACATTTTCTCCGTTTTTGTTTTTTTTCTTTCACCAAGGGAAGATATTCTTTACAGTAAGGATGAGATACTTTATGGTCAGGGTGATGGAACACTGGAACAGGTTGCTCTGAGAGGTGGTGGAGTCCCCTTGTATGGAGATATTCAGTACCCATCTGGACACCCACCCACCTTTGCAACCCATTGTAAGGAACCTGTAAGGAAGGGGGCTGGACTCAGTGATCTCTTGTAGTCCCTTCCATCCCCTGCAATTCTGTCATTCTGTGAAGATGGAGTGTAAAGAATAAAGCACTGCATCCTCAGGCGGCTCAGGACTGAGGGTGGGGATCCTGCAGGCACCGTCCCTGCGGTGGTGGTCAGGGGAATTGGCCATCCCCAGCCCAGCCCTGCAGCCACTGGCGCCCAGCAGAGGAATACGGCTCTCATCACAGCAAAGTTCTCCTCTTCAGTTTGCCTCTTGCCCTCCTTGTCTTCTGGAAGAGGTTTTTTTTTTTTCCTCTTTCCATTTAAAATGTAAAAGTTTGTAAAGTTTTTCTGCAAATTACTAAACATGTTCATGCATTCCTGGGTCTTCACCTCTTGTCACAGAAAATAACGAAATGGAAAATATAACCATATGGAGGAGGCAGTAATAACGGGATAAAACACAGCTGATCTCTTATCGCTTTCACTGGAAATTAGCATTTATTTTTTTTCTCATTTGATGCACTGTCATTACAGAGTATGCGTGTGTTTTAGTATTTTTATTAATAAACATGGTAATTTAGCAGCCAGGTTAATGGCAGTTTTAATGAGAAAGAATATTAATTGGAGATGCTGGGGGATCTTCGGCGGTGTGGCTTTCTCCTTAGCATCTCCCTCACCCCATCCTCAAAAATCCACAGCATATGTGCCAGGGGCTGGGGGTTTGTTTCAGTGTTGACAGTTAATGCACACAGCTTGTACTATTTTGTTTCATTTTACAGAGCCTTTTGCACAAATACGGATTGGTGCCACCCCAGCCATGGGATTTGCAGATTGCTAAATCTTAAAAGGTTTGCATAAACAGGCGTCTTGCTATTGATAAGACAGACAATGTGACCATCTGTCTTTCTTCTGCAGCCAAATGGAAATGACACAGAGTATGGGTCTTGTCATTTAGAGACGAGTGATTTCCCAGCTCCGTTAGCACTGACTTCAGCTCTGCTGCACAGCGCATCGCTCCCATCTCCCCGCCGCTCTGTGTGCTGCCCATCCTGCCCCACGTGCCCTACCCCTACCACAGGCCCTGGCAGCCCACACCGCCCCACAGACATCCACCTTCCGAAGGCGAATAAAAGCCGACAAAGCAGATCTGTGGAGCTGCTGGTGCTTAGGAGGGGCTGAGTGCACGGCAGCAGGTCAGATGTGCCGTGGAGATGCACCGTTGAGCAGCAGGTTTTCTCCAACTCAACAGGAAATCAGAAGGGCTTTAACCGGTATGCAAGGCGAGCAGATTGATGATGATTGTGTGATAACAATCTACACTGTACAGCCATTCTGACAATATTGCCTTAATGCTGCCATCAGAACATTACAGACAATAATGGTGTTTTCAGGCTCTCCGTAAATCTCGCCTGGCTAATAAAGTGAAGCTGAGAATGCAGCACATAGCAGCTCCCAGCTCCCCTCCTAATTGGTGACGCTGTTTTACGATCCCAGCATTGCTGTGCACACAGAAAATACTGCATTCCACCTTCGGACCGCTGCTGGCACTGCACCCACACCTCTGCTGTGCTCCCAGCCTGGCAGCCCTTGGACACACTGTCAGCTCCAGCACTCTCTTGTCAGGTCCAAAGTCAATCTTATTTTCTTATTTATAATGGCAATTTAACTTGTAGTTTGCATGCTCCATTCTGCCAATAGCTTCTAGGCCAGAGTTCCTTTACACAGTATGACAGCTCTACAAAGGTGCAAGCAGTTTGTGGGTGGTTACATCTTTGGGTCAGTGGAGTGCATAGATTGCTACAGATATAGCAAAATACATAAATAATCAGAGAGAGACCTCAACAAATACATATATGAAGAAGTAAGGAAATGGAGAAGCTTTGAGTAAGAAAGAAATTGTTCAGAAATGCAATAGATGCTCCCAGATGAGCAGGCTGAAGGCTCAGCCCTGTCCATGCTCTCCAGCAGCCCATGCAGTGCGAAGCCCACTGGGACAGAGCAGGGCTGCAGCACGTTCCCATTTACAGCCCAAGCACTTCCCAGAGCAGTGACACCACCTTCCTCTCCTCTGCAAGGCTGCAGACCTTCAAAGTGCTGATGGATAAGGGCTGAACTTTCTATCCAAGTCTTTCTGACACCCATCTCGAGGGATTAATCAAACAGCATTACGTGTTTCCTTTAACAGATTTTTGGAGTAATAAATGACTTTAATTGCCTAACTCATTCCAAATGACATAAGACTAAGGGCAATTGTGGATACGGTTGGCTGGAATAATCAAGCTTACTCGAGCTTTTTTTTAATCTCCCATTTCTAAATTGCTCTGTTCCCTATTGTGAAGGCAAACGTCAGGAGTAATGGTGGGGGGGAACAGTGCTGATGCTCTGTTATCCAACGTCACGCACAGCAACACCTCAACAGGAGCTCCTCACCTCAAAGCTCTGCAGGTGCCACCAAAGGCAGAACCGTGCTGACTTTCCAGTGCCAACAAGTGCTGATGTGCAGAGAACTGGGGCACTGCCCAGCAGCTCAGGCAGCTCTGCTTGGTTTAGGACAGGATCACGGGCTGTGCCTGCTTACTGCTGCAGCCCCCACAGCCCCCACAGTGCACAGTGCACCCCGACTCCTGCACAGCAGTGTGGGGAATGCCTGGCTGCAGCTGCTCATCTGGTTTTACATCGCAGGTCGGCGTTTTCTTTTTCATCTCACAAGGTTTTTGCTGACTTTCAGCTGTGAATTAAAGCAAGGAAAAATGATTAAATCAAGCAGAAAATGGCATGAAATCTTTTTAATTTCTCCAAAGTGAAGCAGATCTACTTCACCTCAACCTAGAGCAAGTTTTTGTTCAGCTGCAGAGATGAAAAATTGTTATTTGCTCAGAACTATTTTAAATCTTTTTCTGTTTCCCACCTCTGCTGACGACTGCCTCCGTAGCACAGCTCATCTCCCAGGCAACCCAGCATCCCTGCAGGAACCATAGAATCACTGAGTTGGGAGAAGCCCTCTCAGCCCCATGCCCACCCTGTCCCACCATGCCCACTGATCACCTCCCTCAGTGCCGCACCTCCACCTTGAGGTGCCCAAAACAGGGACTGCACCACTGCCCTGGGCAGTGTTCCTGACCTGAACCAAACAACTTGAACTCTGGAGAGAAGACCTTACTCCTCCCAGCTCTGTCCCTCGGAGGCTGTCCTGAGCTCAGCACGCTGCCCGCTCTCTGCAATTCAGGCTCAGAGAGAAGCTGGGTTTCATTTTTGTAGGTTCAAACAGGACTTTCACAGATATCTGCACTGTAATCCAACAGAGGACCCCCTTCAGAACTGGCTTTTTCTTGAGCCACGTTACCAAAGCAAGCTCACAATCCCAGCTGAACAGATGCCAAAAGAGAAGCTTCAAGTGAAATGCCCAGAAAATTAGATTAATCAGAGTTGATAAGAATCAAGCCAGACAATTCTGCAGCATGAATATGACTGAAAATTGTAAGATAACAGATAAAGCATTCCAACGACAATATCTGATTAAAATAAACAAGTTATTATTCTCACAATAATTTGTTTAGCAGTGTCACACTGCGCTCTGAGCAAGAACCGACAAAAGCATCTTTGTGATTGAATCACTTTTTAAAATCCTATTAACATAATTTGATCTAA
Source organism: Meleagris gallopavo (assembly GCF_905368555.1). Classification (NCBI taxonomy): domain Eukaryota; kingdom Metazoa; phylum Chordata; class Aves; order Galliformes; family Phasianidae; genus Meleagris; species Meleagris gallopavo. The sequence goes on along the minus strand of NC_139413.1, from coordinate 28,951,941 downwards.
CTGTTTTTGAGGTGTCCCTGTTCAGGGCATTCATCCCTATGACAACAGGACTGTTTTTAAATGTTTCAATTATTTTGGGATAGAACATCCTTAGCGGGAAATGCTTTGTATGATATGCAAAAAATTTCAAGAACCGTTTCAGAGGAAAAAAAAAAAACGTTCAGATAATCCTATCCATAATAAGAATGGCTTTGGGCTGACAAATGTGAAAACAGCCTTCAGGTCTCACTTACAAAACAGAGAGCCCAGAAGCAGGGCTGAGTAAAGCATCAGTTGGAAGTGAGTGCCCAGCAGTACCATGTGGGACAGCATTATCTCCCATGTGTCTGCAATGGAAGATGCCCAACGTTTCCCATTCTTTGTACTTCCCACAGAAGGTGTCTGTAGACAGGTACTTCCCTGCAAATCTGAAATATGTTATGTTGATTCAGCTTGATTTCTGAGGTAGGGATTTCTAAAGGGGAAGTTCAATTTCTTGTTAAAGATTAATCATGTCAATTCTTCTTTGCAGAAAGACAAAATAAAAGGCAAAAGTGACAAAATGCACTTTGCAGCCCTTCAGGTACAAATCCTAAGTTCCTCAGCTGAAGAAATGTATAACATACCACAGAATTAAAGTGTAATTTACTATGGAATTAAATTAAGCTAAACTAGACAAAGACTACTTGCGTACTGAACAAGGCTCCACAAATTGTTTAATGACAGCTAATTAGCATTAAGAGATAATTTGAACTATATTTTTCCGTCTATTTCTGTATGGATCAAATTTGAAGAGCACGTCAAGCTAATGTGGGTGTTTCCTGGAGAACCGATCCCCTCCAGACATCACCACGTGCCTTTCTCCCATAGCTGTGTGCATTCCCACCTTTTTGGCAGCTGCGTTGGCTTTTCTCTGAGCTGCACTGGGCCCCAAGGCAGTGGCACAGCAGCACTGGGGCTGCTTGGACGTTGGTCTGGAAGCTCCGCACCTGGATGTGACCAGGCCCTTCCCAGCCTTCCATCCACATTTATCCAGTGGTTGAGGGTCTTGTTTGCCTTCACACATGGGGTCTGGAGCTGCACGTAGCTGTGCCTTTCTTCTTGTGACCTTTTCCACAAATCAGCTCTCATTAATTCCTCTGAGCTACGATGAGGTGCAGTCACTAATTGCCACATTTAGGATAGCACCATGTATTCCCGATCTGCTGTTTTACACCTGACGACAGAGGGCAGATTGCCCATCTGCACAGGCAGAAATGTCAAGCTGTAAGTTCTCCTTGGATTAGCATTTAGATCTGGGGACTGTGTCCATATGAATTAAGCAAATTGCTTTGTTTGTTCTTCAAAGAGGAGAAAGACTGGTGACAAGCAGCATAAAGTGAACGAGGAAGGTGCCTATAAAACGATCAGTGAAGTACCAGAAAGCATTGAATGAAATTCATGGACAAAAATTTTATGTTAATAATAACCCAAGGTCCCAGGGCTGCACTGTGGGATGGCAGCTTCACAGCCCTGTGGGCTGAGGGACAGAGACGGGAAGCCAGAGTCCCACCAGCGGCCATCCCACCCCTCTGCCATCACCGTGAGCATCCCAAGAGCTGCTGGCTCACAGTGGGGCTGGGAGAAGATCTGACCATGTCCCTGTGAATGTTTAAGGACCAGCATTATGTATTCACTTCTGCTGGATTAAGCTGATTTACAGTGTGCTTTAATGAAGTGTGTTGCTATGGTGAGACTACTTTCAAGGGCATCTGTTAAAAAAAACAGCAGAAGAGTAAAGTGTCCAAATCAGATCAATGGGAAACCAATTCCTGCAGTGTTGTGCTCACTTTTGGCCAGCTCTGGCTTACCTGGGCCCAGGCTGGGAGGGCAGACAGTCCTTCACTGCTGCCCAGGGTTTTGGTGACAAGGAGAGGTCAGATGGGGTGGGAAGTGTGGCCAGCAGCCACTGAGCCATAAGGAATGCATGGTCCTGGCCAGGATCTGAGGCTGAGAGCAGCACAGGGTGCTGCAGGTTCAGCCATTTCCTTTATCTTCCTCTCCAAGGCTCCTTAATTAACTTTTCCATTATGTACCTTGATTAGATTACTTCTCTGCCTCTAGGCTACTTTTCCCACTTTATCACCTCCTTAAAATGCAGTTGCGTAGCTTTCTAAATCATATAGCATAATAAACATTAGTTTTAACTATTTCTTTCAAGATTCTTAACACCTCTGTTGCTAAACACAATGCAGACAGAGGAAAAACAGCTGCTTGTCCTCCCCACATCCACTGCTCTCACCCCACTCTGCTGCACAGCTCTCCTTCAGTGGCATTTATCTGTCAGCATCCAGAAAGGGGTTTAAGGAAGCAACTGGGATTCCTGCAGTTCAGCACAGCATCAGCCCAGTGACACGTGAAGCTGTAGCATGGCTGCCAGTTCAGGACCAGCAGACCCTGATGGAAGAGGTGGAAGCTGCCTTGTCCCAGACTCAAACACACCCCTCCTCTCCAGATTTCTTGTTCAGCTTTTTCAAGCCAGTAAAAAATGTATCCCACTAAATGGGGACAAAAAAAAAGGTACTCTTGAATACTATTTGTAGAAGACAAGGAGGAAGCAGAGGTGGAGGAGCCCATGGCTCCTGCAGTGCCAAGATCCATCCAAAGGAGCCCATCTGAGCAAGGGCCATCCCAGCTGATGTCACACCTGACGGAAGCATAGCAGTGAAACGCAGAGCACAGAACAGCCTGGCTGCCCCCTACCAGAGCCCAGTTTAGTTCAGCCTTTCCTTTTTTTCAACCTTATCTGCTTTCAGTTATTTAGAAGCTCCTGAAAGGCTCTCAGGCTGAAAGCAACTGCTGTCGGTGTGGGTAGTGGAGCACCTGTGCTGAGCAGACAGATGACTCCCACTGGCCCTCCTCCTGCGCTGCCCAAAAAGGTGCTGGTTGGCCCATCTGGAGCAGTCACTTCAGCAGACATCACCCAAACGAGGTCAGGTCCCGATCTGCGCCGTTGTTTGGAGGCTGAGAACGTTCTTTGAGTGTTAGAAAGAACACAGGCACTTCAAAGAGGAGGAAAAATGTGAGTGTAACGCTGAAACAGAGCTGCAAAACAAAACAGCCATTTGGGCAACAGGGCTCTGCATCACGACCCACATCCCAGGGTGCTGGGAAGTGCAGCTGCTGGGTTTCAGGTGCTGCTGGGCAGTCCTGCTCCCTTTCCAATACGTGCCTGCTTTTTTCAGCAGCTATTTATGTGACTTTTTGATTCAGCTCTCAAATTTCCAGCAGAACTTCGTTACGTGATCAAAGTAATTAGAAAGGTCGAGGTATCTGCAACACAAAAGAGCAAATCTGAAGGTCCTCTCCTTCCTGTCATGGGGAGGTCACAGCTGTGCCACGCAAGTGATGAGACCTCAGTGAAGGAGTGATGTGATGGCAGTGGGTACGGCTGCAGAAAGGCACCTTCCTCTGTGCTCACAGGAAAAAAAGAGAGAAAGAAAGCAGTCCCCAGCCCCCTTAATAGTATCCCTGATGGCCTTGGCTGTGCTGCAGACCTTACTCAGCACTTCATTACAACCCGCTGAACCTGTGCAGGGAGCAGTACCAGTCACCGCTTCGGGGTATTTCTGTTATTAACGCTCACTCCTCCTGCTGCCATTGAGACTTCAGTAATAGTCATATCCTTGACCAACTAATTTGGAAAGGTCAAGCCCAAACTCAGAAACGCTCATTAAGATTTTATCGGCTATGTGCTCAGAGCAAAGAGCGGGGCAGAGCCAAGTGTTTCTCCTCAATGTGGGCGCTGTGCGCTCCGGCTCAGCCCGCTCCCCTCCTGCAGGTGTGCGTTCTCTCCTGGCGACGTATGCTATTTCTCTAGGTAAAATTGAAAATCCCACTGATGCATTTGCTACCTTGACAATATAATTTCTCACTGTTTGACCGCAAATTCCATTTAACTCATTCTGGTTTCAGGATGACACGTAGCACTCCATAATGAGGGCTATTTCCGAAGGTGCCCTGAACTCTTTTCCCCTTGCCTCACTGCAGAACTCAGAAGAGCTGTTACATGTTCCCTCTCATGCTCTCTCTTCCATAGCAAAACCGGCCCAGAGGATCCACCCCTACCACCTTCTCCTGGCGGTGTGGGGCCCCAAGCACTGTGCAGAGAAGCCTGAGGGCTGGGACTGCGGTGTGCAGCACAGCGGGGTGCCGAGGCACTGCGGCTGTTACCCACACAGGTGATGAATACTTTGAGGTTTGTTTTAAGAAATATTATGGATTGGTAGGGATAAATGGATATAAAGATCAGGGAGATCCAATGAGAAATAACTGAGACTCTGAGGATAAATTAAACACCTTATTTGAAATATATTACCCACTCTTAAATAATACATGATTTAGTTGGCTGGTGCTGTCTATCGCAGCCCTATTTTTCACTCAGCCCCTACTGGTTCCTCAGCCCCCCCAGCACCATAACTTTGTTCCAGCAGCTCTGTCCCATCCCTAGCAGTGGCACAGTTGCACAGAGCAGGTCCCAGAGGGGCTTGGGGCGGGAGGGGACTGGGCCTCATGGCAAAGCAGTTGGGAGAAGGTCAGGAGAGCAAGCACACAGGTCTCCTCTCACTTCTCCTTGTTTATTTCTGTCATTTTCCAGTGCTGGAGGTCCCTGTTTTTTTGCATCCCCTATGACTGCTGTCTAACACAAACGGACACCTCTATGCCCTGAAGATTTGAAATACTGAGGGCACATGTTGGGTGAGTATAAAATGCAGTGTGCCATGAGCAATAAGGTGAACCCAACAGGGGAATAAAAATTAAAGAAAAAAGAAAAGAAAAAAAAGGAAAGGAACCCCCCCCCCTAAAACTATTACTATTTATTAGGAATAAGCAAATAAAAGCTACTAAATGAAGGCATACAGGTTCCACATGTGTAGAAATGGGTGCTGCTTTAGAAAACCAGTCTTGGATATCAAGCTGCTGCAATGAAAATCTGCTACAGATCTTGGAAAATACATCTCAAATTCAGTAAGAGATGTGGGTTTCCTATAAAGCTCTATGATTCCTCCACTTAGGGATAATAATCTGCATTGTTCTGTGAAAGGAAGATGTCAGCAGCATAAACCAAATAAGTAATAGGCACTTCTTAGGAGTCACAAGGATAATGGCCCACAAGACAAAATGAGGTGGGTTATTTTTCATCATGAAATACTCTTGAGAGTTAGACAGTCGCTTGGGTTTTCATTCAGACATTGCAGACCCAAAGGAATTTTGTTTGAGTGTGACAGGGAGTGGGAAAGGTTTCTATCTCATGAAAATTCATTGGAAATTACATTAGTGTTGCTGGGAAGGCAATAGCATCTAGCTAGAGTGGATGCACTGCCTAATTCATGTATTCCCTATTTTACTGCAGTCTATACTACACTAATGACCCAACCCAAAAGACCACGGTACACTGAGGGGTGATTACACCACCTGTGTATCTTTGGCTTTATCATAAGTGAAGCAGCAGGTACTTATGTGTACATCCTCTTCTGACAGGAGAAATGAGGACTTGAGTTCTTTTCTCCTAAGAAAATCCTTCAAGGGCTGCAAAGACTGAGGCACTTCCCCCTAAGTAGGGTCTTGGAGTCAAATGGGTCAGGATGGGATGAGATGGGGTGTGGTGGAATGGGATGCAATGGGATGGGATAGGATGGGATTGGATGGTATGTGATAAGATGGAGTGGGATGCAATGGGTTGGGATGCAATGAGATAGAGTTGGATAGGGTGGCATGGCATGGCATGGATGCAGTGTGATGGGGTGGGATGGGATGTCAGCCAATACTGTACAGCCTGGGGCTCTCAGCATCTTCAGGCTGTCAGATTACCACCCTATCTGCTTTGTCCTTCTGGTGTTAGCTTCAACAGAGAGAATTCTAATCCGTACAGACTTGTAAATGTTAGCATAGAGTGATAGCAGAAAGCCTTGGAAAGTGTACAATATCAATAAATTAGTATTTGAAAAATAGCTTGCACATTCCCAACTCTTTTAGTAGAGCAAGAATACTCATTTCTAATATGCACGTAGTTTTGGCTTTGCTGTATATTTAGGAGAACACTGGGGAGGGTGGGAGCCTTCCAGAGCTCTGGAGCCTTCAGAACACAGCGTTCCTCAGCTGCTCTGCCCTAGCTGAATGGCTGTGTGCTCCCTGTGCTCTGCCTCCCCCTGTGCCCTTTTTGGCACAAGCTTCCAGCCCTCCCTTTGGCACACACACCCCAGGCACCCCAACAGCCTCCCACAGTGTGCTCCTATCCATCACTTCAAACCCTCACAGCTCTCACAGGAGAGAAAAAAGAACCCTTCTCAGTGTGTGCATCCTGGTGTGCCACTGTTTGGGTCAGCATGCTTTCAAGTCACTCACCCTTCTTTTATCCCATCCCTTCTGATCCCACTGGCATTGCAGAGGTGAAAAGCTCCCCTTCATTGCAAAGGGGAGCCACAGCCCTAACCCACAGACATGCCTTAAGCTGAACTCTCTGGATCACGATGGAGTTGATTCCGAACTGAGATAACGAATTTAAATAACACTTTTTTGTCTTTATTTCTTCACAAAAAAAGCCTGTTCATACCAGACCTTGTGCGGCTGTGCCTGGTTGTCATCTGCCCAGGCACCAGGGCATCCCAGTGCTCCTGCACGCTGACCACATGGGCGGTGACACAAACCAGCAAGAGGTTCGAGGGAGTTCTTGCAGCTAATGGGCAGGCTGCAGTTATTCATTTGGTAAGGACATCCCTTCATCCCCCAAATCCATCCATTTGACACCTGTTGTGCCTACACAGAGCGTCTTCCTTCACTGCTGCTATAAAGAGCAGCTCTATAATTGACTTCAGCAGGAGTCAGACCACCCTACCTCTACATACACGAATAAAAGACCAAAAAGACAAGTGATGACCTCAATCTATTCTCCAAACTTTCATCATTGCTCTTTGCAGTTTGAGTCCTCCTCTTTCAAAGCTCACCCAATATTTAAAATTCACAGCATGTGTACACACACACACACATACAAAAGCAAAGCCTCAAATGGCACAAATCAACAAATATGGTGACGCATTATCAAATTAAAGATTAGAAATAGAAATGTTTCTTGTAAAGTATAATGCTCGCCTTGATCCATGCATTCAAAAAAATCAATAAAATAATATGCAACAACCATGCAAGGCTTCTTTTAATGACTTGTGTCTTAATAAATACCATATTCATTACAAGCCTTCATCAAAATATATTATCTACACTTGCCCATGCTACTTTTCCTTGATTAGAAAGCTTCACCTTGCTAAAGCATGAAAAATGGATAAGAATGGAATGGAATACAAAGGGGCTGCATCTTATTTGTCAGCCGGCAGGTTTGCCCTTTTAAAGCAGATATCAAAATTTTAAATGTGATCTTATAATAGTAGCAAGTTTCTGCTGGAGCCATCTGTGACAGATGCGGGGGAACTGCAGAGTGTTTGGACATTCTCATATTAATATCAGGAACGTCGTGTGTCTTTCTGCGCTCAGCAGTGACTGCATTTCTGCCTCAGGGAAGGCAGAAGAGCCCCTTGTGCAGGAGCCGAAGCCAAGACGGAGTCTTTAATGCTTTGCTCCAGATCTGCAAAGCTGTGGGCAAGGTAGAAACTGTGGACTCGTGTTTGGAGCACCCTGGACGTGAGGCGCTGCCACCAGCTCTGCTGCGCCCACAGCACTTCTCACTGCAGCCAGAACCTGCAAGGATGTGTACCTGTGGGTTTGGGGTGCGGGTTTGTTTGCCTTCAGGTAGTGCTCTATCCACTGTGAGACTGAATGAACTCTGTGTTTGCTTACCTGAGAGCCGCCTGACTCCATCTTCCCTCTGTGATCCGTGAGCACAAGCACCAGGAGACCTAATTTCTTCAAGATATTTACCAGAAGATTTAATAATGATTGAATTGGCTTTATTGAAGAGAGACAGCATTTTTTATCTTAAACAGTACCTGAGAACCTTCACCCCAGCTGCTTAAACCAATTGATCTGATAATAAATTCTGCAAAATGAGCAAACAGCCAATATCAAGCTAAGCAAAAAAAGCACATTGCCCTCCTGAAATGTTGTTATCTAATTAAGATCAAACATTATTGCCACCCACCAATCTTTTCTGCCTTTCTAAGTGGGATCTTTTGGATCTGTTTTGCTCGGAGAGCTGCTCTGTTCCTGCCTACAGATGGAGACTCCAGGCTTTCTGCTATGGAAGGAGCCTCCCGTCCTTGGGGATGGGGATGGGGCTGTCCAGGTGGTGTGTGGATGGCACTGTTCCTTCACCATGCTTCCCCATCATAGCTCGGTTCACAGAGGTGAATAGAAATGAATAACCAACCTGAATATTGCAATGAAAGCTTGCAGCTTTCCTTTTGAAGGGAGATGATAGGTGATATTTCGATGCAAAATGCAGTTTTGCCTCCAGTTCACCGTGAGCAGATTTCCCCTTTGGCAGCCTGCCCCAATGGAAGGGATGCAGCACCGTGAGGCCCAACCAGCCTCCTGCACATGTCCAGCTCACACTTTTGCTGGGGTGTTTCTGATGAGCATGAAAAGGTTACTGAAAAAGAAAGTGCAAACCAAGTTTTGTTGTGCTTTTTTTTTTAAAGCCAGAGAATGGGATTAGTGCAAGTCACACCCCCTCTTCCCATATTTGCATTTGGAGTCCTGATGGCACTTGACTCTGAAATCATTCCAGTAAAGCGGAAAATTAATATTCTAATATGCCTACTTCTCCAGCAACAAGAAATAAATAAAGTGAAAGTAGTAGAGAAGAAAATGTTTTAGTATTAACAATATATATGAATATTTATTGTAACTTGCCTTCAGACATCTGCCTACCAGGGTGCCTGTTCACTCCTGTGTACTGACAACACGGTGGGATCCACAGCAACAATTATTTCCATATTATATAGAAAAGTGGAAGACAATTAATTTTCCAGTCTTCTGGCTGACGTTTCCCAGCAGGGTTTGCTGAGTGCTGGCACACCCACACATCACACTGTGGGGTCGGGAGCACGGCAGGGCAGGAGCTGGGACCCCTGAGCCACAGCCCCATGGAGCAGTGGGCAGAGCGGGCTGCGGGGGTGGCATCCATGGGCTGCAGAACCCAAGGCACAGCCCTGGGGGTAGGTGCAGAGTAGGTGACAGGTGGAGGGATAAGGATTGTCATGGGAACGGCCACAGGGATGGAAAAGGAGGTAAGGCAGCAACGGGGACAGCTGCTGGCACAGCCATGAGGCAGTCACAGTCACACGGACAGCCTTGGGGACACAGCGGACATCGTGCCCAGGGGATGAGCTGCCCAGCATGTTGTGCACCCAGAGATAGGCACAGCCCCATGGCATCCAGCAGCACCATGTTTTCTTGGTTCTTTCATAGAATCATAGAAATATGGAATCATTCAGGTTGGAAAAGTCCTCAGAGATCCCCAAACCACCCCCTGTCCACCCCCCCGTGTCCACTGCCCATATCCCTCAGTGCCACATCCCCACAGCTCTGGAACACCCTCAGGGATGGCGAAGCCCCAACCCCTGGGCAGCCTTTGCCAGGGCCTGAGCCTTTGAAAAACAATTTATTAGATGGAAACTTACATTTCTTTGGAATACACACGTAATCTCACTTTTCAGTATGAAAGTCAGATGTTTACAAATGTGTTTATTAATAGTAATGCCTATATTTAGATTTCCGTTGGTATTGATAAAGACATTTGGTTAGGACCTATTCCTTTCTGTACCCCCCAGCATTTGGCTTGGTCACAGGGCATTGGGTGGAAGGAGTCCCACCGGGGCTGGTACCGGTGATGCTGTGTGCTGCCATTCTGCGCTGCCTGCAGGGTTTGAACGAGACACTTCCTCCCGCTCCTGCTTCTCTGACCCACAGCTCTGTGGCTCCCAGCAGGAAGTATTTCATTGCACAGATTCCTCCCCGGCAGCAGGAAACCCTCACACAACCCTCCACGCTGCGCTTTTTTAGGAGGCTCCCTTATAAACCCAAGGCACAGCACTCATGCTGTAAGGTACATTATAATTAAAATACAATCTAAAAATTCTAATCTTATCATGCCGCTAAATAATTATGGCTTATTCACATTTTTTCCATATTTTAGTGTCTGCACTTTGTGATGACTGAATGTACAGTAGGAGTGAATCACTCGTTTCCAAGTATAAAAATTGCATATCGTAAGGCTGAATTATTCATATTATTCTTGTTCAGCCCTATTTCTATTTACATTCCCGATACTGAAAAATATTCTTCAAAGATGAATTTCAGCAATTAAAATTTAAAGACAGAATTTGACACTGCGCATTATTAAATCATCACAGAGCAGTAACAATGGCAGCAGTGCCCGGTGGCAGCTGGCAGTGATGCCAGGAGGTCATTGTTTTCCAAAACAGACTTAGCAGGAGTTTTGCCACTTTCTTTTCTGACACACGAGAGCTGCACGCCATGCCCTCCCCTGTGATGCTGGGGGCTGCTGCCTCTGCCCCAGTGCTCTCCTTGCAGGGCTGTTTGCTTGTTGCTTTCCTGCCCATGCGGGGAGGGACCGGTGCAATAAATCCCAGTGCAAGTGTGAAACGATGCTAGCAAGCAGGGTGCAATCTCTATCTGCTGTGTTTATAAACAGAAAGAAAGTATCTGACATAACAAAGCCATTCCTGATTACACGTGTGTTACAGTGTAGGTGTAAATTGACTTAAAGGACATAAAACATTTGAAGTCAGGAAGCTGGGGGTGCAGCACAGCCAAGGGGGGCCATGAGCAGCGCTGCTGCACTGGTGGCTGTGTGAGTGCACACTGACACACGGGGTGGTGCAGGGGGTTTTCCCAAGGAATGCCAACCCCCATTGCGTGCAGAACAGTGCTACCAGCAAGGCCACTTCTCTATGAACAGCCTGTGGCAGAATGAAGCTTGCCATGATCCTTAGTCACCAGCAGGTCCACACTTGCAGAGCGGGGTTCTACATGTTTTATGCCTGCTTTACCTTCTGCACACCCCCAGTGAGCACATGAGCACCACGATGTGCTGGACATTATTTGTCAGCTGTTGCCGAGACCCTGCTTTTCATTGCTGATAACAGATTCTAGAGCTCTCCTCAGTGCTCACTGCACCTCTGCCCTCAGTGTGGGTCGGAGCTGGGGCACCTCCAGTACCTGAACCAGTGCAGCAGATGGATGTGAGCAGGGATACGGATGGGTACTCGGGTACATAACACACACTGGGTTCATTCTGCTTCTCTTCCAAAATTCAGCCGACATCACAGCCAACTTTATTGAACTTTTTGGTGATATCTGTGTATTTCCATAGGAATGGATCCTAAGGGTGAGCACAGCTGGGATTTTGGCAGCTGGGAGCCCAGAGAGCTCATGGTGTGCCCCAGTGGGATGTGACACTCCTGTCCCCTCCTTTTCCCACCCGGAGAGGCTGTCCCACATCTCCACTGATTGTTAGCAGAGATATTTCCTTTTATTGCTTTATTATCTCCACAATAATTTTAGGAAATACTGAAATCTCTACATTTAAATTGCTTTGGTAAAATAGAATACATTTATCATAAATAATTTATACCAATCTGTCCTTTCTTTTAACAAATGGAGACACTGCACCTCTCAGCAGTGTCATAGTAACATCCTTTCCATACAGTGTTTCTTTGTATTCCCTTATAAAAGAAAAGGAGAAAAAAAGAGAGAGAGAGAGAAGGAAGAGGAGCTGAGCGTTTCTCTTCTCCTCGCTCTCCGGCAGGAACAATCCCCAGCAGATTTCCTCAAGCCCAGCTTTTAATTTTACGCAGCCCTGGCAGGTGAAGCACAGAGCCTGCTGCCGGCGGCTCCGGCTCCTGTCAAAAGCACTGCCATTAGTGGATCTTGTTTTATGCTGCTCAGCTTACAAGAGTAATGACAGCAAATGCACTCCTGCTTTCAAGAGCGGAGTTGTATCATACACAGCATTCTACTCCATTTCATGGAAGTGGCTGGGTGTAATTTTAATTCATTTTCTTCCATTATATCTTTTTCCTGGATTGTTTATAATTCGCTGCTCCTCTACTCCCATCTAACTCCCTGTGCAGAGGAGGCCCCGCTGCTGGCACAGCAGCCCTCAGGACCACACTTGGTCGAGCCACGAAGAAAGCTATCACCATTAATGATGATTTTTTCACTATCCAAACAGCTGTTTTCATGACATGTTGTGTTAAATCACTTGCATCGGTGTAAGTGATTCCGCTTTATCCTCCAGCACTGCGAGGTGGAGGCACTGACTGGCTGTACAGCAGCACACGCCAGCAGGCAGTGGGCAGTAGGCAGTGGGCAGAGGCAGCAGCCGGCAGGCAGTGGGCAGCAGCACTCCTGACCAAACTGCTTCCCTCTGTCTGGGGCCCAAGGCTGGGGTGCTCCAGGAGGAGGGGGGCACAACCCATCCAGCCCCTGTTGCATTGAACCACCCGCTGGAACGGGAGGAAGCAGTTGTATGAATTGCACAGAAATGCAGCTAAAGCCAAGTGAGCAGCTCCTCTCGCTCCCTGGGAGATGCTCCCTATCCTGCAAAAAAGGGCTTCTTTATAACCCACACATCCACAACGATAAAACAACACAAAAGAAATTCCTTTTCCCTCAAACACAATCAAAGGTTTTATTTTGGCATAGGATATTTTAATGGAGTGAGAATATTTCTGAGAGCCTGGCCTTCCTTGAGAGAAAAAACATCCCGTTTTTGGCAAGCTGTAATTGCAAAGCATCCACTGCTTTCTTCCACAAAACCTTTGGTGACTGCGAGCCCCTGTGGGGAAGACAGGGATGGAAATTTCCAGCAGAGCCGGGGAAGAGCAGAGTTTTTTGTACTGTAACTTTCAGAGACACGTTGACAGACCCTAAGCTGGAAAGCTAAACTTTGTTTTCCTTTTCATGCTCCCCACATTAAAAAATAAAAAAAAATCCTGTCCTCAAATCTTGGGAGCTTGTTTTCACCAGTGATGATAGGAGTTGCACACTGATGTGAAGAATAAAGTATGATCTTACAGTACATTTAAATAGCTTCTGAAACATAAGCAACCCTAATTAACATCCTTATGGTACTGGAATTACAACAAGAAAAGCAATTTAATCTGTAAACTCTATTTGCCGCAATGACAATGACTAACAGAGGAAGAAAACGTTCAGAGGAAAAGAGAAGAGGGAAGGGTAGAGGAGAGACATCTCTAGCATTATACCGTTAAGTGGGAGATAAAAATATTTTGGAGAATGCTGGAGGCAAAGCAAGGCAATTGGGGAACTTCTTTCTCAAGTATTTTATTCTATGAGTTCTGTCAATTCGGCTCTCTGCTTTCTCTTAATCTTTACTAAAATTGAAACAGATAAGAAAAGGATGATGCTGCGATACAAACAAAACCAATTGTTTTAATTTCTGCCTCACCTAAATTAATGATCATCTTTATATGTGCTTACAAAGTGGCAGAGTTCCAGACAAAGATTTTCTTTATCAATTCTGAACAGTTTTCAGGGTGCTAACAATACTCAAAAAGTAGGAGATGTATCCAAATGGTGATCATTTCTGCACACCTCCACCAAGACTGGCTGCAGTCAGAAGGTCTGGGGAGGGAGGTGCTGAGCAGATCAAAGCAGCAATCTGAGGGAAGCACAAGCAATTGGAGATCAATTTTCCAACCCCAACGGGAAGGAATTATGCTATTAAAAAGTAGTTCCCTTCTTTTTTTCCCCCTGAACATGATTTCAATTATTTTTTGCTTTCAAGCTTCTCTGCCCTGGACTTCTCTCACCCGATGCTTGGTCGCCAAAAGAAAAGTCAGGGATTCTTATGCAGATTTTGGAACATTCCTTTTAAGCCCAGTTGTAAAAATGCACTGAAATAAACCAGAGCTTTGAAAGATATGCTAGCAGCTGTAGGTAGGTGTTGTAGCTACCACACATTTTTCCTTCAAGAGTTCCAAATGAAGTTGGTGTGTGTACCTGAGATTAGGGCAGCTCGTGTTATGGTTGGCTGATTGTATGGGCTCCACAAGCTGCAAAACTACGGCCAAAAGTTACAATTTTTATTGTGCCACTTCTGTCAGTGGACAAAACCATTACTGAATTTGGGTACAGCCCCCCAAATCTTGGACAGAGGAGAGAAGCAGCAGCTGCACACAGACAAGGGCCCACAACATCCCCAACCTCCCTGCACTGCTCGTGGGTTCTGCGCTCGCTGCCCACCTGTCTTCATTTGTTGTCTCCGGTTGGCCCATCTGATGGAGACCCACAGATTGAAGTGTCCCAATGGTTATTTTTAAAGTTAATTCTCCTCGGAAGGATTTCTTATTAACGGGAGCACCTGGCCATGGAGGCATTGCTCATTCTTCTGAAATACAGATTGATGATGATCGTGCTGTTTTGCAGATGCCGCTGCGATATTTATTCAAGTGATGTCTTCCATGCACCATGCATCATCTCCAGCTAGAAAACTGCATTACTCTTTAATAAATACTTTGCCTCTGATGTTTTGGTGTGAGAAGATTTGTGTGCTGATTACTTCTCCAGGTGATTTGTTTGAGAACAACTTGCATGCAGAGCCATGCAGAGCTGCACGTGAGGAGCGGTGCAGGGTTGCTCCTGATGACCCCCACCCGCCCCCCGCTGGATTTCTGTTACCTGCATGCTGAGCCCATCTTCTGCGCTTTCTACTTGTTGATTTTACTGATTCAGAAACTTGTTTACTCTCCAGTGGTGAAACTTCACAAACTGTGCAGAAGGAGTTTAGGTTGAATAACAAGAGGGGAATTTGTCCTGGAAAGTGAGCCCCACAGAGCAGGCAGACCATGCCTATTCTTGCCTTGTGTGTTGACTTGTTGATTTTCTAAAGGCACACGACATTCATTGATGAAATGGCAGCCTTTAAATTCTGAATTAAATTGAGTAAGCTGAATTATTTAACCATTAAATAAACTTTCTAACATTCTCCTTGTTATATACTGCGTTGTTTTTTGTTTTTGGGTTGTTTTTTTTTTTTTTTTTTCAGTTACAGGAGATATTGCATTTCCCATTTTGTGTATAATCCAGTAGCAAAGAACATTTAGATTTTGTACTGAGAGACACGGTTTAGTGGGAAATACTGGTGGTAGGAGGGTGGTTGGACTGGATGATCTCTTTCCAGCCTTGGTGATTCTGTGAGTGCGTGACAAATGCTGCATTTCAGCAAATAAAATGAATCTCCGTATCAGCCCAGCAGTTATCAGCACTGTCTGCCTTTGTGAGGCTCAGCAGTCTGCGACGGTGGGACCAGCACGGCGTGCAGGATGCCCTGGGGAGGCAGGCACCTGTGCTCACCTGTCTGCCCACAGAGCACCCTCCGTATCAAATGGGATTTTTGTTTCCTGCCAGCTAACAGCTAAAAGCCGCAGTCAGGTTGACTCACGTGAGGAAAGTGCTCTGCATAGAGGCAGAGCTGGGTGCTGCTGGGCACAGGGGTACCCGCAGGGCAAGGCCTGGCCAAGGCGGGCCCTGCACCGGGCACGCAACGAGGTGAGCCCAAGGGTGAGCACAGCACTGGCTGGAGCCCGAATAGGGGATCCCAACACCCGGCAGCCCGCATTCCTTGGGGTGCCATGGGCCTGCTCCCCATCAGCAGGAGCCAGGGTGGGCAGCAAGGATCAGTGCCGCACGGTTGCAGCCAGGATGTCGGCGCTGCTGCGGGCGGGCCGCAGCATGCAGCCAGTGGTGCTGCTTTGGATCGGCTGCACAAAGCTGGTTCTGTTCCCCTGCTGCCGTGTGCTCGTAGCCAAACGCAGCCGCACAGAAAGTCGTAGTCCATTGCTGTAAAAACCACAGAAAAAATTGTAGTGTTCACTGCTAAAAGGAAACTTTTATTTCAAAGAGCTCAGAAGTGGTTTGATGTTTATGTCGTGAGATGTGTTGGGAGCTTTGTGAGTTAATTAGAGCTTCAGGTTTCATTTAGTGGCCTGTGATTTTTCTTTTTAATCTACAGACGCGGAATAGTATTTGTCAATGTGAAGTTGAAACAACAGTGAAAAATCAGGAATATTTGTGGTTTGGCCAGCGACCAGGTACTCACTGCAGGGATGGTGAGGGCTTTAAACGTGCCAGTAATCCCCAGTTAATGATCTCATCCCACCTTTGGGTTAATGGCAGGGACAAATAGCAGGGCACATCTGGCAGAGCTGTCATGGATAAGGTAGCAGAGGAGTTACAGAGCTGGCACAAAATGAAATATCTCACAGGGACACTCGAAAGCAGAACTTCCCTCTTTGTTTGTTTTTCCATTCTATACGTTTTAATGTAGATTAGGCATCCTAGCAGATTTTTATATTATTTATTGTTTTGTAGGATGGAAATCAATTCACACAAATTACCGCAAGGAAGTCCCCATTGGTAAAGCTCTTGCTAGGAAAAGGTTATTTGTAATGACCAAATTCGTCACTGTTTGGAATCTCATAAAGGTCACAATAGAAGGTTTTCACTTGTTTTAAATAAAATTCTGTATTTTAAGAAGAAATGTGCTTAACTTTCATTTCATAGAAATATCAAACCTGTTTGCACTGTAATTTACTTTCTGAGCTCTTGACATTTACCCAGCTGCCTGTCTTTGGAGAACAATCTCTTGATTTGGCTGGGAAGCTCTCACAAGAAAACTGTCAATTACAAATTACAGCACGACGCTGTGCAAAGAGCCCATCTGCACCGAGGCACCCTGCGAGCCTGGGCTGCTTCATCCACGGGGAGCAGCTCAGCCCACAGGGAGCAGCTTGATCTGTGGTGTGCTCCCAGCTGAGGCCGCTGGGCAGAGTTTGTGTCTGGTAAACACGAGGTCCTCCTGGTAGGCTGCGCCTTCCCACTAATTAAATGTTGCTCAGAGTAACAGAGCGAATGGGACAATCCGTTCATTTGCACGGTCATCCTATTTGCCACATGAGGAAGGCAAAAAATAGGAAAATGCTCGGTGGACAGGTGAGCAGCCTGGATAAACCCCACATGGCACTTCATCCAGAGAAGGGCAGCTCCTGAAGTCCTCCCTGCACAGGAAGGACTCGGCAGGGACACGAGTGCTGCTGCCCAGGGAACCATCAGCCCATTGCAGCAGCGTTTGTTTTCATGGCAGACACACGGTGCGAGCATTTCTCATCTTGCACAGACAAAATTCAGTCCTCTGAACCACAGGTGCAGTGTTGAGGACCACAGAATTGTAGGATGGTGCCAGCATCCCTGGGGCACGGGATCAGCAACCACCACAAGGCCGGAGCCACAGCACCACGTTGCTGCTAGAGGAGGCTGCCTTCAGCAGCTGAATTATTTTCCCAGCGACCTGAGCCTTTAAGTAATAGCCTTTCAAATTGCATATCAGAGTATTGGAGGTGTATGCATCAGGGCTTAAATCACATTATCAATATAGCGATGTGCCTAGGGAGCAGAGTTACTCACACTGAAGTCATTGCTGTGTTAGGAATAACAGTATTTAAAAGTCTAGTGCTGGATTAAGAAAATGACTGAGTTAATAGGAGGCTTATTTAAACCATGCGAGCCAGCTGAGAGAGCTGAGAGAACAGGATCGCTCCAATTAGCTCCAGAAATACATCTGTGTAATGTTTCCATCAGCTCACAAAGGAGAAGATAAAACCGTTCTGACACTGCCATGCACGCTGAGTGCCTAAATAACAGTTATTTTCTCAGGATAAGTATTGGAGGGTAACTATCAGCAGCTGCTAATTAACCCCCTCACGTGCCTCCACACCCAACTTGCTCCTGCCCTCTTTGTGCTGCTCCCCAAGACACAACCTGCACTGCTGGCCAGGCCCCTGCCCTTCCTCCTCCTCCTCCTCCTCCTCCTCAAAGAACAGAGCTGTCCCTGTGCCATTGCACCACCTAAGAGAAGTGAGCCATCTCAGCCATTTGCCCTCCAACTTGCTCCTCAACCACAGCTCCCTGCTCAGCTCCTTGCCCTTTGGAGCAGCAGGTGCCTCTTGCAGCAGGGAACGCCCCTGGGCCAGGTGCAGCACATCAGCATTAGGGCCAGGCCTGCAGCTGGGTGGGAGCAGTGCTGGGCTGATTTATTCCCCGTCCTGGCTATGGGGTGTGCTGCTGGGGGAAGGTGTGAGTGTTCATGCTAGAGGAAACGTGGTGTGGGAAAGAAGACTGTAATGAAACTTACTCCAAATATCCCAAGGGTAAGTGCTGTACGTGTTTCTATTATTTTTTTGTGCTGGCTGGACTGGCCTAAAGGCTCAGTAGAATTCTAAGTAATGAGTAACGCTAAAGCTACCTTTTCCTTACTTGAAGGAAGATTTTACCAGTGTGTGTGAATAGAAGATATAAGAGAAATGAAAACCATTGCTTCTTATTTAAAGGAAAAAGGCAAGATTGAGGTTGGTTTGGAACAAAAGTGCATTGCATAAACATGGAGGGCCTTACATGCTGCCTGAAGCACCTTTTATGCTGCTGGGAAGACTGGAAGAGCACGAGTGTGCTTCTCTCCTGATTTAACGTGGTGGTGTTCTTGAAGATATATTGGTTTGAATTTAGGTGATGTATGGTGCAAGAATCACATAAGCATGTGCTATAATCTCGGTGTAGTCATTGCTATGTGCACATCATAAAGGATAAATAACTGGTGTCAAGTGCTCGTGTTCAGAATTGATTTGGAATTGGGCACAACAAGTGGATTCTCGGTCTCTTAATCACAGTTGCTGATGGATTTCAGTACAAAACAGGACGGCGCTGGGGTTAAAATGTTGCGCACGCTAATTTTTTCCTTTCGCTGCCTCGTGTGATGTTTTTCAGAGCTATAACACAGCCGGGGGGGCTGCTGGGCCGTTGTGCGGGGCTGCCCGGACCCCCAGCCGGCACTAATGAGGGGTCAGGGAAGGCGCGTCGGCGCTTTGTCCGTAACAAAAGCGTTTGTAATCTCCGATCGCCATCGGATAGGTCTTTCTGTCTTGTTGCTCGGTGCTTGCGGGCCTCTTCCTTTTTTATAGTGGAAACAAATGGAGAACAGTTTCTGCTTTGCCCTTTCCTGTGAGCGTGCTTCCTATTTGCGCGCTCTGTGCGAAGATATTTTTCTCAGCTGAGTCTAATCCTCCCCACTTGACTTTTTGAAATGCCAGGCATCTCGGTGATTGAAGACAAAGAAGCTAAAGGTGCCACAAGTGCCTCTAACGGCTGTGCTTTACCAGGCGGCGGCGGTGCGCGCTGGAGATGCGGGGCCTGCAGTCACCGCCCCGGGTCCCGCTTCCCTCGGTGCTTAGAGCTGCGTTGCTGGGTTGGGTGGAGTGCGATGCAAATTGCCCTACTTATCAACCACAAGACTTCATGAATATAGCTATAAAAATAATAACAAAAATGTCAGGAACTCGTTCTTCAGCAAGCTGGCTGAACAAACGAGCAATCTGTTTTCCACCTGGGAGATATCATCTACATCTAAAGAGAGCTCGCAAAAACGTTTTGTACGTATATCTAATTAGCTCATTCTTTCCTCCAGAATGCTCCCATTTGGGATGGGAGAGAGACGCTCTGACAACTCATTCGCTGTGAGTTAAGTCTGTGCGTTATCTACCTCTTACAGGTGGTGAAAGAGCGCTAAGGGAAACGGTGCTCCCCAGGCTGGGGGGTCCCTGGGCAGAGGTCCGTGGTGTGGGAAGGTCTGCGTGGGCTCTGCCTGCAGGCTGTGATGGCATCGAGGTCCTGGAGGCTGGCAGCCCCACATCCCCATGTATTCCTGGCAATGCTGCTGTTGGCTGCGTGTCACTGGGTAGATGGAGGAGGAGGGACTGAGAATCCTTGGCTAAACTGGTTGCTTTCGGATGTTTCTCCTTCAGCTTTTACTTGTTGATAAATGCACACTATCGTTTGTTACAAAGGCTGTGAGATGTTAGAATAGCATGGAAACTGCTCTGAGAGGGAGAAAACATTGCTTGTCCGGGGTGTAGGTGTGCAGCAAGCTGATTGTCCCAATACGTGCGTGCTCCTCATTGCTGGCATCCAAGGGTTTCCCTTCAGGGCCCGCGGGGTACCTGCAGAGCGACGGTCAGTGCTGCTCTTGGTCTTTGTGAAGATTTGCCACAACTCTGAAACAAAGCCCGCAGGGATGAGAAGCAGCAGCTCTCCTCTCCCAGCGATGCTTTGCACATTGTGGTCCCTGCACCCTCAGGCACTCGAGCCTGGTGTAAAGCACAGACAGTCGGTGGGAGTCACTCAGAAGTGGGTACAGTTCAGTGGGTACAGCTTATTCAGTTTACAGATAGAAAGGGCAGCCGTTCTTAGCCAAAGCTTTAATTGAATAATAAAAGGATGATGCTGTGCAAGGAAAACTTTGCTCTGGTGGAAGTTCAAGCCCACAGCATCCCTAAAGCATTTATCTGCAGCATGTGGTGGTTGCAGATAAACATTTTACTTTAATTTTTTTCCCTAGCTTCTCTCCTGTCTCTCTGGAGCACTGCTTTAATGGTAGCTGGGAGGGGAGGCAGGGCACAGCTGTGGCTTGGGTGTCAGCCCAGTGCACACCTGAGACCCCTTAATAATTACTTCCAACCAGAGCAAAACTGTTTCAGAAAAGGTGAGTCTGCTATTTTACAGCAAATGTATCCTGTGCTCAACTTGGTACTTACAGAAACAAAACCAAAGGCAAGCTAGCTGCTAGCAGAGAAGAGCCCTTGATTTCTGTAGCCATTTCGCGGAACCCGTGGGTCAAATTCTCAGTTCTAGTTTGGGGCTGTCAAATGTGATGTGAATTTTTTCCTTTCTAAATGGATTCAAAAATCTGCTCTGTTTATCGCTACCGAATAACGTCTATGAGAAACCCTGGTAAACTACTTCTTAATGACCTGCTTAATCTAATAACTGTGGGAACAAAGCCAACAAAAAGAACCTTTTGTTTTGAACAATGGAAATCTAATATAGTGGTCTGAGCTTAATGACAGAAGTAATTTAGGTGTAAATCGCCATTCTGAGGAGACCAGGGTGCATCACAGTGAGTGCTTCTAGGACCTCAGGCAGTGCCCCAGAAGGACTCCTGCTCTGCAGTGCAGAACACGGCCTTCCTCGAACGTGGTGTCCTCTGCTCTTTGGGCTTTCACCTGATGCCTTTTATAGGCTACCTCATTTAATTTTCCTAATTAGCATGAAATACATAGAGATTGATATATTTATGATAAAATGAATGCAACATGCCACTGTACTCGTGGTTCACTGTTACTTTTAAATGGCCCAATAGAAAATTATAGTGAGTATTAATGCCCAAGAAGTTCAACTTTCTTGTCTCCTTTGCAGCAGAGCTTATTGATGAGGGGTGTGGAGGAAAGCCCATTTTTCTCCAGCTCAACTAAGCAATGATGAGCTTAAAGGTCAATGTTCTGCACATAATGACTAGAGGCTGGCATGCAGCTTGCACAGAGCTGGTGTATGGCATGGCCTGAAGGCTCTGTGGGCAGCAGTGCCACTCTGCTTCACCTGCAGCTTCAGGTCATCAGCTTTCAAACATCATAGGATGCCTATGTTTGGATATCAGTCTTATTTGAGCAGCCTAGAACTGAGGCTTGATGTTGGTCAGTGGTGGGAAGCAGCTGTGAGCCTGTGAATCCCCAGTTCCATGGGAGACCTGCACTGTGGCTGGGAACCCTGCTATCCCTTCTGTCTAGCCAGCAGTTTTTTCATCTCGTTATTTTGGAGTGGGAAGTTGAGAACAAATTACATGCTAATTATAGCACTGCTTAGCATCTACCTCTTCAGACTGCTGCGCTCAGGAATGAGGCTGTCAAAGTGATGTTAACAAATGAGGATGTCTCGCAGGAAAAGAGCTCTTCCTTGTACACATCTTGTATGAAATCTATATCTTCTAAGGTATTATTTTGGCTAAGAAAATTATTCCTTAGTTTACTCTAAGGAAAAATATGTAAACGTTTATAGTAGAAGCCTACAACAAAGCACCTGGATGCCAGGGTGAGGTGTGTGGTTCTGTTAAGCACAGCTTGCTGTTGTGTGAACGCTGTCACAACGTCCCTGGAAAGAATGGTGTGAAAATATTGTGTTAGCAGTTCAACGGTCAAGGTGAATTCATGGTCAATACTGCATTGGCTTTCTGGGTAGTATGGTCATAATTATAAGGTCAAGGAAGACTCATTTGTTTTTCTTCAGTGTAAAGCTCTTCTTCCTTCCATTCAGTTAATTGGTTTTAAATTACACACGAATGTAGCAGAAGAATTAGGTATGTGTGGAAAGGTTAAGATATCTTCAGGTTGAGTTAAGCACTTAGACACTGCTGTGAAGTGCAGAAGTAAGGAAGGGCTGCTGGGTGCTCACAGCTCCGCGGGGTTATGGCTGGTTCTGCTGTGATGGGAGAGCAGGGCAGTGCGGGCTGTGCCTCATGGAGATGTGCTGCAGCCTGGGGAGCAGCAGTGTGTGCCTCTTGTGTGAGCATGGAACTCTGGGCACAAGTGGGCACGATGTGCTTGCTCGTGCAGGATGAAATGCCTTTGTTTTGTCACACGCAGTGAGGAAATCGCCGTGTGAACTAGTTATGCCTTTGCAAATGTTTTTCAGTTCTGAATGATGGCACAGAAGGAAAAATGAGCAGTGTTACATAAAAGCTCTTGACTGGGAGGTTTGCTATCGGTTCACACAGGCATTTCCCGTTACAAAAACACAGCAAGGTGGAGCCTTGTACCTATTAAACATGGCAGTGGGAAAGCTGTTTGCTAGCAGACTTGAAGACAGATGTGAGAAGTGTGGCTGCTGCAGGCCAGCTGGGCCCAAATTGCTCTCTGAACTGCATTACAGGCTTTGGATAAAGGCCTCATTTCTAGTGGGCTCTGATCCTGGTTGAAGGGACTGTGATAACAAGTAATAAAAAATGGAAAGGTGAGATGTACTGAATGTGTCTGCTTCCAGGCTCTTAGAGCTAAGAATTAATGTGAAGATGGGAGTTTGTCAATTGCCATAAATTATAAGTTTACTTTTCCTTATTTATTTTAAGAAGGTGGGGAGGAAGGGGAGAACCTCATTGTGGCCTTTCAGTGCTTGGAGGGAGCGGATAAACAGGAGGGGGTGCAATGTTTATGAGGGTGGATGGTGATAGGACAAGGGGAATGGTTTTAAACTGAGATGGGAGGTTTAGGTTGGATATTAGGAGGAAGTTTTTCCCCCAGAGGTGGTGAGGCACTGGAACAGGTTGCCCAAGGAGGCTGTGGATGCCCCATCCCTGCAGGCACTCAAGGCCAGGCTGGATGTGGCTCTGGGCAGCCTGGGCTGCTGGTTGGTGACCTGCACACAGCAGGGAGTTGGAACTGATGAGCACTGTGGGCCTTTGCAACCCAGGCCATTCTATGATATACAATTCTTTCATTTGCAAATTGAGTATTTGACCAGGAATGAACTGGGGCTTCTAAACTTCTGTTTGTTTTTCCCCGAGATACAGTAAGTGCTGCAAAAGGCTTTCGTGGCTCAAACCTCAGCAAGTTCATAGTGGGCTTGCTTTATTAGCTTACAAGCTGCATGTAGTGAGTGAGCTCTGGAGACAAAACTAACAGGTACAGCATTAGGGTGGCTGAGAGTGAGCACGAGCTGGAACACTTTCTGGAAGGCTGCCCCAAAAGTGCCGAGGTGGTGCTGAGGGCACAGAGCTGCACACCTCGGGTCTGTGGGAGCCCTTCTGCCAAGCCATGGGAGGGAGGAGGTTCTGAGCAAAGCTGCATTGCCTCTTCCTGTGCCAAGTTAAAAGCAGATTGCTATCAGTTTGAATGCATCTGATGAAAACAAACTTACTCAAGTGAGTTCCACGGAATTATTGCAGCAATCGTTGCTCACTTTGTAAGGCAGTGCTTTGCCACGCTGAACTTCAGGCGTTTAGAGACAGATGAATCTGGCTCCCTTGCAAACACCTTGCAGTTGTCAGTCAGAAGGGTGTTAGGAAGAAAACATGCCCTTAATTCAGTGAGCTCTTTGCTGCCAGCTGTCACCAGAGAGTTGGGCTGGGCATGAGGCTGCTGCTCACCAACATTGAGCTACCTGGAGAAACGTGCCTGTGTCAGAGCAGGGAGCAAAGGCTTTGTCCTTGCAAAGCAAAGCCTCTGTGCTCCTGCATTTTCAGACCTGGTGTGCACTCAGAGCATGCCATGGTCTGTTACGCTCGCTGAAATTTCACTGCCTTTTTGTTTGGCTGCAGTATTCTTCAAATGCAGGGCAGAGAAGGCTAATGTGCTGTTGGCTTTATTCCCTAGAGGTGTTAAAGTGCCTTTTGGGTGCCCCATAAGTACTCTGTGCTCTCACTTTTGCTCAGTACCCATCCCAGCTTGACCCTGTGCCGCTCAGCTCCCAAGTTTGACACCTGTAAAATGTTTTTCCAACCTGGAATTTGTGCTTGTTGGTAATTGTGCTTGGTGCACCTGGGTGCACACAGGCTGAGCATCGCTCCCACTGCCCCTCTGCCTGATCCTGTTCTGTCTGCAGCTCTGCAGCTGCGACCCAGAGTTGCAGGAAAGCTAAAAACATAGCTGAGCATCCAGCAAATGGCAAAGCACACAAATGAAACCTTCGGAAAACTATCGTGCTAAAGCTGTTCACCCAGTTCCACAGGCTTTGTTCGCAGATGGTTTTATTTAGATCTATGAGTGGTGTAAAGTGATGAAAGCAAAACACTTGTTGGATAAATCACGGCACCAGAGCTGGGATTGTGTGAACTCTCCAATTAAACTTGACAACTCCTTAAAAAATTGAATCCCACAGACGCAATATGACAATTCCCAAAGTGCAGAACAAACGTGGTATGTTGGGTTCAGCTGTTTCCTTGCAGGACTGCCGAGTCAGCATCATGCTTAACTAGTAGAAGGTGAAGGAAAAGCAGTTAGCATGTTGACACCATATGTGCAAGTCTGTGTGTCACTAGGGTGCAGATTGAAGTAATTTGGAACTTAAACGTTTACCAGTGGGCTTTCTGTCTTGTAACTGATAAGGGCAGCCTCAGCAAGGTTCAGAAAGCCTTACAGTAACCAACAGCTTCTCCATTTAATGGATAATTTCAAGGGAAAAATGAAGCCAGGAGATCAGTTCTTACCTGCTACTGGACAACTGTCCTTGTGCTTCAAATACCTCTCCATTTAGTTCAAGTGTTTAAATTAAACTTTCCAGAAATTGTGGTTTGATTTCTCCCCAGGTATCCGAGGCGTTCCGTGCTGCAGTGAGTTGGGCAGACAAGTTTCTTATATTTGGAGAGCTTATGAAAAGGGAAGTGAGAAATGAATCGCACCAGAGGGGCTCAGTCTATTTTTATTAGCAGAGCAGGATGTGAATACAAAGATCTATAAGAACCACGGAGTCATTAAGGCTGGAAAAGCCCTCTGAGATAGCTGAGCTCAGCCCACCCCGTGCCCACTGCCCACGTCCCTCAGTGCCACATCCCCACAGCTCTGGAACACCCCCAGGGGTGACACCTCCTCCCATCCCTGGGCAGCTGTGCTTTGGAGAGGTTTTCCCCCAGCAGCCAATCTGACCCTCCCCTGGCACAGCGTGAGGCCATCACCTCCTGTCCTATTGCTGTTCCCTGGGAGCAGAACAGACTCCCTCTTTCTGGGAGTGAGGGACCCAGAGCTGAGCTGCAGCCCCAGCAGTACAGAGGGATGCTCGCTGCTGCTCTGCTGGGCGGAAAGCACAGGCTCTGCGCTGCGTCCCTGTGCCCTCCTGTCCCCATCCTGCACATAGCCCTGGGCAGCTCTAGGGAAATGGAAGCAGAGAGGGAGCAAAACATGTTCAATATAACTTCCTATATCTAAGCATTATGAATTGGAGGGAACTGGTGTCCTTAGCAGGCTCTGCCAGGCGTCTGGAGCAGGACGTGTTTATTTTTTAGGAGTCAGTGTGCTTCTGTGCTGAAACAGAGCGATACCGAGGGCTGAAGAATGGACCCTCGTTTGCTTTTCATTTATTTCTAAATGGTCAAACCTCATAATCCGAAATGTGGTGATAAATGGCTCCAGAAGCGTGCTGTGTGGGCAGAAACCCCTCGGTTTTCTTTGCTTGAGTTAACTCTTAAGGATACATTGGTGCAGACTTGTAACTACGTGACAAAATAAGACACAGAGCAACTGTTACAGTTCCACGTTCTTCCTGTCCTGTTTTCTGAAACAGCCGTTGCCCCGTAAGAGAACGTGTGCAATGGGGAGAATGAATTTGCTCATCTGCCTCTGTGCAGTGCGGGGATGGATGCAGCAGTGCCTTCCATAGCTGAGCTCAGTGCCTGGGGAGGTGATGTTGATAGGATGGGAGCCCAGCTGGGGGCTGCCTATGGCTTGGGGTGGGACCACAAAGTCATAAGTGATGCCAATGTCATGGCATTGTCATGTCTAAAAACGCTCTCAAATTCTATGTGCTTATTGGATTAAAAAAAAAAAAAAGCACTCTTGCAATTTAAAAAGTTCATTATTTATTGGTACTTGCCAAGTACTTCAAATAACAGCAACTAGAGCACTGTTTTCATTGGAGTTAGCCACAGATGCTGTTTTAGTGGGTTTGACATTGTGATGAAGATGTCCGGAATTTCACTTCATTCCTTTCCTCACGTTGGTAGCAGTGCAGGGACAGGAGGCTGTCCCCAAGCTGGCAAAGTAATGTTTTTCTGCACCTGATGAATAGTTTGGTGCAAATCATAGTGAAAAGGAGGAGAAAATGCAGTCTATCAGAGCAGGAATCACTGCAGGTCTGACCTCCCCATGTGGCTGTGCATGCAGCCTCCAGGTGTGCTGCTGAGGGCTGGGGTGGGCGCAGGGCTGGGGTGGGCAGCAGGGGGCACCTGCAGGGCATCCTCTGCTGAGAGCCCTCAGGTGCTGCAGGGAAGGGCTGACTGGGTCTGACACAGCTGGCGTGCTCAGGTGGCTGGCACCTACCTCAGCTGGTGGTGGAGATCCTGCTTGCATAGTTTATATCTTTTCTACGCTTACCGCGCTTGCTGGGATGTGATGTTGATGTTGGAATGGGATCATAGAATTGCTAGTGCTGGAAAAGAGCTCTAGGATCCCCTAAGGTCAACCTGACCCATACCTCCATGCCCACTGACCGTGTCCCTCAGTGCCACATCTCCACAGCTCTGGGCTTTGACACTTACGTGCAGTTCAGTGCCTGCAGCACGCTGTAGGTCAGGCTGGCACTGCATGAGCAGGACGCTTGTGTCCGTGCTCCCAGTGATTAATGGCTGTAACCCATGCTTTCAAAATGCAAAAGCAATTAAATAAATCTTTTTATGTACGCTTCTTTTCATAGGAATCAATAGACACTGAAGTGTCTCTAAAGCCGTGTTTATCTTGTATTAAATCAGCCGTAATTGTAAAACCTTCCTGCAGCACCTGTTCTCAATTCACTGCTGTCCTTTGGTGGCAGCTCAGAGTGGGTCCCCAGCCCCGCTGCCAACGCCTCTGCTGGGCTGCGTGTGTTGCTGGTGTCCTGGCTAATGGTGAAACCTGAAAATACACATTCCTAATACACATTCCTGGGGATTTGTTTCGAGCACTGAGCTTCCAGCTTCTCCCTCGCTGACCGTCCAGGCTCTGGACTCAGCTGGAATATCTGCATGTGGTGCAGAGCAACCTGCTCTGATAGAAGGAGGGCACGGGTCAGAAACAGTGTACTGGGTGTGGTGGAAGGTGGGAGTGTTGTCTCCTCCCTGCTGAGCTGCCTGGCCCTGAACATCACAGTGCTCCATTACCTGCTCAGGGCTCACCGAGCACTTGTAGGAGAGATACCGGAAATAATGAAATACTTCTGAAATCGCTTACTTTATAAAACAGCCAATATGGATTTCTTTTTTCTTTTTGAATGCTATTTTAGTGCGAACTGGAAATTGCATTTAAATGAATGTTTAGTCTGAGCCATTGAGAAAATCAATACCAAAGCTAACAGGATCTCCTTTATACCATAGCCAGCTCTCTTTGGAGATATGGCTGGAGCTCCAGAAACAAACACCATTGGAGCCCTTCCCTGAATTCTGCTGACAGCTTTGTGTTGCACATTGGAACCTGTGGTGCTCAGCTCCCAGGTCGGCCCATACAGCCAGGCTCTGGCTTCGCTGAGTGCCATCCCCACCCCTTTCATGCAGACACTTCTGCACTTTATTCAGCCCTCTGGGACTTTCTAGCTCTCCTCAATTCATAGGATCACAGAACGGCCTGGGTTGCAAAGGCCCACAGTGCTCATCAGTTCCAACCCCCTGCTGTGTGCAGGTCGCCAACCAGCAGCCCAGGCTGCCCAGAGCCACATCCAGCCTGGCCTTGAATGCCTGCAGGGATGGGGTGTCCATGAACTACCTGGGCAAAATTACTTGCTTCTTTACAACGTGCTTAGGATTAATTTCATTAGGCTCCAAAAAGTGCTTCATATCTTTCAAACCTGTTTATTTCCCAAATTTGGCATTGGGATTGAACTTCTGCTGTTACAAGTAATTGTGTCATGCATCTGGTCCTGACCCAGAGGTGTGTTTTTTGTGGCAAGTTAGGTTAAAACAGAGAAAAGAGCACTTTGCTCTGACCCCCTCCGGACCACCATCCAGGGGGCAGCAGATCTGCATTTCCCTTCATCCTTCTCTTCTCGTCCCCTCCCTCAGCAGTGGGGCCCTGGAGCTGGAAGCAGTGCAGGCACAGTGCTCGTCCCACGTGCCTCTGTTGCTTAGAGTGACTTAGAGTGACCGTGCTGCTATTTAGTAGAGCGTCTGCTTCAGGAAAAAGAGAATACACAGCACTGCTTTGCCTTAGCAAGTGATTGACTTCTTCATGGGACACCTACAAACTGCAGTGAGCTCTTTGCAGCCCGATGCTTGGTTTTATGCTGGCTCTGGTCACGGCAGCAGGGCTCACTGGGTGCAGCTGGCTGTGCTGTGGGTCTGTGCCATGGGGCAGAGGGCTTTGAACTCGGCTCCTGCTCTGCCCACAGGGAAAAATGACACGGGGCCTCGGTTGTTGTTGTTTTAAATGAGAAATGCTACGTTACAGGATGTTGTTTGGTTTTCTTTTTTTAAGAACTGCTTCTGTGTTTATTTCTCTTCACATGGCAACAGCTTTGTGCAGATCTGAGTTCTGGCACCCAAAACAACTCCAGGACATGGAAGCCTTCACATGATTTCCATTATGTGCTTTTGGCATTGTGTGCGATGTGCTTGTTGGTTTGTTTTTTTTTTTTTTTAAAGCAATTCATCTTCAGCTCTGTTCAGAAACTGTTTTTATATAGAGAGATAATGTTGATAACATCAAATGCTTTTCTGTACTCCCAGAATATGAATGTGTATGATACGATATGGGCACGTATCGCTTTCATACTTTCCTGACACTCCTCTTTGAATGGCTGAAGGCTCAAGGAAGCTCATGGCATCCCCCAAACCTATATGAGCTGACTCATCGGGTGCCCAGTTCGCTGACTCCATAACACACATGGTTTTCATGAAAGCGTGAAGCAGCAGCTCAGCCCAGCACCCAGGGAGTTGGAGCAGCCGTCTCACGCAGCTGGGGATGGGGCTGCCTGAGCTGTGCTGGGAGGGGAGCACACAGCAAACACTGCCATTACGGTCCCATGGAACGCCCTCCTCTAAAAGACAACTGTGTGCAGGGTGCTTTGAAATAGCTCTTCCACGTTGCTGTTGCATTGCTTTGATAAATAATTCTTTGTTTTTAGGAAATGGTCTGATAGCTCTGTGTGTCCAGCCTTTAAAGGCTGGATTTACACCCAGTGGAGTGGGCTGTGGATTCCAGGGTTTGTTGGGGTTAAAGCAACAAAGCCAGCTGAGAACTTATGTCTGAGAGTGGGAGAGCTCACTCTGTGGTGGGAAAGCTGCCATCTTCAGGGCCACGTAGAGCAACAGGCTGAGGTGCAGCAGTAGGAGCATCTCATCTCATTTTCTCCACGTCCAATTTGCGTGGAGGTGTGACAGGACCCAAGTGATTTGGACATGACTTTTCAATATGTAGTTTATGTAATCTAGTTCATGAATTCAGCAGGAGAACCTGGGAGGTGTTGGTTTCTTTGCAGTCTGAACTCTTAGAAACTTCTGCTCTGCGTTACTGCATGCTTTTGTGTACTGGAGGCTGCAAGTCTGTCTGTACTCCCAAAATACAGCAGAAATCCTACAAGTCTGAAATTGGAACCGATAGAAATATCAATGGCTTAAAAAAAAAAAACCTGCTTATACATCTGTACTTCTCTTCTTGGCTAATTAGCAGACTCCTGGTAACAGGGGAGGAATACATGAGATGTGTCCATATGTTGCTGTAATGAAGCAGCTCTGCAGCCCAAAAAGTCCTTGGGCTCTCTGCCTCTCATCTGCGCCCTCCAGACCCGCGCTGGGTTTAGGTTCCCCACTCACCGGGGCTCCCTGCAGCAGCTCGGCTCCCAGCCTGGGGGGCTGAGGCTCTCCCCATGGTTGCAGTGTTCAGTCTGTAGGCTCATCTGCACCAATGATCCAATCATGTTAACTTGCTCTAACAGCTTATGCAAATGTGACAAGATTCAAGTTGTTGACTTAAAGTAAGCAGTGCAATTTTACTGCTTTTCCCTGAGTGCACATCACAAAATGCTCTTTTGGAGTATTTATGCTGACAGTTATAATCCCAGAGATATCAGTTCTTCCTGTGTTGTTCAGAATTCCCATTTCTTCTTTGGATCTGTTGGACAGAAAGGATCTTGCCTTACTTAACTACTTAGAATATGTTCGGTTGCTTTCTGTAAGTTAAAATCTTTTCTTTTTCAACCAATTCTGAGAAATAAGTGATGCTTACTCATTGATGGAAACTTACATTTTTATACCAAAGTGTGTTTTGGACGTGTTTGCCTCGGATGGCAGTTCTGGAGAATGCTCAGCTGACTTTACTGGACTTATCTTAAACAGTCTGGTTGCTTTCTCACTTTAATAACATTAAAGGAGCTTACAAGTTAATGTTGCTGTGAAAGGAAAGTGTTCCGCATTTTATTGGAATGATGCGCAAGTCCCAAAGCTGTGTCAGCAGACAACAGCGCACACATTTGCAGAACTGATTGTTTCTGGTTCCATCAGCTCTGAGCGTGCGAGACCTTGGGTGTCTTCTCTGGCCACACTCCTGATGTTCTTAGTTAATAATACGTTGCATGTGTTTGCACAGATATGTGTCCAGGCAGCAGGTACACTCTTGCTGAAGTACAATTGCTTTTGGAGTGTGGACTGCAGAGAAGAACTGCTGGAATTCAGCGTCGGTGCAAGATGCAGTCACACAGGCTGACCTCTCCTCACCCCAGCCTCCTGCCAGGAGCCGTAGGGAGCAATAAGGTCTCCCTGAGCCTCCGCTGCCCCACGTGAATTCTGCAGCTCCCTCAGCTGCTCCCCATGGTTCTGTGCTCCAGACCCCACGCAGCATTGCTGCCCTTCACTGGGCAAAGTCCCTCTGAGGCTGCAGCGGATCCCACCCCCAAACCCTGGGCCCTCCCTGCCGCTCTGTCTCCTCACATTCCACAATCTGACTTTTCTGCTCTTTTACTGGATCCTCCAGCTCCAAGCTGGACCCTGTGCCTGCTGCCTTCCCCCTGCTCTCTCCATGCCCACCACTGCCCTGCAGGGCTGCCATCAACAGCATGGCCATGGGAATGTGGGAGCAGTGAGATTCCACTAAAGCAGGTAGCAGGCACTGAACAGGCCCACGTATGGATTGCCAGAAAGCAGACATGGGACTGTGCTTGCCTACGTAAATACAGACCATTTGCCTTTAAACTAATGCTGTTCTTAATGGATGTGGGAGGGACTCTGAGAAGAGAAGGGGAAAACAAACAAAAACAGAAAGGCATGGCAGTAAATCAGGAAGTAAATAATTTATTCTTCTCAGAAATAGATCTTAAAAATTGCATTTCATTTTTTTTCAATGAGAGATGGATGCTATTAGGCTTAGACACCTGTTGCTCAAAATCTAGACTGGGAGAGAGCCAATCCTGGACTTGCATTTGGTCTACACAATACTCCTGCTGCTGCCAGCAATGAAAACAAATTACAGTCTCAACCAGCTGCAGGAATTTACTGAGGAATAGAAGTTTCCGTGCTCTCTATGCGTTCTGAGGTTTATTTTAAACAGAAAGCAAACCAACAGTAACCAGCTCTATTTCCTCCTGCCAACCCTCGCTTAATGCGAGTCGCACTTGCTTTCCTTCTCCTGGTCTGGTATAAAATCACAGTTACTTTTTACCTCTCAGGTCTTCATGATGGTTGCAGAGGGCAGCATCTAAACCTTGGAGATGAGTAATAACTGGATGATGCCAACTAGATACCACAGTCACTGTTCTATTTCAATGCTGTAGAAAAGCAGGATATCTTCACAAAAGACTATTCAAAACTTGTATGTTTTACTGTTTTTCTTTTTCATATTGAGCATGCTAGCTTTGTGTGGCCAAGGACGCAACAGAATGTGCTGTGGGCCTTCACTTGGTCCCCTTCTTGTCATTTTAGGGCAGCACCCACAGGCAGTATCTGTTGGAGCTAGCTGGCCTTCTGAAAGCACGTGTTGTAGAAGGGCGTTCTCAGGCCTGTGGCTCAGCACGGCGCCGGCTCCTGTCTCTGCTTATAAAAAGGAGCAACAGGTACAGCTCACGTGAGGCTGTCCCTGAGGGCTGTGGGCTGGTGGCCCTGCAGCTGTGGCAGTGGGGCGGCAGGATGGTGCTGGCTGAGCTCAGCAGCAGCTCATTGTGTCTGCTTTGGCACACAGCGACAGGGAGAGATGCAGCATTTCTGTTCAAAGAGATTTGGGTTCTTTCCTTCCCTAATTATAATTAAATGATATTTAATTACAAGACTTCAAGTGAATATTTGCTCCATCTCATTAACTGATGAGATGAATTAATGGCCGAGGGTTGGAGCTAGGTGATCTTTAGGGCCTCTTCCAATCCCCATCGTTCTACAGTTTGTTCTTGGGCTCCGTTCTGTTTGGAGCATTGTTCCCATTGTGCTCAGTGCTGTGGATGGAAGCATTCTGGGCTCCTGGATTTGGGTGTTGCTGTGTGCACCTCAAAGCTGCTGAGCGAACAGCAGCTTGCTGCTACGTGCAGCTGTGCTGTGAATGGCGTTTCCCAGTGTTCGTTATGCAGCCTGTCATGTGCAACGTTCTCATGTTTTGTACCTTTTCTATTTGTGCCTCAGCTATATTCAATAATTTTACAAGTGTCTGCAGCTCTAAACATTATTTTGAGTTTTATATTCAAATATATGTGTTTAGGCATATAAATGTCCTTGTCTTCTATTGCATGCTGCAAAACAGCAATTTTCTCTCCTTAGAAGCTTGGTGGCTCGCAGGCTCTAGTGCTGAGGGCAAGTCCTTCCATAGGAGCCCACCTCTGGCTCCGTCTTCCTGCTTGCAGTGTGTGAGGAGGGTGAGCCTCAGCCATCCCCTGCTGGAGCTCAGCCTGCCTGCAACCCCTGCTTAGACTAAAATCACCAGAGTCCATTGAAGGTGCCAATGCACAGACAAAGCTGTGCAGGAGCGAGGTCACCTTGCAGGACCCCAATCTCCTCTTCTTAAGGCCATATTTGCTAATGAAATATGCTTGGTGCCAGTGCCTCTCCTATAGGCTCTGTGTCCTATGGTCCCTACATTCCTCCTGCTTCCCTCTGCTGTGCCCATTTGGTTGATCCTCAGCGTCCTTCGTGAGAGGTGTTGCATGCGGTGTGCCATCCCCTCTGTGTGGGGCTTCTTGAGGGTGGAAGCAACAACTAAGAGGACAAGAGCTGTGCGTGTGAGTGTGGGTTTGTTTTCCATCTCCCACTCGAATGATGAGGGTTTTCTTTGGGAGTCTCACTGCTTTGGGGAGATAAGGCTGAAGTGCCTCGTGGAGGCTGGGGAGAAATTGAGGACTTGTACTAATGCTTCTAGGATTAAGAATAGATTGAATGAGGGAGTCAAGGGCATAGATGGGGACAGTTTCCCACATAGCCTTCTCAAAGCCTTACATGGGCAGTTTGTCTTTCTTCTCCCTTCTCCGTTGGTTGCCCTTAAGAATTTACAGCACAGTTAATATAACATGTTTGCTACTGAGGACCTGCAAGTTCAGAGAGCTGGATTCCTACTTTGAGTACTGCCCCTCCAGCACTGCTGAGGCCAGTGCCACTGTGTGCCAGCGTGGGGCTGGGGCTCTGTCCTGACTGCACGCAGCTGAGGAGGGGGATGTGTGTGAGCTGGAAGCGTGCTACTAAACCATGCCTCTCTTCTGTACAAGAAATGATCAGGAATCTCTTTCTATATCTTCAAGAGGAATGTTAAATCGTGCTCTCTCTGTATTCATATATGTACATATATATATGTATATATGAACAAATGAAAACCAGGATATCAAAGTTCAGAAAACTGTTGCACATGGATAATGAATGAAAACTGCAGAAGAAGGGTCTGTTGTGATCTGCCAAGTCTGGTTCTGAGTAGCATTCCTAAAAGTGGGAAGGAGCTAAAAGAGAAACCTCGTAGGAAAAGCATAACTGCCAGCAGGGTTTCAGATGATCAAAGCCTTCCCTTGAAAAGTCTGTTGTGAGATGCTGACGTTGTGTCGCATCTCTTTGTGCTGTTCCTGAAGTAAAACCAAAATATCGTTGATTTGGGGATGAGAACAAAATTTTGCCTTGCTTTAAATAAATCTAGAACACTGAAACATTGCTGCTTATTAGGAGTTTTCCCCCTAAAATATGTATCTTAACTGTTGAGATGCAGTGTTCATTACTGCGGGCAAAATGAAATCTGCACGCACTGAATTGCCTCTGGCTAGCAGATACATTTCTAGGGTACACAATATTTTAAGCAGGTAGCACAGAACAAGTCTGCAGGCCAATCTGTTTGCAACTAATGAAGTATTCACAGAATGCTTCCAGCAATAGAACTGTAACAGAAGTCACCTGCCACTCACTGAGATGCATGCGAGTAAGTTTTAAACTGTGATCTCTATGGCAAGATATTTGGAATGCAAGTACAGATAAATTCAAACTGAGTTATTGCAAAGATCTCTGGACTGGAAAGTCAATCAGTTGAGTATACTTTTTAATAAGTTGATAGATTTGATGTCTGAGAACCATGGTTTGTAAAGAACCTGAGTTTCAGATGGCCTCGAATCTGAGCTCGGTCAAGGTAAGACTTCAGCTTCATTTCTCTCTCCGTAGTGTGGGATTGGTGAGAAATGCTTCTTTTCTGTAAAGAGCTGTAAGATTTTCACAGGAGTGTTAACAAATACTCCTGAGTTGGAGGGCCCTGCCTTAAATAATGGCTTCTTTCACACCTCCCAAGGACTTCCTTTGAAATCTGTGGCACAATACCAAACAACAGAGACCAATCTTGCTGTAGTGTGCGGTCCCAATAAAGAGCACGTCTTCCTCCATTGTTACATGCCTATTTTTTTAGCTGTGTCTCAGTGTTGCTCCGCACCAGAAAGGCGGCTCTAAGTCCCGGTAGCTTCAGAAAAGCCTCTTCTGTTTTTCTTACTTGTGACGCCAGCCTGACTAGATCACGTCTAACTATTATTGGTAAGAGCGGCCCCAATAAATAGGAGAGAGATTTCTTAGCTCATACGGGTTAGAAGATTAAGTGGGAGAAAAGAGAGTGAATGACCTCACTTGATTTGTTCTCCAGCTGCTGCTGATCAGATTCATTGCTGCAATTCATGTTGTAATGGCCGCTGGGCACAACCTGGAGGAAGCCACTGATGACTTCAGACTGAGCGAGGGTGTGTGTGACCGTCCAGACTGAGCGCTCCAGTGGCAGAGGAGTTCTGTCCTCCGTCAGATTTCATTGATGGGGGCATTAAAATTCAGAATAAATGCAAACATCTGGAATCATGGATGCTGAAACCCAGCTCTTCTGATTCCTCCCCTCCCCTTTTGATATCCCGATCCCTTTCTTTTAACTTCTCCTTTGTTCCAGACCTAAAGTGGAGGTTATTAGGGAACCCAGCTGCAGATGTACCTCTGTGATTTGCTCTCTTTGAAGAGGAGCTCAGTGCTCCCCTGCAATCCTGGGTGATCTGAGGGCAGCCCAGCCCTGAGAGTGTTTGCTGAACATTCTGGGGCACCCAAATAAGGTGGGCAGAAGTTAGCAACACTGAGATTTTTCTCTGGTGTTCATGATTATGACAAGTAAGATTATGCAAAATACCTTTTGGGCTTTGAAAGAAGGTATTGTTATTACCATCAGTTATCCAGCTGTATGAAGACAGCTGAAAAAAGTACACATTCCTGTTCATTTTAATAAAAATATATTAAAACACTCAGAGGAGATGTGCCTCTAACCTGAAACACTGCAGGAAGCCGTGCAGATAGCTTGTTTTTAAATTTAAATTGATGTGGCTTCAGTATTAGGATGGCTTGGCATTAATGGCATCTATAATTATTAATGTTTCTATAAATACACAGGCTTTTTTGCTTTTATCCACACAGACACCTAATGTGAAGGCAATCGGTTTCCTAATGCTCTCTTCACCTCATCTGCCAGTGCTCTGTTAAGTACCGATAGCATCAGAGCAGGTAATGAACTCAGCTTTGGAGAGATAATGGTGTTTGTCACGCTGACAAATGCGAGGACCTCATGGATAGTTTGTGTATTGCTGCACAGTGGCACAGGCATCTCGGGGCAGAGCTCCTGCATTTTCGGCCTGACACCCAGAGCAGATGAGTACTGGGGCAACAGGATGACAGGGCTGTGGTGTTTTGGAAGAGGTGGAAATGCAGAACGGCAGCAGCACGGAAACAACACGTTCCAAATGACAGCAGAAGACAGAATGAGAGCTGAGAATACGGCTGCTCTGTGCCTCTTCGGAGCCTGTGAGCTCTTGAGAGGTCAGCCAAAACCCGTCGAAGTGTTACTGCAGTCCGGTATCTGTGCGTGGCCTTGATGCATGTTGCAGTGTGTTGTGCTGGAGCTGTCAGTGCCCCTCAGTGCCCAAACACGGCTGTGGGATGGTATCACACCAAGCAGTCCTACGGCCCTTTCGTGCTGACCTTCCTATTCAGATGAACTCAGCTGCTGAAGTGTTACTAATTGCGATTTAAAGACATTATTGGTGGTATAAACCTGGCTGTTATGCAGGCAGCATCTTGCCAAGAGATGATTATCTCCTTTCTCTCCCAGTGCCTTGAGCGTAGATAAGGAGATCTGCTTGTTGCCTGGCTGAAGGATGGCGCTGCTGACGGGAAGCCGATTGTGCAACGCTCCACCTGGCACTGAGCTGTTGGTCAATAAAATGCAACAAATCAGATTGGAGTTTTATGGGATTAATCTCTAGCAGCTACCACTAACTGCTCTACCAGATCGTGTTCCACTCTGATTGTTCCAGCAGTATCTGAGCTGCCACTGTGGCAAGCAATCTGTTACAGCATCGTGCAGTCATCTTACCTTGCCCACCTACTTGTGATGGTGGGAGTTCCTCTGTCCTTGTCTGCATCGCTCTCCCCTGTCCTGCTGCAGAACTTGCTCCTCTTGTTTGTACAGTTTCTGCAGTGATGGCCTTCGTGCTTCACAAAGTGCTGTGATGATGGCAGTGATTCTCAGAGGGGCTGCCCGGTAGTGAGGACCACGTTGTGTATTTTGAGTATTATTTTCATCAGCCTCAGCGCCGTGGCAGAGAGGGATGCTCAGGGCTCGTGATCCTGCTTGGCAGTGCAGCATGGGCAGAGCCATGGGAAGCACAAAAACCTGCTCTGCTCTCATTAGGGATCGTTATCAGTGCTCACCTCCCCACAGCTGCACCCAACCTGCCCACGCCTTGAGCACTCTGTGTCTGGAGCTGAGCTGAGGGTGTGACTGTGGGCAAGGGCTTGCAAACCCGTTCAGAAGTGACACTCAAACTTCAAAAATAAATTAAAAAAGAATAGAATCCCGTATTGATTGCTTTCACCTTATCTATTGCATGTCCCTGCAAGGAAAATATCATCAATCAGAATGCTGAGATGAATGTAGTTTTTGGGTTAAATTCCAGTGTTTTCAGTTTCACCTCATTGGGATGTTTCCTGAGTGAGGCGATTCTTCTCATTGCTGAGAACTGCTGATTCTTTCTTAGCTTTTAAAGCAATAATCAAAGCCACAGGATCAGAATCTTTATTACAAATATTGTTTTGTAAAATGTTATTCCTGGGTAAGTCCTTCAACATGAGAAAGGAATTAACTCGTCACAGAGCTTATTAAATGATGGATATTTTCAAAATGGATTTTGCCACTTATTCACATTTGAAATACATATTGATGCCAAAGATGAAAATCTTTCTGAAATCTGAGGAGGAAAAAATCAGTTTGGAAATTCACCTGTCAGACACTCATGTTCAGTGGCATCCCAAAGATGAACAGAATGTCACTGGCTGTTAACCCAAAGGGGCCCAGGGAGAGTCTGGGGCCTTCAGGCACCTCCTCTTCTGGATGGGGAGAGCTGGAGGGTTTGGCTGCCGTGCCCTGCATCTCAACCTTGACATCCAAAGGGATGTGCAGAACGATAATAGTGTACTTGTTGTGTTTCAGACAGAAACACACATGACCTATTCAGGAACAGTATAACATTTTTCTCAGTGTCAATTCCTAATTAATGAAAGTGAGAAGACAATTATAACAAGTTTTTTCAAGAGGAAGAAGTGGAGGGTTTTGTTGTTTGTAAGCCTCTGGCTAGGATCTGCTGCACGAAGAGTAGTAAGATGATGGTGTAAAACCAACAGCAGGTACAGCTGACCGTGTGATAGAAGAGCCAGTTCACAGGTTCATGCTACAGCTTGCTTAATTAGATCACATACAAAGTGCTGTTTAGGATCTGAATAAAAATAAATATACCAATATTGGAGCTGTGAACTCAGAGCATGTTAGATTGGATGATGCAAATCGTATGGCATAGAGCACTGCCAGCCCACTGTGTGCCTCCTCATCTGTGCAGCGCTGGTGATGCATGGTGCAATGTGTGCAAGCTGTGCTGTGTAACCAATACAGTGTAACAACTCTCCACAACATTTTTACTTAAAATTATGGTATTTTTCCTACAGGTGCCAATAAAGTTTTGATTTTTTTTTTTTTTTTTTTTAATCAAATGCCTGTTTTTGTTGAAAATCAGTGTCCATGAAGTTGCAAGCCAGCTCTACTTGTGGGACCCGCCTCTTGTTTCAGTCAGTTCTTCCCACTGAATCACTCTGTGCAGCCTTTGGAAAAGGGGTTTTATGTTTCTGTCTTTTTGCAGCACTGGCAGTTGATAATTATTGTGCTGACTTCAATGCTTCATAAATGCATTGCAGTGACTATTATTGTGGTCAGGTCATCTGCACAGTCACAAATGGTAGATTTAAATGTCTGCTATCAAATATGCTTTGGATTTATTCAACTGAAATGTTAACCAAACTCGAGCGTTTAACTAGAATAATGAGAAAGGTGGGAGGCCTGGGTTTTCTTTGCCTATAGAAACCACAGTTAGAACTCTTTCTTTTTTTCTGATCGCTTTGCTGCTGTATTTACATTTGCTTTTTTTAAGTAGTACAACACCCTAATTTAAGGGCTGACAACCTAATCGTATGTGATTGATAAGCTTATTTTGGGTGAGTTACCAGAATTCACACTGAAAGCTGTTCTTTTTGGTGTGTGGAAGCAGCTCCTGCAGTACAGCAGTGCAGGACGTGGTGCTCCTGCAGCAGACAGGGCTGTGAGTAAGCAGCAATAAAGCCAGAGTCCTGCAGCAGGAGGGATGCTGCTCAGAGAAGGGCTGTAGCTAAGGGTTTTGAAAGGTCCCATATCACACATACGGAGCTTTTCTCAGCTTTGCTGCTTTATGTGATAAGTGGTGTCAAGGAGGTTCCTAGCACCTGGTTGCTTAAACCCCAATTATCTCTTCTTTAAAGTTTCTGTGTGATGCTGTTTGGTGGCAGCAGCACAGATGAGGCAGACTCGCACAGTTTGGGTGCCCAGCTCGCTGCAGATGTGTCACTGCTCATCCATCCCATCTCACGCACAGGACAATAGCTGTGACACGGCTTTGTCTTCTCGCAGAGCAGCCAGCACTGGAACGCTGGGCACGGCTCCTCCTGCTGAGGGAAGCAGCCCGTGAAAATGAAGGAACTGTCTCAAAATAGTCAAGGCTTGCTGCTCCAAGGCCTTGCAGAAGGCCTGGAACGTGCTTTGTTACCCTATACGACCTTCCTTCTGGCTGTCACAAACTTAGGAATGAAATACCAAACTTTTTTGAGAAGCTGGGACAGCGTTGCAGTGTTTCTCACTACAGATGTGCATTGGCACACAGAGCTGGCCCAGCCCACCACCTCCCCTGGCCTCCCTGTTCCTCGCTGTACTCACGTTAATTTCTCTTCTCCACCGGTGTGAACAGTGTCTGGGTTTCCTAATGCTGTTCCACCTTCAATTTGAATTTCACAAATAAACATCCCTGTTCTTCCGTGCTGATAATTTAGGAACCATGTGCTGATTGTTGTATTTCTGCTATGCCTTAACTTCTGGAAACTGAGTGTAAATGACGCAGCACATTACTTTTGCAGCAGAGGTGTTATTTCAAGCCTCTAGACTAATTATTAGCAAATGATGAAAATTAGAATATCATTTCCCAGATTTTGCCCTGGGCAAACCCGCTTCTCCCAACCCTTCAGCGTTTGATTTCCTGGAGGTGTTCAGATGCTGCTGGCAGTCATGGCAGCTGCTCGTTCTTCTATGTTTCCACAAGTAGGCAGGAGCCATGACCAGGATTTCTAGGATTTCAGTTAAGCCTTGAAATTAAGTCTTATATTTCTTACAGTTCTAAATGCTACGTTATTCAGGTTGGTTCTTCTCTTGCTGATCTGTCAATCTCCAACATCAGAATATGTCTATGTGCCAAATAATCATACTACTGCATGCAGTTTGCTCTGTCTCTGCTTTATTCTTGGCTAGGTTTAGCTCACCTATGCGTTAGAGATAACTCTTTATGCCATAAGATCGTCCCTTCTTTGTGATGCTTTCCAAAAGCACCACTCATGAAAACCAGTCGTTCTTTCTTCGAGCCAACCGGGTTGGCTGAATGCTGAGTTTGAATATACCTTCTAAATTGAGTTTGTGTGTCTATGAAAAAAGTTACTGCTGGTTTTGTCTGAAGAAAACCGTTCTTTGAATACACAGTGAGAAATCCGAAGTACAAGAAGGAGATGGAGCAGTATTGGGGCTGCTGCTATAGCACAGATCGCTGCACCACGTTGTGGGTTTCTGTACTTCAAAATAGATACAAGAAATTTGGAAAGGCTCAAGGAAAATTAAGGATATAATGATCTGAGGTCTGAAAAAGATATCTTTGAAAGCAAGGATGAAGAGCTGATCATTGCTACCAAGCAGTTGTGTGGGAAAGGCTTCTGATGCTATTGGGATTCTTTAGCTGAAGGCATACCTGGAGCTAATATAAGAAACAAAGCTTCTTCAGAAAAATGCTGGAAGTGTTTGACATTTCCAGTAGGAGTGACCTACCTGGAAGCGTCTTAGATTCTCAGACATATACTTTTTGTTTATTTATCTGTAATTAATATTTAATTTAGTTTTGAGCTAGCCTAGTTTCCTATTATTTTGCATTTCAGATTGAATTTTGGTGTCTGAGAAAGCACAAGCTCATGTTGCAGGTTATTTCTCAAGAGGAGCACTAATAAGATTTTGGTTACTTAACATTATGACACTGCTGGAAACATTCTGCCACTTAGACCTTTGTCTTCACATTAAATGCAATTGAAGTCACAAACTGTTTCTGAAGGTGTTTGTGGTAGAGGCACATGAAAATATGAATGTATCTGGTGACATAAGCTTACAAACAAAATGAAACCACCATGATAAAAAACAAACAAGCAAACAAAAAACCCCCAACATGCTGAGGCTTTAAAGATTGACACTTGATACGAAGCACTTCATGGTGCTGTGGTCAGGTAAAATGATTATGCTGATATTTCAGTTTGAACACAGCACTTTTAAACCTTCTCGGTAAGTCAACAGAGATGTTCATTTTTAGGGTAATAATGTCTATCTCGATCTTCTAAAGTTCCTCTGCTTGTTACTTTAGATTTATTGTTTAAGAATCTGCCCAGGAGTGCTTTGTTGGCAGGTGTTACTGCAGTGATCGGGTTATTCAGAACAACTCAAAACATTTAAATGATGTTGAAAAGCTTTTCCTCACACCGTAGCCTTGCAAACAGATTGATTTATCTATATCACCCTCAGTAGCAGACCCCACTTGCATTCGAGTAAAATTTGTTAAGAGTATTTCTTCCGACTGGCTCTGTGCGGAGCGTATGTTTGTGTGCGTAAGCGTGCACAGGCAGATGAGTTATGTACCAGAAATAAAAAGTGTGTGCATTGGCAAGATGCACTTTTTTGATGCGTGAAGCTTGTTTTGTAAGCCAACCATACATGAGCAGATTGTGGTTCATTTCTCGCGGTGATTTCAGTTTATTTGACAGATGCCGTATCTTTTTAAAGTGCCACATTGAGGGTGGACTGTGAGTGTTCAGGATACGAATTGGCCTGAGATGGGTCAGATAAGTCATGCTTTGTGGTGGGTATTCTGCGGCGTTGTTTGCTCTGCTGTTAAATCTCATACAAATTCCTTATTGTTCAGAAGGATAATTGGTCTCTGATAACATGACCGCGAAATTCCAGTTCCTCCCTTGGCCATAAGCATGGCCAGAGTTGGATTCATTTTCACTGTGTAATTTGTGGGCATTTCCTGGTGATGTCAGAACTCTGTTCTTATTATTGAGTACAAATGGAGCAGGTGAATTTTCAGTTAATGGCACCATGAGAAGCAGAGATTGATTTCCCAGGGAAGTGACCAACCTTCCTGACGGCTGGTCTGCATCCACCGCAGCCTCTCCTCAGTGGCTCCGAAACCCCCGTTGTTAGTCAAAAAAAGTCACTGATATGCAAATATTGTTTCCTCCGGACTCCAGCAGTGCTGTGATTTGAGCATCAATGATGGAAGTGCTATAAGGCACTTCTTCGTAACAGCACTTGGAGATTTACAAAGTCACTAGCTGGAGGTTCCTCGGGCTTTTAATCCTAATACCTGGGGAGAAAACATGCAATCCACACAGACTTCCCATCTGATTTTTTATTAATGAGATTAAATGAGTAAGCTAAATTATACATGTAAATCAAATAGAGAACAGAGAGGGCTGATACGAAGCCAGCACGTTAATCAGGTTATCAAGTTGGGTTATGTGATACTCTGTGATCAGTGGCCTCTGTCTTATCGCTCAGAACAGAGGCTAGGAGCCCTTGCAGAGGGGATTACTGGGGGAGGGTTGTGCCCTGCCACCAGCCCCACAGCCGGGGTTGTAGCATCAGGCAAAGTGTCCCAACACCCTGACCCCTCCCTCTCTGCATGTGCAGCCTGTCTGCCCATCTCACGAGGTGTGGGAGCTGCTCTCCCAGGGCTGAACCGTCTGTGTGGGTGTCGGAGGTTATTTGGACAAAATGCTCCCTGGTGAGCAACGAGATCCGAACACAGAAGTATGGTCAGGGCTGTTGAGCACAGATTCACAGGTTGTCCGCACTCGTTAAGCTGTGACACGTAGCACATCCCGTCTGCTCCAGGTTGTAAACTCGGGCTGTGACAGTGAGGGATCTCGGTGCAAGCTGCTGCAAAGCGTGGATCTCTCGCTCAGGGAATGTGGTTTAGATCTGATGGTTTCAGCACTGGCTCTTGTGCACATCTCCTGCCTGAAAGATATCCAAGGAACAACCGTGGTTTGTTTGTAAGTTTGAAATACGTCACATATAAAACAGTATTCATTTTATAAGCTGACCTTCTGTTAGTAGCAAGGATGCTTACCACAGTAACAATTTTGCACTTCCCTGATGTCCCAAATGCATTTGTTGATAAGCACTGCATCGTGCAGCTCACGTACCTGCCTTGAGCTGGAGAGCTGCACGCTCCTGCGGGGTGCACCACACGAGGTGCTGCCAGGGGGCTGCGTGCCAGCTGCTTAGCTTCAGTTTATGTCAAATGATCTTTTTGCGTAATTATTTGCTGTGATCCAAAGAGTTCCAAGCAGTTAAACCATGTCCATGCTTTTCTACTTTCTGCAGTTCTTCTCTGTGAAAGCTCCTCGTGGGTATTTTCAAACTGCACTTACTTGTATGTCTTAA
This sequence comes from Meleagris gallopavo, assembly GCF_905368555.1. Classification (NCBI taxonomy): domain Eukaryota; kingdom Metazoa; phylum Chordata; class Aves; order Galliformes; family Phasianidae; genus Meleagris; species Meleagris gallopavo. Next base: position 28,907,872 of record NC_139413.1, on the reverse strand, counting down.
AAATAGGAGAATGTAGGCTGATCACAAGTTGACAGTAATATCTATGTATTTGGCATCAATATTAGCGAGCTTCTGTCATCTGGCAATTATTTCCATAGTATACCATATGGCGAAGAAAATGTTTTCATTCACCCACGTACGACTGCAGTTATTGATAACCCCGTGCTGCACACAGCCCTGTCCCACAGCACTGCCTCAGCCAGCCGGGCCCCAGGAGCCCACGTCCTCTGCCAGGGGGAGCATCCAGGGCTCAGCACAGCACCCCGAGTTCCGGGGATCTCCTGGGATCTCCGTGCCTCCTTGTGCTGATCCGGAGGGCCCTGGGCCACTGCTGCTCTTCCTGCTGCCTCTCTAAATGCTGACAAAGAAATTGTTCCGCCTCTTACCTTCCCCTGTGCTGCTGTGTGTCCCTGCTCAACTGATGGATGCCCGATGAACATGACTTGCACCTCATGGCCTCAGCAGCATGCACGTAGAATCATAGCATGGCCTGGGTTGCAAAGGCTCACAGTGCTCATCAGTTCCAACCCCCTGCTGTGTGCAGGGTCCCAACCAGCAGCCCACAGCCACATCCAGCCTGGCCTTGAATGCCTGCAGGGACGCATTTTGAGTGTTTTATTGAGCACTTCTGGACATAATCACAGTCTGGACTATGCAGAAAATGGAAAATGCACTTCATGGAAATTTCAGCATTTGCTTTCAACCGTGTCAGCAAGAAACACCCACCTGAGTACCATGGCTTCTGAAATTATCTGCGGGAGAGATACTTATTTAAAAAGACATCTCTGTTATTTCAGTACTTGACAAAATCATTAGTTCCATTTTTCACGTAAGATTTAAATATAAAAGGTAGATGTTTGACAATAGACATGTGAATATCTTTTGTTTGAAGACGTGGAAGTGGTGTCTGTGTTTTCTTGGGCCGATCCCTTTCTCGGCTCTCACTGCTCCCACCCCTCAGATGGGATCCCCAGAGGCTGTGCTCTGTGAAACCTTCTCCCCATTGGGACTCGTGGCCCCAGAACCCAACGCAGGGAGAGCTCTCATGTAGCTCTGCACAGAAACACCACAAAGGGCTCTTTGGAATCGAAAGCTGACAGACTATTTGTTGCCTTCTGTTGTTTGTTCCAATTTTAGGCAACTTGAGCCACGTGTGAAGGATGCTGAGCAGTCTCTGGGTGCTTCTCGGGAGGCTTTGCACTGTGGTTCTGATTTGTGATGTGTTCGTGGCGGGAGAGAGAGGCAAAAAGCAGAAATATTGGGGAAGGTTACTGGAGAAGGTTCGTACAGCAGCCTCGAAGTTTTTCAATTAAAATTTGAGAACAAGGATTACCTTTGGGAAGGCTTTATTCATTACCTGTCAGTTTCTAAAGTTCTCTGGCCGTTGTAAACCTTCCAAGGAATTTGTGAATTTAGACACAGAATCTGACTGAGAATACAGAGCAGAGTGGGGAGGGGGTGGCTTGTTTGTTTCATGTTGTTGGTTGGAATTGTTCATTTTCTGAGGTGTTTCCCAAAGTTCCCAAGCTGCCTGCCATCTGCTCGGGAAGCAGGAGAGCAGGGCTTTGCTTAGCAGGGATGGGGCCAGGGCAGCCCTCAGCTGGGCAATGAGCTCCTGTGGATGGTGGTGGATGAGACAGCCAGCAATGAGGTGGGAATAGGGAATAATTCCCAAAGGTATCTCAAAAGGAAATGTACGCACGGCAAGGGCCCGTCTGATTGTCCCAGAGCTCTGTGACTGGGGCTGTTAGCAAAGCTGCCCTGCTGCAGCACAACTCCCAGGCCAGGCACGCCATGAGAGCACTGCTGCCATGGGTGCTGCTGGGAGCCTTTGCAGGCAGCACAGAGCAGAGCAGCGCCGGCTCCCACAGAGCCTCCAGTGTGGTTGCAGTCGGCAGCCAGCTGTTGTGGGTGAGGAACTCCAAAGAAGGAAACCGACCCAGATTCATGCAGCACCACTGCTGTTCTGGGAGTGCTGTCCTCCATCATGGAGCCACTTTTCAACCTGTGCTCACGTCTGCTGCCAGGTCGCTGTTTTCTACTGCCCTCCTGGGCCTGGGGGCAGGCGGGGGTGCTCAGGTGAGGGAATTCAGGTGCTATTGCTTTCCTGGGCTGCTCTGATTGCTGTCAATCAACAAGCAGTGTGAAAGCCAGGGCACAGGAATCCAAAAGAGAACAAAATAATACAAAAATTAATCTGGGCTGTTGTTTGTTGAGACTTATGCGGTCTTTTGTGAAGTTAATAGAATGTTATTCTAGACATGGCTTTTGTCCTTATTCAAAGAGGAGCAAATGATTTGTTTGTTCATTAAGGTCTTAAGCAAAGATGACATCAAATGAGTCCTCAAAGATTACAGAGCTCTCCCTAAAATCAGCCCTGGACTATCACACCGAGCCTTGTGCTGGGTGACCCAAGCATGTATGGCTGTGGCTGGCTGTATGTGAGCTCCGAGGCCCCGCAGCTCTGCCTCCTCCTGCCAGCAGCCCCACATACTTGCAAAGCTCCTCATGCCTTGGGAAGATCTTTCCCCAAAGTCTGAGAAACATCACTGAAGATCACAAACGCGTTTCGAAGCGCTCTGTCATAAAGAAGAGAACCTCAAAGATTAGCGAATGTTAGAGCAGCTGCAGGGAGATGCTTTGCATGTCTGTCGCAGCAGGATGGTGTTGCATTTTGGGCTGCGTTCGATGGATCCCAACTCCGGCCGTTCCGGTGTTGTTACAAAATGCCGGCACGGTGCGCTTCGTTCGGGTGGGCCCCCGGGGGGAGCGGGGCACCGCGGGGCTCTGGGGGCCGCACGGCGCCCGCAGCCGAGCCGTGCCGAACGACTCCGAGCCGATGCGGGCCGGCGCGCGCTCCCGCCGCCGCCAGGACGGTTGCCAGGCAACGGCTGCGTGGCAACGGGCTGCCAGCCCGGGGGCCGCCCGCCGCCGCGGCGCGCAGAGCGGGCGCGCTGCCCGCCCGGTAGATGGTGCGGCGGCCGCCCGGGAGCAGCCACGCGCCGCGCTCGGCCGCCGACCGCGGGCAGCCCACGGGCAGCGCTCGGCCGCCGCCGGGCCCAGGGGCAGCGCGGAGCGGCGCGGAGATGGTGCCGCTGGTGCGGGGCGCCGGGGGCTCCCACCAGTGGCTGGCGGCCGTGCTGCTCGGCCTCTGCTGCCTGCTGCCCGCCGGGCGGCTCGCCGCGCCGGGAGGGGACTTCCCCGGGGCTGCCGCGGACAGCCTGGTGGTGCGGAAGGGGGACACGGCCGTGCTCAGGTAGGAGCGGGCGGGGGGTTGGGGCTCCGGCGTTGGGGCTTCGGGACGGGGGTGCTGAGCGCGGGGCCGTCCGGAGCCGCCGCGGCGTTCCGTCCTCGCGTCGTTGTGCCGCTCCGTGCCGCCCGGCGCCGCTCAGCCCTGCTCCGCTCCGCGGCCGCTGCGGAGTTCCCGCTCTGCCCGAGTCCCCGTGCGACTGCCTGCGTTGCCCTGCCCTGCCCTCGTTGCTTTCCCGTTCTAACTCTCTGCCCGTACTTTTGTCGCCGTTCCGCCGCCGCACCGATTTCTCGTTATTCTCGGCGCGATCGCCGTGCCGCTGTGCGGAGCTGCCCGAACCGCGTTCCGCCCGCGTGTCCCTCGGCCAGCCGGGGGCTGCGGAGCCTTTGAACGGCACCAAACCCGCTGCACCGGGCCGTGGGGCATCTCCTACGGAATTCGGGATCGCTGTCCTGTCTGCCGCTGCTGTAGCGGCTCCCGAAAATCCAGCGGCTGTCCGCGTAGGGCTGCCGGCAGCGCTCTGCACACGCGTGCCCCGCTCGCGCTCCGTGCCCGAGCCGAGAGCTGCCCGTGTCTGCGCGCTGTGCGCTGCGCGGGGAACGAAGGCGGTGCGGAGCTGCGGGCGCTGCGCGCTCAGCCGGCGCTCGATGCCGTTAGCGCGCAATGAATCGCCTTCGGAAGCACCTCGGTGCCGAATCGAACGGTGCTCTAAAGGTTCTCTGCCGGAGGTTGTCAGCCGGAATCGGTGCGGATTTCTGGGCCTGCGTTTGTTGGAAAGTCAGTGTTTGTGCAGCTGGGTGGGTTACATAAATGGGATCGGGCTCTGGGGATCAGAACATCGCTGCTGTCTCACGGGCGAACGTCTGCTCGGTAGCGAGCTGCTGCCGAATGGAGCGCAGTCACTGCTCGGCTCCGGAACAAAGCAGTTAGATGGGAAATAGCGCGGTGCTGTGTCTGTGGGTTCTCATTCTCCTTGCACGAAGATTAATTTCTTTCATTTCCTGTGCTTTCTGTGGGCTTGCTCTCAAGGAGGAGTTTGGTTTGTTTTCAGCTGGTAACGCAGCTTGAAAGCCACTTGTTTTCAGGTGTGTCATTAGAAGAACAGATCGCTGCACTGTGAATTGCTGAGAGTACAGGGCAGAAAGCGTGAATCCCTCCAGGGAAGTGCTTTCCGAGGAGCACACAGGAGATGTGTGGGGTTGGGCAGGGCCATGTGTCTGGAATCTCTGGGTGCACATCGTTGTGCTTCTCAGAACTGTTCCTCATTGCACACCTGTACAGTAGATGTGTATGAGAACAATACTGCTGGTTCCCGGAGCGCTGGACGCTGGCAGCTGATGTAGGTGCAGGCTTGGTGAGCTGGCAAAGCAGTGCAAGGGCTGAGAGAGGAGCACTTCCTTACAGCTCCCAGCCCAGCTCCTCTTGGTTTCTCCAGCTGGGGGATGGCGGTGCCCCGTCCTACCGGCACAGCTGGGTTCCCAGCACTGGGCTGCTTTGCTCCTTTCCTCCCCGTGCTGTAGGAATGAGGGATCCAGGGGGGCACCTCTGGCCCACACACAGGCAGCTCTGCACTGAGAGTATCTGCCAATTGTTTCTTAATAATTAATGGTGGAATATGGGAGTCCTTCGCGTGGCTTGGAGTCAGCGCTTTCCTGGTTGAGGGAAGGTGGCAGTGGTTTATGGGATGCATGCGTGGCCCCGTTGGACTGTGGATGTGCAGTGACAGCCTGTGGGACAGAGGGGCTGCTGCTCTTGTGGGTCAGAGTACAGAGGGAAGCATGCAGAGCGTGGCAGGAGTGCTGTGAGATGCTGAGGGGAGCACTCCTGCTCCAGCCCTCGTCCATGTTTTCACTTTTCATCATTTTTACCAGAAGTGAGGGATGAAACATCCTTCAAGTGCTGGGGCTTTCTGATAGAAGCCTCCGAGTGCTAATGTGAGGTAAAGTAAGTTGTGTGCATCCTTGATTGACCTGTGCTGTCCCACTGCTGTTTGTTTCACTGCTGATTGAGGTCTTAAGGAATTTTGTGATGCAGCTGTTTGGTACAACAAACTAATTTGAGGAAGCCACTTGTTTTCAGGTGGATCACTAGAAGAACAGATCGCTACACTGTAAATTGCTGAGAGTACAGGGCAGCAAACTGTGTCCCGTGACCCGTGTTTCTCTGGTGACTCTTTAAAACACCTCCTGTGCGGGGAGGGATGCAGCCCTGGCTGTGCAGTGGCCCTGTGGCACTGACAGCACTGTCGGTGCTTCAGGAAGAGGTAACCAGCCCAGAGGAGCTTGGCTGAGGCCCCATCCCCTCCACAATTTGTAAACAAAAGTTGCTTGAAGTATCTTAAGTGCAGAGCTGAAAATGATCAAAATGGCTTTCTCAAGCAAGCAGCTTTTTTTCTCTGTGTTTTGTTTTTTTACAGCTCACAAACGATTAAAGAGGATCTACCTGAAAGTCCTTTCACAGTGTGCAATCACAGAAAATTAAGTTTTAGAGCTTGGTATCTTTTAAAAACAGAAGATATGTTGCTGCTGTCTGATCATAGAATAACTTATTAAATATATACTCTAGAATACTTGAAATGATGCAGCTTTTTCCTTGTAAATGTTTAAGTCCCAGCGCTCCTTAGTGGGATGGATGTTCCCAAAGCACTGGATGAGAAGCTGGGTGCTGGAGGCTGGCAGAGCTTCCTGCAGCCCCATGAGGAGAGCTGCAGAGCCCCACACCCAGGGAGGTGCAGCCCAGCACCAGGACGTGCTGGAGGCACCCAGCTGGGAAGTGGCTTCCAGAAGAGCAACCAGGAGTCCAGGTGTACCAGCAGTGCCAGCAGGTCTGAGGTGATCCTGCCCTCTGCTCAGCACCTGGAGAACTGGGCCGGGTGCTGGGCCCCCAGTGCAAGAGAGAACTGGAGCTGTGGAGAGCCTCAGAGGTGCTGCAGGGCCTGGGGGAGGAGGAGAGGCTGAGAGCTGGAGCTGCTCAGCCTGGGGCAAGGGCGGTTCAGAAGGATCCCACCCATAGCCATCAGTCCCTGCAGGGAGGTGCAAGGGGAGGGAGCCAGGCTCTGCTCAGCGGTGCTGGTGACAGGCCAGAAGCACTGGGCACAACCTGGGGCCAAGGAGGTTCCCACGAATATCAGTGCTGAGCACAGGGTCAGATGTTGGCGAGGGACCTGGGGAGGTTGTGGGGTGTCCTCCATGAGATGTCCAGAAGCTGCCTGGGTGGATGCTGGGCACAAATTGCTGGAGGCCCTACTGGAGCGCTGCTGAGGGAAGGTGGGCACAGGGGTCCTTGCCAACCTCAACCTTCTGGTTCTTTGAATGCTGTGTAGGAGTGTGGTATGTAGGCAGTGTAATGAGTTGACAAACATGGATCACTGGATCTTACAGCAGCAAGCAGAGGCAGAAATGTCCCCACCCTGATATTGGTGAGCGTAGCTGTAGTTTTGTGGAGAAGAGGCCCACTGAGCAACATCCTCACGGAGCCGCAAAGGTCGTCATGCAGCCAACAGACCTTGCAGGCAGCCTGTTTGGTGTGGGGAGGCAGGAGCAGTCCTTCTCACTCCTGGCTCCTCCATGTGTTGTGGTTTCTCCATTTTCTCTACAAGTGGTCTCTTGTTGGCATTAAGAGCACAGACGTGTAGCAGACAGCCCATCTGAAACACTGCCCGTCTCTTTCGGTGGCTGCTTCCCAACATGTTCTAAAAGAGATCCCTTTGGAGTACAAAAGAGAGCTCTTCACATTAGGTGGTGCTTAAGGTACCTGAAAGCTGATGTGACCAAATATTTGGAGCGGCTCCTGTTTTCTTATGGTTCAGGTCATAGATTCAGCTTTGTTTTCCTTTATTTTGCTGATGTTTTTCTCTTGGACATATAGTGCCTTTGCTGAAGAGTGAGTTCCCTGGGTGTGGGCTATTCTCTGATAAATCAGTGAGAAATTACACATGGGCAGAGGTGTGGAGATGCGTATAAAGAAGTCATCAAAGAAAATGAAATAAATTCTAGCAAAGAAAATGAATTCATGTAAGTCCCTCCCAAGCTTGTGTCCAGATGTGAAGTGTCACAGCATTTTACAGCATAGGCTTTACAAAACGAGGGGTTTGCAATTTTCTGTCCTGTAAAATATGCTTTGAGGCGTGTTAATGGCTGTCAGGCTCACTGATTTCTTTATCACCGTTTGACTGGTGCAGGCAGTTGCTAGCAGAACACGTGTTCTGTGTTTTCTGCTCTCCTGCTTGCCCTCTGGATGCGCCTCATGGCAGTGTCTGACCCGCTCTGAAGTCACTCTGGCATAGGGATGGATTCTGCCTTGGCCAAGGAAGGTTGGCAGCAGCAGCATCTCAGCCCATGCCTTCAGTTCCTCTGGCTTCCCCACACATCCTGGTTTTTAGAGTCCATATCTCAGTGGCTGGGCTGGGACTGGTGACTTCTGGGCCTTGGGGCTTCATGACCCTTCTCTTCTGACAAGAGCTGCCTTTTACAGCAAATGGTCTTTGCAAAAGAGCCACAATGGTGATGGAAAGCTAGCAACAAGTCTATAAAGTGTAATTCATCTGCCATCACTCACACTCCTGAGAAATGGGCGTTTGGAATGCTGGGTCTGTGGTTGAGTAGCAGGAGCATATAAAGTGTATATGGTGTGTTTAAATATTAAGAGACTACATATTTTAACATTACAGTCCCTCAAATTCACATCCATGCACCGATTTTGAATACAGTTGTCTGCATGCATGTAGAAGTGCAGATTTAGGGGGGCAGGCAATGCAATGAATATGAAAGATTTCCTCTCTCCTTTATGATTTCAGATGGTCCATTTCTGACTTCCATGCTCTTTTGGTATTCTTGTGCATCTCAGGATCATGAATTATTTGGCTGTGTGAAGCTTTGTTCCACCTCTCTGAAATGTAGCTGTGTTATGTGGAGATCCACAGACACACACACTCATCCCTCTAAAAGGAGGCTGTTCTCTGGGGACGGCTCTCACGTTCGACAGCCCTACCCATTATTAAACAAGCATATGTTGCCTCTTGTCTGTGCAGTTAAAATAAATGCATTCAGAGTCAATTGAAATAATTATTTTAAACCATTGTGAATGTTTCAGATGTTGTGTAGAGGAACTAACAAAAAAAGGAACCAGTAAAGAGTGAAAAACAGAGCTTGTTCTAAAGAATTTTCTGGGAAACAAAACACAGATGTGAACTGCTTCTTTTAGCCATCCTGCGTGAGAGCTGATCTGGTCCCACACTGTGTGGTGCAGGCAGGGCTGAGCCTTGAGATTGCATTGGGCATGGCAGGGCTGAGCCTTCGGGTTGCAGTGGGCATGGCAGGGCTGAGCCTTCAGGCTGCATTGGGCATGGCAGGGCTGAGCCTTCGGGTTGCAGTGGGCATGGCAGGGCTGAGCCTTCTGGTTGCAATGGGCATGGCAGGGCTGAGCCTTCGGGTTGCAATGGGCATGGCAGGGCTGAGCCTTCAGGTTGCAGTGGGCATGGCAGGGCAGCACTGGCTGCAGGCCTTCAGCTTGAGGGAGTTTCAGCCAGCAGTGAGCAGGAGCAGGGCAGGTTGCTCTGGCTGGGTGCAGATCTGGACAATTCCGTGCGCTCTTGCAGGTGATGGTGGCAGCCTGGCCGTGGTGATCTGCCATCTCACAGCTCAGGAAGGCAGCTGGTGTTCATGCAGGCTGTTCTTGGGGCTGCATCTCCCTGCCTCATCGCCTGTGAAGATAAGGCTGAAAGAGCAACCTTTGTCTCCCTGTGAGAGCGCTGTTCCTCATGAGGAATGGGGAATTTCTGGTAAATAACGCTCTGTTAAGGCTCTGCGTGTTGGCAGGGTGGGGGTGGGCTGCGGAGCCCTCTCAGTTCTGGCTGTCTTTCAGCCTTTGAGAAGAGACGATCAGTACGAAATCCACGTCCTTGTGGGAACAGAAAGGTCCCACTTAGAAGCACAGGAAGCGGCTCTAAGAATCTGTAAATTTTCCATTTTCCCCAACTCAACCCAGACATCAATTCAAGGTTCATTCTAACACAGTGTTGTGCTTGTTTAAGTTATTTCAGTTTGCAGGCAATCAGTCCCTTCTTTGCACTGATCATGCTCACGTTTGTGTGGGGTGGGCGTGCAGGGACATCCATTGCATTGCGGGGTGTGTGGGGTGGGTGTACAGGGGCAGCAGCGGGGCAGAGGCTGCACGAGCTGTCTGTGATGTCTGTGCTCTGGAGCTCATTCTGCTCCCACCCCAGGACCTACCAGGCTATCCACCATTTTTCAACTCTGCAGAAAGAGCCTTTCCTCCTCCAACCAAATGCATGTTGTCTTCCCGAGATCAGAGCTGTGTGAGCCACCAGCACAGGCTGGGTTCATTAGCCACCTCACGCTCCTGTAGATGAAGATGGAAAATAGGCCCAATGAAACGTTCAGCCCTCCCAGCGGTGTCTCGTGGTGCTCCTTCAGTAATACACCCTTATACACAACTGCAGGGGGCTCAGTAGGTGTCTGCAGTAACTCTGGCTTTGCATGGTGCGTTGCTTACAAAGCCAGTAGAGATTTGGTGGTGACTCCATCATGAGTGTGGTCCAGCACAGAGTTCAGCCCGAATCGAGGCCGCTTCAGCTAGCGGTGATTCTGCAGTTTTTGAGCATCTTCAGGCTCAGTGTTGTCTCTGTCTGTGGGTGGCTGTGGGCATACGTGCCAGGGTTGAAGCCTTATGTCATTGTGAGCAGCCAAAGTTTTAGTTTTTATATCCACTAAACTCTCTCAAAAATATGAGTTGAACTAGAACACGCTCTGTTTTATAACAGAAAACCCGTCAATCTGTTTTAAAAGATTTTCCCTTGGCAACAGCAGACAATCTGGTGGTCAGACAGCCAAACAGCTATCATTAGTCATGCATAATTAAAACAAAGAGAGTATCCAACTGTTAGCAGTATCAGTTTTGTCTCGAAAAAATCTAATTAGCATACAATGCATGCAGAAATCTCCTGCAATTTTTCTTATGCAAATATCAATGTAAATGAAGGAAACTCTATATATTCGTGTACAATAGGCTGGGTTTTTTTCTCTGCTTATTTAAATATACAGGAATAAGATATCTGTCCGGCTTAGTACAGCATCTCTGGTATGCCTGTTACATTTACATAATGCAGTTCTGTCAGAAGGATGCAGGAACTTCATTCCCTCTACAAAACACAGGCATACATAATTTACTATACAGTTGTATGCCTTTGATACTTCACTGGGCTCATGTTAGAAATGTTTTTAAGCTGAATATAATTTATCCTTATCAATTGGTGGTGGAGGACGAAGCCCTCCTTCTCTGCCCCCTGATTCCCATTGGGTGCGGACACGGCTGTGGGTTTGTTCCTGATGTGAAGAAGTGCTGCAAACTCCGGGCTGTCGGCTGCTGAGGAAGGGCTGCAGTCTCCATCCCAGCCTGGTGCCACGCTGCTGGCTGGGAGCCGCGTTTCCTGGGGGCACGGCCTGCCCAGGAGGTTGCACAGAGCTGGGAGGTGCTGGGATGGCCGCAGGCGGGTTGGCAATAGGAGCTGGTGGGAACAACCCCACCCACGTGTTGTAACAGCAGCTGAGGAGCAAAGCAGCGCTCCGACACAATGCTGCTATTTCTCACTAATTGGAGATGGTACCGTCTATAAACCACAGGTCTAGAGGCACGCTGAGGCTTTGCTGCTAGCTACGGGCTCGGTGTACTTAATTAAGCATGAGTGACACAAGGCAGTTCTCTCTAAGGAAAACACAACTGAAGAAGGGAGGGAGAAGCTTCAAACAAAGTTCTGGTTGATTTAATGTGAATAAGGTGTGTGTGTGGCTGTGCAGAAAGCAGCAGAAGCATCCCTGCAGGAGGATGGGCTGGCATTGGGCTGCAGGACATGCCCTGCTCTGGTGGGCTGGGCTGAGCACAGGGTGCTCAACCTGCTGGTGTCAGCTGTGCAGTTCTGCTGTCACGGGATCACAGAATGGCTTGGGTTGGAATGGACCTCAAGGATCATGAATCTCCAACCTTCTGCCGCATGCAGGGCCACCAATCTGCACATTTAATAGTAGACCAACTGTGCTGTGGAACAGGTTCTACATTCATCCACCTGGTAGCTATGTGGATACAGGAAAGCCCTTACCTTTTTTTCAGTAAAAGAGTTTCTGACTAAGATAATGGATATATTTGTAGGCATGCATTGGAATTGTTCATAGATGCAGTGCTGGGTTTCTCTATGAAAGCTGTTAATTTCATGTAGCAGTCGATAATTTCTGTGATCGCATTTCTCTCTCTGGGCTGTGGTGCCACGTGCAGGCAGGAGGGATTGTTCTGTGCTGCTGTGGAACACCAAAGCTGCTAAAGGAAATGAAGCAGTATCATTTAAACCAGATTTCTTTCTCTTTCTTTCCTCTGTTTGCTGTGCCCAGCCATGCTGGTTGTCCAGAGATTTCTCTTAGAGTCACAGAATCATAGAATGGCCTGGGTTGAAAAGGACCACAATGATCATCCATTTTCAACCCCCTGCTATGCACAGGGTTGCCAAGCTATTAGACCAGGCTGCCCAGAGCCACATCCAGCCTGGACTCGAATGCCTGTTGTAGAGGACAGCCTATATTCTAGCAGGTTCTGTGTGGGGCAGAGTAAGGCTTATGGAACAGTGCAGTGCACCTGCATTCTGAGCAGGCAGGCCGGTGTGATCATCGTGGGAAAACTTCCACAACTTTTCCAGCATGTTTGGATAATCAGCTGTAGTGTTGAGGTGTCCATGGATGAGCTTTTGCCTCCGTTTTGTGAGTTCAGGGCTTCAATAACAGCAGTGACAGTTTGCAGGGACAATACAGTGGAGCGTTTGGTTGTCCTGGGGCAGAAGGCATCCCTGGGAGATACGCAGGTGTGCCCACTCCCTGCCATGCACATCCAATGCATCCAGCTGGGAGCAGAGCATGGGGAAGTGGCACTGCTGGGCCACACGGGTGCTGCGAGCTGGGCTCCAGGGATCACAGAAAACACGGTGGGGGAGGAGGCAGCTCCACACACAGTGTTTGTTGGTTCTGTGTGGCCGTGATGCCGCTCACTCAAAATGTTCGGCCTGACACAGGAGCTCCAGACGTAACCCCGGCTTTTGATAAACTGTGGTGTCACTTAATTTTAGAACAGAGCTGCGAATGCGTGATGGGAAAATGAAAATGTTAAATATCAAAGTCAATATTTTAAGTAAGTGGTACATCGCAGTTGGAATAAACACATCTTTATGTTTGTGACATGGTTCAAAATAAAGTGCATTTCATTACTGACGGAGTTCAGTACCAGATGAGACCATCCGCACGGCACAGCGCAGAGCAGCAATGAGCTGCTGCTGGCTGGGAGGGCTGCGTGCTGCCCAGATGTGCACATTGGCTGAGTGAAGGTCAGGAATTCTTTCTGATGCCAGAGAAGAGGAGAACAACTCCCTGCTGTTGCTGTTTGTGATGGAGGACAGCAGAGGTTTCAGTGCCTCGGGTGAAGCACTGAAGGATGGTCATTTTCTGTAGTGGCTTTTCTGCCTGTTCCAGGAAACCCAGAAGCAAAGTGCAGAGGAGATGACAGCAGGCAGTGGCAGGGCTGTGTTCCAGCTGTGAGGCTGCACCATGCAGTGTGAGCTGTAGCACGGGGTGCTGCCTTCTCACTCCTAGCCCAGGGTGCTGCTGGGCTGCTGCAAGCACACCTGGGGCTTGGCCAAAGATGGCTACATAGCCAAGAACAAAGACCCAAGTGACTCTGCTTGCAGAGAGCTTGTTGGCTTCATTTCATTCGCAGAGTTGTGCCGACTTACCTTTGAGTTGGTGCAAGCATTTTCTACCGTTTGGCTTCATGCATGCATGTGGGGGTGAGCTGAAGGAGCTGGAGTGACAAGGCTTGCTCTAACATGTTAGTTTGATAAGGCACTCTTTTAGCTTAATTGAAACAGAAATTGGGAAATGTCCTAAAGGAGTTTGAACAGTGCCAGCTCACTTTGAGGCGAATTACAGGCGAGGTTGTCCTGGGGTGTGACTGCCTGACATCTTCAGGAGCTGACTGCTGCTCAGTAAAACCCCCAAATAACGTGATTTCCTGGGCTGAAGCAACAAGCAGTTTTCAGAGGCAGAGGGAAGGACGGATGTCTTGGCAAAATGAAGCAGATAAATAAAAGTGCTGTCTTCTTTCTTTGTTTACTGTGTCACAGAATCGGAAAGGCTGAGTTCTTCTGTGAGATAAATGAGTTCAGCCTTACTTAAAGCATGGTTTAAAATCTGTAACTCTGTCAGGTCTACAAGCAATTATTTTGGTTATTCTGTTCCTAACCATGATAGAGTAGCAGCTTTTAATGAGGGATTTGGATCAGATGAACTAAATTAGTTAAAAATGAGCACAGCTGTATATGAAGGTCTCGGAAAGGTCTTACATTATTAAATTGACTTATTTTTGAATCTATTCTGATGAAGTATTGAGTTATGTATTAAAGTGCATAGCTAAGCTGGGATGAAAAATGCCATGCTGGTGACAGTTATAATTACAAGGTTTTTTGAGGATGTGGTGTTGTTTACAGAGCAAAACACCACATTATAAGATAGCATTAAGACATTGATGTGTACAGTATTCGTTCTGATTTTGTTATGTAAACTTGGTACGGTCATAAAATATTTAAAAAATTGGTAGTGCTAAAAAGCAGTTATGTGCTTATTTTGATGTGTCATGTCATAATTATCTTGGGTATTATGCGTTTATAGCAATTAAGTCAGTAAGCTGACAACACTACATACTTTTTGTATTTGTTGTATTTATACAAATGTATAGAATCATATCATAGAATCACAGAATGGCCTGCGTTGCAAAGACCCACAGCGCTCATCAGTCCCAACCCCCTGCTGTGTGCAGGTCACCAACCAGCAGCCCAGGCTGCCCAGAGCCACATCCAGCCTGGCCTTGAATGCCTGCAGGGATGGGGATCCACAGCCTCCTTGGGCAACCTGTTCCAGTGCCTCACCACCTCTGGCTGAAAAACTTCCTCCTCATATCCAACCTAAACTTCCCCTGCCTCATTTTAAAGCCGGTCCCCTTGTCCTATCACCAGCCACCCTCTTTAACAGCCGTTCCCCTCCTGTTTTATCCGCTCCCTTCAAGTACTGGAGGGCTACAATGAGCTTTCCCCAGAGCCTTCTCTTCTCCAAGCTAAACAAGCCCAGTTCCCTCAACCTTTCTTCACAGGAGAGCTGCTCCAGCCCTCTGATCATTTTAATGGCCCTCCTCTGGACCCGCTCCCAGAGCTCTGCCTCTTTCTTGTGCTGGGGGATCCCAGGCCTGGATGCACTACTCCAGATGGGGCCTCAATATGTAGAATAGTGTTTCGCTGTCTGGCTGTTATTTTGGGTCATCTTAACACAAGTGGAGCTGCGCTGCAGCACTGAAGACATTCTTTAGGGTTGGACTCACCAGCCCACTGCTCACTCCTATCGCACCCCTACACCAGCAGTGCTATGTTGTTAAAATTCACATTTGAGAGAGTTATTAAGTAAATCTGCAATGAAATATTAGAAAGCTCATGCAAACAGTCAAAAAAATCTTTGATTGGCGGTGTTTCAGGTATTGGGGGGTCTCTTGTATGACTGTTCTTGTTGTATGATGTATAATGGGACTTTGGGTAGTGTGGGCAGTGATAGGAGGAAGCTGTTCCAATCCCTAAACCCTTTGAGTATGGCTCATAACAGCGTGAGAACCACCTCTGCTGCAGAAATGAGGGTTGGATTTCTCTTCAGAAAACGAATTCTGTCCTTTCCTGTTCAAGTTGATTTAATTGTTTGGAATTTTTAGTAAGAATTTTTATGTTCTAAAGTTACACAATGGCTTGAGAGTTGTTGCTCACAGCGTCCAAAGAATTTGGAAAAGCCCTTCAGAGGATGTCGGTGGGTAGAATCGCGCCATGTCCCATTAACTGCAAGCATCCTTGAGGGCTGATTCTGGAGAAGAGGGAGCATGAAGCAAACTGTTGACCAGACATTTCAGCTGGAAATGAAAAGATCGGCATCCTGTTCCAATTCCTACGAGCCTCTGCCCCCTGGGATTTTGGAAACCCGCATGTAACAAACCAAACCCCATCTACTACTGAGATGTTTGCTGGCACTTGTGGGGGCTCTCATGCAGAGGGCCTCTTCTTTTTTCTATTCTTTAACCTCACGGTGCTGCTTTCTCAGTCTGCCTGCCCTCCCCAGATTAGAGGACCAGCAGGGCACACTCCTATTGCTTCTCTCAGCCCTGCACCGTCAGCCTCAACCCCAGAGCGGTCACTGGGCATGCAGGCCATTCCCAGGCTGAGAAAAGCAAATGACCCTTTGCATCTGCCCCATGGCTGCAGAGCTTCGTGTACAGCCTGGGCCCACAGTGAGGGCTGGGGAAGAGCCATCAGCGTGGGGCTGTGGAGGACTGCTGGGATGGGGCTGTGGCCACAGGTGCGGTCAGTTGCAGGAGCCCGGCTGCTGAGCAGATATGTTATGAAAGCGGCCTAATTATGATGAGCAATTTTCCCCCTGGCTGGAACAATTGGACTAGAAAATTGTACTAGACTTTTCATTCTGAGACTATTAAATAGCAGAAGAAGAGAGAGGGAGATATATTTTTGTCACAGTTAACTTTTTCTTTTTTTTTAGGGTAGAATTTAATTTGCAACAAATTTAATTATCGGGTTTGATACGTGACTTTTCCCCCCGCAGGCTGTTTCCAGGGGCAGCGGGTGCTGCAAAGGAAGTGGAACGTGGGGATCTCAGAGGTCTTTCCAACCACAGTGATCCTGTGATCCATTCACACTGATCTGTCCCTAGGCAGTGGTTTGAGATGGGTCCTGGCTTTGGAAGTGTGCAGAGCACTCTCTGTCATATTCATAAGTGCAGTAGTTTTGTTTAATTATTTCAATTTAATATGCTTTCTTTGATAAATATCAACAATAATGAAGTGGTAATATAAATAATGAATACTTTAGTTTGCTTGGTATTTCTAAGTACAGCCACATCAGTGTGGCTTTGCTGCCTGGCATTTATTGTCTCCCTGTAGCTACAGCCTCCTGTCCCCAGCAGCAGCTCACCTTTCCCTCCCACCATCTATTTTACCATTAATGTTTGCAGCAATGGAGCTCTTCATGCCCAGAGAACACATTATTCTGTTTATGAAAATAGTAATAACCCAGAGCACTGCACATATATCTGGGACTTAATTCAAATAACTCTTGAAGCATTGCTCTTCCAATGGATTATGCTGATTCCTGCTTTTTTTTTATTATTATTATTAGCTAGGTAAAGTGAACAGCAAAGGAGATGATTTTATAGAGCAAAATTTATTCCTAAATCACTCCTAGAATTACTGTCCTGGAAGGCACACTTTTTAATATTTTAGAGACATCTGAATGCATTTTCTTTTTACAAGATTAACCAAGTGAAGGATCACGGGGAATCATAGAATCACAGAATGGCCTGGGTTGCAAAGGCCCACAGTGCTCATCTCATTCCTACCCCCTGCTACGTGCAGGGTCGCCAACCAGCAGAGCAGGCTGCCCAGAGCCACATCCAGCCTGGCTTTGAAGCACTCAGGAGGTAATGCTGGCATGGAGAAGTGCAGAGCGAAGGGCCGGTGGGCAGCAGTGAGCTCCTGCTGCTGCTTGGGAAGGGCTGAGCGCTGGTGCTGAGCCCCATCTGAACAGGGGCCCAGGTCACCACCCGGGCTCTGGTGTCATGTGTGGGTAGTTAACGCGTGCTCCAGGGCTGCTGCAAATCGTAGAGGGAACTGCTATCTCAATAAGATTACATTTCACTGTCAAATATTTTGGGGGCGCAGTGCTCAATAACTGTGAGTACGTAGAGCAGAAGCAGCCACCAAACAAACGTAGGCATGGGGCTTCTGATGTTGGGTGAATGTTGGGTGTTTGGAAGCGCTGTGCTGCTCTGTGGGCTTTGGCACAGCTCTGGAATCTGAGATGGAGGGAAACGCGTCGTAATAGCTCAAAGCAATATTATTTTGTATAGTGGCAAACGATGTGCGATATTTACGGTTCATCAAAGTTTATGTTACTTGGAATGCAATTTCTGTATAAACGTTTGCTGTCTTTGGAGGGAACTCAACGTGTTATTCATAAGCTCGAAGTGGGGAAATGACAGTATCCAAAGCACATCTGCCAGCAAAAAGTTTGTGCACAGGAGATCAGTACAAATATATTCACAGCAAAATAAAAGACTTTTGTTGTTGTTTAAGAACATTAAATTGACTTACATATGTGTGCCGTTTAATAATGCACTTCTACACCTCTGTGCTGGCAGAGTCAAGAGTGCTCTTTCCTGTATCTGGCTGGGTAAGAGTTGGTGATCTTCACCTGTAACACAGCAGGAGTTCTCTGGGCAGGCTGTTGAAGATGCCAACCCTTATGCTTCCATTAGGGTATCTGGCTGATGAAAATGATCCATAGAATCACAGAATGGCCTGGGTTAAAAAGGACCACAGTGATCATCTCGCTTCAACCCCCTTTCCACAAGCAGGGCCACCAACCACCAGACCAGGCTAAACTTCTCCAAGCTAAACAAGCCCAGTT
Source organism: Meleagris gallopavo (assembly GCF_905368555.1). Taxonomy (NCBI): domain Eukaryota; kingdom Metazoa; phylum Chordata; class Aves; order Galliformes; family Phasianidae; genus Meleagris; species Meleagris gallopavo. The sequence goes on along the minus strand of NC_139413.1, from coordinate 28,890,065 downwards.
CCCTCAACCTTTCTTCGTAGGAAAGTGCTCCAGCCCTCTGATCATCTTAGTTAATGAGAACGCCTCAATTAACTAACAGGCACCTTGAGCAGTGCTGAAGTGTTGCTGAGGCCATCCTCGGTGAGCGATGCCTGTGTGGGGTTGGGGACACTCACCAGAAGGAAGAAGGGCCAGGAGGGAGCTTTGCCTGCAGGGTTGAGGCTGTGCTGAGGTTCTCCATGCCAGGAGGAGGGCACACACGCTGCACTCTCATCCCACAGGTGCTGTGTGTGTGCAGATGCACACGCTGCCCGTTCTGCTTTGGCACTGGTTTGGTTCTGCCAGCAGAACTCAGCGCTGCCGTACAAAGCTTGTGTCTGCAAAGCACTGGCTGCTGCTCAGCCCAGCAGGCTGATGGTGAGAGCCCCATCCAGAACGCAGCCATGCTCCTCAGCAGCCATCCGTTCTCTAACCAAAGTAGTTGGCTGCTCTTATGGCTCTAGAACATTTCCACCAGCACAGGTGTTCTTTAAATAGCACTGGCTGAGTCAAGCTATGAATTTGTGTGGCAGCTTGATGAAGTGTAACCTGGTCCCACACTTAGTTTACTTTGAAACTGTCGAACGTTTTAATTCCGTCCCATTTGTTTTAAATTGGTAGACAAATCCAATTAGATTATTTAAGGGAAAAGGCAATTTTTATTATCTTCATCGGTGTATACTCAAATTCATACTTGAAGTAGTTGTAAATGACAAAGCTGTTTGTGTCAGGATGAGAATCTATGCTACTTGTTTGAGTGACGCTTCGTGGAATGAAGAATTAGATCTGTTAACAATCATCTTCAGCAAAAGTTTTGTTGCAAACTTCCTGACTGACTGCATGGTTTCAGGGAGAAAGGAACCAGAAAAGATAGTATGTGTGTGCTTTACTCAGCTCTCTGGGAGGACTCCATTCTCAACAAAGAGGGACTTCAGCTTCTTCAGGGTTGGTTCTCAACTTTGTGAGAGATTGCAAGCAAGCTTTGTTTCGAACGCTTGATGATGGTGAGCAGCTCTGGGGTTTTTCTCTTCTGACTTACTGGTGGTTCAGACCAAACCTAGTGAAGACTTCAGAGTTCTTTAAGCACTGCTGTGCTGGGCCCAGCTCACTCCATGCCAGTGCAGTGCTGGTGGAGCAGCACCAAGGTTTGTGTCCTGGGCATCAAGAGGTCAGGAGGGGTGGGCAACTGCTTAGCTTCTTTGAAGCTAAATGAAAACACAGTGTAACAATGTTTTGTGAAGTGGTGGTTGAAATCGTTGCTTCTTCAGGAGGTTGTGGCAGTGAGTTTGTTGGGGAAGTTGGCCACAGCGGTTTGTTTTCCATCACAGTAGAGGTGGGAGCATCCCGGTGGTACCATGTTCTGCAGTGACAGGGCTGGGCAAGAGCTTTTCTAAGTCACTTCCAGCCTCATCTCATTAGCTTCTCCTGGAGCAAGGCAACTAAAGGAGTACTTCAGGTTTGGTGTAAGAATGGACCCGCCGGTTGGGGTTATCTACCCCTGTTCCCAATGGATGTTTCTTTGGGGTACATCTGCATATTTTTCCAAAGTAAAGATTATATTAGACTTTGTCAAATATATTCTGATCACTGCCTAGAGTGCTGTTATCATCGTTAGTGTCTCATCACAGGAACAGATAACAAGTGTTTGTTATGAATTATACCTTTGCTGCATCAGAAATGATGCAGAAGTACCAGTTTGCTTTATGGCTATGGATTTATGGGCAGTGCTAAGTTATTCTTTATTTCTTTTCTTAGACCCATACTGTAGCTGTTTCGATGACTCACTGAGGATGCTTATTAATTTTAAAAGCTTTTCTTAAATTGTCTTTTAATAATATCTTGAAAAGAATCTAAGTGACATGGGAGCCTGCAGCCTATTTTCTGGAGTAGTTTCGACAATTAGCAGCCTGAGCGGTTGCGAATCTCCTGCGGCTGAGTCACTGCTGATGCTGAGAGCAGTTCTGTGCACAGGGCTGTGGGCTGTATGGGGCTGAGGCTGGGCAGCAGACGTGGCTGGGGATGTGGTTGCTCCGTGTCCGCCCCCATCCAGCTCCTGCAGGTAACCGCAGCCCTTCCATTCCCAGCGTTTTTCCTAAAAGCCTTTGTGAATCGATGTCTAAATGCCCTTGGGCCGTTCATTTTCCAAAGCAGCTAAAAGTTCTTGAAGGTAGAAATGGTTATAGAGTGGTCAGTGTACCTGCATATGCCAAGTGTTGATTATTGTGTTCTGTGCATAGTAATTTTTTGTCAGAAATAGCAAAAAAAAAAAAAAAAAAAAAAAAAAAAAGGCAACAAAGTGTAAGGGCCAGAAATGTGAAATATGATTTACGTTCACTCTAAGGTGTTATAAGAGAGATCTGATCTAATCCCTGAATGTGTTTAAAAGCCGTTTGGATGTGGTGCTCAGGGCCATTTAGCAGAGGGCTGTTAAGGTCAGGGCTGTGTGGTTGGATTGTGGTTGGACTCGATGATCTTTAAGGTCTTTTCTAACCTGAGCAGTTCTGTGATTCTATGATTCTAGGGTGGGTTCACCTACGTTCACTGATGGAGATGAACCTTAATTCTCTGCATTAGCTGCTCTAATAAAGGGAGAAACAAATGGTTCCAGAGGGCAATCTGGGTTCTGGAAACTGGAATTGGATGTCTTGGGATGCGTGGAAACATCTACATCCTTAAATTAAAGTAATTTGTAACTGAGGAAAGGCTGTTAATTTATGGCCTGTGGGATTGGCGGTGTAAACACCATGAACCAATCCGAAATGCACAGGAATACTCTGCAGACAGTCATTTCCCACCATGTGGCACATGGGGACGTCAGAGCCGCCGAGTGCTGTGTGGGCAGAGCTCAGCGTGTCCCCTAGGAGCGCTCACACTGCGTGTGCAGGGGGAGGGAAGGAGATGCAGCATTTTGTGTGATCTGTCACCCAGCTCCAACATCACCTGCTGCACTCACCTCAAACACTTCTCGACTTGTAGATCTCAGTCCTCTTTTGGTTCGTGTTCTCCCCCTCAAATACATCTTGTTTCCTCTGACTCCAGCGCCTTCATCTCAACCCGGGCAAGCTATTTGTCTTAACACTCAGGTCATCAGGTAGCAATAACCAGCCATGAAAATGAATGCTTTAATTTGGCCGCTGCCTGCTGTAACGGTGACAGAGCCCCACTGTGCCTGCATGGCCCCTCGGGCCTTCACTTACAGCTCTGCTGCCACGTTTGCAATTATGGAGAGGGAAACAATAAAGAGAGAAAGGAGAATGTTTCACCATTTTAATGAAGGCCGAGACACGTGGCACTCCTTACATTTCGAAGAGATAATTTATTCCCTAAATCACTTTCCCTTTTGAATGTGAGTAGTAGTTGTGGAGGAAAAATGCTTGCATCCGATTTGCAGGTGAATGAGCACTGGGAAAGGTGCTGTGGGCGTGCTGGTAAATATGCATTTGCGGTGGGTGTGCCCACGTGAGACTTCAGCTTTCAGTGAGGTTGAATCCAGCTCGTGCTATAATTTATAAATTCCAAATGTATGAATTTATGTATGAATGACCAGAATTAGACTGTGCTTTGAGTGCCAGGAGTTGAAGGTCATACCATATTTCACCGGAAAGCTAATTTTCCTGATGTGTACAATAAGGTTTCACATTTGATCTCAAAGTAGTGATTACTGTGGCATTTCAACATTCTATTATTGTGTAAATAAATGCAAGTATGTAAATATTTTTCTTGCACTCGATGAAGCAAGCAGAGTTTCTGTTACATAACAGAGAGCAGAAGATGTAGGTGAGCCCAACAGCATTCAGCTCAGTGAATCCTTAAGCCCAGGACAGGCTTACACCAGGATGAAGCACAAGCTGGGCTCCTTACCCAGGTGGGTTCCTGGGCAGCCTGCTGGAGCCCTGCTTGGGGCACTGCCACCTCGGGGTCCTTCCATTGCCACACACCACATAAAGCACCTCAGTGAATAATGATAGATGGAAGTAATCAACAAAAGCAATGGATTCTTTGTGTACTTTTATGAGGAAGGAGCTGTTCCGAATCTGTGCCAGTTCCTTCAGATGTGTCTGGCTGACTGCACAGAGTAAACACTGCCTGTTGCTGCTCTTTGCTTTAGTACTATAAAAATCATTGGTTTTTCCTTAAAAAACCAAAAAAGTAGGTCAGGTTGCAGTATCAGTAGGGCTGTGTTGAGTGGATTAAGGTCATCTGAGAAAAATCATCAGTGTGGGATCAATACTGAGTCTGGCAGGAAGGGGTATTTCCATTGCTGCCCACGGAGTCCACCTGGTAAATAAAAGCATTCAGGTGCTTTTTCTCCCCCACAGCTATTTATTCACGACTCCTCTGTTTGCAAATCCACAAATCCTTTCTATAAATAAACAGTTCAATTTATCTTTAATCACCAATTTTATCTTTACGCTGGGGAAGGCAGTATTTTTAGGGCTGGTAACAGAAGCAATGGCTCAGCATGGCGGTGCCAGGCTCTGCTGCTCTGCTCCATGACGCAGCACGGCTGGGCGCTGCACTGATGGGCTCCTGGCCTGGGCACACATCCGAATGCTGCAAGTAAGGCAAACAAAATGCCTGGAGCAGTCACTGTTGCTCTGTTTTCATGTTCTTCTGGACTCTTCCTTAGCTAGACTTCCACTTTGTCACCGGCCTGGATAATGAATGCTAGGAGAGCCGTTAGCCGAGCAGGCTAATTGGAGGGGACTGCATTGGTGGCAATTAGGGAAGAACAGTGGAGCAGATCGATATCCTCGAGAGCAGGCCTGCTGTCCTCTGGGGAGCTGCCACAACAGGGCTGCTGAGTCACAGAGATTCAGGTACGGCCCATTGCTGGCAGTGATTTATTGCTCTAGCTTATATACTTAGCTTATATCCTGCTGTCATCAGATGTATATTTTGTACAGTACAATGCATTACATATCCAAGTACCAAATCTTGACTGATAACTTTCCAGCAGTTTCAAAATGCTGTAGTGGCTGTATGTGTATGCTGTATTGTTTTCCTCTGTAAGAGTGCAGCACGTACATACATGATGTGGTGTTACAGTTGTCAGGAAGGCGCTTACACCTTGGTTTGGAGGATGAGCAGCATGATGCCATGGGACAGTACCTTCCTGGTCCTGAGGGCACTGCAGGGATTGGGCAGGGACACTTGGGGATGCTTTGAAGCATCTCTGCAGAGTGCTGTGATGGTTCCAGTGCTTTTGAGACTGCTGGGTGTTTGGCAGTTCTGCTCTCACAAAGCTGTTCTCTGTACTGTTCAGGTGAGAGATGGGTTCCCTGCCTGCTGTCTGCATGGTGCAGCTGAGAGATGGGCTCTCTGGCTGGTGCTGGTGTGGCTGTGTCTGCACAGCCTTTCCTGGCATTACCCAAGGTTAATGAAGATATCCCATAATCCTGAGGATCCAATTTACTAGCTGTCACCATTAATGTAATCTCTATAGAAGTAAAACTCCGGGTTTGACATTAATGTGGATGTAGAGAGAACCCATTTCAGGTGAGAGTAACAGTTCAGTCTGTGAGATACCTGTGGCTGTCACAGGTGAAAATAGTTGCTAATGAAGTGTGTATTAGTCTGGGGCAGGTAGAGAACTCCCCAAGTCTCTTAGTTTGTTGAATAATTCATTAGCTAGCACTTGTCACCCACTGACTGTCATAGGTAAATCCCAGACTGGAGCTGCTAATTAAAGCTGCAAGATGAAGGGAAGCTACTAACAAGATGCTAGGCAAGTACTCCAATAACTCAGAGGCTCAGTTTTAAGCATATGAAGTTTTATCCTTGGTTTTCAAACCAGAGTAAGGGAATGCTGATGAATTTACCCTCATTATGAGAACTAATTAGCAGCTGTGGCTGCCGATGGCGCTGCGGTGAGGTGCCCTGCAGAGCACCCCCAGGGCTCGGCCATCTCACGGCTGGGTGTCACATGGACGGCTTCTCAAGGAAGGAAAAGCACTGAATTGTGGGTTTCACTGGCCAGTTTTGGATGAGTGCACAGCCATAGACTTGTGTCTGCCCAAGAACACTTGTTCCCGTGGGATGGGACATACGCTGTTGTCAGGTGAATCTATGGGTGTGCCTATGGAATGAAAACAGACGTATAGCACTGGGTAGCAGGAATTAGTTCTGTTGTTTGTCCTGCAAAGTGCTGCAGTTCGGCAGCAAGGACAGCTGGAGGTGACCCCGGCCCCTGCCGTTCTTTCTGCCCCACGCAGCTCACACAGCCTGTTGTGGGGTGGGCACAGGCCTGGCTTTAGGGAATGGGCAGCGAAGGGCAACACCTCAGCCGTCCTTCCCAGCCTGGCTGTGCTGCTAATGTGTGGCACAGCCCCCAGGCGGGGGGTTGGAAGGCAGCAGCGGGTGCTGAGGTTACAGAAAAGGGCTCTGTAGCTGGCAAAGCAAACAGAACTTTAAAGTGCTTCAGCTTTCCATCCGCAGCAAACCCTCAGCTCGGGAAAAACAAAGAGATGTAAACTACCATATAACCATGCTTGGATCATAGGCACTATCAAGTAAATCTTTTGATAAATTCTCTGTGATTCAGCGTGTTGTCAGTTTCCTGAAGGGATTCGAGCTAATTCTGTTTGCGGCTCCCGATTGAGCGTGCATGTGCCTCGTGCGCTATCCCAAACAATTACAGCTGATGAACAAACGCCGTACTGCAGTGCTCAGCCATCATGCAGAGCAGCTGGCCAGCTGTCAGCCCCTCCAGATCCCAGTGAAACCGTGAGTTTGGAGAAGTTGAGCGCATAATGGTTCATCATTTTCTTTGGGATATCAGCAAATGCAGAACAATCAGCGAGGTGATGCTAGGCAGGCTTCCATCTGAGGCTCTCTGCTAATTGCTGTCCTGACTGATTTACAAGTTGGCCCAGGAAAGCTTTGTGTTAGCAAGCAGCACTCAGTGATGTGTGAGCAGACGCTTGCTGAAGGTCTAACCCAGCGGTGTGCTTTCCAGGAGAATGTAACTCCTGATTGCATTCATTCAGCAGGTGACTTAGCACTGACTGAAAGCCATCTGACCAAAGCCCTGCTTTGATTCATTTCTTGTTGGTGTTCAAGTAGGATCTATTTTTATGTTGCATAAGAGCAGGTTGGCTGCAGGCCGTCTACATGCTCTCAGTTTCCAGCTGCAGGTTGTTGAGGTGGAGCAGCACCACGCATACCCAATAAACAAGGTGCTATCAGTCCCCTGTGTGTGGGAACTGCTGAGTCACAGCCTGAGCCACTGATTGAGCACCTGAGGAAGGGACCCGGCCAGCCCTGGGAGCACAGGTGAGGGCAGTTCACTGAGTGACTGGAAGGGATGCAGTCTGGCTGCAGCTCTCCTAGAGCTCACTGAAGGGCTGACTGCCACTGGGAAAGGATCCCTGGTTGGAGATCCCTCCTTTGTGGAGCTTTCCCTGTAAACCTGGAATATTCTGATACAGGTGAGCGATCTTCTTTCATCCCTTCATGGCACCTTTCTATTGTGCTGGTCCTTCCATCGTCGCACCTTTGTTGTAACGCCTTTCCCGCTGTATCGCTCTGCCCAATCGCAACACAGTGCATCAGAAGAATCAGCAACACATCCAAGAAGGTGAACAAACTATCGTGTCTGCTAAAAAGAGACATCAGTGGATCAGGGGTTTGGCTGTATAGGGAAAGTTACTGGAGAGTTTCACTGCTTGTTGAGGAGTTTAAGGATGAGTTTGTTTTCTGCTGCAGTTCTTGTGGCAGAAGTTCAGAAAGTTGGAGGAAAGTGAGCGATGGTTGCATGCAGGATGGGATCAGCAGTGCATGATGTAGTTGTCTGTGCTGTCAGGAAGCCGAGCATCCTTTCAGCTCCTCTTTTCAATATAGAAAACATAAAAACCAACCAAACTACTCTTGCTATTAACAAAGAACATGCAAGATCCAATTGTTTTAATTGTGATAAAGATGAAGAGCTAAAAGCAGTGAGCTGCAAGTTGTCTTCTGGTTTTGAGTTTCAAATCATCATTTCATGGGATGTTCTAATTGAAAAAGAAACGAAACTTCCATGGTGTGTATTTATGCCTGTAAAGAACCTTAGAAAATTATGAAGTGCAGTTTTAATTGTGAAATGGTCTCAAAAAGCTGAGGGAGCCCGATACCCCCTGCTCTGCACAGGTGTGCAAAGTCCTGCCATCAGGTTGAATGCGGAGCCTCATTTTGCAGCAGGCATGCCTAAGGCATAAAGAAACAAGCCTCTTGCAGAACCCCTTTTTGTCCCTGTGACTGAATTGCTCTGCAGCAGAGATGTGTTGTAGAAATGTTTAAATCATGGGACAGATGCAGCTTGTTCTTCGGGACTTTGATGGCTTTCATGGATCTCCTAAAAGGTGCAGAGATGTTTTCTTTCACTTTGATCTGATGAGTTTTCTCTCAATAAAGAAGAGATTGATGAAGTCCCGACGTGTTCCAATGCCATGGGGATGTGGGCTGGGGGTGGATTGGGGATCTCAGAGGTTTTCTCCAACCTGAATGACTCTGTGGTTCTCCAGATGTAGGGACTCACTGTATCTCAAGCTTTGTTCTAATTTCTCTGATCACTGATTTTCCGAAAGGAATGAAGGCACATCAGCTCACGCTCACCCTGCACCCCTGCTTTCCATGGAAGCAGTGTCTCATCTACCAAGCCCTGCTGTTCGAGTCTTGTTCCTTCAATAGGAGAAGTTAAAATGAGTGCTGAGCAATGCTTGTGGTGTGCTTTGCTGCCACAAAGCGACCCATGTAGGTGGCTCTCAGTGAGAACCAGTGCCCAAGGGGTGGCCGTGCTGCCCCACAGCAGGCAGGGCTTTCCTTGGTGTGGTGCAAGTGGTTATTTGTGTGCAATGAGAAAATGTTACCATTGTGCCTCTGTGATAAAGTACATTGAATTGTAAATGAAACGCATGTAGATGTGATTTAAAATGCAAGCAGCTCTCAGAAATCAATACTAGCTATACAAAATGATTTCCAAGTGATAATAAGAAATAATCCTTCAGAGAAATATTCATGGCAGTCACGATATGCTGATTTCTGCCAGTTGCAGCCTGATTGCATTTACAGTTACACTTGTAGTGCTCTTGATAAACCCGCAGTTGGAAGATGGCAGAACGATTTGAGCCAAGTACCCCTTTAAAACAGCCTTAAGACAACGCAGTGCAGGGCAGAGCCCACACCTCCTCCTCACGGCCGGCCCCAGGGCAGGGACGAGGGATGAGGGTCCCTCTGCCATCTGGGTGTCGTCCATCAGCGGTGCCTGGCGATGGATGAGGCTGTGGGGCAGGAGATGGAAGCAGGGCCTCTGCCTTAGTGCCCCACATGGGGCCGCCCGGAAGAGCTTTGCAGCCCGTGCTGTTGTTCTCCTGCCTGGCTCTTGCCCTGCTCTCCAGAGCAAGATACCTGTGCTTGTGGATCCAGGCCCTGTGCTTTGTAGAACTCTAAACACACCATCATTATTCAAAGCTGTGTATTCAAACGGAGTTTGGCTTGCCCGAATGCGTTACAAATAGCAGATCCACGTGCCTCACACTCTGTTATAATTCTATTAGGTTTTGAAAAGACTGAATGCTTGGGTGTCTACACTATGAACATTTATGTTGCCACATCTGCTCCGTTTAGTTTTTTAGTTCTTCTGGCAGCACAGCATTAGGAGGTTCCTTCTCACCTTGTTTCATGTTGGCTCCAGAGACTTGAACTCCTCTTTGTGGAAGCTCCTCTCTACCCAAGCACCCATCTCTGCCCACCGGCACACAAATAGGCAGAGTTTTTTATTTCAAGATTACACTTAAGGCACAGAATAGATTTTAAGCATTCTTCATCAGTAGCAACCAAATGGTGTTTGGAAAAGGAATTAGATAACTGCAGAAACCTTGGAGGAGTGTGAAAATTTGCAGATGTTTTCACACGAGAGCTTCTTTTCGTACGATAACACGTTATTAAATTTACACAGCAACCCTAAGTGATTTCCAAAGTGAAGTTTCATTGCAGAACAGATGCCTGCTCCAGTTCCCACACGAAATCCAATCTCTTGTGAATATCTGTATCTCATCCTCTTTTCACCACATCCTCTGAATTCTCGTCACTTACATCTTCCCCATCTGGACCTGCGCTGACCCGCTTCCATGCATGTGTTTCTCCGGTGGGGCGTTTGGTGCTGTTCCCAAGATCGATGTGTGCCTCCCAAGGGCTGTGGTGCTCTGGTGACCCCGACGTGCTCTGTTTGCCAGTGATTCCCCCTTTAGGGCACTGCAGCCAGGCACGGCGGGGTGGGGGCTGTGTGATGCCAGGACGTGGTGGAGAGGAGCTTCCACAGGCTGCTGCTGCTGGAGATGAAGTTGGTATCTTCTCCTTCTTCCATTCTTCTTCTTAATATGAGGATTTTTATTTTGTTGATTCATAGGTTATCTAAATATGAATAGGCTCACATCAATCAGCTCTGCCAGTACTGCAAAATGAATATAAATATTGTGTTCGGTACTTTGTGAGAAGAATGAGTATGTGTCTGAAATGTAAATCCACGTTCTGCAGCCTTTGCTCATGAATCCTGAAGCCGAACTCTTTAGAGTGTTTTTTTTTTTTTTTTTTCTCTTTAAACACTTATCAATTATTTTGATATGGGGTTCTAAATTGGTTTGCTAGAATTTGTTATCTCTGGCTTTATGTTAATTTCTGGAGGATGGCAACAATCAGTTGTTATACAAAGTACAAAAGTTGGAAATGAGAAATTTTTGCTCGTTCCCTGGGAAGGTTTGAAACATGTATGGTCTGTTCACCTTTCCTGTTATTCAGTGACCAAGTCTTACATCATACAAGCAGTGACTGTTCTTCATACTAACGTGTATGGAGCGCTGGGGGAGGTGGTGGAGCACCCTTTACAGTGCAGGCAGGGCAAGGGAGGCGAGGTGCAGGAGGGGCTGCATCATGCAGAGGTGCCAGGATGGAGAAGAACATGCAGAGCCGTACAGATGCATACAGAGCTTATACAGAACACACGTGCTGCTTTGTAGCGGCTGCCATTGCCATTAATTAGAGGTTTCAAAGCTGTAATTAACAGCTTCCCACAATTCCTATTTGTGAGAACAGAAAAAGATAACTCCTTGAGCCTAAAAACTCCTCTGCAAAATGGGGCCCCAACTGTTCATTGCAGAAGACTGGGAATGGAAGAGGCCCTTTTACTCCAGCTGGGCACAGGTACCCCAGCACTGCTTGTGCTGCCCCCGGCCGGGTCCTGCAGGGTCTCGCTTCCATGGTGCAGCGTCTCCACAACGCTCCTGTTTAATTTTTCCCATTAGGACTAATGACAAACAACACACATAAGAAATCATTAGCAGAAAATAGGGCTGTTGTGCCTCACATTTGAAATGATTGAAGTTGTTGTTCTCGACAAATAAGGAGGCTGACCTGTTACTAATAGAGATGATTGGTGTTAGTAATTAAAAGAAGATATGAAACATAATACATCCTCAAAGTACCGCTGCTTAGTTTCTCTTCCCTCATTCAGAAACCTTTCTCACTTGTTCAAATAGTAAGAATCCTAACGGAAATATTTTACTGCTTTTTGAACTGAAAAATAATTTCCTAACCTTAACCATAAAGGCTCTTGGAGATATATGGGCTTCTTTATGGCGTGAGAAATCCACTTTATTGCTGTACCTTTGTCATTTAAAAATTCCTTGGTGTTGGAAAGAAAAATGATCATAGATGGTGCTCTAGAAATACCAGGGCTGCCACACTCAGCTTCTACCTCTGTGCCACACCATAAAAAAGGGACTTTCCATTTATCTGGGTACGAGTTCTGCCCCTTCCCCGCCGTGCTGTGTGCGTGGAGGGGCTGCTGCAGGATCCCTGCTTCCAAGCAGAGGAGAGGACCCCGTGGCCAAGCAGGCTGCATGCAGTAACATCGGTGCTGTTTGCTAATTATGTGGTGTTAATTGGGCCAGCAGTCTGGAGTGTTTTGACTTCCAAAAAATGGAACATCAGGATGATGATTTTCTTTTTATAATATTTACCTTTTGCAATGTATTTGAACTTATTTTTCCTATAATTTAAATTGCTATGGGTAAAAGAAAGTATCAGCGATACTTGTTTTACTGATGCACGATCTGTAACATAGCCATTCGCAAATGGCTCTTATGCTGCACACCAAGTACACTTACAGCGTGTTTGCATGTATGGATTAATTCCTTTCGATCTGGAGCTCATGGCAGTGTGATAAAACTGGCGTTCTGTAATCAGGCTTCTCCCTTTCTGATCCCCAGGAGGTTCATTCCATTCCCAGGCTGAGCTCCAGCCACAGCTCCAGCTCTCAGGGCTCTTCAGCTGCTCCATCCTTCCTCCACAGATGCTGATTCCCAGCGGTGTGCTCCAGGCCCTCCTTTTTGCCTCCATTTCACATATAAATAACTGTAGTTGTTGTAAGCCTTGGTTTAGTCTGCGAGAGGGAAGTTGCACTAGGTGACGTTCTGAGCAGCTCACATTATCCAATGGCTCTATTCTATACAGCCTTCTCTTCCAGAAGACTCATATTTTAAAGGATTCATGTATTTTTTTTCATGTAGTAGATGTTTATTGAAGTGTTGGAAGCAGGAATTCATATTCCACTGTTATGCTAATGTCAGTGTGAGCTTGTGGTTGCTCACAGCGTTTGAGTCGTATTTATCAGCTGAGGTGACATGTCACCACCACCCTTGGTGAAGCATCAAATTCTAAGTGCTGTTTCCCAGCAGATTCCCCGAGGCTTTGCTGGGCTATGTTGGGAGAGGCTGGGGCAGCAAGGTGGGCAGCTCTTGCTAGCAGTGCGAATAGGATTTGTGAGAGCAGGGAGAAAAAGCATTTGGAGAGTCACAGCAGAGGGGGGAGGGGGGCAAGTCCTGAGGTTGCTGAGTCTGGTCCCTGCAGGCAGTGAGAGCTGTGAGCTCAGCACTGCGCAGTGGTTGGCTTTGGTACTGGATAGGAGAGCTGATCTCCGAGTGCCCTCTTGTAGTATTTTTGGAGATTTTTCTACTCTGCATTAATAGAAAAACTATGTATGTTGAGTGCCCTGCGTTGTGAGAGATCAGTCCGTACAGCCTTGGGCACTCAGCTGCCCAGGCATCAGTCCTACGTTGTCCTCCCTGTCAGCCCTCCTAGCAGAGCAGCAGCCCGAGCTTGTATTTCAGAGCCTTGAGCATAAAGACAGATGGCTGTTTCTCCCTGTAAGGATCGTCTGAGCAGCACACAGCTTCCACTTGTTTCGGTGGGGATTCAATCTTGCTGAGGAGCCGCTTCCTAAATTTGGCTTTTGTCTTCAGGCACTTTAGGTGTCGTGTTTAACCTTGCTGCTAATGCACCCTATGCAGCAAGAACTGTCAGCGATGGAACGGGCTTTTCTCTTAACGCTCACTGAAATTTCCTTACCACCTGAATTTTCCATTCCTTCATACAAGTCATCACGGTGATGTCTGTAATATAACTGAAAGTTTTGACTTTTGTCATAGTAGAGAGGATGCAACCAGTCTTTATGATCCAAAGTCAAAAGTGGGTACTCTTGGCATAGTGTTGCATTAATTAACGTTTAATTTATGTTTTCTTGGATTAATTTTGTAAGTAATACTTGAAGGTCCAGAGAACATCGTGCTGTGGGTTGGGCCCAGCATCTCAAATGCACCACTGCAGTCCCACCAGTATGTTCTATGGTATATTTTTCAGTGGTACCATTGGAACTTACTTGCATTTTTAAACCTCATCTTCTGAACATCAGTCCACGGATTGTGGCTGATTTGAAGGGTCCTCTGTCATGTTCACACACCTGAAAAGTAGCAGTCTTTCTGTTGCCTGGCAATATGTGTAACATACATGTGAAAGCAAGAAATCTGTGTGCTTGCTCAGCTTCAATTTGACATCATGGGGGCAAAGTTTCATTTTGAAGATATTACCGTGTTGTTCTGAAGGAATACAACACCAGTCTGGTTTGCCATGGGCTGGGAATCAAATTATTTCTCCCATGATATGAGCAGAGTTGTGCTTTTCCTCCTGTTCTTCCAAAGCTCGGGGAATGTAATGTGGGAAAAGCATCGTGCAGTTTGGATTTTCACATCTGGCATTGCTCGTGGCAGTTAGGAGCTGGGTTTGCTGATTGAAGCTTGCACCCAAGCCTCCTCTTGCACACTTAATGAGAGCAGCACTCACTTGGCTGTGATGTTATAGCCAAGCACACCCTTAGGTCATAAAAGTGCCCTTAGTTGTGGCCTGCCCTGCACAGGCCCATCAAAACTTTTCTTTGGGCGCTCTGTGGCTGTGCCAGGCCAGCTGCACTTCCTGCAGGTGCACCTGGGCCGTGGTTCTGTGCTGGTGCAGATGGGCCGCCGGTCCTGCACAGCGTGGGCTATGGGCCACAGGGCAGGTTCTGAAGGCTGCATCCCGAGTGCCCCATCTTCAGGCAGTTCTGAACCCGTTCTTACACTTAATTGTGACATTTATTAAGCAAGAAAACGTAGTGGGACAGCTCCAGGATGTGGGACGTGGTGGGGACAGCCACCAGGGCTGTGGGTCACAGTGCTCCTCATGGGGAACGTGTGCTGCACCAGCAGGAGGGCCAGGAGGGCAGCAGCCACCCCAGTGGCTTTTTTTCTTTCATTGCTTAAAAAAGTCAAAGGCAGCAAAAATGAAATACATGAGTCTGTTTTCACTTCCACTGCAGTCAGTGTAATTGCAGCAGTTTAAAAGAGTGAATCTTACGCAACGCACAAAAACACGTATTATGAATTACTCTAGGGCAGACCATTCTTTTTCTGAGCAGAAATCTAGATAGCTTTCACCAATTTCATCCGCTTCAGAACTTGAAAGAGAAAGATCCAGCAGGACAGACATCTGTGCGGGAGGTGCTGCAGGGAACCAGGTGTATCCCTGCTGAATGAAGGCTGCTTCTGGCTGCAGGAAATGAATAGTCCTCCTTCCTCCATCTTAGCTCTTTGCCTTCTGTGACTTTTGTCCTTTCCCATCACAAAGTGTTTGCAGTGAGTCTGAATTCAGCCGGCGAAGCACGCTGTGAGCCAGCAGCAGTGCTGCTCCTTCCTGCTATAGCTGGAAGAGGAGCGTGCTCGCAGAAATACTTGCCTTAAGAGCGAGCTTTAACAGTATTGTTTGTGTGTTCAGAGGATCTTCATCCATCTGAGCCCCTCCACTCAGAGCCAGCTGCTAGCTCTTGCTGTCAGCAGGGCAACACTGAGTGCTGCAGGGGGGTGGGGTTGGGGGTGATGTGCAGAACACCAGCAGGAGCTGGGCAGGTGAGAGGGAGTGTGTCAGTGCGGTGTGCAGTGCCCTGTGACAGTGCAGTGGGTGCTGAGGGCTCCAAAAGTGTCCAAGGAGCTGCAACTACAGCTTCTCCTTCTACCAGCACCATTAATAGATCCTCCACAGCCTGTCAGATCGTTAGCATTGCATGGATCGGTTTTCCTTTTCTGATTGCCAGTCTTATTCTCCTACCTCCCACTTCGATCTGGATTTTCACTTATAGCCTAATCATTATGAAGAGAAGACAACTAAAATGCCTTGCGTTATCTTCTTTCGGTGCGAGCTCTCATTTGCTTTGAAGTATTTTATCCAAACCAACAAACTTGTATTTGGGCATCTTTACTTCCTGTAAGGCTTTTTTTAAGAAGCTTTGCTCAGCAGTTCTTGCTGCTCGCTCCTCCCAGGCTGTGCAGGGGCAGAGGGATGGCGAGCAGGAGGCTGTGGGTGTCTTGTCACTGTGGGTTCACTCAGCACAGAGCTGGGCTGCACTCTGTGCCCTCTGGGCAGCAGCACAGGGTTTGACTGGGAGATGTCCGAAGGTCCCATCCAACCAAGGTTGGTGTTCCTTGGGGTGAAACCATGCTGCTTTTCAGCTGCTTCTTCATGTTAATTCAGATGGCTTTCATTGAGAAGTTCACTTATTTTATTCCTACACCATTATAAAACGGAACAATGGTGCTAGCTAAATAGTGCCAGGAAAAAATAAGGTGTGGGGAATTGGCTGTGATTGCAAAGTGGTGGAAGAAAACTGTATTTTATTGGAAAAATAATAAGTATGGATTGGTTCTGCTGCATGGAGCAGGCTAGCCTTATTAAAGCAATCTAACTACGTATATATATATATATATATATATAAAAGGGCAAGTATTTGTAGAAATGCTGCAAAGAGGAACTGGGCTTGTATTGTCCATCACTGGCAAAATGCAATTTTTATGCCTAATCCTAATTCTCCTTCCGTGCCTGAAAGTCACTCAGTGTTTGCTGGGAGCCTCAGTGCTCTGCTCAGAGCTGAGATCTGCCAGGCTGCTTTCGCCAGTGCTGGACTGAGAGTGAGCAAAATCAGGGGCAGTGCTCAGCAGAGCAAAAAGCTTTCTGTGAGCGGGGAATTCTGGGGTCTGCCACACTGGGGAAGATTTGTGGTTCTTCATTTTCCAGCACAGCTTTCGGCTGCTTGCTTCTAGTGTTGTGCCATAGCTGGTGCTGCCCTGTGCAACTCCTGCCTTTGGCCCCTGTGCTCCCCCCACCCCAGCACCAACCCCCATGGTGCATCCATCCGTGCCCTTTGCCTGGCCTGGCCCCCTCCTGGAAACCCAAATTGTACAAGCTAACGTAGCTGCCGGATGTTAATTATTGAAAATAGAACGGAACTGCCTTTGGATTATTGGCTTAGCGACTAATTGCTAATTGAGTTGTTGTTGAAACAATGTCCTTTAAATAAGTGCTGGTTTGGTTGTATTCAATGAATTATTGTCCTTTCCTGAGAGGTGTTATTAATCTGGAATCACCATTTAAATGCCTGGATTTGCAGTGAGCTGTTGCCAATACTCTGGGTGTTATTCACATTGTTAGATCTTAAAGCAGGATTTCTGTTGTGGACACCTGATGTGTGTATCTATCAGTGCATTTTTAGCACTTGGCACCAAAGAACAGACACTTCTGGCTGCATATCCTCCATGTATCCTTTGCAAATCCACAGCCACGTTTTCTCTACGTTAACCTGGAGAGAAATAGAGAGCATGGACCAAACATCAGCACTGAGAGCACTGTGCTTTGGGAAGCTCTGAAAGCACAAGTCTGACAGTGAGGATTCCCATTGATTAGGCAGATAGTAAAATAAATTAAGAAATCCTTCTTGGCACAGGGTGGTGTCTGCAGAGTGAAACAGATTATTGGACATAAAGACCAAATCTATTGGGTATTGATGATGGAGTTAAGGTACTGTGCTCCTGCAAGTGAGAGTACAGCTGCAGATGAACCCAGATACCCGCAGGCTCAGCATGCCAGTCCGGGCTTCCTCTAAATTGTATCCGGTGTTTAGATTTGTCTTAATATGGTGTATTTTGCCCTTTTACCTTCTGTGAGGAATGCAGACCTCTTCTGCCCTTCCTGTGTTGTTTGTGCAGTTCTGGCTATGCAGAAAGTGAGTAACTTACTCCCTCTGTCTGCACTGTAGCACTGGGATTGATGCGCAGCTGCTGATACGGCCCTCTCTCTCACTTCCACACTACGTTGGCAAAAATGGGGAAGGATCTGGCACGTGGTGGTTAAAGAATGGCACTGCCTGTAGAGGAGCTGCTGTGTGGTTTCTGTGAGGAACTGATGTGCTGCTTTGGAGGATTTGGCCCTTCATATCTGTAAATGTGTCACTGAGGTTGTGGTAACTGAAAGGTCGTAGCTTCTCAGAATCATAGAATGGCTTGGGTTGAAGGGACCCCAAGGATCATCAAGCTCCAACCCCCTGCTGCATGCAGGGCCACCAACTTCCATATCTAACGCCAGACCAGGCTGCCCAGAGCCCCATCCAACCTGGATTCTTCCTTTAACATAACAGATTCAAGAGAATAAAAACTGCAATAACCTCCTTTCCAGCACGTACTGCTTCATGTTAAGTAACTCATCAATGTGTTGTTGTGTGTTTAATTCTTGGATTCCTGGCCTGGAAGTGAAGTCCTGATGGCTGTGGCACTGCACAGTTCAGCCCGTGCTCCGTACCTCGGCCACAGTTGTGCTGTCCTTCCTGGCAGGGGCTCTGATGGCAGCAAGTTGAGAACTGCTCGACACTTAGATGGCTTCCAGAGGCGTGCCAAAGTCCTCCCGTAGGACTGAAGTACAATATATGGCCTTTGAAGTATTGTAGTTATTGCCATAAAAAGAAATTCTGAGCTGGGAAATTGATGATGATCAAGCAGCTTGCTCAAAGGAGACCTGAAATTTTCCTAATGGTCTCAGAAAATTCTTTCCTTTTAATCCAGCTCCCTTTCTTTGCAATTGCTTTTAAACATGGCTTCTGCAAAGGTTTTTCTGTTCCAATCACTTAAAGCCCCATCTCTAAAGGAGTGCTCAGCCAGGATCCTTTTTTCATTATGCATTCCCTTAAAAAAAAATAATAAATTGCTTTTCTACCCAAGTCAACGTGTGTCAGTTACAAATTCACGGTATCTCTGGGTTGAAAGGCTTGTTCCTTGTGACAGGTGTCAGATCTCCGGTGATGCAAATTAATATTAAAGAACAATAAATGAATGGCAGAGGAGATCTGCAAAATCTTCTTGCCTATGACACTCAGCCGTGGACCTTTGATGCCTATAAAATATGAATTGCTTCTAGGCAAATTATGGAAGGATTGAGGGCACTGGTATGTGAGCAGCAGGAGATCCAGCTGAGGGGCTCTGAGAAACTGACCAGGCATTTCAGCTGCCACCTGGGTGTGCCTACAGCCTCCATGCAGGATTGGCACCCTGTAGCTCAGTGCGAGAACTGAAATCACTGCTGTTGCTCAGCGCTTATTTACTGCTCTTAATTCTGTTACTCTTAATTCCTATTCTCCTCTAAGGAACCTGCTCTAAGGGGATGATCCTCAGCAGTCCCTTCTGCACAGCTGCACTGTGCTTCTGTGGAAGTCAGGGCTGCATCTTTTTACAAATGTGTGTTTCTAAATACTGCTGTTAGAAAAGACAGCTTTTATAGTAAAAAACATAGAGATGTAATGAGGACTGGAAGCAAGCAGAGAAATCAGCACTAATTATCACGATGAGTCCAGCATCTTGAGAAGGCTTCCGCTTCCCAGGTCATCACCGCTGTTATTTCTGATACGTAGCAGAGGTGTTGCACCTCTTTTGGTGCAGGCCGTTGCTGTGGTCTTTGGGCTGATTCATCCTTTTTTATCTGCGTTTCATGGTCCCATTCACCTATTTGCAGTGAATTTTCAGTTATTTCCTCAGTGTCAGTGGGAAGGTCTGTTGCTGTGTGAGTACTGACAATAGAGATAGGCTGGATATTAGGAGGAAGTTTTTCAGCCAGAGGGCGGTGAGGAACTGGAACAGGTTGCCCAAGGAGGCTGTGGATCCCCATCCCTGCAGGCATTCAAGGCCAGGCTGGATGTGGCTCTGGGCAGCCTGGGCTGCTGGTTGGCGACCTGCACACAGCAGGGGGTTGGGACTGGATGAGCACTGTGGGCCTTTGCAGCTCAAGCCATTTTATGAGACTTGCTTCTGTTGGAGTCTCCCCGAGCTCTGCGCTGTGCACGCTGCACTGTGAGGCAGAGGAGGTCCGGCTGAGTAGCGGTTTGGGGTTGGTAATGCTGGCATGGCTGCGTGCAGAGCTCTCGGGGCTGTGCCACATGCATCACCTGCACAGGGCTGCAGGCACACATGCGGGGTCTCTCAGCTCCACTCTCCACGTCGAACTGCTCTTGCCCACAGAAAACACTTTTATTGACGTCTCGCTCTGCAGCTCAGCCCTTCTCTGGGCATGCACTTTGCCATGTGCTGACGGGAGGACACCGAGGGTAGCAAGCTGAAGCTCTCAGCACCTGGCACATCCTGAGATCTGTGGTCAGCGTGCCTGCAGATCTCCATTTGACTCACAGTGTGTGTGAGCACAGCAGGGTGGTTCTGCACCGCTGGCACACTGCGTGGCTGGCAGTGCTTCCCACAGCCGGGTTTCTGGATGCCAGTTGTACGCAGCGTACCTCTGAGCATTCTGCTTAGCTTCTCCTTATGTATTTTTAATGGCATAACTTCTGCATTGCTTCTGGTCAATAACCCCTTTACATTGTTGGTCATCTTTTATATATGATGCAATGAATTAAACATGGAGGAAAAAATCTTTTGAAATATAGTTTCTATATGTGCTTCTCAAATGTAGATCTGTTTAGTGAAACGAAATAAGATAAAATAAAATATGAAATGAAATCTCCCTGAGGGGACTACATTGTATCGCAGAAGTTCATCATAAATGTGTATGTAACTAAGCCCAGACGTTGAAAGAAAGAAAAGGAAAAATAGCTACTGCTCACCATAGTCCTAATTCTACTTTATTTGCAATATCAGCTTTATTCTATCTCATAACTGTTTGATTAAATAGCCGTTAATGGTAAGAAATGAAGTCGCTTTAGCAAGAACTCAGCTGTACTGGCTGGGCTGTGTTTTGTTCTGGCAGTAGTAAAGGCTGTGCAGGAAGTTTGGATGTTAGGAGAAATTTCTTCTCCAAAGAGTGGTCAGGCAGTGGCACGGGGGTGGGGGTCACCGTCCCTGGGGGTGATCTGAGCCGTGGGGACGTGGCACTGAGGGATGTAGGGAGGTGGGCTTGGGGAGCTCAGAGGGCTTTTCCAACCGGAATGATTCCATAGTTCCAGGGGCTGCTGCTGTTGGGTTTTCTTCTCATTCTGCTTTTGTGCTGCCGGCTGAGGGCAGTGCGTTATGGAGTGGGTGTTTGGGGTGCCCAGGGCAGCGTTTGCTTGGTGCAGAAAGTCTCCCAGGTGTCTTGGTCCCGCCTCCTGGTGCAAAACTGAGTTATTTTGTCATCCTTCTCTATTCCATATATTTAATAAGTTTGAGGTCTGGGTGGGAAGATGTGGGAGCTGGGATGTGTCCCCAGCCAGGACAAGAGCCCTCCCCAGGGCATCTGCACGGCTGCCGTGCTCCCAGCTGAGGCAGGGCTGGGCTCCCACTGCTCCCTGCTTGTATTGTGGTGCTCATCTGAGCACTGTGTGATGTTCAGACCTGGGAAGGTTGTGCCTGGTGTCCAACCCCTTTCTGCATGGCAGACCCTTCTGTCACTGGAATTCTTACAGCTGTGATGGCCTCATCTTTGGTTCTGTATGCAAATTAGGCAATTACTTCATACTATGCAACTGCACGCACATTTTTTTGCATGGATAGTTCCAAAACTTCTGCCTCAGGTGCTAAACGCTAATCTTCTCCCACGCGTGCCACTGAGCTATTTATTTTAATGCACTTTCTTACATACGTGTCTGCATATGCCTTGACATAAGCAAAAACTCACATCCCTTGAAAATCCAGCTCCGCATTGGAAGATAATTGCAGTTTCCCATAGGAGAGAAGAATAGTTCTTTTTATTTTTATTTCTGATCCATAGTTTGCTTTGTAATGGGAATAAGCTCTTTTTAGAATATTTGCAATAAAAACCTTTGAGATTGATGAAATGCCTTGGGGTCTTCCTGGCCATTAATCAATCTTGGCAGCCCCTTATTGCTTTGAACAGCGTAAGGCAGGAGTGATAATCCTTTAAATATAATAAGTCTCTTCAATATAATGAAGCATAAATACTGGCACAGTGATGTAGAAGTTAAGTCTTTTAATGATGGCACAGTAATAATGTATTACTCATAACCGACGTGCCATTTCTAAACTGACAAGCGCAGATGCTTTATCACTTATGTGCACACAGTATTTACTCAAACTATTTACCATTTACTTCTCGTTAGAAAAGAAAAAGAAGAGAGAAAAAGAGAATGAATTGGAGAAAGGAAGGAGGAAAAAACACACAGCCCCACTGTGGTGTGGTCATGCAGCCTGGCGACGGCCCCAGGTGCTCCATGAGGACCTGGCTTTGCTTTGTCCCAGCCGTGCTGGAAACTTCACACCCAGAGTTCTGCCGATTTCTATCTTCATCATTTCTATTTATCTGCTTATCTTGATTTGTTCTTCTATCAATTAGTTTTTCATTCTTCTACATAAAAAATACAGAATTCAGCCCTTTCCCAAGCATCCTGTGACATACAGGCCCCGCAGATCCCTGAGGACAGTGCACCCTTCTGCTCACTTCGTTACAGAGGCCCCATCCCATCTGTGTGGGACACTGTGGGACATTGCTTCCCCCACAGCAGAACACAGTGCTCCCTCTGCTGCACCACTGACCCGAGTGCAAGCTGCAAGACAGACAAGAAGGGAGATGCTGGGCTCCATTTGACTTTACTTCAGTTACAAAGTGCGTGGCTGATTGCTTGCACTGGTCAGCAGTGCCGGCACAAAGTGGCTGCCAGGGAGATCTGCTGCTCTGCTGGCAGTGCTGCTGACCGGTCTCTTGCCATGGGGCGTCTGTCCTTCGATGGCCAGGCTGCTCACAGCACGCAGTGCCTGGTGTGAGCACGCTTGTTGTACGCTCAGAAGCTGAGATCTGAGAGAGAAATGCTATCTCAAAGGCAAGCAGCTCCCTCAGTTCAGCCTAGTGAGGCTATTCTTGGGGAAGACCAGGGCTTAAACATTCCAGCTGAGGAACTGGAATGAAAAGGCAAAGAAAGGCTCCCATCTAGTTCCTGCTGTGCAGAGTGCTCTTGGGATGGATGAAGGAGGTGCTGGCTCAGCTCACCTATTCTGCCCCAACCTGTAACCCCACAGCCCAGCTGGCCGGATCTCTGTGGCCCCACAGCCCTGCCAGGCTGCTCACCCCCAGCCCCACACTGCTGGTCTGCAGCTCGCTGAGTTCAGCCTTTTGGGGACATTGCAAAACTGTAATGCAGTGTTCAGAAAGATAATCTGCTCTAGGAGAGGGATTAATTCCCCATTAACCGCCTCCATCTTTGCCACCAGCAGGGAATTCCCTAACAACTTCTGCTTTCACCCCTGGGTTCAGCCTAGCAGCAACAGAAAGGCCGTATCGATGGACTCCTTTTTCAGTGCCTTGTGTGTTTATTTCACATCTTGCTGCTCTCTGAGCTGCAAATCATGCATACCTTTGCTGTACCTCAGGGGATGCTGGCCTGCCTTAAATGCTTATAACTTTCCCAATGAAGTCGTGTATGGGTAGTAATGACTGGAACAGTAAAATTGCAGTGCTTTGTTGTGGGTAGAATTACCTGTATTCGGCTAAACTGGACAAGCCAGATACTTCTTTGCAGCTGTATATTGATAGTGGTTGAAATACAGGGTAAAGCTGTGCTTCTTGCTGTTTAGTTTCTCATATGGCAGTTTGTGTTCCGTGCTGAAAATTGTTAAACCCAAGAAGTTATTTGTCTCAGGAATTGAAACCCTAATTCTGCCACTGGAATGGGCAATATTTGCCCTCTCTCTCCAGTTTTGTTTCACAGCTGCAGCGTAAGCTTTTGCTTCCTTATAAATGTATTATTTACCTGTGTTGCCAGAGCCCTCGTCTCATGTTATTTATCATGTACAGTGTCTATGATTGTATTTCAACTTCACATTATTACTGGCAGATATGTCTGTTTGTTGTCACCTCCCTTTATTACGCTTTGTACCAGGCAATTCATTTTTCCTGATCAAGTCAGGGTGTCAGACGTGCAGGTTCCATGATTTATTACCAGCCTTCAGTACTTTTTGTCTCGAGTCTCCAGCTGTTCTCCAGCTGTTATTTTAGCACACGCCTTTTGGAGGGTTTTAACTGTGCTGTAAGGCCTCTAATGTAACCCATCTCCATAATCCAGTGAGATTATGTTATGTACTGTAAACGTTCCTGGCGGCCTTTCTGCTCTGCTTTCTTTGTTTTGAACATTTATGCACCCTGAAGCAAATTTCTAGTAGTTCCTGCTCTGCTTAGTTGAAGCATCAAAAGAAACTGTAATTTTAATTCAGGTGGTTCAGAGGTCAGACAAAACAGCCACTCTACTGCTGCATTTTTATGGTATGCCATACAAGTAAATATTAAACAGTGAGCTCATGGCAGCTTCTTGCATAGCACCGAAGCCTGTAGCAGCTCGACAGCGCTGGCGTAAAGGCACGTTAGTTGTTATGAACGCTGCAGATGATTGCCTTAAGCAATAGCGCTGGGTTTGGGATACACTCAGACACCACAGCCTTCTCTCTCTCCCAGAGGTGGCCCAGCTGTCAAACCCCTGCGTGGGGCAGTCCATGGCCCTGCTCTGCCAGCACCTCCCTGCTGCAATATGCTGAGCCTGGGGTCGGGCTGCGCAGGGTCAGGGTGTGCCTGCCCTTCTCAGGGGGGCTGACGCCCAGGAGCTGGCTGCAAACATCTTAGGGAGCGTTCTGGAGAAAGAAAGTGTTGGCTAAGGCTGTTCTGTTGTGCTGCTTCTCAGCAAGCTGTTCCTGGCGCACTTCATGAAGTAAACACAAATGTACCCAAACTTTGTTTTGTCTGCTTGTGATTTCAGCATTTGGGTTACATGGAAATCCCAGTAAGAAGGGATTTCTGTAAAGTCATCTATTCATTTCCATAGCTTTTATTGTTCATAGCAGGAATGCAAATTGTTTTTAACTGAGCAGTCTTTAAGGAGCAGGAGTGACACTTTGCAGGTCGCTTTTGGACTCCTGAGCTCCAGGAGCTCAGGGCCAGCTGGGTGCAGCACAGCTGTGCTCATGGTGCTGTGCCTGGAGTGCTGTCCTGTAGAAACCAGGTCAGAAGTGGATTCCCTCCAGTTTCTGCCAGGCTGTAAATGGTTACCGTGTCCCTTTGTGCACATCAATACTTTGTGTGATACTTCGTATCTGACAAAGGTGTTCTCTATGGATGTTGTGTAAAGTTCCTGCTGTTGTTTGGAATATTCCCTTTGGAACAGCTCCCACTGAAGGGTTTGTTCTGCACCAGCACCCAGCCAGGTTCCCGTGGGTCACCATGAGGGAATGAAGGCATCGTCACACCCGGATCCCATCGCTCCCACCAGCACTGGGCAGCTCAGCCTCAGGGCGACCCGAGCTTTTTGGTGCACGTTCAGACTTCCAGTACCACTGAAACACTACAGGAAGGTTCAGCTTCCCATCTGCCTTGCCAAACAAAGATAATCTCGTGTTTGCAAAGAAGAAATTCATTACATTGAACGTCTTAAATTAGTGGGCGGGCCAGCCTGTAGTCTGATGCTAATTAACGATTTGGTGCTGTGACACATAACAGCAGCTCTGGATATTGCCCAATATTTCATGCTAGGTTTTTTCTTTACCTCTAAGTGTAAGGAAATATGTTCTGCGGAAACAATTCTGTTTTACCAGATTGGAATTGACTTGTGTATTAAACTTAAAAGGGGAATCTTTCTTGTGTTTTAATTATACAGAGGCAGGATGTCTGCAGCGCTGTCACATTGTGTTCTCTGCAATGGCTCATCTGCATCCCATTTTACTAAATGGGAAGTAATTGAGCAGGGATTATCCACGGCGCTGCAAACATAGCCGTTCCTTTGCTAAACCACCTCCACAAAACCTTTTGGTGAATGAGCATAAAGTTTTGTAAAAGGACTGGGACTAAAATCCACAGCTTCTCTGCCAAGTGCTTCAACCGCGTAGCTCCGCGTGTGCCTGCAAAGGCCTTTCCTGTACAAACCTGGTCCTGAGGGATCGTTCACTATAGATGAAGGTTTCTGTAGATTCGCCAGCTCTGGGATTTTCTATTTGCCAGCACTCTGAGAGCATTGTATTCTAAATGAGAACAGCCTGCCGAGCGCCGTGGCTTCGCGTTGGCTGAAAACAAATGAAGCCAACACGTTATGATAAATGTGCACTGAAATGTACGAGCGGCTGCTTTCCCATGGAATGCATCCGCAAAGGAATCTGATGTTTATGATGACTTGCATACTGCACCGAAGCGATCTGTAAATGTGTTTTGGTGAGATTCTGTGCAGCAACTTATGGACGTAGAATGAATCACAGAATCATCGAACGGCCCGGGTTGCAAAGGCCCACAATGCTCATCTGGTTCCAACCCCCTGCTATGTGCAGGGTCACCAACCAGCAGACCAGGCTGCCCAGAGCCACATCCAGCCTGGGGACATCTTAGAAAGCATATTGGAATGTTTTTCCAGGAATGAGTGGCAGCTTCAGGACATTATTATCAAAGTGTGCCTACGTTCGTAATAGCCAGCCAGTTGATGTGGTTTGAGGAAGGTCACATAAAATCCATATAATTAAAACATTCTGTACATCCCTGTGCTGGGACTGGTTGGGTTGTGGTGGAGGTGTCTGCAGAGATCCAGGGCTGCAGATCGTGAGTTGCTCCTGGGGGATGGCACGTCCCTTGGGCACTGCTCTGCTCTGGTTTCACAGCATTGATGTGTCCTGAAAAGTCTTCCAAACACCACACGGCACTTCTTTTAAAGGATATCACGGGGAATTTGCAAGAAAAACTGTATAAAATTTAGGTAAGGTGCTGCCTTTGGGGTAAATCTACAACACTTGTGTTGGTTTGCTGAGCTGAGGACTTCACGTAAGGCTCACAAGGAAACAAACTGCAGCCCATAAGGGAAGTTCTCCATAACAGGTAATTGTTTCCTTTCAAAATTAATTCAGTTCTGCATTCTGAAACCCGCTGGGAAGGGGATGGCCTGGCCACTGAGCTGCCTGGGGATAGGGGAGGGGCTGCCTGCACCTCACACTGAAAAATGCAGCTCCAACCTATATTCATATTTATGATGGCTATTAATTGCCCGGTTTATAACCCAATTTTCAAATCTCACTGGAGTGACCAGCTTAATTAATCAGGTTATAACTGCTCTGTGCTGAGAAAAGATTAAATAGGGGGGAAGTAACTAAAAGGAGCAGCAGGACAGGTCTCTGGTGCTGCAGCGTTTGTGGCCGTGGCGGTGTGCAGTGCTGGGGCTCAGGAGGATGCTCAGAGGCACGACGGGATCTTGATACAAGGCCTCCAGAAACGGGCAGGCTTCCTGCATGATTCTCCTTCCCTGTGAGAAGGGGACAATCATATCTGTACAATAAAATAATTAAATTCAAGTATTTGGGGCAAAGCAGTGCCTCTCTCTTTGCCTGTGAGTATTGAAAAATTAGGATATGATTTGCTCTTACGAAAGCGCTTTTCAAATGCGTGTGATTCAGTTTCATTGAACTGCACTCATTTCTGCACTCTGTACCCGAGAGCTGTGCTGTCTTCCTACATCAGGCTGCTGGTTTCCACAGTCTGAGATACTTTTGTGTGCTGGTAGAAACAAGCTATTAGGTTTATCGTTGGCTTTTTGCCATAATTTTAAAAGTGACACATCTAATAGCAGGAAATGTGTCTCTTGGAAGTGCTATTTAATTCCAACCGCTCTGTTCTGACTCCTGCACAATGCGCAGATGGTTTTTCTTTGCTGTGCTACATCAGGACAGGGCTTTCCGTAGGCTGCCCACCAGAGTACCAGGGCAGCCCTTGGAGCAAAGCACAGCACATTCAAGAGCCTCATCGTATTCAGCCGCCGAGGCCTAAGGTAATAAACCTCAGTGCCTGCGGGGTTTCTTGTAGTTATCGTGGCTTCTGACCCCAAATGGCCTTTCTCCTTGCCGTGTAAGGCTGTATTTCAAGGAGGGCTCCAAGCCTTGTGTTTGGCAGCTCTGTTCTGCATGGTGCCAGCCCCCAGCGAGCACCTGCAGGGCACTGAGCGCCATCAGCAGGCCGATGGAGACCCCTCTGATGGCCACCGGGATGTCTGACGTGCAGTGCTGGTGCTGCAGTTGGTCTGACGGAGCGCAGTGTGTGCTGCCGGGGTGTCCTCAGCTGTCCTCATGTGGAACGAGGTGAAATAAGCGGATAGGGAGAGCCACGTGTAGGACACAATGACAAATGTGCAGAGGAGTTAAGAGAAATAACACGGTGTGCACTTTCAAATCGGCTATCGGTTCTGACAGCCCCCTTTGGAGCACTTCTAACCAGCTCCACATTACTGCCCGGCTCTGTCCCTCCCCGAGGCTGCCGCCGTCTCCCTCCTGCTGTGGGCCTCCCTCAGGGGAGGCAGGGGAGGCAACGCCATCTACTCAACTTCTGCCAGGCTCTCAAAGGACGTGATTCAGGTAGAACACAGTGCCACACTTCAGTGTTTGCATTTCAGTATTCATAGGAGGACTTGGGGAACTTGTTTCCTGTTGTGAACTATGAAATATCCCTGCAGTGGGATAATAATAATATACAATTGCTGAAATATCCCTGCAGTGCCTCCTTAGGTTTTACTGTGGAAATTGCAGTTAAAAAAACAACGACGACGACAAAAAAAAAAGCAGAAACAGAATGAATCAGCCAGCAAAGATATTTCTGTGATGCCAACATGGAATGTTTCCCATTTTTGTTCTATTAGCAGAAGAATGTAAGAATGTGATATTACACATAAAAAAAAAAAAAGAGATCATTTCCTGACTGTGCCGTGTGACGGTGCCTGGTGGCAGTGCACAGGCTGTGGGGCTGGGCTGGCAGCTCCAGGCAGGCAGTGCTCACATCTCCTCAGGAAATCTTCCTCAACCCCTCATTTTTGTCTCTTAGACACCGTTTTCCAAGCTCGCAGGCTTAGCTGTGGGGACTGCAGCCACCCGTGGGATGCTACGGAGTTGTGCCGAGGCCACAAGTGCAGGAGCTCCTCAGGAGCAACTTAACTGGGGCAACACGAGATGTGGTTTTCTCACGCGCTGTACAAATTGTGAAGAAAGTGGGATGGAACAACGAAATTCAACAACAGCAAAGTCAGAAAAGTTTATTGTATCTGTTGCTTCCATAGCAAAGCTTTGCTTATGTAAAAGCAGTATATTTGGGACATAAATAGCATGCTCTGACAGGAATATGGTGGCTGTACAAACGTAGAGTGCATTTGATTACAGCAAAATTTGTTATTCTGCATCTACAGCGTCCCTGCACACGTGCAGAGGTGATACAGAACTGGTTTCCAATCCTGCAGAAAGGCGGCTCTGCTCCAGAGGAGGGGAGGAGGGACTGTGCAAAGAAAGGGGGAAAGGCAGTGAGAGAGGCTGAGTGTGGGGCAGGCTCCTTTGGGCTGGAACCTTCCAGCACCCATTGCCCTCCTGCTGCCCGCTCAGCCTCACTGTCCTGGTGTTGTGTCATGGCTGTTTTTGGAGGTAATCTTGTTAAAGCACCTGTGTGTGTCACGGTGACCATCGGTGTTTGCTTCAGAAGGGAAGATTCCCGTGAAAATGAGAAAAATGTCTTCAGCGTGCCATATCCCAAAGCTTTTTGAGGAAGAAAAATCCCATTTTTATGATGGTTTAATTGTTCACAAACTGGCTGTTTGTGAAAAGGTAATTCAGCATCGGGAATGACTAATGGGAGTGAATTGCCGTGCTGAGCACAGAGCAGTTATTTTCCATGGTTACACGGGGAGATGCAGAAAGGTGTAATTATTCTGAGAGGTGCTGCAGACCCTGTTTACTTTTCATTCTTATCGTCTTTCAAATGTGCTTTTTCTATCTTCATACAAACAAAGAACAATTAAGGCTCTTTATCCAATTTTGGTGACTGCGTGTGGAATGAAAGGCCTGGGCTGGTGGCTGGGCTGTGCGTGCCGGGGGGATGGAGGGATGGATGGAGGGATGGATGGATGGAGTGCTGGGAGGGCTCAGACCCTCGGTGGTGGTGGGGGGACATCTGAGGTGTTTGGCTGAGATGAGCATCAGGAGGAAATGTACCTCAGTGCATCTGAGCACACCGATACAAACATGGCGCAGCAAATTAGCTCCTAATTGCTGTTGTAAATGATGACAAGGTGCGTTTTTCTTGGGTGTTTTCACAAGTCATTCTGAGGGTTATGGACCACCAGCTTGGGTCCTGGTATGCGTTCAGGGTCCCTTCTGGTGCCCAGCTTTCTATATCGAGGCTTTGTGCCTCCTGCTGTTCCTCACAGCTCCAGCTTGGGGCAAAGCAGCAGCTCAGCATTCCTGCTCTCACCTGCCTCCCTGGCCTCCACTTCTCCTGTTCTACCCATCCCTGAGTGCATGGTCAGGCTGCTGGGGAAGGCCCTGCGCCCATGAGGTACCACACACTCTGGACAGTCTCATTGAACGTACAGAAACAAAGGGATATTTTAGGTTTGATCGGTCTCAGTAAATATACAGAAACCAAAGGATGCTTTTTTTCCTGAAAGAATGTATTTCATGCCGTAGTAGCAGGTTAGGTAACACTTCAAAGGAGTGCTCTCTTGGGTGCCCCTTCTCGCTTGCAGTGAGCCTGTGGCAGTCAGCAGAAAGGAGAAAAGGAGGAGGAATTTGTCACAAAAACACAAGCTCTTCGTTACCGACTTTTCTGCAGCCGACAGAGAGGTGATGGCCAACACGGTCATTACTTTGCTTTTTCACAGGCGCCAAGGCCATTCCTGTTACAAAATGTTTGCAGACAGAATTAAGTAAAATAATGGAATGGTTTGTGGCTTTTGCTTCTCTTTCATCTTTAAGAGGTTTTGTTTTAATATTTAACACTATTTTAATATTTAATACTACCAGAGTTTTTACTTCTTGTTATTCTGGACCCTTGGGTGTGATGCCAGGGAGCTGCCCAGCTATAGGATTATTAAAACACTTGATAAATGGTTCTCTGGCTAGTCAATAGCGTGCCTGGCCGTGAACAAAGCAAGTCAGACAATCGGATATCTGCTGTTGCTTTGCAGACAGTGACCGATTGGCCGGCTATTGTATGCACAGATCGGCGCTGCTGTGCTCCTGCTCTTCAAAAGCCAACAACAAAACACGCTTCCCGTTTCCCTCTAGGAGCTGTAGGTGTGTGTGGCTATTGTCTGCCTGGAAGGTTATGATAACTTGTTCTCCCAAAGGTTTTCTGAGCTTCCTGAGCAAAACTCAGACCTGCACTTGGTTTTACCAGTTGTTCATTGCCTTAAAAAAATAAATTAATTATCAACTACCCCCCAGCAACCAAATTTGAGTGACAAGACTAAATGAATTATTAGCATCTATTGCTGTGTTACTCCGAGTATTCCCTGAAGCCATGAGAAATGGTTCTTTGGAAGTAAACTTTGCTCAGCTGAGGAGATGCTGCAGTAATTCTGTGGTGGTAAAATTATAGATGAAAGCAACTGTGCATTCAAGAAATGGAATTCAAAGTCTTCATGGCTTGACCTGAGCAATGGTTTATATCAGATTATCTTCATACCAATGGGCATGGTTTGGGGTTTGTGGATTTAGTGGAGATTTTTGTAAGGCAGGAATTAACACCCCTACTGCCCGTTTTTCTCCTTGCTGATGATGACATCGCATTTTGTAAACTTGTGCAGAACGCTGAGAAAGGAAATTTATCCCATAAAAGCCAAAAGCAAAACTCAACCCAGATTATGTGAAGGTTCTATGCGTTCCACAGATACTGGCACGTTTTCCTTTCACTGCTTGTATTTGGGTCACTGAGATGCTGAATATATTTTCGACCATTTGTTTGAAAGACAACAATGCTGGCAGGCTGTATGTTTTAGCATCCGTATTCTCTCTTCTTCTATCACCAATACTGGAAGGCAAGAAAAATCCTGACTCTCTTTCAGCCACATTAGCAGCAGCAGATGGCACAAGGTGTTCTCCTCACCCAGCTCTCTGGGCTGTCCCTGCCTCTTTTCCCACAGAGGAGCTCCATGAGCTGCTGTTGTAGCTTCTCCATCGACTTCCTCGTTCCCTTTTTTCTATTTCATTTTCAGAAGTCTCAGGAAGAAGTGAGTGATCGCTCCTTCTGAGGTATGCTTTCTAAAAATCTGCCCTTCGGGACGTGGAGTACGTTTGTTGATTTTATTATCTCATGTTTGGTGAAACCAGCCAAGAGCCAATGTGGGCTCATCACAGCATCCCATCATAACGTGCCTCACCCATGGAGTGACATTTCAGCAATGGATGTGCATAATGCTTGCAGGAATTGAGTTTGCTCGAGCACATTTCTGCTTATTTCTGTGATAGAACACAGCATTTGAAAAAATGTGATATCAAACTCATTATAGAGTCATAGAATTGCTTGGGTTGGAAAAGACCTTAAAGATCATCACGTCCAACCACAACCCAACCATCCTACCTTAACTCTATCAACCTTCTGCTAAATCGTGTCCCCGAGCACCACATCCAAATGGTATTTAAACACATCCAGGGATGGTGACTCCACCACCTCCCTGGGCAGCCCATTGCAGTGCTTAACAACCTTTCCGTAAAGAAGTTTTTCCTGATATCCAACCTAACCCTCCCTTGGTGCAACTTGAGGCCATTTCCCCTTGTCCTGTCACCACTTTGCAGCATATAAAAGATGCATTTTTCTCCCATGCTGGACCATCTTTGGGTTTTTTTGTAGCCGTGCTGGTGTTATTACTTTTCATGTTAAGTAATAGCGTGTCTTGTGCTAACTGAATTCATTGCTTGTGGTTGTGTTGGTCCATATGCTGCCCCTTATCTAGCATAGGAAAGCCCTGATCCATTTGACTGTAATTTGCTATGAGAAACCCCAGGACTCAACTGCAGCCGACATTTTTAGCCTCAACTCATTCTGTAGTTCAAGCATATATTCTTTGTGAGTCCTTCTGATTTTGTTAGAATTCCTCTTTGTGTGTGTTCCTGGCTTTAATTTTGGTAAGTTCTTCTTTGTGAGAATGGCAGTTGTTAATGATTCTCCTGAAAGTTTTGGCACCAGGTAGAAGCTGATAAGTGCTGCTCCCCATAGCTTTCACAAGCCATTGCGTGGCCTCTTTGCCTCTCTTCTCCCAAATACAACACTGTTTTCCCACTTCTCTTGCAAAATGCTGTTCCTAAATCACCCTTCCAGTCAATTAAATTCATTAATTACAGAAAGATAAAGATCAGTGAGTAAAGACTGAGTTAATATATGCTTAATGCATTGTTATATCATGTTTTGTCAAACATACTGGTAATTGCTCATTTAATTTATTCATTTCAGCATTACTGATTTAAGCATCTTTCTGGACTTTTTGGAGTCAGCTGTCATTTTTTCATGTCTGCTGGCTGCATATCAAAATGTCAGTTTATTATGCACAATACATTATCTATGACTTCAGTTTCCCTAAAATCTCTAATTGATATGACAGTTTTCACAAAGATTTAGTCGTAATCTGAGAATTATTTCAATTCTGATATGAAAAGGCAGCTCGCTTTGCCTGGAGGTTTTATTTTTATGTCACCTTTGCATAATTGCAATGTCACGGGGACCGTTCCCCTCTCAGCTCCTTCACTTCTCAAAGCATTGCTGAAGATAGTCACAGCTTCTGTGTATGAGGTCAAGTTGTGCAGTCCTTCACCCAACTTCTCCTGGCACGTCACATCAAGTCAGTTGCTTCTTCTGCTTGTTATCTGTGTGCAGAGAAACGTGAATCATCATCCTGCAAAAGAACCCGGTAGTCTTCAGCAGCTCCCACCGACTCCAAAGAAGCCGCGAATCCAGTGGCTCTGGGTGTGTGGCTGTGGAGGAGAGAAATGGGATGTTGTAATGTTGAAATGATTGGAATCCTCACAAGTGAACTGAACTGCGCTGGCAACTGTTGAATAACAATGATTTGAAAAATTTAATTAAAATATATAATTTGGGGAAATATTTGCCTGGTGCTCAAAGAAGGTGTCCTGCTGAGCACAGTTAGCTCAAATGCCAAATCGGATCCCATCTTGGGAAAATATCTAACAAAAGCCTCATCCTCAACAAAAGACTATTCATAAAATGTTAAAACAATTATTCTTTCAGAAGAGAAAACAAAGCGGATGAAGTATTTCATAAAATGTCAATTTCTTAAAGGTCTTGAGACAAATCAATCATTGGAGAGCAGTGAGTGCAGTCTTTGGAGCCAATGATGAGGAGATTTGGAAAGCAAGTCTGTAGCAGAGTCAACCTCAGTGATGTTTGTAAAGTTTCTAAAAGGATTTCATTCTGAATGTTTAGCAGTAGTTTATGGTTCCTGTGTGTGTGCATATATGTGTAGCTGTACTTATATAGATATAAATACAGGTATTATTTTACAGCTGCTCGTAGAGGTCTTTTATATAACGAGAGCACAGATCGTCATACAATCTTGACTTTGAAGCTTTTTATCAACAAGTTTAGGCTTTTTAAACAAAGAAAACAGTGGGAATGGTGCAACTGGTAGCAGTGAGAGCAGTGTCTTAGCTCAGAAAAACACTTAGGATGGAAATAGGAGATCAGCATCAGTGAAAGATGGAGGGACCGCTCCCTCAGCTCAGTGCATCTGACTGAGGTGAGCACCACTCAGATGGTACAGCTCTGCTGCCAAGGTTCTGCTGTTCACTCTGAGTGTCGGACTGTGAGCTGTATCCCACTGAAATGCCACTTGGACTGAGGACTGAAAGCAGCAATGGTGTGCTGTCCTCCTAGGGCTGTCACAGGGTTCTGCAAGTTGGAACAGGCTGCCCAAGGAGGCTGTGGATGCCCCATCCCTGCAGGCACTCAAGGCCAGGCTGGATGTGGCTCTGGGCAACCTGGGCTGCTGGTTGGTGACCTGCACACAGCAGGGGATTGGAAGTGATGAGCATCGTGGGCCTTTGCAACCCAGGCCGTTCTGGGATTCTGTGAAATTCTGCAACAGTTTTGATCTACCTCCGCCAGGTTTGCATAGTTCATTTGATCACAGAGAGGATGGACATGGTGCCTCTCAACCTTTATTTTCATGGTGGATTACTCTGAAGGCTGCCTCAGCACTGAAGGCTCCAATTTGAGGGTATTTTCCTTTTCTACCTCTGACCCTTTTATTTTTTTTTCTATTCATCCAAAGCATCGTTATTCGATTGCTGCTTTTAGGAATAGATATTAAACTCCCCCTGGAAATGTAAGAGCGTTCAAAAATCATCTTAGAAATGCGCATACTTTGTTCTCTCATCTGCAAACACAATGTGTTATTTTGTTCTAATTCTCACTTCACTCCTACTAAGGAACAACTGAAGTACGACAGCTCCATGTTGCTATCAGTTTCACCCAGACTGGGTGCAAAGCCTTGCAGGAGCTGTTGTAGCAGGCGGAGGGGCTGCAGGAGCTGTGTGCATCCTCTGTGCAGTTCTTGGTCACAGCCCCGCTTGCAGAGACCACTGCCTGCTGCTGAGTGGCCTTTCTGTCGTCACGCAGTGCTGGGGCTGGGCTAAGAGTAAATGTGTGAGAGAGTGATGTTCTGACTTGCGTGAGTGGATGGCACACAGGATACTTGCACACTTCTTTACCTACTTTGGGTTTTTGTGGTCTCTGTGGAAATCAGGAAGGCTGCATCCATTCTCCTCATTTGTGTGACACCTCCATCTGCTTGCAGGAACGTGTCCTGGTCCGCATCCACGCAGCACTGTTGGTGCCAGCACACAGAATGCACAACACCGGTCTGACAGCCCTGGCTCTGACTTTTATCCACAGCCATGTGCCCTTTTGCTTCCATCCCTTACAACAGAGAAATTTCGGGTTTGTGATCCGCACGCAGAGCCCCAGTGGGAGACATGTTCAGGCAGAGCAGTCGTGTTGCTGCAGAGGAGCGGTGAGCCCTGGCCCATTAGTATGGCACTGCAGCAGCCCGAGACGCTCCGCTAACCTGCCCCAATTGTCGGTAATTACTGCTCTTCTGATTCATTTACTGATATTGGATTTATAAGACAGTTTGTCTATGGTTCCCATAATGAATTGTAAAGCGATGCCAATGCCTTTTGAAAAAGATGTGAGGTTACTAATTATATTTAGCCAGTGAATTGAAATTGCTAGTGTGTGTGTTTGGGAGCATTCTGGCAAGTTGCTTATTTGTGAGTAACAAGAAATGTGTTTTACTGGATTATTTATTTTTTTTGAATTACTTCATTACAAAGAGAAGTTGTTATAGGATGAAGTTGTGGTTAGGTTGGAAAGAAATGAACACGACAGCTGCACTGCAAGCACAGTGATTGGTATAGATTAGAGGAAATGAAAAATGATAGGATGCAGAGCAGCAATTCAACTTTTGACAGTTTTTATAATAAAAAATCAGCTCGTCTTACATTGGAAAGTCTCTGGTAAAATTTTTATAAGGTCTGGAGGGAAACCGAGTGGCATCCTGAAAAAGAATGGGAGGTTCCAGCTGATGTGGATGAGTGCAGCCGTGCCCTGAGGGCCTGCATGCCCTGCTGTGCTGGCAGTCTTGCAGTGAGCAGAATGCTGGAATGCCCTGGGTGAGGACGGATGGGACAGGGCTCAGCCTGCAGAGATGCACACGGAGAGCTGCTCTCAGGGCTGCTGTCATTCTCCCTGAAATTAATGCTGGGACCACGGGCATGGGGACTGTGAGCATTGGGCCTGCAGGCAGTGAGAGCCCAGGCACAGCAATCCCAAGCGGCAGTGCTGCGTTGTAAATTGACTTCCATAGGTAATTTCCAAGGTGTGTTTGGATGAAGCTGTTCAGTGCTGATCAAAGAGATCCTGGTAGAATTTTGATGCTGTGTATGGGGTATGGGTGGTAAGTCCATCTTCCGTGCTCACACAAAACAGCTCTCCTGCAGACCATGGGATTCAGCCGTCAGCATCACAGAGCAGAACAGCTTGCACCTCTTTGAACCTTAGCTTTGGTTCACTCGTAACCAGAGAGTGACTGAGGAATGAGTTGCGTGGTTTGAAATATTTGCTGAGTTATCCACATGGTGACGTTATGATTAAATCATAATGGGGAAGTAAAGAGTTAATCCAAATATACAAAACCACGTAGACTTTGCTAGATTGTGTTGTGCATCGTTAGGTAATAACCTTCAGTATTGCAGCTATCAGGTGCTGCCCAAACTGTTTACTACCACTGCCTTGTAAATGAATTGCTGCTGATTGAAAACACGTCATCTTTGTGTTACACGGGAACAACAGAAAGCTGCCCAGCAGAGAGCAGGGTTTGGGCCCAGCACAGCTCTTCCTTCTGGAGCTCGGCTCTGCAGCCCTGTGCTCACCATGCCCAGGTTCCTGCTGCTCTGCAGGCTCCCAGGGCTGTAACAGAAGCTCATTTTTTACACCTTTAAAATGAATCAAAATCCTTTTATCTCTGTACTGCCTTTAGATAGACCTGACAGTTCAAAAATACCTGAAATAATTCTCATTCTTACAAAGGCACAAGAATTTTAGGTTTGTTTTGTTCTTCTGTGGCTCCTTTAGCAATGTCCTGCTCACCTTCGGGTGGTGCAGTGAATGGCACCTTCCAAAGTGAAGGCCTGATTGGAAACATGAACTTGCTCAAGGCTTTACAAAAGGAAACGTCTGATTTAATTCTGTGCCAAACCATCAGTCTGCAAACTGGAAGCACACAAGGGATTGGTGGGAGGCAGAACCTGGGCTGCTTTCTGAGGGAAGGAGGTGATGGCAGCGGGGTGCGGTGGGACCTGCGTGCCCCCCTGCTCTGTGGGCATGGGTGGGTGTCCTACGGGGGACAGGTAACAGGCACACAGCAGGACGAGGTGCTCGGGGCTGCACTCACTGGCACGGCTGTTCCATTCAGCAGAGTGAGCCCCAAACCCTGCCAGCATCCGCCTGCAGTTCATTAGCAGCCATGTAAATGCAACTTGATTGCTTTTTTGTTTCGGTGCCAGAACATGCTTAGAACTGGCCCAAGCACGGGGCCATTATGCTAATAACATACACTAGAAGCTAATTTAAAAAACAAATAATATATCATTGACCATCCCATGGCACTTAAGCCTGGATTTGATCTCTTCCTTATCTTGTTGAGGGACTGATGTTTGGAGGCTGTTTGCTCTGGGCCACACAAACGTTGGCTTTCTCTGTTCTGGGACTGCAGGAGACGATCAGCTCACGTGTGGCTGTGTGCAGAGCTGGCTCATGTCTCAGTGCCTGCCTGCCAGCACTCCTCGTACTGCACAGCTCCTTCACTGGGATAATATTTAAGTTAAATTAGAGAATAATAAATTAGCCTTCGTACTTGATCTCAGGAGTGAGGATCAGCCAATTAGTGGACAGGATTGTCAGTGTAATCCTCCCAGAGCCGCTGTGACTGTAGTTCCAAGTGAGTGAGCTCTGAAGGTCTATCCCTGCTGCACTGTATTGTTTATTACATTTCTTTTTGTGGTGAATAATTGTTACTATTTATCGTAGCTATTTACTTGTACTGTGTAGGGCTGTGCAGACATTCACTCATCGCTTCCACTGGGCAGCACTGCCCATGTTTGGAGTACAGCCAAGCACTGCCTATGTCTGGAGTACAGCCAAGCATCCCCCATTCCTGTCATGGTGGCCAGAAGGAATTCCAAGCAGTTTCTTTCTCAGATACTTCTTGAAATGTGAGTTCACAGCTTTCTCACGTCTGTCCTGCTTTAGCAGAAGCTGATGCCTTGCAAAGCTGGGTCCTGTAGTGGGGCTTTGCACTGCTTGCTCTTGCTCCAGCCTCGTGACACCGAGGGAGGAAGTTTTGGAGCCTGGTGCACAGCATTGCTGCTAAAGACAGGAGCTCAGGGCTTCTGCTTGTCTGCATGTTAATACAAGGGGAAGACAGGCTGTCAAAGGGAAGAATTAAAAACAACTGTTGATGATCTTTGTTAGCAATCAGTACGTGTTGCTTTCTGTCAGATCTCCTTGTTCTGCAGACTTCCAGAGATGTGTTGGATCACTGGGACAGCAAACAGAAAAGCTGCGAGGGCTGCAGGCAGCAGTGTGACCCTGTACTGCCTCCACTGCTCTCCTTGTGTTCACAGGGTGGAATTCAGAAGGGCTGATGCTTTGGGCAGTGAGGATTTGTGTTTTGTGTGGGCACAGATGTGGATCCTTAAAACACGGAACCATAAAATCGTAGAATCGTTCAGGTTGGAAAAGCCCCCTGAGCGCCCCCAGCCCTCCTGCTGTGCCCTCTGCCCACATCCCTCAGTGCCACGTCCCACAGCTCTGAACACCCATCGCCCCCTGAGCAACTGTGCAGTGCTTGCTGCTCTTTGGAGCCTTACCTTTGGTTCTTGCTAAATAGCATAACTGTGAAACAACGCAGCAGCTTGTGATTAAAATGTTGGTCCGTGCTGTCAGAAAACCCTTTCCAGTCACTACAAGATATAAAATAGTCATTGCTTTTTTTTTTTTTTTTTTTGTAAAAAATCTTCATTTTATTCTTTTTCCAGGAAGAGGACCAAATGAATACTTTTTGCATAGGACATTTGCTTGTTTGTTGGCAGGTTTTTGCTGGTACAGTATTTGCTAAACGTTTCCAAAGAGCTAACTGTGGTTGTTCTGGCAATGTGTTAATCTCTTTAGCAAATCAATTTATTTTATTATAATGAAATTACTTAACTCTGAGCCTTGCAAGCCTTGCAGTGTTACTCTGTGGTAACTGACTGGTGATGAATGCAGCCCGGTGGCCCTGGGATGGAGGTGGTGCTGCCTGCACTGCGCACAGTGTTGGCATCTCGTATTTATTTCTACCAGCATTACGTGGTGTTAGCAAAGAACTGTCTGAAATTTCTATGCTCTGGAAGTCATTTGCAAATAGAACCAGTATGACTGTTTAGAAAATCAAAGGTGTAACACTGTGAGAAGGAAAAAACAAACGAATCAGAAGTATGAAGTTGTGCTTAATGGAAATCGTTGACACATTCTGGAGTGATGGGCTTCTTCCTGCCTTTTGCATTTTCCTACAAGCCCAGAACAGTGTGTGGCATTTGTGTCCCTCAGCTCTGCAGGTGACAAACCTGAGCAGTGCCCACAGCTCACCAATGGAGCAAAGCCCATCTGCTGTGACACGTTTGCATGGGTGCGGGTGAGCAGGCACACATCGCTTGGGTCACATCTTAACTCTTTAGCTTAGCACATTTCTCCAGTCATATCCTGCTGCTGGGATTTGTAACTTAAG
The DNA here is from genome assembly GCF_905368555.1 of Meleagris gallopavo. Lineage (NCBI taxonomy): Eukaryota > Metazoa > Chordata > Aves > Galliformes > Phasianidae > Meleagris > Meleagris gallopavo. Next base: position 28,850,341 of record NC_139413.1, on the reverse strand, counting down.
AAGGTTCAATATTCAGTGTGTTTAAATAGAAAATATACAGCTAACAGCTGCTGGAACTGTAACCTTTCTTCTCCTGTGCTGCTCCTTTTCACCTTTTGTTTTGAGATGCTCCCATTCAGAATGGTTTGCATTCAGCTCTCCTCCCCTTGCTCTAACAGTGTCAGTAACCTGGGCTGATACTCGCTGTCATTTTCCTCCTGTTTAGATTCTAAGTTACAAGAAAAACACTTTTCAATTCAGTATGATGTTTTAAATCTTGCAGAGTGACCCTAGCTGCAGTTTTTTGGGCAGTGAGGACGCACGAGCATAGTATGAATTAGTGGTGTGCTCAGCCTGCATTAGCAGGCTGCAGTAAGAGCTGGCGGTTCTGTTCATCCCCAGTCAGGAACAGCCCCTGTGCTCCCTAAATGCACCATTGCTGGTAGCTCCAGTCATTACCTGCACAAGGGTGATTAATCATTAGGTCCATGGGGCCTCAGTGGAGGCTTTTTCTGTGCCTCTTCATATCACCTTGTGCCCATCGTACCTTGCTGCTGCCAGCATGCTGCAGGGCTGGTGCAGAGCGTTGTGTTGTGCATCCTTGGCTTTGTGTTTAACAGGCTTTGGTGGACTTCTCTTCCATTAATTTGTCTAATTGCCTTTCGAATCCATTTGTGTGTTTGGCTTCCCCAGCATCCCGTGGTAATGAGTTCCACAGTTTAATTATATACGATGTGAAAAATACTTTCTTTTGTGTGTTTTGCACCTACTATCTAATTCTTTTCTGACAGCCCTTTGTTTCTGCGCTCCGAGGAACAACAAATAGCTGCTCACCTCTCCTCACTTCTGCTGCCACACGTGGTTTCCTGCACACCTTCTCCAGGCTGAAGCGTGCTGCGTTCCCCCTTCCTCTGAGCAGAATGCTTCCAGGCAGCTCACCATCCTTGGTGCAGCTCTTTTACCTTCCTGGGTCTCCTAAATCCCGTGCTGTCACCCCCAATGGTGCTGTGCAGTGGTGCAGTGTGCTTTGGAGCAGCTCCTCCCATCTCTGTGCTGCCCTGCGCCCGCTGAGCGCTGTGCTGATGCCTGGAGCTGCAGCTGCACATAGGCAAAAGTACAGCTCTCTCTGTCATGAGGAGTACAAGGGATGCCATTTGTTAAGCAGAAATTGATCGCTTCAGATGGCAAAGAAATTCAGATCAGGGTTCCTGCAAGGACTGGATGTTACCCTTCACATGCAGCAGCTGTAGTCTATTAAGCATCCCAGCATGGAGGTGCTGCGCACCTTGCAGACGGTTCGGTGCAGAGAGAGGAGGGGCACTCTTACAGCTGATAGATACCGCAGGAAGATCACAGGCAGCCCCAGTGGCTCCGTGCTTCCCTGCACGGCTCTGCAACCCCGGGCAGCTGGCTGGGGCGGTGCAGGAGCGGAACCCCCACGTCTCCCAGCTGGGTCTCTGTGTCCAGGAAAGGCTTTCAGCACAGTGACATTCAGCCTTGACTATTTTCTGAGAGGTGCCAACATTTCTGGATGCTTCTTTCACTTGATGAACTTTGTGCGTAACGGTAATTGTGAGTTTGGCTGAAAACTTCCGTCAGGTTAATGAGACACCGAGAGCTGCAATTCGTTATTTCAACTCAAGTGCCTTTTAGCTCGTTTCTTCTTTTACTTTTTTTCCTTTTGCTCATCTCATGCATCTGCAGATGCTCTCCATTCCCCTCCCTGTCCCAGCTCAGCTCTGTGCAGGTACTGCATGCAGCAGAACCGCTGGCTCTGGGCCGTGCACAGCCCTGCTTCTGTGCTTGCCGGTTTGCTCTGACACAGCACGTGTGCATCTCAGCTCTTCTGCAAGCAAAGAGTTAACTGCATGAATTCCTATTGACAGCTGTAAACAAAAGGTTTATTTAATCAAGTCCAACAGCCAACCTATCCCCACCATGCCCGCTGAGCCGTGTGCCACATCTCCATGTTTTCCTACTTCCAGGCTTAGGATTTTCCTACTTAAAATATAGGAGATGCTTTCCTTGCCCTGCTCCCACAGAGGGACAGAGTGTCCTTCTGCACTGCTCTTAATCTCTATTTTAATCCTTGGTTACAGCATGATCCTAATGAGATCAGAGACTTGAGATGGTTTTGTGCTACATTATTTAACATACAAGACAACTTCTGTAACCATGGTTTCCTCTGGGTGCCTTTTTCACCAGAGCAGGAGCTGTTTCAATAGGGATAAATACATTTGTCAGGAAATTCTGATAAAGCCTGAATCCGATCTTGCTTATATTGGTGCAAAAGCAGCCAATCTCTATTAACAGAGCCCACGGGCTGTCTGTACACCGGTGCCATCTGCAGCAGTCAGATCCACAATGAGGGCACCGGCACTGCAGCCCCATGCTTTGTGCTTCTGCCCCAGGCTGCTCCTTCTCTGGGGACTGTGCTCTGCACCTCTCCTCTGCTGCTTAATGGACCTGCCAGCTTCACGTTTAGTGCAGGTTTTTGCAATCATGAACCATATTTTTGCAACCACTTCTGGGCAATACAGAAACACTTTGTTTTGCTTTGCTACGGCAGAGAAGAAAAGCACTTCAACTTCTTCCATTCCAAATTTGAGATCAAGACATACCGAAGCAGTACTTTACTTGGGGTTTAGATGTTTGCATACAGTTTGTGTGGCATAACACAGTGCCTGATTTCAGAGAGATCTCCAGTATGTGCATCTTCAGCTAGGGAAAGAAATACTGGTGAAAATGGTGACACCAAAAGCAACTGCCCACCCACCAACTGAATCATAGAATGGAATCATAAAATGGTTTGGGTTGGAAGGGACTTTTAAGATCATCCAGTCCCAACCTTTGCTGTAGGCAGGGACACCTCCCTCTAAACCAGGCTGCTCACAGCCCCATCCAGCCTGGCCTTGAATGATTCCAAGGAGGGGGCATCCACAACTGCTCCATCTGTAAGCAGGAGCTGGGAAACCAACACGGGCAGGAAGGCCGTGTGCTGCCCTTTGGGTTTCCACGGATAGCATTGGCGCCTTGGAAAGTTCTAAAAGCTTTGTGTGACCATCCTCAAACTTTACTTCTTTCACATCAGTCTTTCTGTAGAAAAGCTTTTTAAATTGGGTCTCTAGGAATTGCACCAAAAATCTCCCAAGGCCCCTGGAGATTTTGGGACTGCTATTGGCCTGCAGCTCTCCATGTGAGGTGTTAATTTCTTTGTAGTTCAGCATCGTTTAAGAAAAGCAACAGTTCTGGGATAGTTACAGCAGATATTTTCTGAAGATGAAAATGTCTGACAGAGACTGATGGTCCATATGTCTGACAGTTTTCTACTCCTAAAGCATATATTTGAAGAAGAGAACATGGCAGGTCTGGCCAGGTCTGCCAGGTGCTGTACTGTTTGCTAATGGGTCTCCCATCCCAGACCTGTCAGCCCAGTACTGGGCCATGTTCCTACACTCACATCCCACGTGCAGCCTGGGGCTCCCCATTGCATTTCTTCCACCCTTCCCAGGGCTGCCCTGTCCCCTTTCCCTGTCTTGTGCCATCGCCATCACTGGGTGAGCTCTGTGCTGTTAATTGTAGCAGACCTCAAAATGTGCTTGGAAATCTCCATCGCTGGATCTCTGTTGTTGTCGTGGTTTCAGGAGTCGTCTCCTTGCAAAGACACCTTTCCTCAAGTGCTCTCAGGTGCTTTTTCAGGTCATCACATTCTATCGGCCCGTTCTCACGACAGATTCAGTAAAGCCTGACACATCCATTTCAGATAGCAAATGGTAGGAGTGCTTTTATCGGTGTGATCTCACCTTTTCTTGGTAGCCCATCCAAATATACATAACAACTTTGTTACCATGACATTCTTATCTCTGCTCATAAAAAGTAAGAAGAAACACGGATAACCTGGAAAAGAAGTTGAGATAGGACAAAAACATCAGGAATAATAAGCTGGAGGACTTAAGGTGCTCAACTTGAGCAAAGCAAACCAAACTGCAGAGAGGAGTGCATGGCACACGCTGAGCTCTGCAGGAGCCAGTGGGCAGCGGTGGGCTCTGCCTGCAGGGAGGTTTCCATGGGGCTGGGTGTGTGGGAGCTGTGCTTGTGCTGCTGGAGGTGGGTTCGGTTCCCTCACCTCGTGGCAGTGTTTGTGTTACTACCCGATTTCTATTATTCTGTTAGCATCTGAAGAAGCGCTTACACATGCAGAAATCAAAACAGATCTTCAAGCGGACGAAGCCAGCAACTATTTTTTCCTGGTGATCAGAGCCAATTAAAAAGTTAGTTGCATGTATTGCTGCACGTCCATACAAAGAAGAAAAGCTAAAGTACCTTTAAAATCTATTTCAGTCTCAGTGCGTGCATTATACCAATTCACTACAAAACCTTTTGGTTAATTCGCTTTATCCTCAAAGGCTTATTTCTTTACAGTTATAATTAAATTTCACTTTGTATATGACATTCATTAATATATTTCTTTAAAAGCATTTATAACGTGTTGTCCTTATCCACGTTACAATTAGGAATGTTACCATGGTTTGCATCTCAGTAAGCAGCCACACACCCCGGGTAGCACTGCAGAGGTCCTGAACCCCTCGGCCCCGTCTCAGCATCTTCTTTCCTTCCACCCCACTGCATGGTGCATTGCTGGCTCTGCTGCACAGCTCCTGCACTGGGTCCTGTGCTGGTGGGGAGTTCAGATAACAGCTGTAGTGGCAGCTCCTTCATTTCCTGCAACTTGTAGGATCCTGCTTTAGCGGGGGTTGGACTCGATGAGCTCCGTACGTCCCTTCCAATGCTATGACTGTGACTGTGAATTCCTCAGGGCCGTGACTTAGCAGAGGGTTGATAGAGTTAGGGTAGCTTGATTAGGTTGCAGTTGGACTTGATGGTCTTTAAGGTCTTTTCCAACCTGAGGAATTCTTTGATTCTATGATTCCTTTCTTTCTCACTTGTCCCAGCAGGTTGCTGTGCTGTGAGGGTTTACCCTGCACTGCCTGGGTGCACCACATGCAGGAGGAGCCATCCCAGGGCAGTCCTGTTTTAAAGCAGCCTCACTCCGTTGTCACTTCTGATTACACGAGCATATAAACGAGTACCAGTGCTGTGTTAGACACATGAATTGCCTTAGGTTGCAATGCAGGAAATAATTTAATTCCAACAGTGGCATCAATTTGATCGGTGCTCTAAATGGACATTCAATTTAGTGTCTTTTCTGACATGGAATAATTATGCTAGCCATTAGAGAAGAGATGCCAGCGTGTGTCTGCACCAAACGGGCAGCCTGGGGCACAGTGTGGGGGTGCTGCCATCCCCCTGGCTGTACCAACCCCCACCTCTTCCCAGGGCCACCCCCTTATCGTTGCCTGACCCCAGTCAGTGCCGAGTCATGAGTGGTTTCCATTTGTATTGATGTCAGAAAGTTCTTCCATTCTGAAGGAGTGAGAATGCTATTACATCCTTAACATTCTCTGGTCCTGTAATAAGGTGTTTAGTAGCAAATGAGTGTTGGCAGCAGCAATGATGTGAATTGTATTGTTGTGCAATTCCAGCTGTGTCCTGCCTCTGAGTGCGTTCTGTTCTCCTCAAAACTGCTAAACACGGAGTTCTTTTTGACCTTGGCCTTCCTGCTTAGTGATGGATGTATCATTTTAAGCTAATTTTGTTAGCTAGCCTTTTCCTTCTTTTCTGTAGTTTGATACTTGGAAATTAGGCATTCCGTTTTTGCAGAAAGGAATTCGTTAAACCAAAAAAGAGAGATCAGAATCCTGACTGCCTGAATTCCACATACCTCCATGGCTGTCATTTCTGTATTTATAGCAGTGAGGCTATGGCAGCGTCTGTGAAAGGACTTGGATTTTCAGGTTTGAAGAAGTTGAGGTTGTGTAGTTCTCATTGAAGGAAAAAATTTGTGGAGATATTTTCAGTTATTTGCTGTGTTTTAGGTCAGTGGTGTTGAGCAAGTCTGGCTGACTTCACCTGCTGCTGAGGAGTTCAGGAGGTGCATGGGAGCAGTCAGTGGCTGTCTTTGCAGCTTGATGGCTTGGAATGTTGTTTGCCTCTCTGTAGCTTGATATTCCTTCTTAAAGAACTGGGGCTTTTCCAAGATCTATGAATACTAATATAATTTTATTGTTGTGCCCAATGTTCACCTGATCTGAATATTAAAGTGGAGTGAAGGATATTTGCTTAACGTGACTACAGCAGAAAGGCAGGGGCTGCAGTGCCAAGGGCAGCACTGCCAGACAAGGCTCAGCCCTCACCCCAACCTCCTGCCAGAAGCCGTGAGGAGCCACGAGGTCTCCCTTGAGCCTCCTCTGCCCCAGATGAACACAGCAGGTCTCTCAGCCTCTCCCCACAGCTCTGTGCTCCAGACCCCTTGCAGCATCGCTGCCCCTCTCTGGACATTCCAGGGCCTCTCTGTCTTTTTTTGGTAGTAGCAGAGCAGGATTGAGTTGTTTTAATACATCCCTCAAGTGGCAAATTGCTCCAGCATCTCTGTGAGCAGCCCCACTCTCAGTCCGGCTGCCCCACAGGCAGACCAATGAATGATGCCAGGGTGCTGATGTGCACGGAGACGTGGGCTCGCTGCTCGGGTATTGGAATGCATTGCTCTGTTAAAGCAGCAAAGTCGGTGTGGTCAGACTTTGTGTTAACACTGATGGGTGACAGCTCAGTAATTGTCATATTTAACAAGCAAGCAGTGCCTGTGTTCCTGCTGGGAACGGAGCATTTCACACACCTTAGCACCGCGCTTTGGTCCAGTGGGTCCAGTTGTGCATCACTCCGTGCCATTCCCGGTAACCCAGGAAATGCTGCCTGGAAAGCTGCTCATTAGAAACTCAGTATGGAGACGTCTGGCTCGCCTTGCTAATAAAACGTTCCAGTAAATATGTGCTTTAACCTCGAGTGCGTATTTGATAGCTTAAAGTCTTTAATAGCTTTGTGGCACCGCTTGCTGAGAGGTGTTAGTTTATGTCACAGCGCTCAGGTCAGAGGGATTCACTCCTAAGACTGAGCAAAGAAATATGAGCGCACCACTGGCGAGAATTCACTTCAATTGACAGTTTTATTTAGAATGAAACTGATCACTGCCATTTAATATCGTGTACAGGTGCTTAAAGTCTTGGTGCTGGGGGACGTATTGCTCAGCTGTTGGTGTGGCTGTGCCCGCGGGAGGAGCCGTCCTGCCTCTGCTTTTTGTTGCTGTTATTTTTCCTTCCGGATTTTGTTTTGTTTTTTCTCTTACCTCTCATCAAACCCCCACTTTTATAAAGCTTTTCCCCAGACTTTTTTGTTATTTTCTCCTCCGGTGCATTAAGATGCAATTATGTACTTTGCCTAATTGCTAGTTACTTAATGTCAAAATGCATAATGTGTCTGAAATGTCCTCAGTTTTTCTCTGTCAAAATCATCTGTAGCTCAGGAAGAAGAGGCGGCGATTAAGGTTATGTCTTGTCAAGAATTTACCTGAAAAGCTGTTTTTTCTTCCCGTGGAACATGGATCACGTTTTTGGTTGTGGTGCTGTGAGTACGAGCATCCAAGTGCATAACCTGCTTCTATCACATATTCAGAGCTCTTGGGGGACATTATGTGTAGGATTTATTTACTCAGAATTATAAATTCCTATTTGGTTTGGCACATTTTTATGGGCTGATAGAGCTGGAATCGTTTAGCGGCTAATGTGACTGGACAGAGGCAAGTGCCAGATAGCATTAGGAAAATGGAAATCTCTGCTCACAGCTGAACGTACCCTTTCGTAGACACTGAATGTGTTTGCATATTTTATTTCAAATCTGTGTGTGGTAAGGGGAAAACGGTTAAAATTAATAAATGGCATAATTAATGGCAGAAATAATAGTGGTACACCTGGTTGCCTACTGGAAATATGTTTTCTTCTAAAAATGAGCTTTGTGCAGCTCACCCAGGAAGGCTGCTGTGTTTTTGTGTAGGAGCTGTTAAGGCACTCCATGTGTAGCTCATAAACAATGAAGTGAGCACTGGGGAAGAAGTGGGGTTGGCAGTGGGGATGGGGCCCAGGATGAGCGGCCCCGCATTTTGTAGCATGCCTCAATTATGCAAGAACAGAGATGTTCTTTATAGAGATCAGTGCATGCGCTCAGGCAGGAGCTAGTTAAAACAACCACAAAACCAGAAATATCTTAATCTCTTCAGCCCTGCTGCCCCCCATGACCCCTCCCCATGCTGGAGCTCTCTGCTTGCCTTTCCCCTCTGGCACTTGATCCCCCCTCCTTGCCCTGTTCTCCTTTCCGCACCCTTCCCAACTGTTCCCATCCTTTCCCATTAAACATGCCCCATTGCTCTCCATTCTGACCGGGCATGTGCAGCCAGCGGGGCACATTTCACTGTGCTGTGTTTTGTCAACTTGAAGCACAAAAATATTGATGTTTACAGAGCTTGTTCTGAGAATCAATACTGCACGAGGCAGAGCAGAGCAGCTCTGTGTTGTGAAGCCAGCACTGCCAGCCTGAGGGCTGATGGAGTATTGCTCAACCGGGGGCAAACAAGCCCCAGGCAGTCCCAAACCCACTGTGCTCCGTCCCTGGTGGCTCATCCGTGTCCATCCAGAATGGAGGTGATGAGAGCTCAGTGTGAGAGCACTGCCATACCAGGGTGCTGCCTCTACTCCTGCTTGCAGAGATGAGCTGTTATGGAGAAAGCTCTTCTCCACCTTTGGCCAGTGCTTTGGGATGTATCGCCCTCAGTTCAATCTTCCTCTGTACATATTCTCTTGGGATATTGGCTGTCTGGTAACACATGCAGAAGGAAACCGGGAAGGGAATGAGCTCAGGGGTGACACTGATGGCTGCTGCCTCTTTGCTTGGGAGCATGAGGTCTTCCAGTGCTCCTGGCTGGAAGTCAGGCCCCCCTGGCATGGGGTCTGCCCATGGCCAGGGCACTGCGGGTGTTACCTTCACCAGCGGTGTCCGGGCCGAGCTGCTGCAATTAGCCACCCTAACGAAATACAGCAGTGAGACCGAGCTCGCGTTGTGTAATTATCATGTATGAAATAGCTTCAGAATGAATCCTTTGGGGATCTTTCTTGAATCTTAGCAGCATTTTTAAAGCAATTTCTAATTTAAGGACTCTGCTTTCAAAAACATTCTTTGTACATGCCAGAGGGAAAAAGCCAGCAATAAAAAAACTGAGTTGATACCAATGCAAATTCCCCATGAATTTCACAGCTTTGTGAACCTCTAAGGTCTTAAACGCCTTTGGAACCCCTTGATCCTGGTTTCTTGGCAAATTGTAGTCAATATCTTGTGAATTTCTGTTCCCCTAAGCACTGGTTTGCCATCTATAAGCACGATGGCACCAACATACTTTCCTTCGGAACTAAAATATTTTATCACTTCCATTCCTTGAAAATATTTTGACGCTTTCAGTAGAACGTGAGGTTTGGTGCTTAAGCCAAACTTTGGTCAAAACAGTAAATATATATACGTATTTCTTCCACTGAGAGTGGCAGTGCAGCCAGTACCAGCCACAGGGACACAGCAGAGGTCCTGCTGAGGTTGGAACTTCATTTCTGACTTTGGTGATGCCTTTTTTTGCTCATTTATTTGAAGCAAAGGCTTCACGACGGAAGCTAAGAATTCACATGCACAGTGATTCATTCATTTTTTTATCCATATGGGAAAAGGTTAACTGTTGATGAGATGTGCTTTTTTTTTTTTTTTTTTTTTTTTTTTTTGTTCTATCACATCTTTGAATTTAGAAGGGGAGAAATAGCCTGGCCTCTGAGCAAACCATTAATAATCGCTAGTATCACAGTATATGTAAAATTCAACTGTGATAATTTGCTAAGTAAGTCCATATTTCTCCACTTGAAGCAGCCTTAGGGAAGCTATAACTAAGACATCATTTTTTTTCCTAATTTCTCTCAGAAGTCTATATTCAGGGCTAGGTACTTCTTGCTCATTCAAGACATTTTACAGAAATTGGATGAAAGCGCTCTAGCCACACTTTTCAGTCTACGCTATAAAAATATGATTTATATAAAACCCTTCCCTGAGGAATCGAGTCTTAAAGTAAGAGGAATGTGTGCATCCTATCTTTCTTTGTGGGCTGGATGCTGTTAACACAGGAGTGCAGGGGATGTGGGCACTGCCCTCAGCCCCAGGGCTGCTCTCATCTACGCAGGGTTACGGGAGGATCCTTGGCGTGCTCCTGTGCGGCACTGCGGAGCGCGTAATTTGAGTAATAATTATGGATTCTAAATGTCATGGAAAAAAGCACTCAAAATGTAGATAGCGGTTAAGCACTATAAAATGCTACTGTACATTTGGAAATGGCTTCTCTGGTTTGTTTAAATCTCCTCCTTTTTGGATCTGTTCTGTTCTTTTCTGTTCTACTCCACTCTACACTGCTCCATTCCATTCCTTTGTGTTTGTTTTTTCTGATAAATGGCCGTAGTGGAAATGATGGAGATAGCTTCTAACTCCTGCAAGGTGTTATTCGCATCATTCCCTGTCACTGGTCATTCAGTGCTGCTGATGAAGGATTGCTGGGATTTTTGCACTTGCTGGGAATATTTGCTTTGAGTTCATAGAGTTGCAGTTCCACAGCAGTAAGGAGTGCAGGTTGGATGTGAGCGAGCATAATACAATACAGCAAAAGCAATTTGAGAGGTTGTGGTTGTTTTCTTTGTTTTCCCTTTTCCTCTGCTGATCTTTGAGTCCTGACAGAGAAGAGAAAGCGATGGAAGTGTGTCTCAGTGTGAGCTAACGTGGCTTTACCCACAGGTCATGCTATGCCCTGATGTGTCCTGATGTCATCCTTGGATATCGTGGAGGAATCCAGAGGCATCACATGAGATCAGAAGGACATTTCAACAACCAGGTCTTCTTCCTCAGGAGACATTTGCTTGCTCTGCCTTCTATGTGCTCCAGGCAGATGCCCACACCAAGGAGAGCTTGCTTGGCCCAGCAGAACTCTGTGCTCTGCCTCTGGCCTTCCCACAGCAGCACCTCTGGGGCCAGGGAGCTGCCCAGTGTGAGTAGCCAGCAGGGCAGGATCTGTATGGGAACTGCTGCGTGGTGAGCTGAGGTGGGTCTGGCAGGGTACTGTGCAGCTGCCCTGGGAGGGGAGAATCCATCGCTCCCTTTGGCTTGAAAGGGCTTTTAATCTGAGAGGCAGGCAGGCAAGACTGCAATCTTAGTGGGAACGGTGACAGGAGGAAATAAAGTTTTGTGACATTTTAGGTAAGGAAGTTTGACATTTGTACAATTTTATGCAGAGAAAAGTTTTTGATGTGCCAGTGGTATTTGAGAAATTGTTGAATTGCCTTTTTAATTATTTGTCAAGGGCACCTAGAGTCTTGGAAATGTATTATTTTATGTTTTATAGGTTGGAATCTAAATAAATAAATGTTGTTGAGAGCTCAAATGACTGCGTGCACAGTGTGCAACAGCAGTTAAAATGCTTTGGTGCATTAAAAGTATGGAATGTATTACAGCAGCACGTTGAACAATGGCACAGCTCATCTGGAGCCACGCAGCCAATTTTGTTTGCCTACCCTAAGCTATAATTAAGATTGACAAGGTTATCCAGAGCAGGAGGATAAATATTACAGAAATTTTTGATATGTTGACACATGACTGAAGTACCGTAAAAATTAAATTTCTGGACAACAGATGCAAACACAACTATGACAAGGTTACTGCTGGAACCTTGGGATACCAGTGAAGGAGTTCTGAAGGGCTGCAGGGCTGCTTTCTGCCCAGGGCTGTGGGGGCTTTAGTCGCAGTTCTCACCTGTGAAGAACACTTTTAGGTTAAAAATGCCCATGTGATGAGCATTACTGTTGTGTGTAGCTTGGTTGGCAGCTGCCTCAGTGCCCACAGAGCAGTGCACAGTGGTATGGCTACGCCTGCACCGTGTGTGGGGCTCAGTGCATGGCTGTGGGCATGATTTGGCTGCAGTTCCCTTTGTAAGTGAAGCTGCTCTCCCCCCCTGCTCCCACCTGTCTGTAACTTTGCTGCTGCTTCGCTTTTTCTGACCATAGCCAGCATCACACACGACATATTTCATTCCTCTTTCCCCTGGGGCTAACCACCTACATCCTATTTAAGATCTATTTTCAGCTCGCTCTAGCAATTAACATGCAGTATTGGAATAAGTCTGGCCAGCAAAATTATCGGGTCATTCCACTGAAATGCCCATTATAGATAAACATGCAATCAGGCATCTGTGGCCGTGCACAAAGTCAGCCCTCCATTATCCCCCCATACACGGATAGCCATAAACGTGTTTCTATACACACAAACAAAATTTGTATTAAAAATACTGGAAATAATTAAGTCTCACTCTTCCCTGGGTATAAACACAGAGTTTCACTGCAGTTAATTGGAGCTGAGTATGTGTAACAGTTGAAAGCTGGGTCATTATGTTTCACAATGGTCTGCAAATATGTAATTTATGTGCAATTATGTAGGTAAATTCTCTGTCTTCTATTAACAAAAACAAGAAGCAAAGGCCAAGCATGCTTACTTTTAAAAGCTGTGAGGTTCCCCTTCCCTGCTCCCTTGGCGGGTGGTTCCATCCCTCGGAGCCACAAACAGCGGTCTCTGTGATCAGACCCATCACTTTTATTCCCACGACTTATCTGAGCTCATTGTCGCTGTGTCGGTGCCCATCAGCGCGACAGGATGTGGCCCTGGGTGTCACCTGGGGGCTTCGGTGCTGCTCCATGCCCACCAGCTCCTGCAGCAGCACAGCCAGCTCTCCATCACCTCACGCCTCATCCAACTCAGGGGCAGAACACAGCAGCTTCTGAAATTTGATGATTCTGTCAATATTCTGAGTTTCGTGCCTGGAGTGTCTTCCAGTCCTTCATGAGTTTGCTTAGAAAGCCCTCCCTGTGATGGGGCCAGGCTCTGGGGCAGTGGCATTGCTCATCTGGTGGTTGGAGAAGTCAAGCGAGCTCGGCCATTTGCAGATGGCAATCTCTTTGATAGTAGGATTCATGTAAGATGTATCACTATAAGAAAAAGTAGAACATATTGAAGATACATCTACCTCACAGCAGTGAGAGGAATAATGGTGTTGGTATCTGAAAAATACCATCTGTCATTAAAATTTATACAGTTAATGAAAATAAATAGCATTTCTTGCAGTAAGGGATGGGTTTGGTCCATTTCTTGGTGTTTTCTGTTCCTTGTAGGCAAACAAATAAACAAACAAGCAAACATGGGGTTTGCATGGAGGTACCTCGGGGTCTCGCACAGCAGGAGCTGTGAGCTGGGTGCAGGGATGGCCTGGCTTTGGATTTGTCCTGTGCCCAGCCCTGAGACAGCCTCTGTTCATACATTCTTAATGGGTCAGCAAATTCCTGTTAATTACCTTTCCTGTGTTATAGATCAGACTAAATTATTGATGTTTGCCTAGTTGTTGGAAAAAAAAAAAGAAAAAAAGCAATACTTTAACACCTTATGCTGAGGATGTGACTGTGCAAAAAAGAGGTTAATGCCTAAGTGTGTTCTTTAGAAAGTGTTTTCCTTTGTTATGCCGGAATTGCAGATAGTATTTATGAGAAACCAGTTGATTAATCTCAGATATTTGTTGCTCTCAAAGATTAATAACCTCATCTGAGCCGTGCTATTTGTGGTGCAAATGTGTATTTTAAACAATACTGAGAAGATGTAGAGCCAACATCCTGCAGCCATCCCAGCTCACCACCCCAGGCTGACCGCGTTCCTCCCATTGCTGCAGCACATCCTTAAGCCCATGCAGCTGGTTCCTCTTGCAGCCTGCAGCAGTACCAGCAGCACCACATACAGCTGTGATACCGCCTGTGGGGATCAGCCTTTTTTCCCTGCTTCCTCGATGAATTGCTAGAGAAAGGTCTTTGACCCTAATTCTCCTATGAAGATATATCTGGGAGGTTGCTTTTATTGGGGTGAACTCTCTGGTCCCAGCCAGCACTTGCCGAGGCCGAGCAGCCGAGGGCTCCCCTGGAGGAGGAGCTGCTGTGCGGGGTGATGTTAGAGCTCCGACTTGGAGCACACCTGAGGGCAGTGCTGCTCATCGCTCCGCACCTCTCTGAGCACTTTTATGGTACGTGAGGTGGCTGCTGCATTAATAACACAGCAGATAAAGGAAGCCCAGGAAGCTAAAAATGGCACGGAGTGGGCGGGCAGCTGGAGCCGTTCTGGCGAGCGGCGTTCCCTGTGTTTGTCTGGGCAGGAGCAGGGAAGGTGGATTAGCAATCAGAGGCAATGTAGCTGTTTTTAATGAAGTCAGGCTTCACAAATGTCATGGTGAGGTCCCACATGGACTTTCAATTATTCCTGCCCACAACACAGTCAGGTTTTCTGCTTGTTTGGGTGTTGTTGTTTTTTTTTTTCTTCTTCCCAGAAGTCTGAATTCAGTTCAGTTCCTTCCAGATATACTTAATCAAAAACCACATGGTTGTTCTTCATGCTGGAAGGCTGCCAGGCTCCGTGGGGCCATCACCCACTGCCATTCCTCCTTCCCTCTCTGCTCAACGGTTCTTGTTGGGCTCAGGGAGTTAAAGAACAAAACATATTTAATCCATTAATTTAAATAAACATTCATAAATACATGTGTAGGTTCATGTGTGGGATGAATTTCAAACAAGATAGGGCTGCTGCATAGCTCTTTCCAGTGAAGTGTTCCCATTTCTACTCTGGGACACTTGAAGACCAAGGGAGAGAGACCAGAATTGGGTTGGCTGGCTGGGCAGCCACTGCAGGAACACGGCATCTGGCTGCACAGCTGGCACGGCTGCATTACTGGCACGGCTGCATAACTGGCACGGCTGCATAACTGGCACAGCTGGCACGGCTGGGTGGAGCACTGCTTTCTGTGGGGACTCCTCATGCTGCTCAGTAGTTGCCTCCCGCCATGTGCAGCATGTTGTCCTGCTGTGTTTGGGCTTGGCCATGACTGGTTATAACTTCAATTTAGCCTCCTGAGAAGGTGCCGGAATCACTGTTTTTATATAATGACCGTGCAGCAATGCACATATAGAGCGATGCGGTTACCAATTCGGTTATCGTTCGATATGTGCGCAGGTGTACATAACGATCTGGATACGTACACTGGGTGGTCGTGCAGTGTTCTATGCTGTGTTTTGTGCTGTGCGGTGCAAAACCCAATTGCTTGGGGTGGAGAAGGGCAAAATTCCACTGACCGGTCTGGTTGTTCACTGGGTGATTTTTGGTGCCACCTGTGCCGGCGGGACGGGGATGTGCCCAGTGTGGTTGGTAATACTTCTAATTCTAGTTCTTCGACTGTTTATAAAGCAAGTGCATGCACAGCTGTTCTCTGACCAACGCTGATTTTACGAGTCAAAACCATGCATTAAGGCTCATTTAATGTCAAAACATACAGAGATTTGTTTGCAGCTGTTCTATAGAAATATGATTTTTAATGCACCGTGAATGCTTTGTAGTGTGTTACCTCACCTGTTAATACACTCTACATTTTAATATACCACATATAGAGTTTATCAATAATTGATTCAGTTTTGAAAAGTCTATTTGTTCCGTGACACTGGAGATGTGAAATAGTTAGCTTTCAAACAACGTGGTTCTGTCATTCCGCCTCTTTTACAAGTAAAATATCAGCTAACATATTTTGAACATGAATAAGACGGCTGGATATTTTTTCAAAGGGAAAAAATAAAGTGAAAAGAAAAAAGGAATTCCCACTAGTTATTACTTAAAAGCCTGTTTATGGGTAATGTGCTAAAGGAAACTACGCAAGAACATTTCATTCCTACACAAAGGTTATGCAAATGTTGTCAGGTTGCATCAAACTTTGCCTGGGAGCACTCGTGCAAGCTGCAGTCATCTCCAAACAGATTCAAATGACACAAAGGATTTCTCAGGACTTACACAAATATTTGCACGTAGGTACTCACCGGATCGCTGGATGGCTTTGGGGAGAGTTTGTGCATCCTTCTTCTGTGTACTCTAGTCAGTTGTTTATTTCTCCAGAAAAGAAGACCTGTAGCGAGAAATGCCTTTTTTAGCATCCCAAATGAGTGCATTTAATTTCTGTGGCTTTTCATGACCTGTGGGATCACTGCCTAACCCGAGCCATGGCTACGCTGCACGATAAGTGTCAGCCCAAGGGCCTGATTCTGCGCAGGGACATCAGGCAGGCATCAGATATTGCCTGGACAATTGTCCGTGCTGTCATAGGTTGGGGTGAGGTCTTGGCCATGCTGAGGTCAACCAGGAGCATAGAAAGAAAGCTGCCATGTTTGCACTTCATTGCCACATCGTGGCTGCATGGTGGCCGCAGCATGGCCACTAAGTTAAAGACAGGGAAACAGAGTTTTGGATTACCCAGGTTTTTCTTCCATAAAAGCTAGAAGGCAAAGCTAGAAGGCCAAGCATTAGGTGAAACTATAATTTGTTCAGATTTATTATCTTCCAGCGACTTCAAAGCCTTTTTTTGCTATAATTTGCCATGCTAAAAGCACACACTTTTCTGAATCTTATTCATTATCGTAGAAGACAAATGATTTGTTTAAATTTTAAATGTGAACGATAGGGAAGAAGATATGGGATATATCTTGTAAGAGATGAGAATTCAAACACACCTGAGCCCACCTGAGCTTGGGGTTCTCTGGGGCACTGGAATGCATGAGCCTTACCAGCCTCACCTCCCTCCTCTGAGCACAGAGCTCATCCTCCCCTCCAGAGAGCTCCTTTACAGCACAGGGTTGCAGCACAATTGGATTTCCCTGATTTTTATTTACTAAGATTCTAAACAGCAGTATATCAGCAGACTAAATGTTCTGAGAGGGAAGCACAGATGGAACCATGTACCGGCCCTGATAGCAGTCACATGAATTACTTGGTTATTAGTTTGGGTGAAAAATTCTATTTTATAGGAGCCTCTGAGATTTTAAACTTTAGTTTCCTTTTGCGGTGGGATGAAAATAATTTCTCAGGTACTTCCACTGAAGTGGAACTGGTGGAATGGACTCTTCTGCTCGTTGCCCTTTCCCAACATAGCAGAGGGTGTCTGTGAGCGCTGCATTTTCACGAGGGCCGGTGTCCAGAATCAGTGCTGTGCTGAGGAGCTGAGGACACATTTTCTGCACAGAGCACACAAACCACCCAGGGATGTGGACGTTTGCTTTGCTCCCGTGTGCTGTGAGCAGCTCTGCAGCATCAGTGTGACAGCGGTGAGGCCATGCATGCACACTGTGCTGGCTACTTGTTTCCCAACTTCCGTCTCTGCTATAAAAAGATTCGCAGTACCCCAATAATAAATGCATTCATCACCACATCTTCTGTAATCACTGCAGTTCCTGAGCCGCTATTTGGCACTCATTAGCTGAAACTCCCATTCACCTGTAATTTATGAGAAGCATACAATTATGTGTTATCACTACTTCAAGTGATTACTACACTGTATGTTTTTAAGATAATGGCACGAAGCACTCCGAGATGAATTGCACCTCTCCAGGTAGCTTTGCTTCTGTCATTAACTCTATTATTTTACTTAAACCACCCTGGAGAGACCCGTCCTGCAGGGCTGCTGGAAGGAGCCCTGGGCCAGCATTGATCTGATGAGGCACACAACATGGTACACGATTACCTCCTGTCTTGTGTGCCCTGTTTATCTGTACAGTAGATGTTATTATAAGAAAATCCTAAAATCCGGCTTGCTTTCACTCAGTGTGAATGTTGGTTTTTATTAAGTCTAAAGTGAAAAATCGCTTATCCAAGAGAGAGATGTGGAACGTAAAAGCTGGACGTTCAGATATCAGCTGGCAGGGCAGCAGTCCAGTCATGTTATCTGTTTCACAGCATCATGTTCTGGTTGGGCGTTAGGAGAAATTTCTCCTACAAAGAGCAGTGTGCCCCAGCTCAGGGGCCACTGTAGAGGCACCCGCTGCTCCACACCAACAGCGGGGCTCCCCGCTTCTTACACTCCTCTGCCATAAGGAACAGCACAAAACAATGAAGACAAAGCCATACAGCTACTGGTTTGCTGACTGTTCCGCGTGGTAGAACTTTTCTGTGTCATTTACAGGAGTTGTTTTTCCTTTGTCACAAAAGGAGTTAATCAATCGATAGCGGAGGTGGCAGCAGTGGGCACTGCTGGGAGTACCAAATAACACCGCTGAGCTGGGCTGTCACCGGCAGCCTGTCCTGCTGTGGGCAGGGCAGGGTGTGCAGGGCGTGCTGCAGCTTTGTCGCTGAAACCATCGGGCAATGCGGGCTGGGGCAGAAGGAGAGGCTTTGCCCAACTCCCTGCGCTCTGCCTGCCGGCTGTGTGTGGGGATGGGCCGGCAGGGGAACCCGATGGCAGTGTGGGCTGAGAGTGCAGCCTTGGTGGCACTGCAGAGCACATTGCTGCCATCCTGAGATCACCCTTCGTGTCCTACAGTCCAAAGGGATTTCATTTAATCCTTTAATTAATCCTTCATTAGTCATTTAATTAATAATTAATTAACCGCCCTTTTTGTCCTAAGATCACTTCCGTGATGCAGATAGAGATGAGCACAGAATTAGAACAGTGTCTGCTTAAATTAATGCAAATGTTCTGACCCGTGTTTGGGAAAATATTTTGAAAGTAGAATTAAAATATTTTCACAGAAAAAAAACCAAGTTAAACAAGTCGCACCGTGCTGTACAGCACTGATTCTCTACTGGTTTTCCATCAAAGTCTTCATATGCAGAGGCTGATCCATCTCTGCCCTGAGAGCAGGCTGCTCAGAGAGGTGCGGGTGCCCCATCCCTGCAGGAGCTCAGGGCCGGGTGGGATGGGGCTCTGGGCAGCCTGAGCCAGGACTTCCGCTGGTGGTTGGCAGGGGGTTGGAACATGGTGCTCCCTGAGGTCCCTTCCAACCCCATTCTGTGGTTCTGTGGGTGTGGGACACGGTGATGTGGTGGTGATATGGTCACCTGGCAGAGGGGGCCAGGCCTGAGCAGCATGGGTAACCAAAGCAGTGCTTGCGTGTCTGCAGGGTCTTGAAGTAAAATGCTGCGAAGTTCATGAATGTTTGCTGGGAGCTGCTGGTTGTAGAGAGAAGAAGGTGAAGTCTGAAGTCTCCATCCATTAGCTCAGCTTTGCTTTATTCCTGGCTCACCCAGTGCTGCTGCAGACACGTAGCACATACATTTGCAATGGATTTCCTGCTTGCTGCGAGGCAGCAGGGGGCAGGCAGCTCAGCATGCAGGGTGAGCTGTGCAGGAAGGAGCACTCATACAGAGCAGCCGAGTGCACCCCAGCCGAGTGCTGCTGGTGTTGTTAAGCAGAAAACACTTTTAGAGGCAACTCCGAGGCACTGCCCGTACAATGGGATGCTATTTGCTGCCACTGGGTCTGCTTTGCTGCTGCAGGACGGGGCCCTGAGGTGGGATCCCAACCCCAGCACTGCTGAGCTCCCGTACAGCTCCTGCCCTGCACAGCTCCTGGCTGCCAGACCCCCAACGTTTCCTGAGCATCTCTTTGCGTCTTTGCCCATCCATGGCACAGCAGGCTCCCTCTGCAGGCTGTGTTCACATCTGCGTATTTCCTAAGGACTGAATGTTGACATTTTGAGGAAAAAAATACTAACCTTGCTAGGATTTAGATTTAGAAGTCCTTTCCAACTCTCAGGATTCTATGATTCTGTGACTAAAATGCTATTGGTATTTCTTGTTGTTAATCTCCTGTATGAACACGACAAAGACCTGGGGACAGCAGAGGGACCTGGGTGGTTCCGAGACTGCTCTGTAAGATCTGCAAAGCTGAAGGAGATACGGGGGGGTCTGATCACAACCAAACTGGGAAAAGAGTGCCTGTAATCACAGAATTATAGAATATCCCGAGTTGGAAGGGATCCATAAGGTTCACTGAGCCCAATTCAGTCCACCTGAGCTGTCTGTTCAGAAGTTACTCCACCAGGCAGATGTTGAGATGTTCCTCAGAGCAGCCCATGGAGAATCCAGAGCAGCCGCTCAGCAGCTCATGGATGGAGGCTCTGCAGAAGCTCTCAGCACGTCTCTGCGCCATTCCCAGGTCTGCAGCTCAGCTGCACCAATCTCACCTTCTGCTGATCTCCTAGCTGAACCCCGACCCACTCCCCTCCTCTGTGTTACTCAGCTCAAAGCCAATCTCTTTTTAAAGCAGAGGAATTTTGGCAACGCTGTTTTTTGTAAAGGTTTTCCTTGAATCCAAAGCACCTATAGCTCAGTTCTAAACCAATTTCACAGGAGATGCATCAATCAGTGCCCCCCTACTCTGCCATGGGGCAGCTCTCCCACTGCAGGGCGCTCCAGGGGGAGGTTTAGCTCTACTCTTTCAGCACCCACAGCTCTGCCTACACCCAGCCATGAGGGCTCTCCAAGCCAAGTTCTTCTTCCTCTTCAGGGGCTTCAGGCAGGATTCCAGGGCTTCTGGTAATTGGCATAGAAGTGTTCACAGCAGGGCTGCTGGTTTCAGAGAGGCAGCCTACACCAAGGTGGGGCCTGCTGTGATCCTGAGTGTTCCTCACTGCTGGGGGCTGGGCTCTGCGAAGGAGCATCTCAGCGGTGCCCCCCGGCACTGTCCCTGCACTGATCCTTCTGCTGCCCAGGCCCTGGGACTGAGGGGTTGGGGGGAGCCCTGTGTGGGGGCACTGGGGGCGGGCGGTGACGTGGTGACACACTGACGTGTGATGTGGTGACATCTGAAAGGGCTGCGCGGGTTGAATTCAGCTCCAGATGTATGAGCCGGTATTTAATGCACTTATCCCTGCAGCTTTGCAATTCAGGTCAAGTCAGTAATTGCACAAGAGCTGAGGATAATGGTAGCTTTCGGTCTTAATTTAATGAAGATTGTTTTGTAATTTTTAAGTACTGACAAGTGCTATCCAGATGCAGCCCTCAGAGCGTGTATTTGAGACTGCTGGAGACAAGCTGGTGTCCAGCACACCGAGATGGGGGTTTGTGTGCAGTCCCAACGGAGCATCAGGAAGAGCTGTGTGCATGCAGATGAATGGCTCTGGGCTTTAATTACTGGGAAATGTGGCTTGAGAGCTGGGGAAGGGGGAGGCGTCACAACATAGAATGAAAAACCTTGAGCAATCGGGGTGAGAGTGTGCTTCTCCATACTTACAAATTACAGAAGATCGACCCCATTAATAATGATTAGAAAAATACTAAAGTAGTAAAATACTTTCATCCATGTGACAGCTAGCATTAAAATCTAGTTCTTGTGCTTCCTGAGTAGAGAACTCCTGATTACAATCATTAGTTAAAAAATGAGTAGGTTTTATCCAATCTTCTAAGTATAAAAATAGGAGAAATATCTTCTGAGTGCAGCTATAAATTAATCAGTCCTTCTCCAAGCAACGCAAAGGCAAAAAGAGCAAAGAGCTCCTTTGCTTAAGGATTGTGGCATTTTCCTTAGTTGTGCTACAGCACTCGTATTAACTTACAGGAATAGTCAGTGCTGTGCACGGATTGATGAATGGCACTGCAGAGTGCTGAGCACAGAGGAGGGGGCAGGAGGGTGCTGGGCAGTGGGGCACAGCCGTGGGGCAGCTGCATGTGAGAGCAAGCTCTGCTCAAACTCATCACAGCATTCTCAGGTTCGCTGAGCACTCTTCGAACTCTTTGAAAGGGTTGATAACAGCAGGACAAGGGAAATGGTTTTAAGTTGAGGGATGGAAGATGTAGGTTGGATGTCAGGGGGAAGTTCTTTCCTATGAGAGTGGTGAGGTGCTGGAACAGCTGCCCAGAGAGGCTGTGGATCCCCGTCCATCCCTGGAAGTGTTCAAGGCCAGGTTGGATGGGGCCCTGGGCAGCCTGGGCTGGTGATAAATGTGGAGGTTGGTGGCCCTGCATGTGGCAGGGGGGGTTGGATCTTCATGATCCTTGAGGTCCCTTCCAACTTGGGCCATTCTGTGATCATGAGCACCTGCACTTCTCTGAAAGGCTCACAAGACTCAAGGGCAAATATTCCACAGTGCAAACCCAAATTGTCAGCTCAGCTTGGTGGTTCTGGTTGGCTGTAGGCTGTGCATGCAGGGCAGCAGCTCTGCAGCAATGCCTGCTCTGTGTGTGGGGATGTGCAGCCCTGCTGCCTACCAGCTGTGTGTGCATTTGAGGAAGAAGTGAGTGGTGCACAGAAAGAGGTGCAGTTGGTTGCATTAGAAACCATTTCTGAGGTGAATCACTGGACTGCTTCTTCCATGGAGTCAATACACGCTTCATCCTTCACACACGGCGCGTGTTCCAGGCTATGTAATGTAAAGGATATCCTCTGCAAATGGTTTCAGCCACATTCTGCATCATGTTCAAATCACTTCTTGCACAGCGAGGGAATTCAAGTGGGTTGTGACATAGAGAAGGTGTTGCTTTGGGCACTGAAGGATTGTACAAGGAAGAACCTGTTCCCAAATAACACAGTTTGAATCCCATCTCTGGTTGGACCCGGGGTGCTTGCACACCTGACCTGCTCAATGCATTTGTAGAGATTCCTTTGAGGGATTTTTTCTTCAAATGTGAAAATGTTCCTCAACAGCTGAAAATGAGCTCTGTCTGTTCCTTGGCTTTCATGTTTCACACAGCAATTGTGTACAGTGTTCTTTTTGTTAATCAGTACTACACAGAGGAAAGTTTTAGAAGGCTGTTGGACCAGATTGGAATCCCACTGTCGTCTTCATCAGCACCACAACCATCAGGGCCTGCAGCCCTTCAAGGCAGGGCACACAGCTCCCACAGCTGGGGGGGCTGCCCTCTGAGGGGGGGGATGTCACACATTCAGGCACATTTGTGGCTGTACGTACATGCACAGTGAGGGAGCAATGTGGAGCCATCCCTCCAGGAGCACTGACGTAGAAGTGATGCTCCCAGCAGCTGCAGAAACACGCTGCAGAGGTTCCAGGGAGCACCCGAGCTCCTCAGCTTCCCCCGGCCTGCTGCTCACTGCGATCCGTTTGGCACAGAGCTGCTCCTGGCACTATGAGCACATCCGGATCCCTCAGATCCCTGCTGGGATTCACAGCCTTCCGCGGAGCCCTCCGCCCTCAGAAGGACACTTCCCTCTGCCACCCCCACTCGTGCGTCCTGCACATCGCACACGGCTTCCATCTGAGCTGCCTGTCTATTCAGATTCCACGATGAGACCCTTAATTAAATGACTGAATCGTTATTTTTGTGATCATTTGTGAAGAATTTCAGCCCGACGCTTCTGGTTTCTTATTTCTAATGCGAATGTCACTTTTTCCATTAAACAATGCCGCCAAATGCGTAAGCTCCTAAATCACCATTTTGTCCTACCTAACAGTTTCCATAGTTGCACTATTTAAATGCTTTATCAAAGAGATTTACCGCATTATCTCCTTCTGTTGGATTTCCTTCATGTGAAAAACCTCTTTATCAAATAAAAATGTCCCATTAGTCTATTGCACTTTGAATTATGTTCCTTAAACTTTTAAAGTCATTTTAAAGCCTTAAGTTCTATTGTGCTGCTAGTGGTTAGCCTAAAATTTGCCTGATTCGCTTTCCTCATTTCCTTAAATACAGATAATACAGTTATTATTTTCCAGCCACAAAGTGGTTTCTCTTTCTCTTTTTTTCCTCCACCAAACCCCCCACGCTGCTGGATTTGCGGCTTTTTGCTCTCAGACCATTCCAGCTCTCTCTGCTGCCGTCTCCCTTTTCTGCTCTGCCTTCTCTGTATGTTTGATGTCGCCTGGATGGAAAATGGGGAGCAGATCTCATCTAGGTTTTGAGCCGCCCCTCCCAGCCTTGTGTTCCCTACCTGAGCTGTCACTGTTCTCTTCTGCTCACGTCTCATCTCCTCTCTCCTGTCCTCTTCTTAAGAGCAACATTTCCGTGGCCAGGAGCTGTGCTTGTGTGTGTTTTTCTTCCTGTGTGAAGCATCTTTGTACATCATACAGCCATGCTGTGCTGGCGTTCACTAGTTTTCTTCTCACTGTTGTGTTTTCTCTCTCACCTGCTGCTCCTTCAGGATTTCAGTTGCTGCTCACAGAAGTCATCCTTCTGGCTGAAGGTCAGGAATGCATCTCTAGTTTAGAAGACTTTCACTGATCTCTTGTTGCTGCCACATGGAACATAGGTTGTATGCCAGCATCTCAGGCTGGATGTTAGGGGAAATTTCTTTTCCCTAAGAGAACTCGGCACCAACACAGGCTTTCCAGGGGGGGGGTCACCATCCCTGGGGTGTTCCAGAACCATGGGGATGTGTTGTGGAGGGATGTGGGCAGTGGGTGTGGGGGGGTGGGCTGGGGTGGAGTCGGGGTTTTGAGAGGGCTTCTCCAACCTCAGTAATTCTGTGATTCTCTGATAGTGGCACTGTCCAAGCAGTGGCTAAGCAACAGCCACAACGTGCATGGGGCTGAGGAATAGCCATCGGTGCCCTTCTTGTCCCTTGCTCTCCCACCTGTCCCTGGGATCCCTAATTTCAAACAGAAGAGCCCGAAGCTGTTGGGCTCCATGTCACTGCACTGCCACAGCTCGCAGCAGGGCACCTCAGCCCCACGCCCAGGGGATGCTGTGAGCTTTCCTTCCTGCATCCTTGGGCTCAGTGGTTGTGCTCAGGTCAAGTGCTGATACCTCCTGCCACAATTCTTCAGTGACTCCTTCCTGCACAAAGCCAAAGGAGCTGCCTGAGCGCGGCGCTGCCCTCGGGACTGGTCAGTGACATTCAGGGGCATCCCTGAAAGAGCATTTCTGCTCACCCAGGTGTGCAGGTGAGCGATGTGAGACGGTAGATGGTATGATCTATTTGGAGAAAATTACAAACATTTTCTAATGCGGAGCACAAAATACTGACAACAGCAGTGCCTAATTGCCTTGGTGGAAGGTTATGCTGCCATTACACCCAGCTGTTGGGTTGGTGGGTTTTCTTGGTTGCATACCTACAGAAAAGATTTTCAATTAATACTGACCTTTAAAACTCCAACTGGTTTTTGATTCTGGAGATGGTAGAGCAGACTGCAGATGAGGTTTCCCAGCACACCTCATTCTCTGTGTTTTCCAGCTGATTGCTTTTGGGCAGCTGGCAGTACCTGCACCAGTGCATGCCGCCTGCAGCTCCAGTGCTGTGTTCGGAACCCGGTGTATTGGGCAGGAGTGCTGCCTCACTCCTCAGGCAGGTGTATTTTCAGTGTCTGGCTGCACTTTGTACTCGCTGGGAAAAAAAAGTCCTTATGGAGGAATATTCACGAACTGTAATTTAGAAAGAGAGGAATCTATCTGGGGTGCGTGTGGTTGTAGGGTGCTGGTATCACCACCCCTGATCAGAGAGACTCCGCCTTGGTAGTAACTGTTCTTAGCAGTGGTTATTGCACAAAACCCCAGGTAAGGCACTGTAAACAAATCACACCTACTTGTGTCAGTACCGAGCCACTAATGTTCTAAATATATTTTGTGGAGCTGTGCTCTGTTTTCATGTGCTCTTGGTTTTACAACGGTTTGCGAATTAACAAATGCTCCATATGTCTTGAGGTTCGCTAAGACGTCGCAGCTGTTTTCAATCTAAAAATCAATGGCAGGTTAATTGTATTCAGGAAGTCTGAGTTTTCACACCTACGGCTTCCCTTTCCCCCCCCAGGTGTTACTTGGAAGATGGAGCTTCCAAAGGCGCGTGGCTGAACCGCTCGAGCATTATTTTTGCTGGCAGTGACAAGTGGTCGGTGGACCCTCGAGTTTCCATCGCAACAGCAAACAGGAGAGAGTACAGCCTGCAGATCCAGGACGTGGACGTGACAGATGACGGTCCCTACACCTGTTCTGTGCAAACCCAGCACACTCCCAGAACGATGCAGGTGCACCTAACTGTGCAAGGTACGCGTTTAAGCTAATTGCAAATTGTTGCTGGGGATGTACTGTAAAAACAGCACAGTTCAATAACAAACACCAAACTAAAGAAGTAAAGACAAAGGGAGGCTGATCTTGCTGTACCAATCCGTAGCTTTCATCTCATTCATCCCACAGCTTCCTCATGGAAGTACTGCCTGTCGTTAATTAGAAAAGTCCATTTATTTTCACGAGGCGGTTTTCTGTTTCGAGCTGGGCTGCCAGCTTTACGCATGGAGGTAATATTGATTGTGTTGTTCCAATCCTTCGTTCTGATTGTCTGCATGATAGTTAATGCCCTCGCACGAGGGGCTAAGAAAATAGTTGGAAATTAATTGCATTTATAAAACATATAAACAGGAGCTTAAAATTAATTAGGCTAACTGCAGGAATATAGAGAAATAATAACTCAATAGTTAAAATATGCATAATTATTAAGCGATTGCATTTATATCTTCAGAAATGCAAAGTATAACCTAAGGCTTTAATTTATTAGTCTTTGGTGTAATCATCATTAACATTTTCTTTTGCATTTTTATGAGTGATAAAGCAATGAATATAAAACAGAGGAATTGAAATGGCAATCTCTATTAATCCATATGGCACACATACAAATGATGGGTACCCAATGCTTCTCTGGCTAATTATTCTTAACTGCCGGACCTCTGGAGTTAAGGGTGCTGTGTGTGTGTCAGCTGGACTTTGTTGGCTCTGAGGGCGTTTGTTGCATGAAAAATCTCAGTGCCACCAGAACGCCATCGCTGTGTGGTCCCCACAGAGCTCCCCAGAGACTCCTGAGTGTGCAGAGCTGTGTGTGTGCTGCTCCTGGGGGCCGGGGGGCATTGGCACACAGCTGGGCTGGGGAGCCGAAGGGAAGAAGCAGTGACAGCATCAGTTATTGTTTTGGTTGTATGTATGCTGCATTTCTCCAGGATTATTTCTGTTTTCTGTGATCATTTGGGCTACTTTTTTTCTATCTTAGCTCCCATTTTGAGGTACATATTGCCAACAATATGAACAGTTACCAGCTGTGCAGGGAGGGTTTTGCTGTGCACACCTGGCAGGTGGGCCGTCATCACCTGCCCCACATGGGTGGGATCCCTCTGTGGGTCATCGCAGGCTGAGCACGGGGCTGCCCAGCTCTGCCCAGCTCTGAGCCCTTCCCCTCGTGCTGCTCTATGCCCATGCCTCACCGCCACGTGTCAGACTTGGAGGGCACAGGTGGAGGATTTATGCAGCCTGGGAGATGGAGACAGAGCTGCCTGAAAGTAACAGGCTGTAAAGGGAACATCAAACAGCTAATTGGCACTGCAGCTTGCTCGTGCTTTCTTGCAGCATGGGGTTCATGGGGATGACATCATAACATTTCATGGAGGTGGTTTTATGTTTCCTTTTAATACCGTTCATGAGTTTGTATTGAAAGATTAGAAGTGACTTCTGCTATTGGGGAAAAATAAATGAAGGGCAAAGCAGATCTTTAGCCAAAGTGGAATCATTCCATCAAAGGGCTGGGTTCCCATCTGTGCTGTGAATGAGTGATCGGCAGCAGCTCGGGAGCAGCACATGAAATAGAACGAGCGAAGGAAAATGTAAAGGCAACAGCACAGCCCTTTATCACTCCCCTACCCTACAGACTGCCTTCCATCGAATAACACTGAAAGAAGACCTTTTCCTGCTGAAAACAACAGAAGTGGAGGAGCCAGGGGTCGTAAATTGAATGGACAATATTTAGGTCTGATCATAAGCTCTCAAATAGGTTAAACTGCAGACTATAAAATTGATTGCTGTGAAACCCCCACTTCAAAATCTGTGTCCATCCAACTCAGTCTCTCTCTTTTTGTTTTGTTAGATCTTCACACGCACAGATGCAGTAGGTTTCTTTTTGAATATCCTCTGCTCTGCTCCTTGGGCTGGCAATTTCCAATCCTATTTATCCAAGTGTTTCAGAGAATGCATACATTTTAGTGGGCAATCTAAAGTGCCCCGATTTCCATTAGTAAAACACAGAAAGGCAAAGAGGTCCAAGCTGCAAAATGGCCATAACCTGGCTAAGTGTGGGCATGGCTCCTGTTTTGTCGTTGACCCCAGTGTTCAACAAGTTCACCATGCCTCCATTACTTCCCTTCTGATTTGATCTACTTTCTGGCTCATGACAGGAGCATCCCCAGGCACAGTTTTGGTTGTGTTACCCCAAATGCTGTGCACTCACAGGTTAAACCACAGATCTTGTGCACACAATACTGTGTCCTGGGACGTGCTCAATGGCTGTGGGCTGCAGGGAAGCAGCTGCTGCCCCATGCCTGCCCAGTGGGACGAGTGAGCAGTCCTCCAGCAGAGCCTGATGGGGAATTTCACCTCTCCAGCCCCTGCTCACGGCCCTAAGGAAATAATAAGTCAAGCTGTGGTCACTGCTACTGAGTGCGTGGGTGAAGTATTTTGTACCAAGAAAACAAACTGAGATAATTGATAAAAAAAGAAAAACTCTAGCATGTCTTTAGCCCCCATTTACATTGGAGAAAGGAAACCCAGATGAAAGGGAGGAAGATAATCCGGTTTCCTTTATTTCAGTGACCTTGTTAAATAGAAGTGAGAATTAGGAAGTAATTAATTAAAAGTCTAGAAGGTAGGAGTTTGTAATCAGCAAAATCTACATCAGAATCAGGTGCTTGATCTGCAGAGCCGTGAGCTGTGGATCACAGAATTACAGAATGGCCAGGGTTGGAAGGGACCTGAGGGATCATGGATCTTCCACCCCCCTGCCACATGCAGGGATGATGTCACTCTCAGCATTTTGATGGACTGAAGTCAAAAAGTGAAATATCTCTCACCCTTATGTATTAATTATTCAGTTACTCTGCCCGTGCACAGAGCTGACCGCTGGGGGAGGCAATGCGTGGGTCACAGTGCGGCCACCAGGGAGGGCTCAGGTGGGTGGGAGATGCAAGGTGAGCCCCAGCCAGGCGCTGCTCCTGGCACATCGTGCCTTCTGTGGGTATTGCCCACCATGCCCACTGCACACACCGGGCGTGCAGATATCTCAGCTGTCTCCCTAAGTGCAATTTACAGATTTGGTTGGAAACCACAACCTATATTTTAAATTTAAGAGTGTGTAATATTTCCAAAGTAATACTCAAGGCCTTTTTTCTGCTTAATAAACCTCTTTAATGTCCCCTAAATATTAATGTATTGATTTAGTCTTCGCAATGTTTGCAAAGTCTAATTTGTTTCTTCAGTCAGGCCAAGAGGGACTTGCGTTTGGAGTTAACGAGATAAATCTTACCCAAATTTATTTAAAGTGGGACAAAATAAATATGCAAAAGACTTCTAAACTCACATAGCAACCACTCTCCAGCTAAAACTGACAGCACGTTACTCTTTGAAATTTCCAGCACTCGAGCAGGATGTCAGCTCTTGGTATAAGATTAACTCACGACTGCCAACCGCTGTTCATGGCTCATCCCTGCCCAGCACACAGAGCGGAGGGGCTGGGAGAGTGGGATGGGAGATCTGACCCCACGTGGAGCCGAGGTCCCACGTCCCCTTGTTGGGCTGATGGCACCAAGCAGTGCAGGCCGCTCCCTCCAGGGCTTGTCCTTCTCATCCATTCGTTGGATTGCTTCCACACTGATAGCTGCAGGGGCTTGTTCTCTGTAAGATGTCTGTGTATGGCTTTCTGCCCTCTTTAAAAGCCTTAAATCATGGGAAGTGTTTGCACTAGCAGGTGATCTCATTTACTGGGATGTAAGTCTGGAATATTTCATCTGAAATAGAACGGGGCTCTGCTGGTCTGCAACTCGTAATTCCACATGCTGGAGCTGCTTTATGGTCACGGCTGCAGCTGAATTTCCATTATGAGCCTGAAATTTCCATCTTCTGAAATCTGCAAGCAAAGGGTAATCAACACAAAGTAATCATTTGCTCTCTGGTCCAAAGTATATTAGTTCTGATACATTTGAATTAAGCTGAATGAGCTTTTTTGTGACCTGTGAGAGTCCGATGGAAGAGCCCGAGGTGACTTTCAGCAGGTGCTTGCAGTGTGCAGCCGTGCCAGAAGCAGGATGGAAAGAGGGAAAGTAAGGAGGGAATGGGGGAAGGATGAGGAAAGAATGAAGCCTCTCTTAGTGCTGCCCAAAGCTTCGGCCCGGTGAGCTCCCACCCCACGAACACAAGATAACAACTGCAGCCAGCTGGCAGAGCCGTGTGGCACTCCAGTTGTCAAAAGAGCGATGAACCCTTTTGAAAGAAAGATTAAAAAGAGGGGTTTGGGAAAGAAGGCAAATTCAGAACAAGAATGTATAAAGGGTGCCGGTGGCTGTGGCAGCTCTGCTCGGTGGGTTCCTCTGGGGCTTAGCAGCATTACAGCAAATAGCGGGCAGATCCCTGGTTTTGCATAAGGACGTCTGAAGTGGACGATGAGAATAAAAACTGCCTGGAAAGCCTTTTGGGACTGAATCGCAGAGTACCCCAGTTTGGATGGGACCCACAAGGGCCGTCCAGTTCAACCTCTGACCCCATGCAGCAGCACCCACACCCCAAACCTGGCTGAAAACACTTCCAAGGGTTTGGTTCCCTCTAAGTATGTGTGTCTGATGGCCATTCCTATGGCTCTGCCATCCCTTGTCCATATGCAGCCCTGTCATTTCAACTAAAGGCAGTGGCTGCCCTGGCACAACTGAGCTGCTAATTATTTTGTTATTCATGACCATCACTGCAGCACCGCAAGCAGATTTGGTAGTCTGTACCCTGAGTAAACAGTGTAATATTTTATTGAGCTCTCTGCTGCCTGTCACCGTGATCACTGTGATTACTGTGATTTACCTGATTCTTTTTTCATTGCATTTCCCATTGTTTCTGCTTCTGTAATTTCAGACTGTCACTTGACAGGAGAAAATAAGGCGTCCCGAGCTTTAAACTTAAATTTTTCCTCGGAGCATTGTTAACAAAGACAGAAAGTTGAACAGATGTGGAAATTATCCCACCTGATGGAGATTACAACTAGAATTATTTGGTTTTGTCTTGCAAAAAGGGTTTCACCTGAATACTTAGTGAAGTGCAGAAGTGGAGCTGCAAAAGCACTTGTTTCCCTTAGGTGAGTCCAGACAGTTTAGAAAATCCTTATCTTCTGCTCTGCTGAGATTGAGATGGGGTCTTCTGCCCAGTGAAGCCCGATCTGCTTTAGCGAAGCTGACACCCTCGTGGCATTGCCAGAGTATTTCTTAAAGCTGCCTAAGTGATCCATAGCAAAAATGTGCTTCCTCCATTAACAGGAGCCCATCACCAGGAAAGGGTGGAAAGATCTCATGAGGAAAAGCAGATAAAGAGTGGAATATATGGAGTGTAAGAACTTCAGCCGCTGTGGATTCTGCCAGAGCCACCGAGTGCTCGGTCTGGGAGGAGAAATCTCTGCCTCAGAAGCAGCCATGGGCTGCACTGGAAAACCTGCAGCTGCTGCCCGGAATTTGTAGGGCCTCAATCTGTACACAGTCCCAAAGTGTAAAATAAGGATGGGAAACTGTTCCCGTTAATTACATAGGCCATATCTCCAGGTATTTAGGTTGTAGTTGCAAAAGCTCGGTCCTGAAAAAGTACATGCATTCACCGTCCTGGTCTTGGTACGTTCGTATCAGGCTGCTTGGTCTATTCCAAGTCATAACAAAGCTTATTAGGATTAAGAAAATTGCCATCCCTCCTGAGCAGTGCACAGAGGACTGCCCTTGGCTGCGTGTGTGTTGGTGCATCTCCCAGTGAGCCATGGCAGGGGCTCCCTGCATTGTGTGATTCAGTTAAACTGAAAATAGGAGTTGGGAATGAGCTCTTCAGTTCCCACCTCCAGTTGGTGCAGGTGTGATTCTTCCCTTTGAGCTTCCTTGGTGAGCATCTCTGCGTGCTTTTGTGAGCTCAGAACTCAAGGGGAAGGAATATTTTGTGCTGGGAGTTTGTTGGATTCGTGGCAGTGAGAGAATTACTGGGAATGAACAAGCATGGGGAGGGATTTGTAAAAGCACATCCTTCTGATACGGTGCTTTCCTTTTTGTATCCTCTGCAGCTTAGTTTGGGTTTTGTAGCTTAAGCGAGGGAAAGAGGATGATGACGATAGCTGATGTTCTCAAGCAGCAAAATCCACCACTTGGAAGGAGCAAAATCAAATGCATGTCTTTAAAAAGAGCTCGTGGTGCGGGTTTAGGAAACATTCTGGGTAGGGCTGAAAACAGCTGAAAGAAGAATCGCAGGATCCTGCTGTAATACGGAATAGTAAATGTGAAAGAAAGCTCTCAGGGACAGAGCTTGAACGTTTCCTGCTTGGAAAATCTTTGTTTGAAAAAGTTTGTCTTTCATTGTATGGCTTTCATGAGGATGTAAAGAAAACTTGGCAGCTTTCATGTGTGAGGGAGCTGTGGGCCAGCAGGAGCAGAGGTGACGTGACCTGAGATGCAGCACATCTCAGCCTTCGGGCAACAAAGGAGCCCTCAGGTGCAGAATCACGGCCAGAAGGCCCCGTTCCTAACGACCCACTGTAATCAAGTCACTGCATGGCTCATCTGGAAAGTGCCTGCATGTGGTGTATGAAGCCATAATTATACTATCATTAACGAGATGCAAAAAATGGTTCAGCAGTTACTGAAAGCACGGTCTACTTTGGAATCTCTTAACAAAAAGTTTTGTGTGTTTGTTAGCACTTCGATTGGTCCCATTCAGCACGCACTCATGAGCTGAACCCACCCCACGATGGCCGGGCAGCTGCTGCTCCTCTCCAGGCAGATTCAGCAGCATCACCCAGCTGGGGCCAGCAGCCCACGCTGTCTGTCTGTCTGTCCTGCTAAGCACCCCATGTCTGTGCACTGCGGGGGGGTCTGAGGGCAGGGCAGAGGGGGATGTTGCCCTCCCCCAGCCCCACTGGCTGCTTTGCTGATGTGGTTATGCCAAAGGCCAGCATGTCCAGGTGCAAGGCAGCAATCCTGTCCCAAAAAAGGGCAGGGAGAATTGCAGGAGAATGGCTCAACGAGCCCCAAATATTGCCGTAATCCAACGCAGCTGCCTGCCCACAAGTATAAGCTGAATTAGAACACAGTTTGCAGCAAACAGTAAATTGAATCCCTCCTTGAGGCAATTAGCAAAATCAGAGCCTCCTCTGAAGCAAACAGGCATGAAAATACCGTTCTTGCAGTAATTTCTCAAATGCTTGATTTTTCAACTTCCTGGAGCATCGCACAGTGCACCTGGAGGGCAGCAGAGCCCCCTGTCCACACAGCAGTGAGTTTCATAGCATCACCACGGATGGAAAAGACCTCCAAGGTCATTCAGTCCACTCGCCAGCAGTACTTCCCCCTACACAGTGTCCCACCATCCCTCTCACCAGTTTGGTGGAGTTTGGTGAGTGGCTTTTTATTCACCCAGATAGATAAGGGTGTTCTCAGCAAAAGGAGCGATGGAGGAGCCACTGAAATAAGCCCCACTTTGGGGTGAGGTACCAGGTGGACTTCCATCTCACATCTGCTGGGCACACCGTGGGGATGGGGAAGGTGCCAATAGGAGCAAAGGGGAAGAGTGGGGAGGTAACCACGGCCCCATCTGGAGCTGAAGAAGTGTGTGTGTTGCTCTCCTCCTGTGATGTTTAATTCCATTCAATACATCCAACAATGGTTACAAAGCCAACATTCATACTGTGCCCTGCAGTTGTGGTTCACATCTCCATCCTTCAGCACTTGAGTAAAACTGTTTAATTTTTAAAGGGTGTTATGTTCGCATTGAGGCTTCCATCAGATAATGCCTGAGGATTGTATCTCCCTTTATCCTGCGTGACTAAGTGGTGTGTTCCCTTCAAAGAACAAGTCGTATGGCACTAACTGCTCATTTATAGGAACAAATCCTTCATGGAAATGTTCTGAAGAGTTTCCTTAAAGAAACCGTGTAATGGAAACTGTATGACTGAAATTACTGGGGCTGTACTTCTTGTACATTATAATTTATGATTAAGTAACAGTGATAATGAACGGTACAAGATGTATTACAGCACCATATAAGAAGGTGAAATGAAAACTGCATAACTTTGATTCTTAACACAGTCCCATAGTGTGACTCTGGCTCCTGTCCTGCTCCTCATGGAATCATAGAATCAGCCCTTCCAGGGCCTTTACTCCAACTGTTCAGACCAAGGCTTCGGGGGTTTGCAAACAGAATAGCCTCACCCCACGAGGAAATGCTGACCCCTGTGCTTCAGGAGATGCACGTCTGAAATCTGTTCACTTCCTGCCCATTTTTGGCATGCACGTGATGTTTTGAACAGTTATGTCTTTGATTTAAGGTGTTCACTGAGAAGAAAAAATGAAAAAACAAAACCTCAGAGGAGAGAAGTGGACTTGAATTTGAGTTTGGAGTGGATTATAGAGCACTTTAGGAATTGGTGCATTGATAATCCTGTGATTTTTCAGACCTGCCTCGGGCCAGCACTGCCGAAGACATTACAGAGAGACAAAACAAATAGTTAAATGCTGGCTTATCTCTAATGCTTTGCTGTGCTAAGGGCTGGACACAGAAGGGTAGCAGAGTTATTGCGTTGTCTCTAGCAGATCACTGGTTTATGGTCTTTGGGATTCAGAAATGTTCTTATTTTACTTAGGCTGAAATTTTAATGACCTCCACTTTGCATTTTAAATATAATATTAATTCCCTTTCTGTCATCTGATATGGAAAATGGGAAAAATTCCTTAAAAGTTGGCAGATCTCCTTTGTTATGTAAAATAGACCGGGGGGTGGGGGGGTCCTGAAAAAAAAGGGGAAAGAAAAAGATAATTAATGCAATAGTTCCATGATACAATAAAGGAGTTGTTTTTCTTTGTGGCCATGAGTTCAGCATGTGAAAGCATTTTGGCCATAGGTATTCCAAAATCTACGTGTGATAGCAGCCATAGCTTGGGCTGCTGCCTCTCCACTCGTGCACGCTGTTCTTTGTAGGGCTGCAGGTTGCAATCACTGATGGCTGTATTGCTTAGACAGAAATGTTTTTTTGTCACTGGGACTGAGAAAGCAGAAACAATTTTGAAATATTACATTTCTGTATCTGATAGACTGCAGGAAATATTGGTGAAACAAATACAGGTGTCTGATGGCCTGAATTAGAGAGATGGACAGTCAGAACTACGTGGGGCATCACACGAGGATGGTGAAGCCAGAACGGTTCACCCACAGGTGTGCAGACCTTTTTGCCAGGGGTAATGCAGCTCTACAGCAGCTGATAAAATCCAGAGCCAATTCAAATCAGTGTTAAAACTTAAATACCATCATCTCAGCAGGATCATGTTTGTCATTTACTTATGATAAGGTATGACCCTGTGCATCTTTTAGGGATGGTGTCCCCTGAATTACATAGAACCACAGAACCACAGAATGGCCTGGGTTGCAAAGGCCCACAGTGCTCATCAGTTCCAACCCTCTGCTGTGTGCAGGTCACCAACCAGCAGCCCAGGCTGCCCAGAGCCACATCCAGCCTGGCCTTGAATGCCTGCAGGGATGGGGCATCCACAGCCTCCTTGGGCAACCTGTTCCAGTTCCTCATCACCCTCTGGATGAAAAACTTCCTCTTAATATCCAGCCTAAACCTCCCCTGTCTCAGTTTAAAACCATTCCCCCTTGTCCTGTCACTATCCACCCTCGTAAACAGTTGTACCCCCTCTTGTTTATACGTGTGAGAACTGACAATGGGAATCACTCCTTAGAAATCAGTGTCTCATGCCTTCAGCTTTCCAGCTGTCCTTTCAAAACAACTTGCTTTGAGCTACCGATGGGGATGGGGGGTCACATCTCTGGAGGTGTTCAGAGCCCTGGAGATGTGGAATTGGGAGATGAAGGGGGGGGAACCGGGGGTGGCTGGGAATTTCAGGGGTCTTTTCCAATCTGTATGATTGTGTGGTTCTGGAATAACCAGAGAGATAGCTGTCTTCTTCCTCACAGCAATGTATGGGGATGGTGATGAGCTGACACAGAATACAATGGAAAAACAGGCAAAATGGTGATGTTTTGTCCCTATAATAGGTCGGTTTGCAGTTCCTACCCTCCCCTCTTCTTCCATGGCCCAGAATGTTGGGAAACACCTGTGTGCATTGCTGGCATCCTTGGGATCTTGTGGGAACCATCACTGTGCATAGCGTGTTTCTGACATCTACGTCTTTTGCTTTAGCCACGATCTCATAGTCTTTTCTAAATGATTATAAAGCTTAAATCCCAAGTAAAAGAATCCCTAATTCGCAATTCTGTAAAGGTATCATCATGGTTGCTCTGTAGTTGTACAGCCACGAAGGCCTCAACTGGTGATGTGCTTCTGCTCCATGTGTCTTCAATCTATTTCCAGCACGGAGAAATTCATTAAGTGAGTCCCAAAACTAATATTTTACAGGATGTTCTTAATAACCTCCACTGCCCAGCAGTGGAATGAACAAA
Source organism: Meleagris gallopavo (assembly GCF_905368555.1). Taxonomy (NCBI): domain Eukaryota; kingdom Metazoa; phylum Chordata; class Aves; order Galliformes; family Phasianidae; genus Meleagris; species Meleagris gallopavo. The sequence goes on along the minus strand of NC_139413.1, from coordinate 28,814,131 downwards.
AACAGTGCAGAGCAAATCCTCCAGCTTTGCAGTGCAAATACGCAGCTCATCCTGGCAGAAACGCCCACTGATGGCAACGCGCTGCCATGGGGTTCCCGTATCACAAAGTGCCTTTTGGCAGCTGGAAGAATCTTGTTGAAGATCACCGTTAATTAAAACTGAAAGCGATGGTGGCAACCCCCAGCCTTGGAACACCCAAATGCGCAGCGCTCCATCACACGTGAGCATCACTGTGCCCATGGATGGGCAGTGTGTGGCTGGGAGCAGAGGGCTGTGCCTGCTTCGTGCCCCTTCTCTGCTCCTTTTGAAGGAAGCTGGGTGGCACAGATGTGGGCAGGTGGAGCTGCGTGCCCCTGCTCTGCACATGCCCAGCGTTTCCCTTGGAAATAGCACAAAGCTGGGCGCCTTCCAGGTGCTGTAGGACGGCGGGGGGCACTTTCTGGTGGTGCAGCACTAGTGTGTGATGGCTGCAGCCCCCCTTTGCTCCCAGGCATGCTCAGGGCTGGCCCACCCTGCCTCAGCTCCACGCAAGGAGTGCAGAACATGCACACGGCCATTCCTGAGGTGTTTGCACTGTTTGATGCCGATGTATTTGGATTGGAATGTTTGTGCTGTTCCACCCATTGCTCCTTTCTTCTTCAAATAGTGACCATTCCCCTAGAGCTGGCATGCAGCGTTGATGCTGGAGCAGTCTGTTTTTGAAGTAGGCTCACCCCTGCAAAATTTTCACCTTTGACTCTTTTCAGACTTAATCGCGTTTCTCCTTTTGGTGTTCCTATTTTCTGTAACGATACACCATTAAAACCACACTAGCATCCAGGTACGGATGTACTACATGTGTGAGCTCACTACACCGGAAAGGATCTTCAGGAATAACCTTGTGTCTAATCTACATTTGAGTTGGGTACAGTGGCACCAAACTCCAGCACTGCCTGCAGCACACGGCAGGTCCCGGCTGATGGCCTCACATCTGTGCACCGCGGTCACAGCACCAGGCAGAGCGTGGGGAGCGGGGCTGTGGTGCAAGGAGACCCTCCAAGAGTCAGAAAGGAAAGGAAATTAGGTGTCATTTGCCTGTGAAATCATTAAATGCATCATTTACTTACTGATGCATGGAAAGGATCCCTGATTTCTCAGAGTACTTTTGTATCAGTGTGTGCTAATTTAGCTTAAACAAAGCAGCTAAAATGGAATGCTGTTTGTGGCTCAGACCTTTTACTTGGCTTGCAATCAGTCACCAGCTGGGAAACTTTCAGTTTTAGCCATGGGTTATTGCTTTTTTTCTCTTTTTGCTGCTTTTCACACATCCTCTTGGAGCCTCCAGCAGCAGTACAAGGCCAGAGCAGCAGGGGAGGAATTCCCCAAATTATCCCTTTTCTCTCCACACTCTGATAGAACCTATTTTGCATGTGCAGGGCAGCACGAAGCCCCCACCTGCACCACCCCGGGCACAGGGACAGGGATCCTTCCAGGAACCACCCACTTACAGAAACGTGGTTTTCTCTTTTCCCATCACTTAGGTTTCCCATGCAGCTTCCAGCTGCTCTGCTCCTTGCATGCAACAGCACATGGAGCTGTTGGAACCCGGCACTGGGCTGCATGGAAACCCACCTGCTGGCCTCAGCCCCATGCTCAGCACGCAGACCTGCCACCAACAGGAGTCTCAGTGCCCCAGTGCCCCATGCCCTGCAGCATCCTTCTGCCAGGGGAGAGAGGTGGAGAGCTGCGAAAGAAAAAGAAAAGGTCGTGGGATTTTTGGTGCGGCCAGGTTTTTCTGATTTGAAGCTACATTTTTGCAAATCAATTAACAGAAATAGCTACTTTATTTTCTACATTTCTTCTGCTTTACAAAGCATCGAACCGCTGATAACAAATCCATCTCAAGGCAAGGAATATAGCTTTTCTATTTCTGTATTTTCTCAGTGATAAATTGAGTACAGTAATGAAAAAATGTAGGAGAGTGATGAAAGGGCTGCAGAGAGAACAAGCGCTGTCCTTTCCCTTCTCTCCACATTTACCAAGAGAACAATATGAGTCACCAAAAATAGGGAAAATCTATGGCATCAGAAATTGAAGAATGATTATCTGCAGAGAGCCTGCTTCTTCATTGATGGAAAAATGGTTGCATGACAAAATAACTGTGGGTAAGAGATGAAGATCCTTCGATTTACCTGGAAAAAAGAGAGCTGTCACGCTCGGTGCTCAGGGCGCTCTCAGCACTGGAACTGCCAAAGGCCGTCAGCGGGTCCCAAGGTGACGCTGGGGCTGCCCCCCACCCCACTGCCCATGGAGGTGGGGGCTGGGTGTTGGGTGCTGGGAGTGGGAGAGGCAAAGGTGTCCTTGATCACCTCACGGCCCCATTTGGGCCCAGTCTGGGTCTACGGGTGCAGCTGGTGAGAGTTTTTGGAGGTTTTTTACTCTCCAGCTTTGAAGAACATAGGTGGACTTTGAGCTTTAAAAGCTTTGAGAAGTGCTACGTTTGTGATGTTTTCCTCACACTTCTGCTTTGACCTCAGATGAAAATTCTCGATGAATCGAGACATAACCATTTTTCTCCCCCGCCCACCAAAATCAGTTCCATCAGAGCTGGTGCCCGTGCTGCATCCGCACCCACAGCAAAACGAGCTCAGTAAGAGGAGGTGGGGAGCTGTGTGCAGCTCCTCAATCAGCCACTGCTGGGATCTAATCACATCAGTGCCCACAGAAAGGATATTCTTCCTCTTCCCAGTTGGTGACTGATTGCTCCATAAGCAAAGGTCTGCGCCACGCCAGAACAGGCTCCTATCTGCTTCTTATATTATTTGGTGTGCAGGTTAAATACCCATTAATCATACTCTTAAAGTCATCTGTTGGGGGGCTCTGTAAGCTGCCAGACACGGGGCTCGGTGCGTGGCCCTGTTCTGTCCCCCTCCGTGGCAGGAAAAACAATTCCATGCCTTGGGCTGGGGGAGTATCTGCATTCCAGTTTTTGTCTGTGGCGAAGTCGAGCAGAACACAATCATATTTCTTGAGTGGCAGTTCCAGTGTGTGCTCCGAACAAAACGGATGGGAAAGTGGAGCTTCGTTTTACATGTTGGCAAATGACTTCAAACTGTAAAAAGCACAACTACCTTTACTTATGGTAGAGACTGTGGCACAATATGTTCAACCACAGCAATGGCATTGCAGGGGAGGGCTTTGTTGTTGTTGCTGTTTGAATATGGTATTTTAGAGATGGCATTTGGAGGTGTTTAGAGGATGGTACAAATATTGTTGGCAGGTCTGAGGATGCAAACTGCGCACATGTTCACTGGAGAGATGGAGGGTATGTGTGGACACAAGTAATTACAGATGCTGACACAAATAAGGGCATGTTTGGGCAGCAAAATGAATTGAAGTATTGAAATATTTAAAAAAAAACAACAAAACTGACCCATGAGAACGTACACATGGTGTGGTAATGCTGTGACCTCCTTCACTACCACTTTTGCTTTCACTTTCACTTCTTTTTCTGCACACAGCTGTGTGCTATGGCTGTGCTCTGTCATTCCATCCCACATTGCTTCGTCCTTTCTATCATGGAAAGAACAAGAGAGGGAAAGAATGGGAAATGGTGGCTTTCTTACAAGAAGTCTTCATGCAGATGCTTGGGCTCCAATTTTTGGAAGGCAGAGCTGTTTGTCAATGAGGGGTGTTCCAGATGCTGCTGATCTGCTGCCTGCGAAGTGAAGAGTCGTATAGATTCTCAATTAGTGGCAAATGGAGTTCATCGCTGGTTTTAATAACCCTCATCAGCACATTTTAATTTTTCTTTATATTTGTCATGCAAACGAATTATTGTGTCCAAGCCATAAAACAATAATCTATTTCTTGTGTCATGTTGGTGATTTCTAGGTACTACGCAAGATAATGAAATCAATATGCAGATTAGGAAAGCAAAGCAATAAATCACTCTGGCTTCAGAGAGAAATCAATTCTCGTGCTTTGCAGCATCTCCATCAGTGAGCTCTGTGCGGGTCAGCCCACCATGTGCTCCTGCAGGGTGAGCCCAGGGCTGGAGCTGTGCGCAGAGGCTCTGTGCAGCACAGCCATCCCATGCCCCAGCACTGCCCATAGCCTCCGCCACGAATCAACAGGTTTGTACCATGAGTATTTTGGAAATTTTAGAGTTTTTTTAAATGGCATAAGTGCAGAAAATATTAGAAAATCTTAGTAAACCAGCACACACGGGAGGAAAAGTCAGATATTGCAAGGCAGGCTCTGAGAAAACGTGGAGCTGCCAAAGTGAGAGGGTGTGGGTGCTGAGTGGGAAGTGAGCTCCTGCTACCCCATGCTGTGCCATGCAAAGCCATGTTCTGTAATACTGTGCCATGCTGTACCATACTGTACCATACTGAGCCTTACTGTGTCATACTGTGCCAGGCTGTGCTATACTATGCCGTGCTGTGTCATACTGAGCCATGCTGTGCCATACTGTGTCATGCTGTGTCATACTATGCCATACTGTGTCATACTATGCCATACTGTGTCATGCTGTGCCATGTAGGCAACAGGACAAGGGAAAATGGCCTCAAGTTGCACCAGGGGAATTTAGGTTGGGTATCAGGAAGAACTTCATTACAACAAGGGTTGTGGAATAGGCTCCCTAGGGAGGTGGTTGAGTCACCATCCCTGGATGTGTGTAAGAACTGTCTGGATGTGGTGCTCATGAACAGGATTTAGTGGTGGGCTGTTAGAGTAATATGGTTAGGTTACGGTTGGGCTTGATGATCTTTAAGGTCTTTTTCGACCTGAGAAATTCTACAATTCTATGATTCTATAGTGCACCATGCTGTGCCATACCGTGCCATGCACAGGCAGTACATCTCGCTCATAGAGAACCTCTTGAGCTCCCAGTTGGGTCTTCACGGTGCTGCAGTAAGGTGTTCATCCCCTGCTCTGCCACGTTTGCTCCAGCCCTGTGTCACTACTGGGTGCTGAAGGCTGGAGCTGGTTGCGGGGGTGAAAGATAAAGATGCTCATAGATCAGTGCTAAAAGGCCTTATGGGATGCACACGTGCAAAATGAGTGTGTTCTTTAAGTCTGCATTGTGATTATGTATATTTATGCTCTGGTCATAAAAAATTCCACAGATTTTAGTGATCTGGATGTAATGGTCCCTAAGAGCCAGTAAATAGCAGAAAACCGAGCAGCATACCAGCATACCACAGAGCGTTATTTGTCATTGAAGGTCCAGAAATACTTCAAAGAGAAGCCAATTCTTGCCAAGGGAAAGACATTCTTTCCAGAAAATGATTGATAAAAGTAGAATCTGTAGTTTTTCACAGGCATCAGATCATGGTGAATAATTTCTGTAATTTTACAGAGGTTCGTTATATGGCAGGGCTGCACTGGCATGTTTACTTGTCTGTTGTTTTAGTTTGTGCATTGCTGATGTTCATTTATTTTCTAGTTTTATTTTGGAAATGAGTAAATTGTGCAACCTGCTTCATTGCAATGAGACTTTCAGACATCTTCTGTGAGATTTTATTTAATTTCCCCATTATAGAGCCCAGATTAAAGCAGAACCCAAGCAATTAGAAAACAAACAAAGCATGTAAGTGAGAAAAAAACACTTAATCTGCACTCTCTGAACCTGGAGAACTCTTCATCCTGTGTTGTGACACAGCTGAAATCTTCGCTTAAAATTCTCACTCTGTGCTGCTCTGCTGCTGTGCCCTGCATTGATGCTGTACCCCTGCATTGATGCTGTGCCCTGCATTGGTGCTGTGCTCCTGCATTGATGCTGTACCCCTGCATTGATGCTGTGCCCCTGCATTGGTGCTGTGCTCCTGCATTGATGCTGTGCCCCTGCATTGGTGCTGTACCCCTGCATTGATGCTGTGCCCTGCATTGGTGCTGTGCTCCTGCATTGGTGCTGTACCCCTGCATTGATGCTGTACCCCTGCATTGATGCTGTGCTCCTGCATTGATGCTGTGCTCCTGCATTGATGCTGTGCCCTGCATTGATGCTGTGCTCCTGCATTGATGCTGTACCCCTGCATTGATGCTGTGCTCCTGCATTGATGCTGTGCTCCTGCATTGGTGCTGTGCTCCTGCATTGATGCTGTGCCCTGCATTGATGCTGTGCCCTGCATTGATGCTGTGCTCCTGCATTGATGCTGTGCCCTGCATTGATGCTGTGCCCCTGCATTGATGCTGTGCCCTGCATTGATGCTGTGCTCCTGCATTGGTGCTGTGCCCCTGCATTGACGCTGTGCCCCTGCACTTCTTGGTGCTGCTATGCCCCTGCATTTGTGCTGCTTTCCTCCTGCATACCAGGAGTGTGCTGCAGAGTGTGGCACAGGACAACCCGGAATGCAGTGAGTGGAGGTTTTGCTCACCCCTGTGCCACTGCTGGTTGCCTGCCCACAGCAGGTGTTTGCATAGATGGAGCAGCCAATGAATTAATTCCAACTGCTGAGCTGCTGAGAGCAGCATCTTCCCTCCCCTTCCTGTGTTATTGCAAAATTATGAAATTATAACCAGCAAAAATAATCACTACAGATAGAGAGGCTGGGTGTGCAGCCCAGCATTTGGCTGAAGGACTTTGGGGTACTGGGGACTGTGGGGACTCCTCAAATTCCTGTGGCAAAATCCCTCTTCCCAACTCCCACATGTGACACTTCTATGCTTACAACCAAATTCTTCTCATCGTTTTTTATACATTCTACTGGAATTGTCAATATTCTGTATATGAGAGGAATTACTACATTATAATCTCAAAATGGAGTTGATGGCCTTAATTTAACAAACATCACTAAACCAATGTATGCTAGGGCTTGCCATCACCCTTCCCAGGGATGCTTCCCAAAGCAGCAGCGCTGCCAGCTGGGTGCAGCTGCAGTCCCATGCAGACATGCAGGCACTGGGAGCTGCCGGGACGTTCCAGCAGGGAGCAGCATGGCAGCACACGCTGCAGCAGACAGGCTGGGTGCACTGCTTTGACTCCAGGTTATTTGCCTGATGACTCTAAATTGTGATGGAAATAAGTCATCCTCTCCCACGTTCAAAAAGCAGCAGCATCTACAGGAGCAGTTCAGTCCTACAGTCATTCCCATGACAGCAGTAAGCTTTATTACGCAGCATCATTTATGTGCACTTGAATGTAACTGAGAATATAATTCCAGTCCTTGAAAATGAGAAATGAGGCACAGTGAAGTACAGACTCGCTGTCAGTCCCCTGCACAATAATGGCTCGTATAACTCTGGGCTCTGGGGAGAACTATGAGCTCAAACATGCTTGTAGTTCGTGGCCAGAGAGCCCCCTCTGCCTGCTGCTGCTCCAGGCACCCCACGTGTCTGCACGGAGTGCGGGGAGCAGAGAGATTCCTATGGGAGTGCTCAGGAGGGAGGAACACACTGATGTGCATCAGTGATGCAGCCAGCAGGAGCCTCGGGATACTTCATCATTCCTAAAGAATTTAGAAATTTGTGAATAATTTAGGAATAATAATTCAATACTTGGGTCATTTCTGATCACACGTAAGTGATGTTTTTAACAACGCAGGAGAGTGCAAGAAGACCCCACATCCAGCAAAGCCACCTGTATCCCCCTAGGCCTGCTGTCCCCCACCAGTGCTGCCAAGGGCCAGAGCTGGAGGGTGATGGGGGTGGCAGTGGTGATAGGGATGGTAGGGATGACAGGGACAGTAGCCTGGATGGTGGGGATGGTAGGAAAGGCAGGGATGATGGAGGTAGTAGGGACAATAACCTGGATGGTGAGGGTAGTAGGGATGATGGATATGGTTGGGATGATGGAGATGGTAGGGACGGCAAGAACAATAGCCCAGATGGTGAGGATGGTAGGGGTGATAGGGGTGGTAAGGATGATGGAGATAGCGGGGATGGCAGGGACGATAGCCCATATGATGGGGATGGAAGGAATGGTAGCTTGGACGAGGACAGCAGCACTGAGAAAGAGGAGTAGAGCTGAGATAACACAGTGTGCTTCTGCACGCAGCACTGGTAAGGCTCTCAATAGACCGCTATGCTGTGTTCCACTGTTCACGTGTCAGGATGATTCAGACAGTCCTCAAAAGAGAGAAACAAATATTATCTATCAAGCCTAACGAAAATTAAGCTTGTGGTGCTTAAATCATCTGCAGAGAAAAATGAAGAGGTGATTTATCATGTTTTATGGATCCTTAGTCATAGAAAAGATACTTGATAGTAAGGGGAATGTTCAGTCTTGCAGACAAAAACATAATAAGATCTGATTTCTGAAAGCTGAATTTAGTGAAATGCAATTTTGAAGAAAGATGCTATTTCCCAGCAGTGAGGGGTATTTAATTGCTGGAAGCGCTTCCCCGGAGTGGCAGTGCGAGCATCACCTGGAACTGCCAGGATAAGCACAGCCAGAGTTCTGCAGCACAGCCAGAGTTCTGCAGCACAGCCTTCCGGCCAACTCCTGGGAAGCTGCTGGTGCTGGGAATGGCTGAGCTGAGGCCAATGGCCCCGAGCTGCCCTCCGGCCGGGTGCTCCCGAAACCTGCAGCATTTCAGTCCCAGCACACACGTGCTCCATAAGCATAGCTTGCACGCCACACTGATGGGTAAAGTTTTTCTGACTATCGGCCATTGGAACACATGGTTTTATCAAAATTAAAGCACTTCCCAAAACGGTGTAGATTTGGGAACAAAGCAGCAAAGCCTACAACAAAGAAGGCAATAGCGGCCGCCCCCAGACATCAGGGCCGTGTTCTGTGCTTCATGTGAGCACAGCTGGGAGGCAGTGGGTGAGAAAGAGCGCTCAGAGCCTCATGCGAGGGCAGGGGCAGAGGAGGGCAGTGCTTGGATGAGGCAGCGGCGGAAAGAGCAAACCGTGCTGATCTTTGTCTTGGAAAGGAGATGCTCATCAGTGCGAGCTGAATGAAGCCCTGTTGTTTCAGTGCGAGGTTCCTGCCTATGGCAGTGCTGTCAGTGTGTTCTCTTTGGAAACCTGTCCTTTTGGAAATTTGATTATGAATGCTGATATGAGCCAGCTCTTCTGCCTCGTTGTTATGCCGAAGGACGGCAATCGAGCACACCTGAAATTCACATTGCTGTACTTCTAAGAGGTTTTTACCCGTCAGTCTCAGCCCGTGCACTTAGCAGTGAGTGGGAGGCTCGTGCATCCACCTCTGGCAACAGACGTGGGGTCCGGTCTGACCCTGAGCCTGACATAGGCTGAGCAGCAGGGGACCGCGGTGTCTGTGGGGCACACAGGTGCTATGGGGCAGCAGGGCATGTTCCAGCCAGGGCCCCTCTGTGTGCTGACCATTTACAGCAAATAACTTACTGGGGTAAATAGCACTGTGTAGCAGCTATGTGAAAACCCACTTACAGCACTGCATAATAGTGCCGAAGCAGGAGCCAATCCCTATTTTTCTACCATCAAGGGTGCAGAACCTGGAATAAGAAACTGTTGGAAATCTTAACCTGTAATATCTATTGTATCTGGAAGACATTCCCACAATTCCAGATAGACACCAATTAATTGTAAGTATTTACTTGTGAGAAGGGCTGTGCTGAGTTACTCAATTCCTACACATAACTTCCCACAAGTGTGTTTTTTTCTGAAGGAATAAGAAATACGTGGCTCAGGCTGAGAAGGATATTTTTCAAATACTGTAGGCTGGATAAAGCCCCAATATTTGCTGCACTGCTTGTGATATTCTTCTCTCCAAAGGATTTCTGCGTCTCAGCCGGGATGAGGCTCAGGGCAGCTGGGAAGCAGATCCATCCCTCCTGCTGTTGCTCAGCACTCGGAGCTGCTGCTCAGGGCAGGGGCTGCTCAGAGCACAGGGCTGTGTGCCCCAGCCCTCGGCACCAGGCTCTGCAGAGCGGGGTTGGGCAGCGGGGTTGGGGGACCACTCTGATCAGTGAGTTGTCGGTGCCTGGAGGGAACTCTGGCGTGTGGTTCAGCTCCTGCAAACGCTGTGTAAGGACTGTGAGCTTTCCCTGGGCACCAAGCGGATAGGAGGAAGGGACTGCTGCCTCTGTGAGTGTGGCTGCTGAGCTCAGGCAGCTTCTGCTGTTTCAGTGGCTGTGTTGTAGACCTGTTTGAACTTCAAAGGATAGCAGCACCGACCTTCACTCTCATAGGAAGAGGGAAAGGCCTTTCCCAGACCTGTCGACTCCCTGTGGACAACATTTCTTTGCTAATTAACAATACACTGCACAGACTTTTAATTTTCTTTGCTCACAAATGCGTAGCCGTGGGCAAGCACAGGGAATTTCCACCTTCCTTGAAGTTTTCTGACCCCGACTCATTCTGATGCACTATCTTCAATGGACTCATGAAAGGGTTGGAGAACATCTGCAGGTGTGGATCCCAAAGCACAGAACATAGACACATAAAAACACAGAACCATGGAATTACTGAGGTTGAGAAAGCCCTGCAAGATCCCCAGCCCCCGCCTCCCCCCCATGCCCACTGCCCATGTCCCTCGGTGCCACATCCCCACAGCTCTGGAACACTTATTTCTTTTCTTATTTCTCTGGAACTGCAGGCTCCATACAGCTCCGTGCTATTTTTGCTCCGTGTGGGGCTCTGCCTTATGACCAGATGGACGAATAGTGGGGTTTAGGGAAGAAATCTTTCTTTATCAAATACTGCAGACCTGAAAGAAACATAACAGAAACAAATGTGTTTGTTTTGGTCTCCTTGTTGAACAGATAGGACTCCCTATATATACATGGGTGTAAACACCATTATTTTTTGAAGTACAAGAAAAATTTAATTACATTTTCTTTCCAAGCTGTCACGAGTAAGCTCAGCCTTCTCCCAGATGGGAGCATCCATCCGTCAGCAGCACTTTACTGGGGTCTCATAGCAATCCCTGCTCTGTACAAAACAGAGGAAACTGCTGCTTTCGTATTTGCAATATTTCAAGTCCCCGGGCTGTGCTGCAGACGTGATTAAAATGGCTGTGGTCACACCTTCACAGCGCTGGTGTTCTTTCTGCACTGTGGCCTCCCAGCAGGTTTGTGTGCTTCTGTGGCCACGGCAATGCACAGACACAGCCTGCTCAGCCTCCGCTCTGAAGGCAGCTCTGTCTCGGTGGCACTGACTCAATGGCATTCCCTCACAACCTCTCTACTTTCCTTACAGTTTCTCCGAAGATATTTCGTATTTCGAGTGACATCGTTGTGAACGAAGGCAGCAATGTTACTCTGGTGTGTCTGGCCACCGGGAAACCAGAGCCCTCCATTTCCTGGAGACACATCTCTCCATCTGGTAAGTGCCTGGGCTGTCGCTGGGAGCTTCCTGCTGAGTCCCAGCAGTAACAGCTTTCAGAGGTGGGACAGCACTGCTTTTGCATGTCATCCAGGATGTGTGTCTGACCAGATGTGTGGAAAAGGAAAGCGTCATCAGATTTAAGCTCACAAGAGTGAGAGCCATAATGCAGTTGTAACATGGGAAGGGACAAAAAAGGCACCTGAAAGAGGGCATGCTTTTCTCTGGGGCATGGGTGGCTCCCCAGGGGTACAGGCCGTGGCTGTCTCAGCCTGAAGAGCCAAAGCTCATTTGAGCAGGAGTTCTTTTTAACAGGCTGCAGGGGCAGTGACTGTTTATAAGGGTGGCTGGTGATAGGACAAGGGGGAATGGTTTTAAGCTGAGGCAGGGGAGGTTTAGGTTGGATATTAGGAAGAAGTTTTTCAGCCAGAGGGTGGTGAGGCACTGGAACAGGTTGCCCAAGGAGGCTGTGGATGCCCCATCCCTGCAGGCATCCAAGGCCAGGCTGGATGTGGCTCTGGGCAGCCTGGGCTGCTGGTTGGGGACCTGCACACAGCAGGGGGTTGGAACTGATGAGCACTGTGGGCCTTTGCAACACAGGCCATTCTATAATTCTATGATATGATCAGCTCACACTAAAGCCAATCCAAGGGCTCTCTAGAAGTGAAAGCTAAAACACATCATAGCATAGACTTGAGGAGATGTCCCTCCCATTCAGCCTTACAACCTGCAGCCCACCCTGGGGGATCCCCACTGCTGTGCCAGTTTTTGTGGAGCAGCTCTGCGGTGAGGAGCCCTCTGTTTGCTCACAGAAGCTCTCTGACAGCCGTGTGCTGCAGGGAAGGCCGGCTCCACGGGCTGCTGCCTTCTGCGGGCTGTCATCGTCCAACAGCAGTTTCCTTTTCAAAGCAAGAGTCAGAAAAAAACCTAACTTTTGACCTTTAAGACAATGACAGTGAGTTCTGCTGGAAGTATCCACTGGGGGACAAGGGAAAAATCAGCTGCAGCAAAAAATGGACTTTAACTAAATGTCAAATAAAATTTTATTGGAAACTGCAGTGATACTTTAGAGTAATAGCATAAAGCATTAGGGTTTTTACAGAAAGGAGCTGCTAAAATTGTCCTGTAGAGGAAAATAGCAGAAGAGGAGAATGAGTCCACCCAGAGTGACGAGCAGGACCCCCACCTTGAGTCCAGGCAGAGCTGCTGCCTGGAGAACAAGGCTCTCAGTGAGCCCCCTGTGTTCATGTGCTGGCCCAAGGGCAGGGGAGGAGAGCTGTGAGCTGTGGGCTGTGGGCTGTGCTGTGCTGATGGCACTGCCCTATGGGCAGGAGCACAAGGTTGGTGTGTGTGGGCACCTCCCTCCAGGATGGCATCGAGGCCATATTAGGTTTGCTGCCCGCTCACACAGCTTTGCTCCTCGTTGCTCTGCAGCTGCACATCAGCCCACGGCCTCCAGTGTGCTGCTGGGAGCAGGCATGCAGTGAGCAGAGTGCAGTCCGTGCTGCAAGTGTTTCAGTCACATCATGCTGTTCCTGGGCTCAGCTGCACGCCCTGCTGTACCGGCAGCCACAGACAGCACTGAAATCCAATTAAATGCAGGAGAGCTGAGAACGCCAGGTTGCTGTATGGGCTCGTATTATGCCCGCAGCAAATTACCTTTATCTACACGTGAGCTTCATCTGCACTTTGTAATTTCTATCAGTTTCCCTCCGTAATTCCCGGTGGCACTAATGAGGATTACACACAAGTGTCGCATCTAGAACACAACGCTAAATTATATTAAAGAATTGTATTTGTAATATTCTGAAATTGTTTGTCAGAGCTGCTGCTGGAAGATAAGAAATGGAAAACTCAGAATACAAATGATTCAATATAGACTAATGCCAAAATATTATCGTGATTTGCATCGATGCAGCCCTTACTTGGATTGGGTCAGATTCCATTTTTTTGAACAAGAGATAAAATGCACCTTTCGGAGGAACAAAAATAAAATGTATTTAGAGGTGATTTTTAACTTAGTACATAAATTATTGCCCTGTAATCTTTACAGTGCATGTTTAACTTGCAGTCATTATGGAAATGCATTCATTATATAAATATTCATTATGCAAAGCCATTATGTAAATCCACCAAATCTACACATTCAGCACAGCACCGTAAGGAACGCGTCGCCGCGGTTTGTAATCTGAAAATCTGGTATTGTTGAAATGTCATCGGAATAAATTGCAGGTATTACTTATTTTGTTCTGACATTTAGGAGCAAAGTGCAGCATCAATAGTTTAAGAACGAAACCAGAATTTTAAAGAATTAAGGTCTGCTAGAAGCATAATTCCAGTTCTTCACACTTGTTTGCGCAGCATGCTGGTACGGTTCCATTTTTGAAAAGCAACTCTGCAAACACTGCCACCAGCAGTAACAACAAAAGCCATTTGGAAGACTCGAGATGTTAGTGCTGTGCAGAATGCTGGTGCCGTACGCATGGAAGCTTCCTCCCCACTCACTCTTGGCCAGACCTTCCATGGGGAGGTTCCTGACACAGCTCAGGGCCGTGCAGGCTGCACCCTGCACTCCAGCACTGCACCGCCGCATGCTTTGTGGCCGCTGAGGAGAAGGGGAAGCCCAGGGTTTGTCTAAATGCAAAGCAGGTTACATCCTTTAGAGAAGCAGAGCCATCTCCCGGCTCAGCCAGTGCTGGGCTGCAGTGTGCAGGGCCTCGGGCACATTGCATTGTGTGCACATACAGAGAGCAGCACTCATAACTGCAGGAGCAGCTTCACTTTCTGCTTTGCTTGGAGCGCTCAGCTTCACAGTCCTACTTACCACAAGTGGCTTTAGATGAAGCTGCACACATCTCAGACAAACACCGGCTGCCAGCACTGATAAGCATGGCTGGCTGTGCACAGCATTGCAGGACCCCAGCACTGCATTGCCCAACAGCCAGCCCTGCACGCAGCACAGGGACAGAGCAGCAGCTCAGTGCAAATGGAGGTGGTAGTTACATTTTGCTAGTGAGTTTCAGAGCTGCAGGCAAAAGTAGTGACTGAGTATAGGAACTCCTCCTTCTGCGTAGTTCTGTGGCAGTGTGGTAGTGTTAGTGTTGACTACCCCTTCTTGATTACATGCAACAGTCTCTTCTGGTTTCCCACTGCAGCATGCAGCCCATGCCCTACCTTGTCCCACCCACTACAAGGCAGATTGTAGCAGGATCAACTGCAGAACTTGAAGAACACTGAAGAAATATGAATACTGACACATTGGGACTTACGTATACCTCTTCACCTCTTTCACCTCTCTCCTCCTTCCTTCTGGGTTTATGTTCAGTGTTCCTCAATTGTCCTAACATTCCTCAAATACATCCTAGTAAGGAGAAATGGTTTTAACTTGAAGGAGGGAAGATTTTGGTTGGATGTCAGGGGGAAGTTCTTTGCTCTGAGAGTGGTGAGGTGCTGGAACAGCTGCCCAGAGAGGCTGTGGATGCCCCATCCATCCCTGGAGGTGTTCAAGGCCAGGTTGGATGGGGCCCTGGGCAGCCTGGGCTGGTGTTAAATGTGGAGGTTGGTGGCCCTGCATGTGGTCGAGAGGTTGGATCTTCGTGATCCTTGGGGTCCCTTCCAACCCAGGCCATTCTGTGATTCTGTGATAGTAGTTGGTCTCAGACAATCTAGTGGCAGTGAGATGCAGTGAGTAATTAAGTTCTCCTCACTGATGTAGATGTTACCTCCCTTGGTTGATTCTTCCTCTGTCCTAGTGTGGTGGCCAGTGGCACCAATTCACACTGCTGTCCCAGTGGGAGAGCAGTCACCATTCAGGTGCCATTAAGAGACATGTTTACTGGGCATGATAGTGATGGGTTGATAGTTGGACTTGATCTTGGGAATCTTTTCCACCCTTTACGATTCTCAGTCTATGGTCTCTGGTGACTTCCAGGTTCACCCTTTCTAAACCTTCCCTACTGTCCTGACCTTTCCCACAGCTTTGTCACCATCACTTCTAATCCAGTTTCCATTTTTTTTCCTGAAACATGAGGATCAACATTTCATACACATACACATGTTTGGGAGTGTAGGTTTGAGTACTCTGTTCATCCAGTCTCATTCCAGAGAAAGGTGGCACTGAAGTATTTCCCAAAAACAACCATCCAACCAAAGGAAGAACTGTTCAGCATACACAGAATAACAGTTTTTTTTTCATGAATATTGAGGAGATCTGCACTTTCCTAGAAATTACTCTGATGTTAGGTTGGAATGTATTCATGCCTGCCTCCTGCTTCACACTTGCCCTTGGGGTGTGTGCATGAGTGTGATAGGACTGAGTGGAGCCTAACGCCAGTCCTATCGTTCCCGGACAGCCCTAAAGCCACAGAGATGTATTACATTAATGTATCATCATAGCTCTGTCGTTCTGACGAGGTATTAGTGTAATACATCTTCGATGCACTCATATGATAGGGCTGTCTGGGAGGAAGAGGTCTAAGAGCTGGTTCAATTCAATTACAGGACAAAGGCAGCGCCAGCCCTGAGCAGGCAGTGCTGTTCCTGCGGGATGCAGACTGCTATACAGGGCTGAGATTTGACGGGGGTGAAAAAAGCAAAAAGGCTTTTTTTAAACTTCTAGCTAAATCCTAAGAAACAAACAGAAGCTTGATGTGAGCTCTGCTAATGTCAAATATTTTGTTCCATTTGCACTTCTGCTAGAGAAACACTATTTTTCAGATGTTATCCACACATCTGCACGTGACAGAAATAAGAAGTGTTTTGTTGATGTGTGAGTGCTCCAAGCCGGGATTTGCAGGCTGATAATACCTAACTGACATGAATTACCAGGGCTTTGCGAAAGTACAAAGTGCAAACTTGTCTTTCTAAGTGTTCCTTCTACTGATTCAAAATGGTTTTAAAACTAAAGGTTTCAGAAAAAGAAAAAAAAAAAAAAAGGGTTTCTGGCTTGCGTCTTTTGCCCTGCTAAGCCCTGAGGGGTGCTGCAGATGGGGGTTATCTCACACCCACCGCTGCCTCCCTCTGACAATATGTGCATGGTAGCACTGCTGGTGGGCACGGAGCTGCTTGTACTCCTGCAGGGTGCCACGAGCTCCTGCCCCACTGGAGGTGTGGGGCTGCGGGTGGCCCTGGCACACCACCCTCACTGCTGGCAGATGGATGGCCGCAGCACACCAAAGGCGCAGCTCCTTCCCTCCAGGAGTCCAAGCAGCAGAATGCAAAATAATTCAGTACTTTAATCTGATAAGCAGCGACAGTGATGTGCCTCCCTTATGCCATCATCACTCATCTCGCCAGCAACAGCTTCATTACGCTGAGCTCCTCGTTCAGGTGAAGCATTACTGGGCTGAGCCGAAACATCTGCTCCTCGCAGCTGGGTGGGAGGGCTGGGAGAGCAGCCAGCAGCCCCCAGACCTGCTGGGGTTTGTGGGCTGAGGCCAGGCGGGGAGCCCAGGCCCTGTGTCTGCGTTGGTCCCTGCACGTAGGGATGGGGGCAGGCTGTCGGCTCTCAGCCGTGAATGCACGGCACAAATGCAACTCTGCTTTGGAAGCGCGGCAGCAGCTGGAGCCAGAAGTAATGTCACCAGTGCCGGCACATCGTGCTGACAAAGGCAATGCCAAATGAGGCTCAGTGCCTCTGGGCTCGACGGGGCCTTCATTTGCTGGCCTTGGCTGGGTTTGTGGTTCAGACCCTTTCTTCTTCAGCCCTGACTTGATCTCTCCTACGCCACTCCGGGAAGCTCTTGGTTCTCAGTGCTGCAGTGCTTCGACAGCCCCTTGCTCTGCATGTTTATGGAACAACACAGTGCCTTGCAGTGGTGTCTGTGGGACAGGAAAGCAGCTTGAAGCAGCCACTTAGCCACTGGGAGCCAGGACTTCCCCCTCCTGGTGGCCCTGTGCCTTTCTGTGGGGGCTGGAGCCCCAGCAGGCCCAGCTGCTGTGACACGCGTCACTTGAAGCACATTCTTCATCAAACAGCCCAACTGGAGCCCCAGCACCACATCACCTCCCAGGCTCCTCTTCTGCTCCAGATGTGCTGTGTGCCCTGCAGTGGGGCCGTGCCACGCTCCTCTGCTCACCGCGGTGAGGGTGAGCAGCCCATGGGGAGCTCCTGCTCTTACACAGATAGATCTGACTGCACTGCAGCCACGTGGGGATTGAGAGTTCTGTGATTAATGTTTCATACGGATTTAATGGCCCGGCTGGTGATTCTGAAGCGGAATGTTCCGCTGTAAAGGCATCACATGCCGTTCCATCAGCGCTTCTTTCATATTAAACATGCTCCTGGCAGCATCCCAAGGACTCAAGAGGAAATGGTGTGGAGCTCAACACAGAGTAAATGAGGGGATTAATTAGCAGTTTAAAGACAGCAATGCAAATATTAGTGCTTAATGTAAATGGTTTGTTGCAATCCTTTCCTTTGCCTTTGGATACCAGGAAAATAATGATCCTCCAAAGCCACACCTCTCCCATGCGAAATGCGATGTCTTCCGATTTCAGGCCATGGGCCTTCTGGCCTTTCTTTTCCTTAATGATGCTCCTAACATCATTGCTGGGGGATACGCGGAGCAATAGGATCCAATTAAGTGACATCCAGTACAGGATCTGTCTCGCCAGGTCAAGTGACATTACACTGGCTGCGATTAGTGGGCTTCTGAGCAAGAATTCTTAGAAAAATGTCATAATTATCGAGACCAGTCCTGAACTTTGAGCATCCCTTCAGGAACAATTAAAGATATTCCTAGAAATCTTCAAGCCTTCTTAAAAATCTTTAAACAGACTGAAAAAACTCTCTTGTTAGATTGCGGTTGTCAGGAGATGAGTGCTCGCGCTGCGATGGTCCAATAATTGGGTCTTTGTGAAGGAACTGAGGATTGAGAGTAAGATTCCAATCTCAGTGAGTTAGAGATGGGAAAACGAAAACCAGACAAAAGCTTCGTGCAGAAATAATAATGAATTTTTGACAATTTTATAACAAGAGGAATGTATTTCTTACTTTTCAATAAAAGTAGATGAACTCATTAATAACTCATAAAATGCCATAAAAATTAAAGTTTTAAAACAGGCTTAGTTTATTCCCTCTGATATTAGTTCATTTTTATTTGAGAAACACTGCATTTGTGAGTGAGCAATTTATGAATCATTAAAAATATTTCAGTGAGACCAAGCCTTTAGTGCTGAAAGCCAAGCAAGTGCAGATTTCCTTCTGTCCCCTTCCTTTTGTGTAGCATCCTTCATGACTGCTGTGGAGATGCTCATCTTGGAGCAGAGCATGCCAATGCTGAGGTGTGCACAGATTTTTGGAGAAAGGATTTCCAAAATCCAAAAGATGCCTCCGTTTTTTGTTTAACGTTTCAAATCCTCTTTTTTTTTTTTAACATTCCTTTATGTTTATTGTTACTCTTTCTCCCTTCCCCCATCTGGGCACAGGCTGCAGATAGAAATGGAGGCTGGGCACACCAGTGATGCTCAGGAGGGGATAGCAGGCAACCTGCAGGCACCATAGATCCATAGAATCACAGAATGGCCTGGGTTGCAAAGGCCCACAGCGCTCATCAGTCCCAACCCCCTGCTGTGTGCAGGTCGCCAACCAGCAGCCCAGGCTGCCCAGAGCCACATCCAGCCTGGCCTTGTATGCCTGCAGGGATGGGGCATCCACAGCCTCCTTGGGCAACCTGTTCCAGTGCCTCACCACCCTCTGGGTGAAAAACTTCCTCCTAATAATTAACCTAATCATTAAGGCTGGAAAAGACCTCACCACATCTAACCGTTGACCCCTCACCACCATGTCCATTAAAGCCTATCCCTAAACCACACCTTCACGGTTCTGGAGCCTGCTGTGCTTCCATTTATTTCCCAGAATCATCTCTTCTGGCCATGTTTATGAATAAATCCTATTTCAAACATATCAAGAATTATTTTAAAATGCACATACTTTATAAAAACCGTTAATATCTTTTGAGGGATAAGAAGAAATATGAAAAATATAGTCATTAATGATTCATTTATCTTCAGCAACGCCTCTAGTTTCAACAAACTACAGACAGAAAATGAATGTGCAATGGGATGGATCTGCAGATGTGCTTGAGTCAGACTTCTCTCCAAACAGCTCACAGGGTACCCACTGCCTGCAGAGCATCGTTCTGAGAGAGAGCAGGCGGGTTCCTGCAGGGGCACTGCATGTTGCTGTGGGCTGAGCTGCCCTCCCCAGCCCTGCTCGTGCTCACAAACAGTTCCCTGGGTAAGAGGAACTCTTCCAACCCCCTCCTGCCCAGGGGAGCTTCCCATGCTGCAGCATGTTGCCTTCCCTCCGGCGGTGTGTGGGACCATGGGCCAAAGGGAAAAAAAAAAAAGCTGGCGCTGCTGGCAAGCTGCACTTACTGTGAGAAGTAGTCATTCTTGGAGAGATCAAAAGAGATCAAAGAGTACACATGAATCTGTAAATATCCAGGTGACACAGCGTGCAGATATCTAAGAATAGTATGATCTCCAGTGGGTGTGTGCTCTTCCCTAATAGCAGTTGACTTTCTTCTCTGCGAGCATTGAAGTGGAGCTGGGTCCCCTGAACACCAGCGCTCAGCTGCTCAAGCAGGAAAGTCAGAATGTATTCGGGGTATGCTCCCTGGTGTGTCTGCAACAGAAAACATTCAGAATTGCTCCAAATACTGTAACTTAATAACTTAATGTGTCTCAGATACCTAGTGCAGTGCGGCAGCATTCTGTGCAGACAGAAACAAATGTAACTTCAGAGAATGCAAACAAGGAAATGTGCCTCCATCTCCTGCAGGAGCAGCCTCTGCTCTGCTCAGCCTGGGAAGCTCGGAGGAAGCAGTGGAAAATGAAAGATCTACGTGTGGTTTCTAAGTTGCCCAAGGAGGCTGTGGATGCCCCATCCCTGCAGGCACTCAAGGCCAGGCTGGATGTGGCTCTGGGCAGCCTGGGCTGCTGGTTGGTGACCTGCACACAGCAGGGGGTTGGAAGTGATGAGCACTGTGGGCCTTTGCAGCCCAGGCCATTCTATGAGCCTATGATTCTAAGTTATTTCCCCTCTAAAGTTACTATGTAGTGTTAAGACTAAGGAAAAAAATGATTGTTTTTTTCCCTTTAAATGTTTAAACTTTGCTGATTTATGCTTCGTGTTGAAAGAACACTGTCACACAGTTTGATGGGGACCCGTGCAGTCCTGTGACATGCAGCAGTTCCCAATAGCTGGCTGGGATGTGCACTGCCCATGCAGCTCCCAGTGCTCCATCCCTATATATCAGATGTACAGATCTGATCTTGTTTGTCTCCACCTCTGAAACTTTCTGCTTTGTCAGCCACTGTTCGCAGCCTTTCTTTCATCAGCACGCCTTTCTCACCAAACTGCTTTTCTTGTTTCATCTCTTCAGCGGGGAGATCTCCTTCAGCCCTCAATTTATCTGCCACTTTCAGACATTTTTTCTTTACATTTTATCTGATTTTTCTTTACAAATGTGGAGTGTGGCATCGCTAAAGCTAAATGGCCTTACACTGACAATGTTTAAATGGTGCCTAATGTGGTAGGCACATTCTCCTAACAGCAAGCTGTTCAGCTAACCCACACCCCTAGGAGAGGAGCACATACTGTATCATTACAGCATTTGATGTCATTTGAAACCCTGAACGCATGGCAAGTAGTAGGAGCAGCTTCAGATCATTGTCCTGGTTGAATCCAATTGTTTAGGCTGTTCTCAGCATCCCGTGACAACTCCTCTGCAAGAGAGAAAAAAGGTGCCTCTGTGATCCCAGCCTATGGGACCTGATGGGTTCTTAAAGCACAGCCGGCACTCAGATGGCATCCTGATGGCATTGCCACTGGGGAGCCCACCTGCTCATAGAATCATAGAATCATAGAATCATAGAATCATAGAATCATAGAATCATAGAATCATAGAATCATAGAATCATAGAATCATAGAATCACAGAATGGCCTGGATTGGAAAGGACCACAATGCTCATCTAGTTTCAACCAACCAGCAGACCTAGCTGCCCAGAGCCACATCCAGCGTGGCCTTGAATGCCTCCAGGGATGGGGCATCCACAACCTGCTTGGGCAACCTGTTCCAGTGCCTCACCACCCTCTGGGTGAAATTAGGATTCCTCCTAATATCCAACCTAAACCTCCCATCTCAGTTACATGGTTGCTCACACAGAATCCATATGAGGCAGCACACATGCAGGTGAGCCCATGCTGGGGCTTTCAGGCTGCATGAGGATGCTCCCCAGGCTGTGACCTGGAGCCATGATACAGCAGACCTGCATAGCTCAGCTTTCTGCTTGCGCTCCCTAACCCACACTGGGCTCCTCATGCTGACACCAGCTCAGTGGAGCATCATGGAGCTGGGCCTGTTCCACTGCCCAGTGGGACCTGGGGTGCCTGAGCTGGGGCTGCATTGTGGTTAAATATCCCAGGAAATGTAGAAAACAAGCAAACAGACAGCAAAACAGCCTTGGCTCAAATGAAGTCCTCAGAGGTTTTCAGAGCCCCCCTGGCCTTGCACCAGATATTTTTTCTTACTGACTTATGTTTAGCAACGGGAGAGGAAGATGCAACCTTTGTAAAACCCATCCATCCACGCCTTGGAAAAGCTGTCCATATGGCGAGGTGTGCTCACACTCCTCCTGACGCCAGAGACCAGATGTGAAACACGGTTCTTGCTGTGCTCTCTCCCAGGAGCTACATGTGCTCTGCTTTGTTGGGCACTGTGTCACCATGCAGCAGCAGGACCTGGGCATCCCAGCTCGGCTTCACAGCTGCTTCCCTCCCATGCTGGAGAACCCTCTCCTATAGCCCAACATATCCCCAGCAGATAATTACGTATCATTACACATTTCAGCATGTCTAGTTTTAGCTTGGAGAAGAGAAGGCTCCGGGGAGACCTCATTGTGGCCTTTCAGTACTTGAAGGGAACGTATAGACAGGAGGGGTAACGGCTGTTTACAAGGGTGGGTAGTGATAGGACAAGGGGGAATGGTTTTAAACTGAGGCAGGGTGCCAGAGTGCACTGCACAGCTGCCCAGGGGTGGGGGTCAGCATCCCTGGGGGTGCTCGGAGTCGTGGGGATGTGTGTACCACTGAGTGATGTGGGCAGCGGGTGTGGGGAGTGGGCTGGGGGTGGATTGGGGTCTTTTCCAACTGGAAGGATTCTGTGGTTCTGTCTTTAGGTAAGGTCCCAGCAGCTCTGCTCAGCACTGCTCCCATGTTCTGTGCAGTCCATCCCAGGGGTGGGGGCTCTGCGGTGCCCAGCAGCTCTCCCATTCAGCCCTGCAGACCTCAGTGACCCTTCAGGTGCTCTGTGCTCAGCCTCACCTAATTTCTCTCTCTGATTATTTTATTTCAGCAAAACCATTTGAGAGCGGGCAGTACCTGGACATCTATGGAATTACAAGAGATCAGGCTGGGGAGTATGAATGCAGCGCAGAAAACGACGTCTCAGTCCCAGACGTGAAAAAAGTAAAAGTCACAGTAAACTGTAAGTCACGTTGGTTTCTAATCACTAAATCCAATGGAGGAAAGGGGCACTGCTGGGAAGAAAAATGTGACGCAGAGAACTGCTGCTCGTGGTGAAACTGTAGATTTGTTTTTTGGTGGAACAGTAGCGAAAAGCCTGCGGTGTCTGAGGTGTGAGTGGTTGTGACCAGAGGTCAGTAGGAGAGGACCAGGTTCAAACCTGACTGCAGTGCTGGCAGCAGTGTGGGGCCAGCGTGTGGCCTGGGCTGGGCTCCGCTGCGGGCTTTGGGCTTGGTGGTTATTCACTGAGTAATTTCTGTGATTGCTGGTCTGAAACGTTTCTGGTTTAACTTGTCGTGGATGTGCAACAGGACAGGGAGATGAGAAACGATCTGGCACTCTGTGTGGTTGTGCGAGTGGATCCCAGCACAGGCAGTGAATGCGGGCACTGCTGGCACAGGGAGCTGTGCTCTGCCTCTCCTCCGGTGCTGGGGGCACTGCTGTGGGTGCCAGCACGGCCTCCTGTGGGGCTGCAGCCCACAGTTCTGCCCTCCTCGAGTGTCTGCAGAAGTGGGATGATTTCTCGTTTGGGATCGGATTTTATTTGACATTCAGTACAACATGAAATGTTCAAAATGGTGTTCTTTTCCCTTCCAAAAAAATGTAAAAAAAAAAAAAAAAAAAAAAAAAGAAAAGAAAATGGGAATAATTACACTAATCCACTCTAGCTGTGAATTTTCTTAGGTTAAGTGCAATTACGCAGCTTGTGATTTGCAGCAGTTCCTACTCTGAAAATCGCTGTGGCATCGTTACTGATTTACAGATGCTGGAGGCCCTGGATTTGTGTCCCCCCGCAACTCACAGGCTGAGTCCATCACAGTTCTCTGTAAAACCCATGGGCTGAAAACCACAGTGCTGGTGGAACAAGTGACTGCTGGGCTGTGTGCAGGTTGTTGTTACTGGAGGACTGTCAGGAAGAGGCGTGGTGCAGATATATGTGCATAGATGGAGCGTTTTGGTCAGGCGCTGGCACAGCCCAGGAGTGGGGGATCAGCATCCCTGGGGGTGTTCCAGAACCATTGGGATGTGGCACTGAGGGACGTGGGCAGTGGGCATGGGGGGGTGGGCAGAGTTTGGATTGGGGTTCTTGGAGGGTTTTTCCAACCTCAATGGATCTGTGATTCTATAAATGCGAGGGGCTGTTGTGGGGTGACGCCCTTCACACAAGCCCTACCCAGAATGTGCTGTGTGGTTTAAGTAATGCCTGGTGGTAGAGTCCAGAAGGGGCAGCAAGCTCTGCTTGCTTTATCAAAACAAAAACTGCCTCTGAAGACTTTATGTCATGGGAGCCTAAAGAAGGGTAAAACTCACTGCCTTGGGAACTCTCAAAGTGATCATAAAAGGGAGAAGATGATAGCCCTGCTTAGCATATTTTATTTAAAAAAAGAAAAGAGGAGTGGTAAAAATCATGACATCATCCATTCTCCCTCATCTTCTGAGCCAAGATCAAAACTTGCACAAATCCTTATTTAGATCAATCATCATGTTCATTGGCCAAAGCCAGAGCTCTACTTTAATGTGAGCAGTTTGTGTACCAGTAGACTTGTGCCCTGTCAAACTGCAATTGCTTCTGGGATCAGTTGCCCAGTTTCCTAGGGACAGTTGGGGTTTGTCATTGTGCGTGGGAAAGATCAGCCTTGTGGCACTGCTGGGAGCACTGAGGCCAGTGGGAGCTCCCCATGTGCCATGGCCAGAAGCATGGCTGTCAGGCAGCCGAGCTGCAGGGGTTGGGATTTGACCTCTCTCAACACCAAGGCAGGGGGGCTGTGATGACGGAGGTGTGCGAGTGTCGGTGCCAGCCACAAGCAGGGCAATCGGGTCTGACAGCAGGGCACTTCCAGTCATGGCAGAGGGAAGTTATCAGGAAGTGTCCTTGGCTGTAGCGTGGGTGCACCTGGCGCTGGGTTTCCGTGCCAGATTCAGGCAAACTGCTAGCTCTGCACTGGGACATGCAGAGTAGTTTTACTCAGTTTCTTGCAAGTAAAGAAGAAAATGTCCAAAAAAAAAAAAAAAAAAAAATCAGAAGCAATGCAAAACTAGGATCTGTCTACAGCTTGGAAGTGTTTGTATATGTGAAAGATTTGTCACAGTCAGCGAACTGCACACGCACTTCAGTGTGCTGAGTGTGCTGTCCTCACCCTCAGCTCCGCAGCCCCTGCAGGGCACATCTGCTGCAGGCAGGAGCCCTGAGCTGCACCTCACTGCTGCGGGCTGTGCTCTCCTCTGCCACTCACCATCACCCCTGTCTCCCCAGCAGCACATCAACGAACCCCGAGCGGTTCCAGTGAACATAAGCATAATTCTGAATATGGTATTCATTCCATATAGCAGCTGTTCAGTCACCTGAGCAAATACAGGGACATGGCCAGGCCTGGCTTACTTCTGAACTTCAAGTTTGGTGGCTGTGCAGTCCTGCATCCCCAGGCAGACATAACCAGTTTGCTGGCCACCACGCTGCATACGCTCTGCAGCTTTTTGTGACTCTGCTTTGGGACTTTGGGTTTGTCCTTTGTGCCGTTTCATATTGCATAATCCACATTTTGTAGTAACTTATGGGTGTCCGCATGGTTTCCCTTTTTTAAGAGGTGTTCCGAGAGGCTGTGGTGTGTTTGTGTTTGCATTCTGAGGAGGAGAATCATTGGTGGGGTCGCAGCATCAAGTGGTGGGAGGGGGATGGTTCCTGAGAGAGGAAAACTATTCCCAATCATGTTAAAATCAATACAATAGAATATGATTTCACTTCAAAGCAAAACTTACTAGCATTTTCTACCGTGATTTATAAAGCAAATGCTGATGGATAGATGCTGATCTCAAAGCCCCTGTGAACAAACCACTGCCTGCTTAGCAGGAGCTCAGCAGCAGCTGTGAGCAGCCCTGTGCCCCACACCTGTCCCTGCAGCCCCACACACGCTCTGGTTTGTGGTGACACACTTAGAAAGATTAAACACAACCATCTCCAGAAGTACTGCAGTCATGCTGAGATGATGAAGAATGAGGTGTGTGCATCACGAAGCCGGCGTTTATCTTAATTTAGATAAAATTTTCAATTACCCAAATAAATAGTCAACGTGGGCTGTATTGCAGCATTCCTTCTTTTCAGATGCCACATAACTGGTTTGTTATAGCTGGATCTTGTGGACTGCACTGAATTAAGTTCAGCTGCCTTTTGGAGAGGAAAGAGAAGCCATTCATCTCTAATTAAAAGGCAGTGATTTAATTTCAGCCTTGATGAACCCCATCACGTGGCAGATTGAAGGCCAGGTGTGCTGAGGCTTGCTGAGGAGGTGCAAATTGCAGTTGCAGTGCTGAGGATGTGCGGCTGCAACAGAGGAGGAAACTGCTTTGCAAATTCGGTGGGCAGCTGACAGAGCAACAGGGAGGTAACCCAAACTGCTCCTGCTATGGAATGGACCACTGCCTGCTTGCAAAACCATATCCTTGCACAAAGATCCATTTGATCTGGAAATAATAAGGAGAAAAGAAAACGGACATAAGCAGATGACCAGATAACCGGTACCCAGCCACATTTTGCCCCTGCCTCGGTGCAAAGCTGGTGCCCCCAGCTTTGGTGGGGGGACGGGGGCATTAAGCAGCACACAGGCAGCACATGCTGCTGATGCCAACCTGTTCGCTGTGCTCAGCCCACGGGTTGTCCCAAAGCACTGAGCCTGGCCCTACTGCAGCCAGAGCTGATGGCCCAGCACGCCCTGCTGGCAATCACTCTGCGTCTTGGCATCTTCCAGGTGCTTTCACACCTTTGATTACCTGAACGGCATTTTTATGGGGAGTGAGGACAAATGGTCTGGTTTATAACTCCCTGGCACCTGCCTGTGGTTCAGGAATGCTGTAGTTTTGCACTGGCATCGTCCAGCCCTTGGTGGCACCCATGTCTGGTGGCTGCTGTTCAGCTCTGAGTGGAGCGAGCAGCGCGGGGCTGGGGGCTCAGCGTGCAGTGAGGAATGGGAGCTCAGCAGGCACCAAGCACTGCTACAGGTGGCTGTGTGTAATTCTGCACTGCTCCCTTCCTGCTCCTTTCTTTCCTGCTGCAATAGTTTGATAAGACAATTTATGTTGTGCTTTTAGTGGAGTTTTTTTTTTTTTTTTTTTTTTAATTTTCTTATAGAGGGATGTATGAGCTTCTTGTATGAATTTTAAGTGCTGTGTTTGTTTTTGCTTGGCCAGGTTAGGGTTTTGCAGAACAGCTTAACTCATTAGCATTTCTTAGAAGTCTGCCTTACTGTTGCTATGACATTTGCATAATATTATGCACAGTGCTCTGATTTTACTTTGAAATCAGACATACTGTACAAGCCACTCTAACCTAATTACATCAGTAACCTGAGACCTACCAGGAAACTCAAGATGGGACTCAAGTGTGTGCTGGGGCTCCCAGTGCCCGGACACAGGGCTGTGACTCTGTGCTCCCCGAGAGTGCCTTGCTGCCAGCCAAAGGAAAACATTTCCTGGGCAAGGTTCTTTATCTACAGTCAGCAAAGAGATTTTCCTTCCATGAAGGTGAATATGCTACGAAAGAAAAAGGCAGTGGTCCCTTCCAAGCCGTGCCATTGTGTGCCGACTCTTCAACCAGAATCACGCCCAAATTGGATGAGCACACACGCTCACGTCTGGCCGTGGCACAGAAGGTCCTCACCTTGAGGTGGCAATGGCTGATGCCTGTTGCATCACACTGCTCCTTAATGATGAGGGCCCGCAGCACTGCCCAGCACTGCAACAGCACACAGCAGTTTGCAGCCCCAATTCCCACTGACCATTCTGAGAGGCACATGTGCACAGTGCCTCAGAGGATTTAGCTCCACAGTACTGTTTTGAAGTATCTAAATTACACTTTAAAAGTTAAAAGCACTCCGGAGTGTCGGTTTAATTGACTTCCTGTGAAACACGTTTCTCTGAATTCTCTGGTTACCTTTCAAAAATGGGATTTTGGCTTCCAAGTCACACTGGGGACTCGTCAAACTCTGGCTGCTGGTGAATATTTGATTCTGCTCGCAGATCTGTGGAGCTCAGTGAGAGTTTTCCTGGAGGCACTGCTCTGTGCACATCCTCTGGGTGCCGGTGTGCAGGCGGTGCCGGCGCAGCCACGGCCGTGTGCTGTAAGTCAGTCTGTGGGCACAGCAGAGAATGTGGCCGGCACGAGCTGCGACCATTGCATGGCTTCAGGTCTCCTCATTTGTCACAAATCTGGTTTCTTTGGGCTGAAGGCTGAGAGTGTTGGTCTGCTTTCGTTTTGCCTCACCAGCATTGCTGGGAGCACGTGGTGTCCTCCCTCTGCTCCACTGTTTTCTGTTTCTGTTCTGGAAAGCTGTGCTGAAAGCACCGGGGGAGCCTTGTGAGTGGTGGAGTGGGGCTGCCCCATGGTGTGCTGCCATGGACCAGGGGCTGGCGGGGCACGTGGGCAGCATCATGGCTGTGGGGATCCCTATGTCCTGACCTGTGCATCCTGTCGGTGTTAAATGTTAACCTAATCCTAAAGATCAGATTCTCTGTGCTGTCCAGCTG
Source organism: Meleagris gallopavo (assembly GCF_905368555.1). Lineage (NCBI taxonomy): Eukaryota > Metazoa > Chordata > Aves > Galliformes > Phasianidae > Meleagris > Meleagris gallopavo. The sequence goes on along the minus strand of NC_139413.1, from coordinate 28,785,845 downwards.
GTCTGGTTCAGTAGCTGTACCACTTGTATCAGAGCTGCTATTGTAAAAAGAAAGATGTGGGAAGATCCATAGTGGAAGGATGGAGAAGGCGCCTTCCCTGCAGCACTGTATGCACAGCTGAAGGCAGAGGGGTAATGGTGTGATCTGCCTCTGTACCTGTGGGCCAGCTCTGGAGGATGGGCAGCCCCCTGCCCCAGCTAAAGGTGAGGCAGCAGCTGATGCAAAATCACAGATTATCATTGAAGTTGGTGACAGAACTTCTCTTCGGGTCCAGCCCCCAGAAGAGGAGCTGCCTGCAAAATATTTTACATGAAACCTGTAAATACAAATAGTTCTTTCGACCTAGGGTAAAGATCTTTGAAGAAATTTGTGCTATTCTTTAAATAGAATTTTTGGTCGTGTACAATGTAATTAGAGTCAGGACTCTCTAACTTTTGTGCCTTTTTTGGGTTTTTGGTCTGCATTAGGGCTAAACTCTGATTTATTTAAGCTGCAAATTGCCCTTATCTCTGAGCTCACATGTATGAGATATATGACGCACCATCCCACAGTAACACCTAACGAAAAACAGCTTTTACCAATTCAGATCAATAAAACTGGTCATGTATTTAAATCCATCTCAATTAGAGTCGGGAGGAGAATAGAGTTGGAACAAAGAAAATGGTTTTCTCCTCATAGGTGGGGAAAGGAGCGTCTTCTGAAGGTAATGTTTGTCATTTTTTTGTCCTTTAGGTATTTTTATTAGCATTTCAGAAGTCAGATTAAAACAATATAGTTCAGGTTACTGACTCGAGAGCAATTTGGCTTTGGAATTAACATTGATTTCTTTCTGTAGTAGTTTACTGTTGGGTTCTGTAAACTGCTGCGCGGTCGCTGCTTACCCTGGAAAGTGCTGCTCATATCGAAGCGTGACAGAATTGGTTATAACATTCCTTCATGTAGATGGCTTTCCGTTGCCACAGCACGTAATCAGGAGCTCTGGCAACGTGCAACGAGGTGCTGTGTTTGGAGGAGTTGGAGTGTTGGTGCTTCACGTGGCCTTAAGGCTGCCGGGAGTGCATCTCTTGGTCTGGGCTCCTCTGAGCAGCCACTGGCCTGTTTGGCAAGCCAGCCTGGCTGCGTGATGGGAGGGAAGAGGTGCCCAGTGTAATGGCAGCACCACTGCAGCACCTGCTGTGGCTCCAGTGGGAAGCAGTGTGTCCAGCACAAAGCTGGGAACCTCGCTGCGCTGCTCAGCTGTGTTCCAGCACATCTTTGCAAGTGTTCTTTTCTTAGGAAGCAGCCTTTCCGACTTAGCCATTAACAGATTCTTTCTGCAGCTCCAAACTGGAGCTGGCTGTTTCAGAGGCACATGGAGGCTGGTAATTTGTCATTGCTGCAGTGCTAATGCTGGGGACTGCATTGAAAACCCATCTGAGAGTAATCTGTTCCCCATCCCCAGGAAAACCCCCAGGGCCATGGAATAAAAACAGCTGCACTCATTTGCAGGTATCTGTGCTCTGCCAGTAGTTACAGGTCCACATCTTGTGCCATTATGGTGTGCCATAACGCTATAAATGCTATACAGTGTGTTTATGCATCTCTGGGAAACTGTCTTGCAGCAAATAATAGAACACCCACAGCAATGCTTGAAAAACATCACCAGCAGGATGCTGTAAGGGCACAACACAAATGCTTCAGGCCACTGCTGGGAGAACCTCTGGGCAGGAGAATGAGCGGCCAAAAACAAATGAAGAGATTGTTTTTTCAATAACTGTTTAACAGTAACAGATTTGGTAACTATTGTGTCACCATTTCAAAGACAAAATAGGGTTACAGAAAGGTTGTGGGCTCTCTCTGCATCCTCTTCTCACATCTCCTGGCAGCAGCAGCAGTGACACCGAGGGCAGTGAGAGCAGTGCCATCAGCAACGACAGCACTGACAGCAGTGGCTGCAGCAGCTCTGCTCAGGGCTGCCGCTCCAAGCCTGCTTGGTCCCAAGGGCTCTGCTTGCAGCCCACCGTCATCCCCAAAGACACGAAGGTCCCCACTCACAGGCAGGAGGGGCTCCTGCCAGCCGGTGGGATGCAGAGTGAGGGAGGGATGGCAGCGGCAGAGGAGCAGCTCTGTGGGCAGCCACGCTGGCTGGAATGAACGCTTTCTCCCAGCTCTGTGCCACCGCACGCTCCTCAGCCTCCAGGTGATCCCACTCCAAACACTAGCTGAAATACAGTTCATGAAAATTAAAGTATTAATAGAAGATGACTCATCTGTAAAGAGCTTATGCATTTCAAGAAGCAATTTAAAGTATACAGCAGGCTCTGTAATACTCCAGACTAGAACCAAAATTAATGGAGAGCTCTTCAGCTCCCAGGAGTGTTCACTTGCCCAGATTGCTCTTCAGCAAAAACAATTACTTAAAATATTTCTTGTAATAGTCTGTACATTGCGCAGCAGTATTTCTCCTGGTGGCTGCAGTGCTCTGTGCTGCTGCAGGCTGAGCTCCCCGGCTCTGCAAGGTGGGAGCTGGGAGGTGTTTGGATGCATCTGGTGATGCCAACTGGGCCACGCAGGAAGAGCCAAGCCAGATCTTCCAGTCTCTCAATTGTTTTATCTTTTCCTGCAGCCGTGGCTGCCCTGAGCTGGTAGCGATCTGTTCAGCACAAGCAGTGTGCATGGCATGGCCGTGGTGCCACGGTACCCTGCGCAGTGCTCCATTGAGGCACCCGGTCCTGGTGAGGCTGTAACGACATTGATACAACCTGCTCATCCCCAGCCAGGTTGCTAAATTAGCTTTTAACAACTTCTGCCATTTGGCTGGTGTTAGCAAGTGTGTGTGGCACAGGCATGCAGAGGCACTGGATCTCAGCTGGAGGAGCTTTGAGAAGCAATATTTCTGTTTTTATGACTTAGAACAAACCGGTGATACTGACACGAGAGAAAGGGAAAACTGCCAGTGTTGTTCTTTAGGTGTTATAATTCATAAAGCTTTTGTCTGCTTCTTCTCTTGCTTTCCACCCCTCCTCAAACAGAAAGGAACTATGCTGAGGTTGATTTGGATGTTGGAGCTGCAGAGCTGACACCAACACTTGCAATGAAGCTCTAACAGCCAGCAGCAAGGCTGTGCTCAGGGTCTGAGGATGGGGTACAGTTATGGACTGAACTGCTTCAGTGCTTCAGCAGCCCTGACAGTGGCTGCACGCCATGCAATAAGATTACGGTCGTCATTTCTAGGTTGAAAGACCCCGAGTTCAGTTCAGAACGCGCCGTCTCCAGTATATTTTGAGCAAAAGTAGGATTAACATCAAGCTCAGCATTCAGGTTCTCACTGCTTCTGCACCTGGTACCGTTAATGGCAAAAGAGCATCTCAGGAATTATCTTTCAGTGCAGCAATTGAATGTGCAAATGGAAAATCCCACTGCTCCAGACCTCAGGGGAAAGAGGTCACATCTGCAGCCCACTGTTGGCTTGAGAAATGTTGTCCGCTGTTAAGAAGCATGCAGACGTTCTTTAACAATGAGCAATTCTAACAAAACCACCAAGTGTTCATCAGGAACAACCCGTACAGCCCTATGAATGCCCACCCATGGCTCTCTGGTTTCAGCATTGGTCTTGCTCAGAGCTGTGTGTGCTTTGCTTTAGGGTGAGGGCATCCATTGCACTCAGTCCTTTGGCTGTTATCCGTTGAAACGATCACAAAACTGAGGATGAAGGAATGATGTTATATGGACAATCTTATAAGAAAATGCAGAGAGAGGCTCCCGAGGTGCTCTTGCTTCCACTAAAGGCCTCTTCAGAGCAGCAGCTGGGCTCACTGGGGACCAGACCGCAGGTGGCACACTGGGGGAGGCTCTGGGCTGCTGCAGAAGGGATGGTTCCATCCCTTAGCTGAGATAAGCCACCAATCCCTGCCCCACACTACCCAGCGTTGCCCCGGCCTAGCTTCACTCCTGCCCTTGCTTTGGTCCAGCATGGGTTTGCAACACCCAGAGCTTTGGTGACTTTACTGCTTAGAGTCAGAGGATCGACTTTGAGCCGGGTCCTGCCTGCGTGTCTGTGCTCGTTGCCTCTCGCGTGGATTGTCCTGCTTTGGGAAACTTGCTGCTGCAAACTGCTGAAGGGGAAAACCTTTCTGTAAACTTCATTTGTTTTTAATACAGAGCAATAGCTCCTGGACCCTTCATGGCTCTCCCTCATTCTCCATGAGATACATATGTATATCAGCTCTAGCACGCTGTCAGCGAACAGTGGTTTTCAATCAAAAAGACTGTCAGTAAAGCTGATTCACTAACAAGAAAGCTGTCAAGCTGTGACAGCTGCTGTCTTTGCAACCCCAAACAATCTGTTCGGTGCTAACTCTGACTTATGCTTCCATTTATTATACAGTAGTAATGAGTACTGTCCTTAGAAATATCATTTTGGAGAGTACACCTAGCTGCTTTGTTATGTATGTAGAATACATCAAATTGGATCCAAGCTGCACAAGTTTTTGACAAAAAAGTGGTCCTTGTCATCTGAATCATTTTTTTTCCCTCATTTCTAAATGTTGTTTCAGCATTTACGTCATTTTTGTAGTTAAGCCTCAGCCTGAAAATTGTATTACTTATTAGAAAATGAGACAAATACAATTTCTGCTTTTCCCATCATGCTGGAAAATGGCACCTAACCTTGAGCACAGCGCTCAGACCTACAGAACTGGGTAAAGAAGGGCTGTTGTGATGCTCCCGGGGGAGGGGATCACACCTCCCAGCCCACAGGGAGAACTGATGCCGATGCTGCTGTCCAAGCGCAGTGCTGGCATCCAAATGCTTGTTAATGCTTTCTTTTGTTTTCTTTTTAATTAAATAAAAGCACATTGGCAGTCTCCTTCAGCAAACTCTTCCAGCAGTAACTTCTAGCTTTGCAGACCTAGGTCTCTCTTGTTTCAGTTACCGTCGCTTGTCCTGCCCATCAGTGAGAGAGGGAAGAGCTGATCCCACTGCAGTTCTGTGATACATCTCCCCACCAAGTCAGCCCCTCAGCTCCGCTGATCCCAGCTCTCTCTGCTTTCCAGCCTTGGTCCTCAGCCCAGCTCAGCTCCCGCTGGTCCCACCCGACCCACACTGTGCACACGCTGTGATTCCCACCTCCCAGTGCCTTCTCCTGCGTTTGTGCTTCCTGAGCATGCAGGGCTCGGGCAGCTTCCCACCCACACTGTGTGCTGTGGTTTTGTTCCAGACTCTCTTTCCTTGAAAACCTCCCAGCCGGCTTTAATTCACTTTCTCCTCAGCTGTGCTGCCAAGAGACCTACTTAGCAATTCCTGGAATTTGTTGAAGTCCATTGCTTTCATCTCCCTTAGAGGGAGAGAAGCGGCACAGTGAGAGCACTCATGTTTGTTCTCGCCTGGGCATGTGGCCAATCTCTCCTTCTGGGTTGGCACCGACGTTGTCCATCGTACCCCAACTCCCTGCAGGACCGCAGCGTGCTGAGGCTCACTGCCCCACTGCTCGTGGGCACGGGGTCTGAGTGCCGCAGGCAGAGCAGCAGCACTGTGCTCACAGCCATGTGCACTGGGTGCAGAGTGGATCCCCTGCAGGTAGGTCTCTTTGGGGCCAGCACTCCCTCTTGGGTCCATCAGTAGGGTTCCATCAGCACCACGCATTATGTTCAGAGGCAGACAGGTTCGTTCTATTGTCTCAGGTGAATGCAGACTCTCCCATGGCCTTTTGATGAGACAGTTGATGGGAAATCTTCAATGACAACATTTCCCTCAAATTGCAGTAGTAAGAGCAGCGATACAAAGAACAGTTTTGTTGCCATCGTGCTTTTTGCCTTTGTTTGTTTTGAAGACTGTGAAATTCCCTTTCGTTGCCAATCTTACCAGGCCTCATCCACAGCCCCTCTGAAATCAACATAAAGATTTTGACATCAGTTGAATTTGAATCGCGCTTCAATGGCCAATGGAAGACGAAGCCCTGCTCTGGTGTACCAAGCAGTGCCAAGCAGTGAGCACATCACCCTGGTCGCGTGCGGTGCATCTGCTCCCTCCAAATGGCCAGCAGCCCTGCATGGCCACGGGGCTTGCTCCATGCCCACCCCCACCCAATACCATCAGCAGGGCCACACGTATGGGTGGGACACAGCTGGGACTCAGCCCTGCTCCCTGGTGCTGGGGAACAGAAGGGCTGGGTGAGCGAGCAGCTAGACAAAGCCTGATGGGCAGGAAGCAGAGCAGCCCCCGCCTGCGTGCCCACCTGCTGTGTCTGCTGGGCTCTGGGGGTGGCTGTTGGCTCTGTCAGGTCTTGGAGGTAGGGTTGCTCCTCGTCGTTCCTGTCACTCAAGCACCTGTAAAACGCATCATTAAGCATTTCTTTCTGCTGCCTATTATTCACCCTGTGTTATTTTGTGTGGCTTCTTTTCCCCCATGAAACAATTACTTCTGGATTTTAAGCTTTCCTCTCATCTTAGCACCAGGAGGTTTTAAATTCAGGAGGCACAAGCGGCAGCACAGCCTGTGATTCTGTGATCTGCCATAATGCAGTAATCCATCGGGCAGAGCTGCGGGAGAGGCACAGCCCGAGGAGCCCTGCAGTGCCTGCACTGCGTGGGATGGGGCTGCAGGCTGCTCAGGATCTGCTCCTTCCCTGCAGATCCAGGCGCTCCCATGGCTCTTCAGTTAATCCATGTTCAGAGCACACCTTCTGGGATTGTTATCCTGAATAGGAAGGAAAGAAGCACAAAAGAGACCCCGGGCCACATCTGGGAACACAAGGGCTGCACTGAACTCTTAATGCAGGTTTGTGTGTTTGCATGTAGCACTTAGGCAGACGTACACATCAAGACCGCACTGAATTCAATATGTTTTGATAACCCTTCAAGAAAAAAACGGAAAAAAATAAGGTTTTCAGTTGTTTGGCAATGGGATTGCTGCACAGTGTTTGCCTGAAATGCTGCCCCAGCCCAGAGATGTTTCTGCTGGAAGGAGAGCTTTGTGAAACCATTGAGTTGGGAACAGAACAGAGGGGCTGCTGCTAGTCAGAGAAAGAAAGTCTGTGGGCTGCTGGAAGAGCACCTCCATTATCGACAGCGTGAGTAATATTGCTTGGGAAGATTTGTTGCTTTATTGGGAAGGTGCAATACATCTACACAAAGTGAATACATCAATAGTGCTCGTGTCTGGCTTTCTGCAAACTGAAGGAGATCTTAGGAAACCTGTTCTCTTACCTGAAAGGCTCCCTCTTAACACACCAGAGAGCAATTTTGCTAATAAAAGAACACGTTAGGATGCCAAATTAAAGGCTGATGGAAATAAATAAAAGACTTTTTTTTTTGACATTTACAATTAATGCCACAAAAATGTTGGTTTAATCAGACAATATGGTTAATCACAAAGGTGAAATTGAAAGTTGCCAGCTCTGAATGCTAGTGTAAAAGTTAATAAATTCAGCTCTTAATCATTATGCACATGCTAGTTATAATAATTTACTGCCCATACCAAATCTTTATAAGCATTGTAATTAAATATAAAATGCACATTAGAATTATAATGAGTAATTAGAGCAACATAACTAATATGCATAAAAGTCCCGAAGCTCATTAAAATGTTAAAAGATGGAACCTGTTGTAGCAGAGGGCTCTGCGTATCCGCTGTGCCTGCCTGAATGCCAGCGTGTTTCACGCACTGTTGTTGCTGTTCCTTCAGACATTTAAAAGCAAAGGGAAAATATTTGGGTAGGAAACCAGACTGTGCAGAGCACTGCATCATTTCTGGATGGAGCGTAAGTTGCAGAGTTGGGTTTCGCAGCCCAAAGGCTGACTCATGCACACGTGTTGGTGGCAGCAGCCAAGCAGAGCGGTTGTAGCAGGGGGAGTGGAGGTGATGGCAGCTCACAAAGGCGCCGGGAGGGAGCTGGAGCACCAGGGCCACTCAGCACTGCTGTGTCAGGCTTTAACGCGAGTGCTTTGCACAGCTTGGGTTGTTCCACTGAGACAAAAGGGGATGTGCACACCCCGGGTGTGTGGGGGCACTCACTGCCACATTGGCGACCCTGACATCGCCAGCAGGTCCCCGAAATGCAGACGCCCCACACTGTGCTCCTGCTCTGCTCGGGCCTCCTTCTGCTGCTCCTGAGCAGGACGGAAAAGACGAGCGCCAACCACAGAATCCCATGGGCACTTCTGCATGGTTCCACAGTGGCACTCTGCCCCAGGACAGGGTGCTCCTCTGTGCTCACCTGTGTGCTTATTGTCATTTACAGCGCTACCAAACTGTGCCTTCTGCCTGTTCACATCAGCATTAGCCAGGGATTTCCCAGAGCAAATACAATCAGCTGTTACTTTCCCTTCTACTGACCTCCCAGCAAGCAGAGGCCGGGCTCCTCTGGGAGGGCAGCAGGGACACGGGGTCCCACCTGGCAGCTCATGGCTGCTGGCAGAGCTCATAGGCATGAGAGCGTTTGCAGTGCACACGCAGAAACGTGAGCTGGGATTTTCTGTTGGGATCCCGTCCAGCTGCTGACTGTGGTAGATTTGGATAGTTTGTGGTTGAAATGGCTGAGCTGTCAGCAGCTCAAACCACACTTTCGGTTTAGGAGAGCCTTCCGGATGCACTGACTCAGTACCCTGCCCTGCTTCATCTCCCAGGATTTCTCCCTGGTACTTGGGCTGGAGGTGTCTGCGTGGAGCAGGGTGACCCTGGGTGGCTCAGGGAGCACCAGGCTGCTGCCACAGAAAGCACAGAATCCCAGAGCTGTGGGGGCTGGAAGGGACCTCTGGAGCTCCCCCAGCCCAGCCCCTCACAGCACATCCATACAGCAGATGCACACAAAGCATTCGGTGGGTTTGGATCTCTCCAGAGGAAATCCCCCACCTCTCTATGCCAGAGCTCTGTGTCAGGGCTCTTCTACCCACACACTGATGTTTTTCCTCATTTCCAGATAGAAATTCCTGGGCACCATGGAACAGAGCCCTGACCCCCACCCTTCAGATATCAATCAGCACTGATCAGATCCCCCTCAGCCTTCTCCTCTGCAGACAAACAGCCCCAGGGTTCTCAGCCTATCCCCATCAGGAGGTGCTCCAGTCCCCCACCAGCTCTGCACCCTCCGCTGGGCTCTCCAGCAGTTCCCCATCTGCCTGCCACTGGGGAGCCCTGCACTGGATACAGTGCTCCGGCTGTGCAAAGCAGAAGGGGAGCACCTCCTTGCCCTGCTGGCCACGCTCCATGCAATGCACGCCAGGGTCTTATAGGCCTTCTTGGCCACCAGGGCACACTGCTGGCTGCTGGTCACCCTATTTGCCACCGGCTCCTCCATAGAGCTCCTTTCCAGGAGCTCAGCCCTGTACCTGTACATCCCCAAGGGCAACGTGGGTAGAAGCACTATGGTAAGGCAGGAAGGCAGGACGTCCCCAAAAAGGCCACTCTCTGCCCCTCTTGGCAGAGTCCCTCATCACCTGCCTCTGTGTGGGTGTGCTATGCTGGGTACTGTGGGATGCTGCCATGGGCTGGTGGGCACAGCTGTGTGGCAGCCAACGTTCTGCACCTACACACACGCCTCACAGCAACATCTGCAAAATTACTTGGGAAAAAAACCGACAGATTTTTATTTATAAGTTCCGTGTTTGGGTTTTTATAGCGTTTTATGATGCGCATAAATTGTTGTTTAAAAACAGAAAATGTAAGCGAAATTCCAGGGGGAAGGCAATTGTTGTTCAGCCCTAACTTTGATAATCTCCTTCCAGAGGAGTTCGCTGTCTTCTGTTTTCAGCTGGCGGTTGCCTTTTGCTGGCAACTGAGAGAATCAGCTATGGCTTTTTGTCTTTATTTATATCTGTAGTTCTGAGCTTGAAATGTTTATTCCCCTTTACTGTGTTCACTGTTTAAGAAGAGAGAATGTATTTAAAGAAGCAAGCCCGTACCGGTGTAGTGGTGGGGCAGCCCTGCCGTGCTGTGTAGCTGTGGCTGGGTCCTGGCTGCAGGGTATGTGGGCCTTTGGTGCTCAAAGCAGCTCCAGCACCCTGAGCCCAGTGCTGCTGTGAGGACCCAACGCAGAGCAGTGTTGGTGGTGGTCTTCACTTCGGAGCTACACAATCACAGAATGGCCAGGGTTAGAAGGGACCCCAAGGGTGATGAAGCTCCAACCCCCCCTGCCACATGCAGGCCACCAACCTCCACATTTAACACCAGCCCAGGCTGCCCAGGGCCCCATCCAACCTGGCCTTGAACACCTCCAGGGATGGACGGGGATCCACAGCCTCTCTGGGCAGCTGTTCCAGCACCTCACCACTCTCGTAGCAAAGAACTTCCCTCTGACATCCAACCTACATCTTCCATCCTTCAACTTAAAGCCATTTCCCCTCATCCTGCTGTTATCTACCCTTTCAAAGAGTTGAGGCCATGCCTTTCCTGAACCCAACAGCCGTCACTGTGCTTTGTACAGAGTAACTGAGTGGAACGGATTGAAAAAACAGACTGTACACTGTGGGACTAATATTCTCCATGTCTCAGTTATGTTTCTGCACCAGATACACAGATCTGTGTCAGAATCTTCTGTGTGAGATCATTTTTGCAGGGCCGGAAGAAAACACGGTTGAATGTGACTCAAGCTGGAAAACACACACCAGGCTGAGTAACGTAGAGAGCGCTGAGGAGAAGCAGAGTTGGGCCGTCTTCGGATTTGTATGCAAATGTCTATTTTACAATTTTTTTTTCAGTTGCCCCCACAATTCAGGAACTTAAGTCCAGCGGAGTGATGCTCGGAGGGAACGGCCTCATCCGGTGCGAAGGCGCGGGCGTTCCTGCTCCGGTCTTTGAGTGGTACAGAGGAGAGAGGAAGTAAGTACCTGCCTGCCCTGCGAGCTGCAGAGCTGCCCAGGGGGAGTCGTGGAGTTTTCTTTCAGCTTTTGTTTCTGTGCTGGTAGATGAGGCGTAATAGGACTGTCCGCAGCTGGGCTGTGATGGTGATAATTGCCATAATGAGCCTAGGGTTTAAAAATGCTTTAGTAATTACAGCCTTTGAAGTACAGCAGCCAGAAAATGTCCACTGGAAAAGTCTAATAAAAAGAGATTGTTTTTAAGAATATGGGTTTTTTAAGCCATCTCCGTAGGTTTCCTACCGCGGGTTTCAGGGGTGGCTGATGAAGGGGCCTTGCAATGCAGCTCGGTGCCCACAGCCCTTGCACAGCAGCAGCACCTCTCTGCAGGAGCGCCCAGACTGAGTCCAGCAACCTCAGTGCGCGCCCCGTGTTTGCATCCAGCTTCGCTTCTGCGTCGGTTGTGCTTGGTGAAGGTCACAGATATCTCTGTAGGATTGGTTTCTAATAGGAGGTTTTGCTTCACACTCTCACCTCATCGAAGATCTTGAATCTTCACGGAATGTGAAGTTTAAACATTGGTGCAGGATAAAACCCTGGTAGAAGCTGTGCAGGTACACCTTCTAGCTGCTGGAATGTCCTGGCTTCTGAGCACTGGGTTTCTCATCAGCTCTAAGATCCCATTACACGTGGGAGCTGACATGGGAATATTAATGACCATATTTCATAGGGAGCCATCTGTCAGCTCATTTCTCACTGGCCAGCTGCTCCCCTTAGGAGCGCTGCTCTCCCTCCTTCCTGACTTCCCGCAGCAGTCGCAGCCATCGCACTCTGACCATAGATCAAAGCATTCTGGAAAAGCCATAATCAACCTTTACTACATGTAACAGCACAGACTTTCCCTCTGTTGGAGAAATTCATCTACATCCTATTTCCAAGGGTGCACGTCATATTGTACATATGTCGGGGAGGAGTTGTAGCAGAAAAAACTGTTGGAGCACAGGTTTTAATATAGACCATGGCACTCTGGATTCAATTAGCCATTTCCAGCGTGATAATCACCCCTCTATTTATAAAAGTCACCAATTCCCTTCTTCTTGAGTGCATTCAGTGTCACAAGAGCAGCAGGAAAGGATAAGCAGAGCATTTCAGGACACAGAAGTTGTGCCTTCTGTTTTCCATTTCAGTTGCTGTATCACCTGAGGCTTGCTATAATCAGCAAGACAAGCACTGTCCTATTGTGTCTCACTGCTCAAATATTCTGTTAAATCCAATGGTACATCATTGTTCGTCCAAGAGCTGTTAGCAGGCTCACAAAACACAGCCACAGAGGGACGGGGAGCCTCCAAAGCACCACTCGTAGGACAGGGAGGGCTGCACACACACTGTTCATTCCTACTCCCAGGATCATCTCATCACAAAAAAAAGGCAGTAAAACTAAAAATAAGACCAGCCACAGGCTGTGTCCAGCTCCACCTGTGAGTCCTATGCAGGACTGCTCCTCCCTCATCGCTGGGCTTGCAGCAGTCACTGCTCATTAACTCTCCTTGCACTCCTGCCATGCTTTGGGAACACCGAGCTCAGGGCTGAGCACTGCTTGGGGAAAGCAGGGGAGGAACCCAGAGCACTGCCTGCCATCCCATGGGCGTGCAGACCACACAGCCATGGAGAGCCCGCATAGACTGAGGATCAACTGAGGGAAGGGGCTGTTTCAGTATGGAGAAAAGGATGCTCCAAGGGGACCTTATGGGTCTCTACAGCTCCTGACAGGAGGTTGGAGAGATGAGGGGTCAGCTCCCAGGGAACAGCGATAGGACGGGAGGTGATGGCCTTGTGCTGTGCCAGGGCAGGGCTGGCTGAGTATTAAGAGAAATCTCTTCTCCAAAGAGCAGTCACAGGGCTGCTGTGGTGGCACCCAGAAAGGAGCTGGGGAAGGAGCCAGTATAGGGATTGCCCTTGAGGACTTTAAATTCTGAGCAGGAGGCAAAGCGCTGAAATGCATCACATTAAAAAGGGACTGGGTGAAAAGTTAGTAAAAGCTCCTTAAAATTATGATAGCATTTGGCTTCTAAAGCTGCAGAGGGATTCCCTGTGGAGGGGAGGAGGCTTTGCTGTGCTGAGTCTGGTATCTGAAACTCACAACTGCTCAAGTATGCTGTGTTACAGGGCGGTGAAGAACTGCATCTCAGAAATTAAACAGCCACGGGGAAAAAGCCCAAGAGCCACTCATCTAAAAATATTAATTCTCTTCTACTTGATAAAGCAAACAAAACCTACATTTGAAATAACAAAACTTGTTATAATGGCTTAATATACTGCAATAGTGTGAAGTCATTCAAATATGAAACCAAAGGTAGATATCCCCTGGGACTGGCACTGACACATGGTGTTCTCTCCACGCATTGACACAGTCCCCAAAATAAAAAGGAGATTCCATTTCCATGTACAGCTGATGGTACGGAGCAGTGGAGTAAGGAGATGTGTAGGGTGGCTGCACATGAGTGGAGATGCTACTGTGTGCTCCACACAGGTAGCAAATGCTGTGTGCAGTCAGTGAGCTGGGCAGGGATGTGGTTGTTGACTCAGAAGTGAAAGCATCAGGATCCTACAGCAGCAAAATCAAGTTCCTACAACAGCAAAATCAGGTTCCTATAGCAGCAAAGGGAGGTCCTGCAGGTGCTGTGTTCATGGTGACCAAAGCTGACCACAGGCTCTGGCAGCCACGTGGCTCTGTGCTGTGTCCCCAGGCATGGCACCGTGTCGTGGGAAACATGAGGAATCCACTGTGAGCAATCAGCTATAGCTGGTACTTTAATAACATGGGTACTGTTCCCATCTGACAAGATGTGGTCTGCATGCAACGACAAAATTTGAACTGATCATCTTCCTCTTGCCAGAGCAGTGGTATTTCTGACATGGCCTGGAAGCAGCGCTGAAAGCTGCACAGTCCGTATGGGACAGGGCCATGGAAGGCTCAGCTCAGGGAAGGGAGCCCAGTGAAAACAGTTGTGTTTGGACTTCTCCTGCATTCTGTTACCTGATTTCTGCTCAAGTTGCTGTCTCAGGATGCGGTGCTGTGGTAGCACATCCTTCCTAATAGCAACTTCAGTTTGTTGCTATAGACAGCTGTAAAATAAATTGTGGTCACTATCCTAATTAATCTCTTTCTTGGCTACGTAATCCCAATCTACCATCAGTTAGAGGTGCACAGGGTTGTGAACAACCACCAGATTGTGAAAAACACCCTCTGAAGGATTTACTGTAACAGTCAGAAGTGGGCGCAGTGCCTTTAGGACAGCTGTCTGTCTCCGTGCTCCGTCCTCCTGCCTGCCCCTGCTGCAGCAGTGTGGGTACTGGGTACAGCAATATGGGTACTGGGTACAGCAATATGGGTACTGGGTACAGCAGTGTGGGTATGTGCACATGGGCACTGGGGGTGCTGCTTCCAGTCCAGCCATGGGCCAAACTGCCCGAGGCTGCTCCCCTCACACCTCCAGTGCTGCCAGCAGCCTCCCAAAGCAGCCCCACTGATAAGCTCGTTCAGCAGGATCACGTGCAAACTGATTACTGTGCTATCAGCTATATCTGTTAAAAGAACAAAATCAAAAAGGCTATTGCTTACGGTATATAAGTTATAGACTTTTTTTTTCTTACCTTCTAGACTGATCAGTGGTCAACAAGGAATTACTATTAAAAATTATAGCACGAGATCACTTCTTACTGTTACCAATGTGACAGAAGAGCACTTTGGCAACTATACCTGTGTTGCTGCCAACAAGCTTGGGATGACCAATGCCAGCCTGCCTCTCAACCGTAAGTAACGGAGATGTGTGACAAGTGTTCGTGCTCGTTTGTTTCCACATGCCTGGGTTCAAAAGCAGAAAGATGTCAGCGTGCTTTTTCTTTTCCTCGTTTTTATCACAAGGCACACAAATACCGTTGCATTCCTCAGCAGTGGGAAATAACACAGCTGGTTGTTTCTTCTGTGCTGCAAAAGGGCTTCTGTTTTGGAAGCAATGCCACATTTTGGGGGCAGCAACAAGTTACAAAAAGATACGCGAGGGCTCAGCCTGCTTTGTGGCACGGACACTTGGCATGGCACAACCTTTCTGTACTGGCCGGCCAAGGCAGCGCTGTGAGCACCATTCAGAACTCCTTAGGGCGTCTCCAAGGGGGACTCTGAGCTGCAGCCCAGCACTGCATGCCTCTGGCTGCACACACCGGGCGGAGGGGTGAGCAGAGGGGAGGTGCCACGGAGTCCTTTGATGAAGACAGCAGCCACTGGGATAGGCAAAGCAGAGCGCTGAGATACTCTTTACATGAAGCTTACATAAAATGGGTCTCAAATGTCCTACTTGAAAGATATTTATAACCGTGACTTCATAGTATTTCACATTTTTTGACTCTCTAGCCATCTGTTAGTGGCATCCAAAGACGTTCATAGCTGAACTTCCGTGGTAATCTCTCCTGTTTTCATAGCGATAATACTGAAAGACATGCATGAAGATATTCCTTAGTGGAAATCAGACTGCAGATTTTCATCTCCTTAAATCCTAGGGTTATTACCTTGCAACCACTAAGCTTTGTTCTTGCCGTGCTTCCCCTGTGTCGGTGTTATCGGGATGTTTAACCCACCACCACAGAAGTGTAATGCGCAGAAGGCAGTGTGAGGTCTTTCCTTCTGTTCCGTTTCAGATTTGAGCAATCATTAACAAAGTGAACACAATGCAGCACATCTTTTAAGCAGAAAATGCAAAAAGTGAGAACAGAAGAATATTATACCAGAAGCAAGTGGTATTTGGTGACTTTGCAGTTCAGAGAAAGTAAAGCAAAGGTTTGGGTTATTTTGAACAAAGCAGTTCTGTTGCTGCCAGGGTTCTATCAGCTTTCTTTGCTTTTCTTTTGTAACGTGCCCACTGCTACAGTGCACTGAGTGCAGAGGGTGAACACCTCAGGTAAGTGCCAAGTGCACTCTTAGAAACAGCAACAGCAGGCATCCTCTGTGGTGAGAGGGGTGGGATGTGGGAAGTGCTGAAATGGGGGTCTGTTCTGACCACTCCATTGGGATGTGGGGGAGCTGCTGACGTGTGTCTGGAAGGCTGAGACGGAGGGATTTGTTTTCTGCTGCTGATTGTAATCAAAACAAGGAGAGGTTCCCAAAGGGCGACCTGGATTTCAGTTGGGAATTAAGAGCATTCGACCTGGGAGTGGGCATTTATCCTTCTTCAGAGTTTGCATTAACATCATCTGGAAAGAGTTTCTCTTTTTTTAATATAAAAGAGAAGAAAAAGTCTCCCAGGGTAACAACCTATTCAACATGGATTCCCTGATACTACAGAGGGGATTTTCTCTCGTGAAACGCTGCTTGCATTTTATTTTGTCAGCAGCTGTAAAATGGACAAACTGAGCTGTGTGAGAAAAACACAGAGCAGTAGTGGCTCCAATCAATAACGAATGGCAATTTGGTAGTTACCCATGTCCAAGTCCTTCCTATCATCTAGATGCGTGGGGTTTTGACACTGCTCCTGTCCTCTGGCTGTGTACTCGTGCAGGCTCCCCAGCAGCTGTGTTGGACGGTCCCATCCTGCCATCTATGGGCCTAATTCATCACATGCGTAGTGCTGCCCGCCTTGGCTTTTCCCAGAATATTTGGTACTTAAGAAGAATGTGTTCTTTTCCTGTAAGTAAGGCATAGACCTGCTGATTCATGAAATCCAATTTCTGCAGAAAACGCATTATGATATGGACTCAGGGTATGAGGTTTCATTTACCAATGGAGAATGGAGTAATAATTAAGGAGATCTTGCTTTTAAATTGGTGCAATTTTAATTCAAGGCAAAAGGCAATTTCCTGCAGATAAATTTGCAAGGCCACCATGAGGGGAGCGAGCCATCATTAACCACTGGCAGCGAGGTGGGCTGGTTCAGCCATCACTCTGAGAAGCAGCCAGAGGTGAGGCAGGGGTCAGCGTTGCTGCTGGAGCAGCAACGTCCCCGGGGGAGCATGTCCTGTCCCCACGCAGCCTCTCCATGTCCCAGTACGTGGGGTCAGGGCTGAAGTGCTGGTCTTCATCAAACCTGTGTCACGCTGGGAGGCTGTCTGCTCTGCCTGAGCACTTGTTGCATTACAGCAGGACACTGGGTGGCTGCTGAAATCCCACATTTTCAATCTGAATGTAGATTTAATCTATACATCTGTAGGAACTGTAAATCTGCTTAGAAAGAGGCTGTTCATAGGGGCATAAAATTCCCAACAACGTGTGATCTCTGTGTTTCTACAAGATAAGACACCTCAAAAGTCTGGATTGAAGCAAGCCATCACCTCTCAGAAGATAGATGAAAATAATCATTGCGTCTCAAGCAGATAGGTATCTGTTTATTCTCAGGTAAAGGCATTATTTTGTTTGTACTTTAAAAGTACATCTCCTAGGCACTCCTGAGTGTTTTTTATGAGTGCTATAAACAGCTCACCTGGGAAGGGATACCTTCCCTTGCAATAGAGGAGAAGCACCCGTGCCCATCACCGGCAGCTGCCCTGGGAATGATGCCCTTCAGTGGCTGCCTTTGTGCCCCACAGGTGCTGCTGAGCTTTGGGGGGATGTGGCTTATATAGAAATCAGACATATTGTCAGTAGTTGTTCTAAAATGTAAATAGCCATGAAGGGCTGCAGCAAAGGTCAGCAGTGACGTTAGGAAGGGGAAGGAGAGCACAACAAGGCATGTGAGGGATGTGGCAGTATTTTCAGTGCTAATGTAATTGCTGCAGCTAAACAGAACTACCTTATTGCATAAGCATCCAACTGTGAGCTTACTGGTAGTGCAACATGGTTATGATCTTGTCTCAAAGAGTTTGCATGCCAGGAAGCACCAGACCGTGCCTCCATTTACATGTGTTCGTTGCATTGTGTGCTGGTTCCTACAGAAAGTTTCCTAATCAATCTGCTGTGCCAACATTTTAATTGAGTTTCATGTCTGAAGTGCAAAAAATTAATATTCTTTCAAAATTTTAAGTTAACTCTTTGTAAACAGCACATTGCATGTAACAACATATGCGTTCCTTGGGATAGTTGGTGTAGCATTGGATGTGTCTACTGGGGCACTGAAGATCCAGGAGCATTGAGGGTATCTGCAGAGCTGTACAGTGGTCTTGCTATGCCACGTCTACTAAACAAAATTAACATTGAGACAGACAACCATTTTCTCTGGCAATTTCCTGGCAGCCTGACTCGTGGATCTGCAAACCTTCCCTCTCCTGCTGTCCCAAGACATAACAATGAGGGACAGCAGGGATTTATGGGATCTGGGGGTTCTCACAGTCATTTCACTGAGAGCACGGCTGTAGCCACAATGCCTTTTTCCACTGCTTCTCACTGCCCAGAGGGGTCCTCCCCCATCACAGTCAGGATATGGCTCTGCTTCTTTCCTACATTTGCAGCTTTTCCTTCATATTTACACCAAGCATTTTCTTACTGCAGATGAAGCCTATTTCCACTTGTCTTCTCCTTCCCACTATGGGAAGAGATCGATGGTCTCAGGACCAAGAATGAAATTGGGGCAGAAGGAGGGAAGGGCAGTGTTGGGTCAAAACATCTGTCTCCAGGTGCATAAAAGCCTCTCCTGGAACAAGAAAGGGAATGATCTGAAATTATTGACTTTATGTACTGCTGAACATATTGCACTACTGTTGGCAATAACAGTGGTGACGGGTTAGCCAAGGGCTGGCTGCACAGACAGCACCTTGCTGTGACTGCGTTGCAAAGGCGGTTCATAGAATCGTAGAATGGCCTGGGTTAAAAAGGACCACAATGATCATCTCATTCTAACTCCCTGCTATGTGCAGGTCGCCAACCAGCAGCCCAGGCTGCCCAGAGCCACATCCAGCCTGGCCTTGAATGCCTGCAGTGATGGGGATTTGATGTGGTCTGATGTCTGAGCAGCAGTCACCTTCCTGAAGGGACTCTTCTTGCTGCCGGGAGGACGGAGCTGGGCCTGCCAGCAGCAGTTGTTTGAGTGTCTGTTGGAGGTCACGCAAAGACTGCTTGGGATTTGTGTTCACACCATTTGGTGTCATCATTAAACTCAGCCATTGCTTTCTTTTGACTGAGAATTTGTGTATTTGCCCACATCAAGGGGTCTCTGCTAAGTTTTAGCTCAATAGCTTTGGCTGACCTTCCAAATTTGATATTTCAGAAAGAAATTTACTCTCCAGGGAAATTCCCTTTTTGTCCATAGTTTCAGCTTTCTCCAATAACCTAAGAAATATTTTACTATTTTACCTCTCAAACTCTGATCCTTAGAACAAATCACAATTAAATTGGTGTTGTTCTGTGTTATGTCTCAGCCAGATGGGTGACACATATAAAATCATACAGATATATTCATATAACTATAGAATGTAAGTGAAAACTCCTGTACTCATTAGAAGCTGATTCAAAGACTGCTGCAGTAAATCAAAAGACGTTTCTTGATTTAATTATGTTGGGCTGAAGCCCAAAGTCTCCTGTAGAAGGTCGCAGTGCAGAGGGCTGATGCCATACACCACTGTTTTCATCGGAGGTGTCTGGTCCTGCAGTGCAGTCAGTGCCCGAACACCCACCCAGCTCTTGCTGAACACACAGTTCCAACTTTCCTGGAGTGTGGATGGACAGAGAGCAGATGGAAAATGCATTCAGGGGCAATAAAACAAAACATGAAGGGATGTCTGAGCCAGCATGCTTTCTTGTGGTCTCTGTAAGGGGCATCCAGGTCCATGCCCCTTACATGCCCCTGGTTTTGTGGAATATCCATTATAAAACCAAGTCAGACCTTTTCATAGTGTGTTGTCCCATCTGGAAACTCGTGTCTGTGCCACACCTCTCCTGTTGTAAACCAAAGGAGATTTTGTTTTAGTTCTTCCCTATGCTCTGTCTTGGCTGATGGGGCTTCTCATTGAAGCCCTTGCTTTGCTCTCCATGTCTAAGCTGGGTGAAGAAGCCTGGCTGCTACAGGAGAGGTGACCCACCAAGGATGGAGCCTGAGATAGGGCCACCCAGCTCCTGATCAGCGTGTGTGAATCTGGGGAGTTAGAGGAGTGGGGTTACAGGTCTGGGGGTCAGTTCCTTGGGAGCCTCTCTCAAAGATGAGGGTGCTCATCCAGGGCACATTAATGGAGTAACTGCATTCCCAATGGAAAACAACTATCTGAGAACTTCCAACCATCTCCAGTGTAATTTATAGGCAAGGTAAAAGCCTCTTCTCTCTCCCCTTTCTCACGCAGCGTAAGACCAATGTGAGATGCAGTTGAACAGCGTGTTTACTTACTTCACATCACAAATATGCCTTAGGAACCAGTGTCAGAAAGCAGTGCTGAGACAGGGAGTCCAGCAGAGTTAGAGACACAGCACCTTGAATTCATATACTCACACAGAATAAGATAAATGGCCAAATCTCCCATTTATGTTAGTCATACTAATTCTGTTAGACGCTGAGCATGAGATCCTTCCATAAAGATGCTGACTGCTGCTCCAGGTAGCAATTACTGAGGTGAGGAGAAGTGTTCCAGGAATCCATTCTCCAGGTTGAGCTTTATCTGAATGATATGACAATAAGTGACTGAGATGGCACAAGGTGGGAATAGCTGCTCTGAGAAAGATCAGCAACATATGTTTCTCCTTGACATTTAGAAGTTAAAGAACATGTTTGTGTCTGAGGGGGAGCAATTTATGTTAATCTTTATTATGGCTCCTTACAGCAGTTGCCTTTTGTGTTAGTTTTTGTGAAGTTTGTGTTCGTACTCTTAAATTGTGTAGTTGTAACCATATGTTTTAGATACATATTTCTACTGCAATATGATAGTCTGGAGAGGCTGAAGCATGTCTACAAGCATGTCTAGCAGCACATGTACACTTTCTTTCAGCTAATCAGCTAATTACGGTGATTAAAGCGTTCGTAGTCATTTATGGACATTCCCTACAATGCGCCCTGATGAGGGTGAGGAGCAAAGGAGGTCAGGGCTCCTTCTGAACCGGTGTTTCTTTCATGATACAGAAGGGGTAGGAGATCTTGAAGTAAATTAACATATGAGAAAAAGTGAAAAATCCAAAGTGGAACATGCGTAACAAATGGGGTGAAAATGAGAAGTGTTATAAATACTGACATAAATACATTTTGTGACTCAATCTGGTATGCAGGCTGCAGGCTTGGTCTCAGGATGGTGGGGGAGGTTTGTGAAGCGCTGGTGGGAGACAAAGGATGAAAAATTCCCATGTCAGGAGAATGAAAATGAGTGCTTCTTCATTAAAATATACTGCTAAATGGAGAGCCTTTACTTTATGTAACGGGTTGCTCAGGCCAAAAATATGGGACTTTGAAAAAAGATCAAGAATATCAAGAATTTTCATGAAAATCATAGCGTGGATTTTAAACTCCAGACGTCAGCACTGTGTGCTTGCTGCTCTTTGGGTGAAAGCCCAAATCCTGCTTGTACCTATGAGAGCTTCTGTCTTCATTTTGTGTAACTTTTTGTCAACAGCGACAAAACAGCCTTGGTTTGACAGAAGGATGATTTGCCTACTAAATTCTGGGTTATTGAACAGCAGCAGTTAGTTGAAACCAATGTTTATCTGAAAAAAAAAAAATTGTTTGCATCTATCATGCCATGTGTTCTCTAATAAGATTACTAAAAATAATAGACACAGATAATCTCCACCGCATTTATTTACATTTCCTGAAAGCTGCTACACAGTCCCAGGCATCCAAACAGTTTGTGAAATGAAGAAAATCAGAAGGAAATATCTTTTTTTTTTTCTTTTTTCCTTTCTGCAGGAAAGCTAACAACATATTCTGAGATTTGAACCCTTTTTGGTGAGCCCACACCATGGAGAACAGCTGCCCCTTGTGGTCTGCCCACTACGAAATCAAATGCTGAGGTGTCCCAATAAGCCTCTAAAAGTGAAGGAGAAAATTCCAATTCCTGTGAAGTAATTTCACCTTAAAGTAAAACACACCACAGATTAGACATGATCACAGAATCACAGAATGGCCTGGGTTGCAAAGGCCCACAGTGCTCATCAGTTCCAACCCCCTGCTGTGTGCAGGTCGCCAACCAGCAGCCCAGGCTGCCCAGAGCCACATCCAGCCTGGCCTTGGATGCCTGCAGGGATGGGGCATCCACAGCCTCCTTGGGCAACCTGTTCCAGTGCCTCACCACCCTCTGGGTGAACAGTGTATATCTTTTATTTATTTAGCCAATAAATGTACATGGGGCACCAGTCCCTTCTCTATCCTGGTGCTGCTGTGGGGCATTCTTTAGTGCTGCCCATCTGTGGGCAAATGCCCTTCGGAGTGGAGAAGCTGTGGGTTGAGGATCCAACAGAGTTTTCTCTAAATCAATTGAGAATTCAATGCTTTTATCAAGATCTTTTCCAGCCTTGGTGATTCCATGATTCTATGGTTCAGTGCTTTTAAAATTATGATATTACAGCTAAAGACAGTTGTGTGCAGCTTGTCGTCTCCATTTTTGCTTCAAGAAAATACACTGTTCTTCTCAACCTGGAACTGAGCTTGAAAAGTAGGTTCATAGAGTCATAGACTCACCAAGGTTGGAAAAGACCTGCAGGATCATCCAGTCCAACTGCCCACCTGCCACCACTGGTACTGAACCCCACTGAACCATGGCCCTCAGCACAACATCTAAACAGCTCTTGAGTATCTCCAGGGCTGGTGACTCCACCTGGGCAGCCTGTGCCAGCGCCCAAACGCTCTTTCGGTGGTTCCTGGTAACAGCATGGCAGCATCACACGCAGAGCATGGCCCTTCTCAAATAGGGCTTAAATGTGAATGCCTGAACAGGTGACATATGGAAGTAAATAGCCTTTCTTGCAAAACAACCACACACTGTCCCTGACTGTTTATACGGGAGGGGAAACAACTGTTTACAAGGGTGGCTGGTGATAGGACAAGGGGAATGGTTTTAAACTGAGACAGGGAAAGTTTAAGTTGGATATCAGAAGGAAGTTTTTTCAGCCAGAGGGTGGTGAGGCACTGGAACAGGTTGCCCAAGGAGGCTGTGGATGCCCCATCCCTGCAGGCATTCAAGGCCAGGCTGGATGTGGCTCTGGGCAGCCTGGGCTGCTGGTTGGCGACCTGCACACAGCAGGGGGTTGGAACTGATGAGCACTGTGGGCCTTTGCAACCCAGGCCATTCTGTGATTCTATGATTCATTCCACGACTGAGCTGGGATGTCTGCATTAGGATGCCTCATGAGGACGGCACCAGCTCCGAGCAGATCCACACCTCCAGGGCATGAAGGTGGCCCTGTGAGTGAGAAACTCCTGGAGGTCTTTATGGTCTTTGTAACAAACGCCCTACTAAATGCATTGCTCTGAAGCCATCAATCCCCTGTTGTACAAAGCCATCAATCCCCTGTTGCACAAAGATTTTCCCAAAGCACCTGCGAGTTTCCTGGATGGAGTGGTACTCCTGCACACTGGGAGGAGGTGAGGAGAACAGCAGTGCTGCAGGGGTGACCAAGCTGCTTGTTATTCATCATTTCTGCTCAGAGCTCAGCTTGTCCAGGGCTTTGGAAGCAGGACCTGGCTGTGCTGCTGTGCGTGACAGCAGAGCACGGGGAAATTGCCCTTGTATAAATATTTGAGCAATAGCAGCTGAGCAGAGCAAACCTGAGAGTGCATTGCCTCTGCATGTAAATCAATGCAATAAAGCATTGTGAGAAGGCCATTTAGGCCAAGGGATGAGGTCGGTCCAGAAATGAATGGATGCGATCTTGTCACCAATAAATCCTGGCTGAGCTGGGTTCTGTGGCACTCCGCTGCAGCGAGCAGCAGGGCAGGCAGCCGGAATTATTTCTACACAGAAGCTTAGTGAGTTTGTCAGAGAGATTTGCCCTCAGTGCTAAAGAAATGAACCTAAGGTCTCAGGTCTACTGCACAGCAAACAAAGGCCCTGCTGCAGTGCAGCTGCAGTGCAGCTCCATGCCAGCACTGTGCAGGGGCACCCACGCTCCTCCTGCACCCCAAGGGCATGTGAGTGGCTGTGCTGGGATGTGACCTCTGGCTGATTCTCCTGCAACTTTGCAAAGCATTCGTTGCTGTCTGCATTCACTCCTTGGGGTGTGTGCTTGGATCCTCTGTCCCCACATAGGCTGTTTGCAGACTTCTGCTCCTCGATCTCAGGTTCTAAGAGCTCCCTGGGCAATGAAAGCATTTCATCCCACTGTGTGTCTGCAGGACAACTTGTCCTAGCAAGCAGCGAGGCACCGGCTGTCCTGGTTCTACCTGTTTTCCAATACACATTTGTACCAAGTGGAAAACTTCTCTGTGACTGGGGTTGGATGTCAGAAAGAAGTTCTTTCCTATGAGAGCGGTGAGGTGCTGGAACAGCTGCCCTGAGAGGCTGTGGATGCCCCGTCCATCCCTGGAGGTGTTCAAGGCCAGGTTGGATGGGGCCCTGGGCAGCCTGGGCTGGTATTAAATGTGGAGGTTGGTAGCCCTGCATGTGGCGGGGGGCTGGAGATTCATGATCCTTGAGGTCCCTTCTAACCCAAGCCATTCTGTGATTCAATGACTTGCTAATAACTGCAAGAACCCACACCAATATTCACCACTATTCTGCACTCCCCTCCCTTTCTCGGTGGCTATGCAGACCTGTTTTCCTTGGAGAAGTTCTCTTTCTCCAACCCTGGCTGGAGATGTGCAACTGTAACACTGGCTTAATTAAGTTTCCTTTTGCAGAAATTACAGACAGTTGTGAATTTCATCATGGCATTGGCACACACCACCATGTAATTTATATAGATTTGTAATGATTCATTTGATAGGCATTGTCTGTGGATTTCAGTTCATCAGGGATCAGTAGAACTCTAATTACATAGTAATTATTAAATAACTTATTCACAAATTGGCATGCCAGAGAGAGTAGATAGTGGAGCAGCCGAGCAGCTCCGATCAGGGCAGCCTTTGAGCACAGTGTGCAGAGCCAGAGACTATGGCAGTGACAGTGCATTGCTGGGGGGGGAGGGCCACCTGTGCCCCTGTTCCTGAGGCAGAGCAGGACTTCCACCTTCCCAGAGACAGCTTTCACAGAATCACAGAACGGCCTGGATTGCAAAGGACCACAGTGTTCATCTGGTTCCAACCCCCTGCTATGTGCAGAGTCGCCAACCAGCAGACCAGGCTGCCCAGAGCCACATCCAGCCTGGTCTTGAATGCCTCCAGGGAGGCTTCAGGAGCACATGCTGTAGTGAGGTTCTGTATCCCACAGAGCATCCAGGCTGCCAGCATCGCAGCTCTGCACGAGAACAAACCTCCCATCCTGACCAGGTTTTATTCAATTACATATTTCCTGCTTCCTGCTTATTACCATAGACCTGGCAATGCCATTCCTTCAGAGGTGTGAGCAGCAGCAGGCAAGCTGCCATGAGCACAGGGAGAAGGTAGCCGTGTGGCATGCACCGTGCTGCATCTCTAATGTCTATTTCGCCTTATTTACTTCCAGAAATACAGCGACAGTTGTGCGAATTTAAAGAATGACCTCTGAGAACAAGAATATAATTGTTGCAGTGAGCGCAATGCTAATCGTGTGTTTCTGAACAGCAAAACTGCTAACAGATTTCTGTGCCTGCATTATTCATCAGGTGCCAGTGTATACATATGAATGAAGGACTGAGCTCAAAGGATGCCAAATACTTTGTCACCTTTTCTTCATTTTGTTGTGGTCTCAACTGCTGTAAAATCGTTAAAGCATTCTCTGGAAAAAAAAAATCTGAAATAGGACATAAGGAATAATATGCCAATATTGTTTGTCCTCTATGATAGTATAACTGGAACATGTAAATAAGAATATTTCCTGTAACTTTCACAATGTAGGTGTAATTAAGGAGTTGATAGGAATGAGAAATTAGAGAATTTTCTCTGTTTTCTTCACCCAGTTTATTGCTGAAATCACAGACAGGTGACCCAACACCAGGCAGGAGCAGACTCATTAGCAGCCTCATTAGACCTCTGACATGAGAAGAAGTTCATATTCACTATAGCAGTCCTGACAGCAAGGCTGTGTGCCTGTTTGTGCTTTTACTCTCTCTGCACAGTGGTCGTGCAGCTCTCTTCTATGAAATTGGTTAGAACAGAACAGAAAGGGCTTAAGGAATCCTAGAATGGCTTGGATTGGAAGAGACCTCAAGGATCATGAAGCTCCAACCCCCCTGCTGCAGGCAGGGCTACCAACCCCACTTTTAATACTGGATCAGGCTGCCAAAGGATGCATTTATAAATGGCTTTCTACTCCACCATGAGTAGAGCCATTCCTTCACCTTCATTCGTTTAATTAAAAACTCACGAGTTACTTGGAGGCTTTTTCTTTTGATAAGTGGCCCTGATGGGTTCTGCTGGGACAGCCAAAGCTGCCCTATGTGCTGTGACTGCTGAAGTACCAGCTGAGGCTTTCCTCGTTGGTGAGAGCTGCTGTCAGGGCTCTGTGTCCCCACGTATGGTGTCGGAGGTGCAGAGCTGTTGTCACAGCGGGGACTGAATCAGAATCCTTCTGCTGGCAAGGACATGAACCGTGTGGCCTCTTCTGAATAGTGTTTGGAAGTTTACAATGGAAATATAACTTCCCTTTATGTGTGGTTCTCCCACCTCCTGGATATATTTTTTTGTGCTATAAAGTATTCCATCCTGTGTAAAATATGATCATTCATTATGGACTTAGTAAAATTAAAAAGAGGAAAAAAATGTAATCTTCTGCAGCAGAAGGCCTAAAGCCTAATCCAGACCTAGAGCAGTGATGGAGCACCTGGTGGGAAAGCAGGGCCAACCCAGGGGAGCTCAGGTGCATGCAATGCAATGCAATGCAATGTAGCTGAGTGACTGGAAGGGCTGGAGCCAGGATCCATCCCTTCCCAGCTCTCATTTAAGGGTTGGCAGTGGAAGTGAGAGTTTCTCACTGGAGATCCCTGCATACCTGAGGTCTTCCAAGGGTGAGCAGATGTTTTCCTTTATTTCTGTGCGTATAGCTGTTGTATTTGAGCCAACCCTCACTTGCTGCAGCCTGGGCCCTTGCTGCTCTGCTCTCACTGCTGTACTTTCTATCTTGTTACAACTCCATGGATAAAACATTGTGGTATTGTAGTGGCAATGGGTAGAGTGTAGAGGGGACAAAAGACAGAATGAGTCAACTGCTCAGCAACTGCAGGTTTCAGATTCAAAGGTGATGTTTTCTCTACATCTCCTGGGCAGTGAGCTGTTAAATACTTGTCATCCCATAATAAGGGAACAAACGGCTTAAATAAAGTAAACCATCGCTTGGCAATTAAGGTGCAATAACTCAAACCTCTAAAAGAGCTCAAATTGTAATTGCAGGATATTAATGGCGAGTAAAAGACACAGAATAAATTAAAGGCATGTCTCTCCCCAGCCCGCTTGCACTTTCCATCCGAAAGATTTATTATTAAAGAAGTTTTTCCATTTTCCATTTAGTGTTGTTCTCAAACAGTCCTTGGCTTACCCAGGCTTAAGGAGATTTATTTCAAAATAAATCATTAATCTTTAGCATAGCTGACATAGCCCAGGGGAGATGAGATTAAATAAGCCTGCTTAATTATCAAAGGCCATAGAGGAAAATAGTTATGAGGGTTTTTTTCCAATTAATACATGTGTTAGTATTAGATTGCAAGTGGTATTTTGGACCAGTTATTGATTTCGCCAATACGTGAAAAGTCTAAATATTATTATATCGAAATCCAATGCTTTTACTGATGCAGACTGAAACAAAAAAAAGCTTTTTTTATTCCCCTGCTGCAAAATGCTCTCTGTGGCCTCTAGAAGTTCTCGTCTGCTAGCGGTGTGTTGTGGCACTGCTTCAGAGTTAGAAATTGCACTCTCATTAGAAGAGATGCTCTGAGTGAGCAGCTCTCTACCAGCTATCCTGTAGTAAAACATCTCGTAGAGTTGAAAGTTCTCATACAGCATGTGTAAAATCCAGTGCATTGTAAAGAGGAATATGTGTGCTCCTTTGGTGCACCTAATCCAGCTGCAGCCTAGTGCAGTGTTTGCTGGGCTGCCTGTGTTGCCTCATTTCCTTTCTCCTTCCACAGTGAGAGATCTCTGAGCTTCTTCCCACCTTCCCCCTCCTCTTTCCAGCACTCAGCAATGCTGTCTCCATCCCAAGAGGCCGTTGCTGGCTGGGGCATCGTGCTGCTGTGAAGTGCCACACCTTGCATGGCCACAGAATTGTTAAGGTTGGAACAGACACTGAGATCACCAAGTCACAGAGTCACAGAATGGCCCAGGTTGGAAGGGACCTCAAGGATGATGAATCTCCAACTCCCCACCACACGCAGGGCCACCAAACTCCACATTTAATGCTAGACCAGGCTACCCAGGGCCCCATCCAACCTGGCTTTGAACACCTCCAGGGATGGACGGGGCATCCACAGCCTCTCTGGGCAGCCTGTCCAACCATGGCAGTGTGGCAGCATGCCGGGTTCGGTCTATTTGATCCCAGCTTGTATAGATATTCTGTTTTAGAATAGCAAGGTGCTGCTGTGAATGTTTGTGTCGGTCTCCAGCAGCGAGGAGCTGCCCGGCCTTTGGATTCCTTGCAGAGCTGAGAGGCACCAGGAGATCTGCTGTTGCTCGTGCCCTCTGTCTCCTGCACCTCTGCAGCACTGAGAGCCTTGGGGTGAGGCCTTCGGGTTCTTCCTGGGTCCTAAACCTCATCTTGTGCCAAAACATGTTTTGAGCATTCATCTATAATTCAAGGAACAAAAAGCAAGACAGCAAGTTTGCTACCGAGAAGACAGAACTGAGGTTAGGCAGGTTAGCTCCAACCTGCAGGTAGGGCTGCACAACCTCCTCTCTGTGCCAAGTAACAGAGCCCTTGGGTTTGTGTGGAAAATGAGACATTGCTGGAATCAGTTGAGCTTGTCAGCCATCACTGTGCATCCTTATTGCTGTAGCTCTGTGTGATTCCATTTGGTACCTATGCAATATCTTATTTTACGATTCGAATGTATCGGCAACACTGATGCATTGGTCAAGGAGACAAATAAATATTTTTAAGATTGGAAACGTTCATCTGTATGAGCAGAATTGTTTGCGTTGGTAATTTGGTCAGGAAACTGCACAACTTTTTTGGGGAACTCATCCATCCGTTATTGCACTTAGAAGTGTTTGGGCATCGTATTAAGCCAGAAAGTAATTGCGTGGGGGGACGTAGGGAGGGGAGGGAGAAGGCAAAATTGGATGAGCATGGCGATCGTGCTCAGCTACTGCTGTTACCTGCCCCCCCATGGGGCTGGCTGGCTTTTGGTTCCATTAGTTCCTTGTTACTGTCAAGATACGGTCAATGATCTTCGGAGCTCGGTAATTTCGTTAAATCTTTTTCATTACGGTTATTGAATTGCTGCATCGAAAATGTTAGCTTGCTTCTGCGCGAGATTGATTGGGACTGGTATTTCATTTTGCATAACGCTATACATAGCTAATAAAAGGGCACGGAATAATGAATTTTAAGGTACAATTACAACAGAATCCACAGACGATTGTTTCATTAAGCTGAATGCTGGAGAGCTTTGGCCCTTTGCTAACTTTTCCTGTTGTCTGTCGTGGTTG
Source organism: Meleagris gallopavo (assembly GCF_905368555.1). Lineage (NCBI taxonomy): Eukaryota > Metazoa > Chordata > Aves > Galliformes > Phasianidae > Meleagris > Meleagris gallopavo. Next base: position 28,756,465 of record NC_139413.1, on the reverse strand, counting down.
AAGTAAACATCTCCAAAATGCACCGAGTGTTTCTGGTAAATGTTTTCTTGTGGAAAGAGTTCAATAATTAAAAAGAGGAGCATTTTTAAGAGTTCACTAAAGCATGAAACTATTCCTTAAAAACAGTCTTAGTTCAACATTGTTAACATCGTAAGAAATTATCTTCAGGAGATGGAGCAGAAAAAGACCCTTTTTCCAGGCAGGTTTCAGTATTTCCCAGGAGAAATGTGTCTGAGCCGGAAAGCTCCAAGGGTAGCTGTGCCAAGGGGCCAAGCAGGCACGTGCACATCTGCAGCCCTCGCACTGCACACAGCTGGCACAGGAAGGAAGTGCTGGGCAGGCACGGTGTGCACCGGGCAGACACGGCCTGCATGCTGCCATGGCCGCCGGCTCTGTGAATAAGTCGTCGTTTGTGTCTGTTGCATGACTGTTTGCTGTCTCACTCTGTATTTGTCTTCCATGTGTGATTAACGCCCAAATGTTCTTTTTTTTTTTCCTTTTCCCTTTTTGTAGAAATAATTGAGCCTACTACCTCTAGTCCTGTCTCAAGCCCAGGTCAGTATCCACATACATTCACAGAGTATGTTTGGGTACTTTTTCTCCAGGAAGCGGGACCGATGCATTGCCGTATCAATAACAGGGATTGATAAAGGGCAGTTCTGTTGTGGTAGTGCCGGGCTGTCTCCTTTCTGTCTCTGTGCATCCATTGATCTGTCTTTCCTCCAGACTTTTGTTCTGTTCTTATGTTTTCCCTGTTGAGAAACCTTTTCCTCTTTGCATCTCTGCACTTCTCTCCCATTCCTTCTCCGCCCCAGGGCTGTGCAGTAGGTGTGCACAGGGCAATGCAGCTGTGCGTGTCATTGTTGTGGTGTTCTCGTTGTGATAACCTGGCTGTTCTTTCTGTGATTGTGCACGTTTGTTTGAGGCTTGTACGTTTCTTGTATCTCCGCTGAACGGCTCATAGGATGGCTCTAGATCACTGCTGTGAGGCCCTCTCTCGCTGTAGGGTGCCAGAAGGTGTTCTCAATGAGTTGCAAATCCTGCCCTTGTGCTTGGCCAACAACAAGAGGTCCTGACTGTGCGTGGGAGCTCCTTGTGCTCTCAGGGCTTCCATTTCCCCTGGCAGCACGAGGGCAGTGCTGGTCAGCCCAGCACAGGGGATCAGACAGGGGCTGCCCAGAGCTCCCTGACTGCTGGAAGAGTATTGCCAACCATTTCCCAAAGGTTCTGGGCTGGGTAAGTCATGAAGCTCACATGCCCTGCTCTGGTTTCCATTCCTCTGCATTAAATGTCTTCCCAGAAGGTGATTGCAGCATCAGACCAGTCGGGGAATGTGATTTCCCTGTGCACAATGGGGTGAGGTGTGCAGTGCTCAGGCATAGGGGAGCAGAACGGAGACGGGGGGTGAAAATGAATATCATCCTCTTCTCTCAATCACACGCTTTCATCATACAGTCATGGACTGATATATCTGTATTTGAAGTACACTGTGAAATTGAGAATGTGAAATCCTCTGAATGCAGTGGGGGAGAACTTTAGAAGAAGGTAGGGCTGTGATGATACGGAGCTACATGAGCTGATCTGCCTTGAAAGGGCTGAGGGAAGGACTCTGAGGTCCATGTGCAGATGAAAAACATCTGTTCTCCTGAAAGACACCAGCAAGAGGTGAAAGAGAAGCTCCCAAACAGGATAAAAATTAGGGCTGAGTATTTCTCTGTGCTCCCAGAAATCAGCAATGATGTCAACAGTGGTACTGCCATTGAGCTGTGCTGCTTGCATTACGAAATGAAAGGTTGTTGTGATATTCCCTCTACCTAATTTAAGTCTGGTAAATATCCAGACAGTGCCATCACTGTTGCTACAGAGCTATACAGCTGCAGAGGCACTTAAAGAGTTTCCCGTGTCAGAAAGTGAGTCTGTGTGTTATGCAGAGTGGCAGAGGATGCGGTGGGGGATGGATAGTGGCACAGAACACAGTGTGTGATGATGGCAGTGAGATAAGAGGTGCAACTTTTTAACATCAGAATCATTTAGCAGTATTTTGGATACATTCCTTCCCATATTCCATCTTGCAGAACTGGAGGATGGTACCAATAATGCCATTATTCTGGAGTAATACTTTTCTTTGGGTTGGCTGAGAGCAGGGGGGGCTACAGCATATCGGCAATGGAAGTGTCACAGACCTTTCTTCCAGCTAATTTTCCTTCTCATATTCCATATAATTATTCTGAATAACAACTACCATTGTTAAAAATTACTTCCAAGGTATGCATATGAAATTCTATCACAGAAGTTTTGTGACATTTTCCAGCTGTTTGTAAGCCATGTGACAGCAGCCTCAAAACGTCTTTCAACAGTTGCCCATCAAAACCACTGTGTTTAAAGAGAAATCCCTGAAGATTCCTTTCTGCCCAGAGAATAAGCTTCAAACTGTTCCACACGTGTGTAACAAATGCAAAACCGAGGCTGTGTTTGGGAGCCATAGTTACGCACTGTGCCTTCCACCTCTGGGACGCCGGGGAGTTTACTTTTTCCTTTCTGAGATGCACACTGAATTAGCTGCAAAAATTATAAGATCGGGGCCACCGTTGTTATTGCTTTTGTCAGCCGCTGCCAGGAGCTGCGGTTCGTTACAGATCCCCCATCCTTTAGTGTAATTAGTTCACAGGTGGTGTCTGGAGAAGCTTTTGAAGATGCTGCTGAATTCTTAACGCTGACTAAATAAGTAACGGTGACAGGTCAGAGAGAATAATTGAGAAATCTCCTTTGATTAATGATTTCACACGTTATAAGGTGCTCTTATAAAAATTGGTCTTGGAGAGAGAGGGCTGTGGGTTATTTAATATTCTCAAGAACAAAAGCTGTGTTTAAATGAGCACTCTGGGCAGGTTGGATGGCTCCTTGAACTTGGGTTACTTCTCCCTGATCTGCCTCCCCACATATCTAATGCGTTTTAATATGCCAGAATACCAAAATACTACCTGCTTTCAAGCATGCTCTGTTTTTTAATAGGTACCATGTCAGCTCTCCTATTTTTTTTATTTTTATTTTTTTCTGCTCTCATGAAGTTGCAGTTCCTGCTTTAATCAATAAATTATTTGCATATGGAAGATCTATAGAGTCAGACTCTGAATCTCAGTCTTCATGGCACCATTTCTCACTGTTGGTATCTTTGTGTGATGAAAGCACTGTGCACATTGACTAGAGAGCTCTGCATGAGGGCAGATGGCTGGAACGGATGTTCCTCATCTGCAGAATTTCTCCTAAAAACTCAACAAGTACGGAAGCATCACAAGGTTCTGGGATAACAAAGAGATAACAGATCCCAGCTCGTTGCAAATTTAACTTCTAGCCTATATTAGGAACAGATGCGTGCTTGTTCAAAAGCTTTTGGCCACTTCTCTGCCCCATAAATAACCACACGCTGGAAGGAGGAAGGCTGAGCAGTGCCCTTCTGAGGGGATAGATGCAGGACACCCTTCTGTAATTCCACTTCAGGGACAGAGAAACAAATGTAGGGTCACTGAGACTTGCAGTGAGAGGGTTGACATCCAAAAGGTAAACAACCTCTATGGAAAAAAAGTTCAGTATATTAATCCTATTTGCTAATTGTTGGATAGTTTCACGTTTGTAGTGTTGTCCACAGTTGCGTTGCACTCCAGAACAGCGGGCGGATGGGGAATTCCAGCAGAGTTTTCTCTGCTAGATAGAATCCATGTGTGTACTCGCCCCGTGTTGTGCAGCACCGTGCTGCTGCAGGAGTGTGCAGCAGAGCAGTGCTCAGTTCAGCCAGCAACACTTTGCATTACGTGCTGGGAAATTGCTGCCTTACCAATATTGTATTTACTGCTGTTACAAACAGGTGGACTCGCATCAGAAATGTTCTGTGAAAGTTGCATTCTCACAACCTGTGGAGTTAGGGAAGCATTTCTGTTTAAGTAAAACACATGTTTCAGGTTACCCACAGTGTGCCTTCCATAGCATTCTCCTATATTTTAAGTCTGCATCGTTGCAGAGGAAGTGCATTGCTCACTGCTTGCTGAGTAGATGTATCATTTCATATCAGAAGGGCTACTTTCTATCAGCTGAGAAATAGGATTGGAAATAGGTCTTTGTTAGTCCGTTGATTCCTTGCTTACTAAACCTGAATGCAAAATGTAAGAGTATTTCTTCTGATGTTGCACCTTCTGCTGCCTTCTGTTGGGGGGATTTCGGCATTAAACAGCTCTCCCACAAAGCAGCAGCACCCACAGCAGTGGTGGAGCAGCTGTGATGCTCAGTGGGGCTTCACGCAGTGATGGGAATGCTCGAGAGCTGTGGCGTGGGATATGTTGAGCGTTTTAGTGAAATATCCCATTTTAACCAAGCAGCACTCTGTGAAGTGCCAGGAGAGCCATGCAGGGACATCTTTGAAGTGATGCCTGCAGAATGTGAAAGGGTCAGGGAGTGTGCAGGGCAGGCAGGGACCCACAGCTTTCTCCATCCATGTTGCCCAGGGGGTGCTGGGAAGGCAGATGTGTGCACATCTGGTGGGGGCACACCAGGGCCACCTGTGTTCAGTGGCTCTCAGGTCTGGTCTGCGATCTCACTCTCACAGCATCATCACCCATCTGCTGGGTGCACCAGTGCTAGAAAGGCCAGCAATTGCAATACAGTGCCTCCCAGGTTGAGTTGTGACACTGCAAGGCTGTAAGGCTGCTCCAGAAGAACCCACATATACAGACATGTTGTGAACAGGCAAAGAGAAGCGGGGGATTCCAGAATGCGATTCATTAGCACAAAGAGAGCAGTCTTTGTTTTTATTTATCACACAGGATATGTTGTATGAGAAGGTTTATCAGCCGGAATTGGCTGGCTACAGTAATTCACAGAGGAATAAATATGCATATATCCATCTAGATGAGATGTGTAGCCATGTGCAGAACTTCAAAATGTACGTATAACTGCATATATATAGCTTCAGGGAGGGTCCCAACTCTGCCCAGAATATCAAAGAGGCTCCAGCTGGCTGGGAGGGGGCTGACAGCTCTGGGCTGTTGCAGGAGGGAGGCCTGGGGGGGCAGGGGACTTGTCAGAAAGTACTCATTTGAAAACCACGAATATGTCAGTTTTACAGAAATTCAAATGCAGGACTATTGAGTTTCGAGTGGGAAAAAAAGATCCTGGCTTCCTTCCAGCCTCATCCCAGGCTGCGCTTCTTTTCTTGTCTTCTCCCTGTCTGAAATTCTCCAAATGGAAACTCCAGTTTCTTGGCAGCTGCATTTGGAGTATCTATGGACGTTTTGATGCCAGCAAGATCTCCAGCTATGCTGGATGAAAACCGGCACCCAGAGATAATACAGGATCAGCCACTTCCTTACTCTGAACTCAGTGATTAAAGCCATAACTGCTGCTTTATCTTTCCTTGCTGTATACCAGCCACAAGACTCACTCTACCACACTGATCTTTAAATAGCTGGGTCCTTCTCTAAACTTTCCAGGTGAAATCTTAAGCAGCCAATCAGGCATCCTGAGAAAGATGATATGATGCGATTTTCCTTCCAATAGCATCTTTTAAAGAAAAGAGAAGAAAAAAAATCACAGGGAAAAACAAACAGTACTTGGGCCATCCCGTGTCCCTCAAGGAGCAAGACCGTAGAAGGCTTACACAGCAGCTCTGAATAGTAGAACAAATACTGGATTATCACGAGTTGTCCCTGCTCTCAGAGTGGTGCCATCCTGGTTTTAGCCTTGGCTTTTGTGCAGAACTCCCCAATAGGTGATGACCTTCCTCCAGTGGGACACGGGCTGGGCAGTCCAGGCACATCAAGGTGCCTCTGGTGGAGGCAGACTGGGTGACCCATTGGTGGAGCTGTGCTGAATAAAAGACAGATTGTGCTCAGAGCTGCCTAGGACTCAGCACCTCACCTGCAGAGGTCACACTGTGTATACAAACCACTTGCATGCTGCCCTGCAGCACTGTGACCTTTGCTTCCTTCCAGGCCTGGCTGCTAATGAGAGCTTATGATGTGAATACTGAAAAATGAACGATCTTCTTTCTCAGGTACAGGGCAGCACTCAATGTGACCTAGTGCAGTAGGAGCAGGAGTTCCTATCTTTGAGCAGCAGGCCTTCATAGGAACACTGCATCCATTTAGGAACCCCTGTAGAAGTGGAAGGAAACTCATTATGATCTCATGCCCAATTTATCGTGTGCTACTCCACTGATCCAGTAAGGTTGAAAATGAAAATCCACCTTGTAGTTGTTCCTATGGTTTGTATGATCTGTTCTTCTATGTGCATCCCTCTCATTGTCAGGGTCTGTCTCTCAGCTTGCGTTACTCTCTGTCATATTCCAAATAATAAGGGTGCATCTCTTGAAAAAACTATTGATAGAATTTATCCTTCTTAATATCTCTGATTGCAGCTGCAGTGATTGCCTACCATTCAGCCTCCTTATTCAACAGGCATGGTGTATAAGACCACACTGAATGAGTTTTCATGCCAAACTGAGGCAATTCAGAGAACAACTCCATTTTGAAAGATCAAGAGCTTGTTCACTTGAATGAGCAGGGTATGGATTTTATAATAGGAAAACAGCACGTAATTTGAATAGTCTGCAGTAAATTGTTATAGCAAAGCACTCGAGTTACAGAGACGTTTTGGGAATAGGCAGTGCCTGCAATGCTGTTTGTTAGGTTTCCATACCTGTGGCCTCCTGTTATAGTGCTTCATTGTAAATGAAGGAGGAGGTGCGTTTGACAAAGAGGTAGAAACCCTCTGTCTGCTAAATGCAGATTATTGCTACTCGGGTCTCACTGTGTAATGGGGAGGGTTCATTTTGTAGAAACATGAAGAATTTTTGCAGCTTAAGGGTTATACGCAGTGCAATTTGGAGAAATAATGAATTCTGTGTGAAGTGTGTGTCTCCAGTAGTATCAGAGGTGGTTTTAAATGTCTCCGGGCCCACCTCCGTCTCCCTGAAAGCATAGCTCTTTGGAAAGGCATGGCTTCGGGTGTGCACACACAGCCGTGGCTCTGAAGGCACACTGATTTCCCAGCGAGGTCGTGGGAATTGAAATGTGGAACACTTTCATCACTGCCTTCCAGCCTTTGCTACCGCCTGGAGAGCGACATACATCATTTCTCCATTTACTTTTTTTCTGAATATGACATCCATAACTCTTTGGAAGGTTGCTAGCATTCCTGCCCGATGCCACGTGCTGTCTTTTGCCTTCTGAAATCCTGACTTAGTGCCAAAATCAATGGCAGAGGGAAAGTGCCCATTGGCAGCCTGTGCTGCTTTCCCATGAACCGAAGGACGCACACAGCTCCGGGTTACTCTGCTTGTTACCTGAAAATGCCCCACTACACTGTAGTGAGCTGCAGCTCACCTACGATGTGAGGATGTTAAAGAACCTTTTCAGTCCTTTATTTTTCTGCTTCAAAGTGCAGCTGTATTTGAGGGGCCCTTTGCAACGCAGGCTCACAGTGCAGGGAGAGGTGGCTGAGCATCACTGCTGGCTATTGACCCCCGCCTTCCCGCACACACTGCTGCAGTTAACTCTTTGCCTTCTTCAGTGGGAGGCCTCCTCTTCCTCGTGCCAGCAGTGCATGCAGACAGGTGTCCACCCAGGGTCATTTGCAGAAGCCTGCGTGGTTTCAGCCCCAGCTGCTTCCATGCCACTGTTAGTATTTCACTGAAAACTCTGCTTCCAAAAAAGCCTGTCTGTAGATCAGAATCCATCACAGTGCAGACCTTCTTTAATTCCCCACAGGCTTATGCATTAATTGGCCGGGGACCATTGACAGAGGGTGAGGACCATGCAGTGATGTTGAGGCTGTGCACAGCTGTGATGCAGAGCAGGGCTATGGGATGATGCCAGGAGTGGAAGGGGCTGCCAGAGGCACGGCCCTGTCCCACGTTATGCTAATGGGCAGAGATTTTCAAAGCTTTCAGCCTTAACAGGAGTTTTATTCCTAAAGCTCCCAGTCAGCTTTGAAAATTCTCAACTGTTTTTTTTTTTCCTCTCTTTTCTGCATAATAACACATGCAGAGCTGAGCCATAATGTCTCCAAAATCCTCTGGATTAAGCTGAAGAGCAGGTGGGGAAGGCGGGTGCTTGGAAAGCCTCCGGATGCCAAATCCTCCTCTGGCAGCAAAACTGCAGCCTGGGATGCAGCAGCACGTGCAGGGCAGGGCCTGCGGGGTCCCATCAGTGGGGCCGAGGGCTGCAGGGTGCAGTCAGTTAGAGCCTAGGCTATCTCCAGCATCCCCAGACTATTTCCAGCATCCCCAAGCTGTCCCCACACCCCCAGGCTGTCCCAGGCTGTGGCTGCAGTCACGCTGCTCAATCCCAGCCTGCTGACCAGGCAGGGGCTCCAGCAGCTCTTCCTCTTCTCACCGTGCTTATGCTAACATCAGCAAATGTTCTTGCCATCTCCCACTGTATTTATGCATTACTGTGTAGTTGGGAAAAAGCAATAATAAGTACAGAGTGGATGAGGTTGTGTCCGTGGCTAGCTAGCATGCTGTTTTCAAGAGATACACTTCTTATCATGGGATTCACATTAATGAAAAGTAGCAAAATTTGACTCTGCGATAAGCAGCTCCTGCCTTTTTTTGTGGCTGGACATTATGTGTTTTTTTCTAAGTCCTCAGCTCACAGATGGTGGACCCCAGAATTAAAGCAGCAGCTTTAAATAAAGGAATTAAAGCGGCAGCTTTAAAGCAACAGCTTGTGTCCCTGCACAAACAAGAGGTTGTCTGCCTCGAAGGATTAAATCTTATCACAGAGAGAGGGGGATGTGCATGAAATTCATATGCTTACAGCAGTGTTGTGTAACACGCACACGCTGAAGACAGCTCAAATTAATTGAAACCAAGTTTCCGTATCCAGTCGCACTGACAGCAGGGTGAGTTACAGTCACAGAGAAACAATTAAAATAGAGCATCCCTTCTGGAGTCAGCCAGCAGATTTCCACTCCTAGAAGCAGCATCCCGTGGGTGAGGGTCCCTAGGTACAGGGATACCTGGGCAGCTGAGTAAAAATAAGTACAGGTGTGATTTATGCATGAAAAAGGGGAAAGTGTGTTGTTGAAAGGAACTTTGCAAAGTGCTTTGCTACGTGGTGCAGCAGAAGGCTTTGCAGTATGCAGAGTTAAGTGTATGCTAAAGACAAAAGGGAGATGATTTGGGTTTGTATGGTAGGAGGTGGTGGCTCGCAGGCTGCTCCCATGGCCCCGTGTGCTGCACAGCAGCAAATTGTCTTAATGGGGGTGAGGTGACAGGGGAGACGAATGCCTTCCCCTTGAGTCATTCTCTGATAAAGACACATCGCCTGGCTAGGAGATGACAAACTGTATGTTCAAAGTGACAAATCATTTAATTAAAATTTACAAGCGGTTAAATACTGTTTGACCCAAATGGAGGCAGTTATCATGAATCAATTTTGGAGGAGGAACCAGGCTTTCCAGCAGATCGATAGCTCCCAGCTGCAGTACCTGGGCAGTCTCTGCATTTCTCATGCAGTACGAGTCCTTTCGCTGGCTGCTGCGTCGCCTAGTTCAGAAAAGACCTCAATCAAGTTGAAAAGTAGAAACAATTTTACTTAGGCAGTGTTTGAACACTCAACTTTCATGAATAGTTAATGTGGTGTCAAGTGTTTGAGAAAAATGGTCTTCTATCTTAAGAGCAAATAGCTCAACTTTTGATGAGTTATGATTCTTTATTGCATATACAGACCAGTGGAAATTGCAATCATCTTTCATGAAAAGCCTCAGCAGTTTTTATTGTAGGAAAGTACGGGTGGCCATTGCATTTACTAACTAATGTAGTGAATGTGAAATTGCCAGGATAACACGTTCTTTTATTTATGCTGCCAAGCACATAATGTGCCGGTAGTTCCATAAAAATATGTATTAGAGGAATTTCACATGCCAGCAAGCCGTAGATCTCTTTTATGTATATGACTTATCCAGTGTCCTTCTACTTAAGACATCCCCCATTACAAAGAAGACGACTAAGCATTATTGACAGACAGGAGACGCTCGGGAGATAATATTGAGCTGGTCAGTCGTCAGTGGAGGTAACGCCGTGTGTAGACTCTTCTGGAATTAGAGTTTAACCACTTTGACTTTACCAATTCTTTTATCTGTCACATTATTTGAGGTCCCTTGCAACCCCTGTGGTTCTATCAGAGTGCTACTGACGATGAATTGACCGACAATCGCTGTGTTCAGCAGGCTGCCATGAGTACAACTGTTTTTTAATATGCCTGTAAGACCAGGGCAATACACACACAGCGAGGAAAGGCGGCCAGGAGAAATGCCAGGGAAGTTCTTGAGAAATTCAGCAGAATAGCTGAATAAAAAATAAAAATTGGGAAACCATCAGACAACTTCCCCAGCGGAGGGTCTGCTCAAAGCTTGCCAGCTCCTCTGGCAAAAAAAAAGTTCCTTTCTCATACGCAGCCACCAAAAAGGCAAGAAATCATGTACTAACCTGTTAACTTAATATCCTTTGTCAAGAGCAGAAGAATAATGTTCAAATTGTCCAGAAACTGTAAAGTTCAGCGTAAAAAAATTATAATTCACAATGCTGTGTGACATGGCTGAATGTAGCAGAACCACCAGAGTCCTCGTGATATATGAGGACTATCAAAGGTTGCCATCAAATACGTAGATTTAATATGCTGCTTAATTCAAGATCTTATTTACAGTGTCTCGTTTCATTTTGAGGAAAGCGATGCTGACAACCAATCATTAGAAATGCACGAAGAATGTTTCACAAAAGGTCAGAAGTACGAATATTTTACATATTATCTACTAATAAATTCATCTCCTCTATAAGAAAGTTAGAAGGATCAGCAGAAGTCTTCAGAGCTATTTACAATATTTCAGCATAAGACTCAGCCTCTAATTACCAATATAAGTCATAAATAATTGTCAAGTATGCAGATGAGCCAAAAAAATCTATCAAATTAAAGTAATTAGTTCCCATTCCAAGTTTTCCTGTCGCATTAAAATGCTTTTACTTTTTCAAATGCGACACTTACAAATGAAGGGAACATTGTCAGGGAAGCAGTTATTGTAGGCTGTCAGAATTCCAAGTGTAAGTACCAGGTAGCACACACCATAGGTGTTATTTTTGGAACAAGCTGCGCGTCTGTATCTTGGCTTTGTAACCCCATAGCTGCTGTTAGAACATCACTCTTCCGAGCTGAGCCAATTCTTCAAACTCAATCTCCGGCAGCCGACCCAGGAGTCACCCACCTGGTGTGGAGATGTGAGCATGGTTATCTGGTACGGGCAGCAGTGGCTCTTGGCCCTGGAGACCTTTCCAGACCTTGTGTGGATGGGAACTGGGTCCCCCACAGCAGGGACCATAATGCAGGCACGGGGGAGGGGCACAGGCAGCTGGCGTGTTTGTCCCAGTGCTTTCTCCAGTGCTTTTCTGGTTGTTGTCTCAGTGTAATCTTCAAAGCTGCATTTGACATATCCAGTGGAAGATCGTGACTCAATCTCCTCCATTTAATTTTGGATTTCCATGCAGAACCCTCCATCAGCCTGCTCTAGACATAAGGTCCACACCCTCAGTGCATTCTTTTCTATTTCATAGAATCGTATCATAGAATTGTAGAATGGCCTGGGGTGCAAAGGCCCACAGCGCTCATCCAGTTCCAACCCCTTGCTATGTGCAGGTCCCCAACCAGCAGCCCAGGCTGCCCAGAGCCACATCCAGCCTGGCCTTGAGTGCCTGCAGGGATGGGGCATCTTAAGCTAATGTGATGATTGCTTTCATTGGTTGTAGTCGCTACAGATGATAAAGTCGAGGCCAGTTGTGTGCTGCAGACATGTGGCTGGGAGGGCAGGTCCATCCTGAAACCAGCAGTATGAGCAGAATGCTGCACAACAGCAGGAAATTGTGGTTAATTTGTTCCCTTAGAATGATCCCTTTCTATTGGCATCCCACTCTGCTTCTACAGTTGTTGCTATTCCACATCTTCCATTTGAAACAAAAGGGGCTGGACTCAAAAATACTTTTTTTTATCATGGCTGTGCCACAGGTCACACAGGGACACGCACTTCCAGCGTGGCTGATGGCAAACCAGAGCCTCATGCCATCACGGAATAAATGAAGGGGAAAGTTTCAAACAGAAAGATAAAAAAAAAATAAAAGAGTTAGAATATATATATGTGCTTCAGAGACAGCATGTACTTTGTGCCGCAGGCAAACAAAAAGTCATCTTTCTATAAGTAAAATTTGGGAAAGAATGTGATATCCATATTTAGTCACTGAGCTCCAGGGTTGCACAGCCACATACGTCACTTAGGCCGACAGTAAATGGCGCCTATAATTGCCCGGTGTATTAAGATTTCACATAAATAGGCTCAGTGGAATTAGTTCTGGTATCAGTTACAAGGAAGGATTTTCAATTAACGGAGGGCTTTAGTAGATGGCTCATTTACAAAACTGATCTAAAAGTGATTTCACCGTTCTCAACAGTAGCACTGCTTTTTACTTTCCTCAGAATTTGAGGTTTTGCATCCATAAGCTCAGAAAGAAATGTCTTTCTCCCCAAATCTGGGGCAAGAAGGACATTTTGGGAATAGCACATCTGTCTTTTGGACAATAGCTGAAAATACACCGTAATTAAAAATGATCCCAGTTCAACCATCTTTCTTGTAAGCAGAGGCAAACCCAAGCTGTGTTTGGTGGCTTTGCTGAGCACACTGATGCTACTCAGTTATTTTTCTGCTGCTAGGAAGCAGGCTGCAATATGCTGTGCTATTCAGTTTACACAAGACTAGATCAAGGCATCACCTTTCTTTTATACAGCAGTAGAAATTCCAAACTAATCAGTCCAATTCTCAATTTGAGGAGTTCTGCTTTTTTAGCCAGGAAAATCAGCTGGCTTCAGGCATCCACAGGAATGCCTTGATAGTGAAAGCAGTATTTCTCCCCATGATGTCACTTTTTTCCTTTCCCTCTCCCACTGCAGTGAGCGTGAGGCCAAGCACCCCGGGGTGCTGGTGGCCCAGAGCAGCCCAGCACTGATCTGAGGGCATTGCCACCCCACATCACCCATCAGCCTGCTCACACTGATCTCATTCTTATTTCAGTACGGTGCGGTTGCAATGCACAGCATTAGTGGGAACACCTGAAATTAGGCTCAGCTTGGTTGAGATTGGGGTTTTCAGCAGGAAGGGATTTTGTTTAGGGCTGGTTTTCACCTCGAGGTGCTTGCAGATAAGCTATGCATGTGAGCCAGCCTTGTGCCATGCCTTCATCCCAGGCTGTGGTGTGCTAGCCCTGATTCCCACCTGAACATGGAGATGGAATTGTCACTGTTTGGTGGACTATTTTTACTAAACTGGCCTTGTATCACTGTAGCAGAAATACAAGGTCACGGCTTGAAGCAGTGATTGAGCACCTGGTGGGAAGGCAGGGCCAACCCAAGGGAGCTCGGGTGCATGCAATGTAATGCAATGCAATGCAATGCAATGCAGTGTAATGCAATGCAATGCAACGCAATGCAACGCAATGCACCTGAGTGACTGGAAGGGCTGGAGCCAGGATCCATCCCTTCCCAGCCCTCATTTAAGGGTTGGCAGTGGAAGTGAGGGTTTCTTACTGGAGATTCCCATGCACCTGAGGCTTTCTAAAGGTGAGCAACCTCTTTTTATTATTCCTGTTCCTCCTGCTATTATATTTGAGCAGATCATCTCTTGCTGCAGCCTGGGACCTTGCTGCTCTGCTGTTGTTGCTGCACTTTCCATCATGTTACATATAGCTAATAAAATCCTAGCCGATCTTTCCAGCTCATTAATATGCAGTAGCAGGTCATATGAAAATGATTATCAAGCTGTATTAGACTTGTATTTATTCAACTTTTCTTATATATGCTCCGAAGAGGCAGAGTGGATCTGATTCCAGAAGGCGCTCTCCACTTGGCCTTTGGGCTAAGCAATAACTTTTATTTGAAGGCAAAGTTATTTGAGTCACTGGCGATAACCTTACCAAAGAGACTACTGCTGAAATAGAACAGGAAATAATACTAAAATATATATATATGTATATATATAAGAAACTTTCTTTTTTATGGACACCTTGGATAAATTATTTTTAGCACTTCTAAAGAAGGAGAGGAAAGCCTGGCAGACTCAAAGGAAGTGGAAGCTGGGGTTTATTTCAAATCATAGAAACAATAGAGGCCTTTGACATATTCTTAGCTCCAATGTGGGAACATTGCTGATAATTATAGCCCTTCAAAATCCCATCCCACCAAGAAAAGAGTTAGAACTGCAAGTTAATGTCGAGTGTTTGAATCTGTTGTTGTTCCTGCTCTGTAAAGAGAGAGAGGGGAAGGAGGAAGGAGAGCTGGGGATGATGGCAGCCCCAGGAATTCAGCCCATGAGGAGGGCTGCAGGAGGCAGGCAGTATCAGGCAGCCCCAGCTGAACGCACCCAGGAACACAAGGCTCCTTCCTGAGGGGGAAACCTTCTGCTCTTTGCTCCCAGCGGAAGGGAAGGAACCACTTGTAAGACATCTGGAAGTATTGATGAGGGACATCTCAAGATATGTGTGGTAGCAGGGCTGGGTGCAATAAGCCAAGAGGTGAATTGCAGATTCTACAGCAGTGTTCATTTTTCTGTGAGAATTAAAGACTTGTTTTAAGTGTCCTGCACGTTTTGCATGGTACAGGCATGTTCTCAAGGCATAGGGAAGAATCTGGAAGCAGTTCCTGGGCAGGGAAGGGGAGCTCCATGCACAGCCCTGCTGCAGACTGGGCCGGCTGCTGCCCTGTGCTGCGCTGCCTGCCCTCCCCTGCTCTGCCTGTCCTCCTGTCGTGCTGTATCTCAGGTTCTACAAAACCTGGGTGTTTCAGTCATGTCTAGTCATGATGCACTCCGTTCCTGGACCTTTTAAAAAAAAAAAAAAAAAAAAAAAAACCTAGAAGGCTCTCTTCCCATTTCCAAGAGAAGTTGCATACACAGCATCATTTTTGAGGGATATTTATCCTCACTGTTCTTAAAAGCCTGCAGTGATCCAGACCCCTCACCCTCCATGCAAACCAGCACTGTTTTCCTCCATCACTCCTCCCAGTCTCCCCAGCTGCAGCCCAGACCTGCTGCCCTCATCCTGCCGCAGTCCAGGGAACGTGACCGCCTTACCTTCTCCAGGGCAATCCTTATCCAATAGCACTCTGTCTGCTCCTTGGGCTTTAAGCTGGCCTGCTGTTTGGCCTTCCTCGTGGCTGAGTGGTTCTCAGGCTGTTGTCTGTATGTCCGTGAAGGCAGCCATCTCACTGCATGCTGCCCTACAGCAGAGCAGCAGCCCCACAGCACAGCCTACACTTGTGTGTACACATCCCAGGGAACATTTGTCCTTTTGCAGCAACACAGCACTGGTGATTCACTGCAATCACAGATGCTTTTCTGAGGACTTGTCACAGAGTCAAGTCTGTTTCCCAGCAAGCATGAAGATGGCTATTTTTGTTAGAAGAGCCATTTTGAGAGACCTTATTAAGTTGGTTGTTTTTTGGTCAGATTACTTTTACTGGGTAAGTTTGACCTGTATTCTAGCCATGCCCTCCACAGTGCTTAAAGCTCCTTCTCATGTAGCTGCTGCATTCAGATTCTAGCTTGGCTTGACCTGGGACAGACCTGGTGCCCATGCTGGAGGACATAGGGGATGAGATTCAGGATTTGTTGTTCCTGCTTCTGAGCCATACAGTCGGCCTCGAGACATCAGCTCAGTGCTACCAACTGTGGTTGGACTAGATGATCTTAGAGATCTCTTCCAGACTTAATGATTCCATGACTCCAAGCCCTGCTGTACCTCTAGACAGAGCATTGGCTGTCTTCTTCTGTCCCCATTACTGGTGGCACCTGGAGACCATGTAGGGATGGGGTGGCATGGGCTCATCCCTGTGCTGCCACTGCTGTTTCCTCTGTGCCAAAAGCAGTCTCTGACCTTCGAGGCTGATACACATCAGGAATTCTCAAGTTCTTAAAAGACACTTTCTTTGTTCCAATATGACTGTGCATTCTTCTGCGGAAAGAAATCTGAGATAACTTGAGTATAAAGGATGATATATAAAGCCAAGTTTTATTCTATACAGTCTCGGTAATTTTCCTCATAAATACTTCTTGGTATTATGAAATATTGCTTGCAGCAGAAACTGGGTATGTTGGGGCTGTGCTATTTTATCTTGCTAAACATTGAGGCAGTCTGTGTTCAGAGCCTGCTGCATTTATCCTATTAATGTATTAGCAGGACTCCTTTGCTTTGTGTTATTTAATAGAAGGTTTTTATTCGATATGATCAAATCCATCTGTGTCTAAATGGAACTCCCTTAAAGATATACTGCGCAACAGTGCATCAGGGTGTAAAAACGCTTTTGTTTTTGAAGTTACACCGAGAGCATGCCAGTAATATCTGCAGAATTTGCGTGAGCCTGCTTTGTCTGAGCCCCGCAGTTCTGATGGTGTGATACCTAAAGACATTTGCTTGAAGAAACGGCTGGGCAGCCAGCAGCACGAGGGGATCTGTTATTTGCACTGATTACCATCAACACAGGCTCACCAGCAGCAGCCTGTCCCAGCCACCACTGCCCCATTTTTCCCAAGTTATCAGAGTCCACTGTAAACATGTAGAGGTTGAATAACCAAAGGGACATGTGCCTGGCCCGCTGGGAGGCCCGCACTGACAGCCAGAGCCCATCCCCAGCACTGCAGGGACACGCACCCTGCCCTCAGCTGTCACATTGCTGGGCTCTGCCCGCCATCCCCGCAGGACACCGGCACAGCCCTGCTTACAGCCTTGGCAGGGCACAGGCATGCAATGGAAAAATAGTACTGCAGTCATGCAAAAGCTTTGACTTAACCAAAAAAGCTGTTAGGAGATTTTTTTTGGCTGATTTTGGGAATGCTTTTGTTCCAGAGGGGTTATTTGCGAGCAGGAATCAGGACAATCAGAAGCCTTCTGCAGGCACTTTGCAGCCTCCCCCAGCCATGGCTCTGCATTGTGGGCCTTTAATAGCACGCAGATGCTGAGTGCTCACCTACCAGCGCTGGTCCTGACAACTGCAAAGCATGTCAGGCACGCTCCATTGCATTAACACGGAGACAAAAGCCGTCTGACTTACAATCTACATTGCTGTGTATATCATTGAGCTGTGTTTAGATCAGTACATTGCTGCTGGCAACATTTAGTGTGAATTACCTGTAGGTGTGTGGGTGGGAGGATGGGGAATGGCTCTGCACGCACTGGGGGTACCTGGATGGTGGAGCAATTCTGGTGCAGGAGGCTGAGCTGAGTGCCCTGTGGCTTTAACCCTACAGGCACACATATCTGAACACAGTCTGACCCAGTGTCGCCTGCCAGTTCAAAATCGGATACAGAGCGTGGCACAAATGAGGTCTTTATGGCTGAGCAAGGAATAATTTGTTTTTATTTTCAGTGCTTACACTAAGATACGTGCAAACACACACAGGGCAGTGTTTCTCTTCAGCGTCTCTGATGGCATATTTATCTCAAGTATTCACCATGCTAAGCTTTAATATTTTAATGCAACAAATAATTGCTTTCTACTTCCACAGAGCAATTATCTTAGATTCTCTGTATTCCTATTTACAGCCTCAAAAGGTTCAGATTTATCAATTTAACTGAACGAGTGAATTTTGCACCGTGGTTGGTCTCCTGCCTTGCCAGTGACTGCACGGGCCGTGCAGTGGGGGTCCTGCTGGGTCTGTGGCTGCATGTGGGCCAGGGCCAGGCTGTCCTGTCCCAGGGCTGGGCTTCTCAGGGCCACGGGGTCTCCCCACCCTCAATCCACTGCGTTCTCATGCAGTCTTTGTAGATGGTTCCTCCACAGCCGTCCATCCTCTGCTGCCTTCAGGTATCAGTGTGCTTTGAGATGTTATTGTGGGACTCTGCTGAGCCCTCAAGGGCTGCGCTCTCTCCAGCTCCTCTTGTAACAGACAGTTCTGACAGCCCAGTCTTCATCTTCTCACTGCTTTGACCTTGAGTTAGTTTATCCCTTCCTTCTCCGCATGTTTTAAATCTTGCATACAAACTATTAAGTCTTTCCTACAATAAATCATTAACCTGAATATAGTTAACTGAAATGCTTATTAACGTCTCTCTGCATAATCCATTTAACAGAATTACTCTTGCTTATTCAGACAACCTAAAGAGGTCCGTGCTTTTGTCTACCAGCTTCAGCATTAGAGCTTGTAATTATTTCTGGTTAATGCAGCCCTGGGTGTTAGCAAATGTTGGTTTATGCATTTCAGCATAGTGCTTTTCCTAATCTCTTGTATTAATTAGAGATAGTGATATAGCATTACTTTGCTCCTTTATACTCACTACCAGGAGAGATGTCTGAATATAATCCTATCTGCACCAAGAGTGCGCTCAAACACTTTCACAACTGCTAAGTGTGACAAACCCTTAGGATTACGTGGAGTAATCACTGAGTTAGGGAAAGTGGTGCACGTGGGCAGAGGTGGTGTGGGGCTGGAGAGGTGGCACAGGACTCCCTGGGGGCACCGTTGGTGGGTTGGAGTCCTTCCCCACACTCGTGTCTGGGCCTCCTCCTCCTTCAGGTTTCTTTCACATCGTGCCCCATCCCTGCAGACTCCCGAGGTCAGGGATGGGGCTCTGAGCACCCGGTGGAGCTGTGGGTGTCCCTGTTCATTATAGCAAGTGGGACCATGCTGCCTTTAATGGTCCCCTTCCAGCTCAAATGACTCTGTGATCCTATGACTGGTCAGCCAGCTTTGGGAAACACAGCTCTTCCTGTTACTGACACAAGTAGATGTATCTTTGCCCATTAATTCACCTAGCACCTTTGTGCCAAAACAATGCAGCTATGATTTAATAAGCTTTACAAACATAGTGATGGCTCGTATGCAGCAAATCAGATTTACATAATTTTCCACTGGCTTTTAAAGTCACTGAAATTCAAATTATCTTTACTTGGGGAAACTCTTTTAATATGCTAAAACGAAATACCACCTACATTATGCTTGGGTTTGCTGGCTTGCCTTTTCCAACGCATTAAATGTTGATTTGTCATGCTGGTTTATCACAGAAAGTTCCTTTTTAATGAGAAGGGAGGGGAGTGCCCTGTAGTTAGTCATGGCTGGAAGTCGTTGAAGGAACAAAAGGGGAAGTTTTAACATCTAGAATGAATTCGGTCGTATTGTGTTGTTGTTTTGTGTGCTGCTGGGATGGGCACCACGTTGGCTCTCTCTTGCTGCAGTCCAGCACCCACAGGCAATTTCCCATCCTTGTCCCAGGCAGGCTGTGGGTCATTTTTAACTCCATGCAATAAATAAAGCCCAGAATCCTTCCGTGGTGTTCTCAGCTCCTCCACCTCAGGGTATTTCATGCTTTTGTGATTCTGTGAAGGAGGTGGAGAGCCGATGAGTCAACAGATTTTGCGGCTCGGATCTGAGTTTCACCTACACAACCAGTGTCTGCTTGTGCAGGTGGCACTGGGTGTAAGGCTCACACAGCTTTTGTGTTTTGGAATAGGCAGAAGCAATGCAGTATCAAAAGCAAACACTGATACCAGCATTCAGCACTGTGGGTGTTGGGGCCTCATGGACCCCGTTCCTCCGCTGCACAGCTCCAGCGCTCACCTTGTGTCCAACCCCACCTCACTGATGTCGGTACTCCCAGCTGGGTGTTGGGTTCCCCATCATCCCCCTGGGATTTTACAGGAGCAAAAGCAATGGTTCCTGCTTGAGCCTCCTCCTGTGGGCCAGCAGCCGGCTGCTCACCATCATCTCACAGCTCAGCACGTTTCTTGACTCTGTGTGCATGCGTTCACTGCAATATTTAATTAGGGATTTAAAAGAGGCTTCCTATTAAAGCAAGTAAATACAATCTCTTCAAACGGATTGACAATAAATACACATCTCTCTGGCTAAGCACAACGTTCAAGCTTTGGCTCCGAAAGCTAAGCAGAAAACATGTTGTTGTCCAACAGAGCAAAATATATTCCCCTCTCGTTGGTATTAGCGGAGATTTTAATGCTCGGTAACTTAAAAACAGATACATTACTCAGATGTTTAAACATGAAGCACTCATCTGATGTTAAGTGCTCGCAATTTGGAGTGTTGAATCACGGGCTGTGCTCCGTATCGCGGCAGCAGTGCTGGTGCTGGCCGGAGGGCCTGGCGACCTCTGCCACGTCTCTCCTGTTTTCAGATTAACGCTTTTGCTGCTCTGATGTTGTCGTAGAAGAATGAATTGTAAGCATTCGGGACGTGAGGGTAGGAATCGCCCACTAACCCCTTTCTCTTCTCTCCGCAGCTCCCAGTACGGCCCAGTATGGGATCACCGGGGACGCCGAGGTCCTGTTCTCCTGCTGGTACCTTGTGTTGACACTGTCCTCCCTCACCAGCATATTCTACCTGAAGAACATCATTCTGCACTGAGTGTAAAGAACCCTAAAAGGCTTTTAAGGATTCTCTGAAAGTGCTGATGACTGGATCTGATCTGGTAGAGTTTGTTAAAAGCAGCGTGGGATATAATCAGCAGTGCTTGCGTGGGGATGATCGCCTTCTGTAGAATTGCTCATTATGTAAATACCTTAATTCTACTCCTTTTTTGATTAGCTGCATTACCTTGTGAAGCAGTACACATTGTCCTTTTTTAAGACGTGAAAGCTCTGAAGCTACTTTTAGAGGGTATTAATTGTGATTTCATGTTTGTAATCTACAAGTTTTCAAAAGCATTCAGTCATGGTCTGCTGAACTGCAGACCGTAGTTTACAAAGAAAAAAAAAAAAAAAAAAAGGAGAATATTGCAGTAAAATGGGCTTCTTTAAGGCTGCAATACAACATTCAGTTCCCTTCTTAAATAACATTCTCTCCACATGTACACAAGAACTTTTTTTTTTAATTAAAAAAAAAATCAAATAATCTTGCCTTCAAAATATTTCTTCGGAATATTACACATATCTAGATTTTCTTCCAGCATGATATTCAGGTTTCAAGAATGAGCCTTGTATTATAACTGCATTGTGCAGTACTGCTTTTTGATTTCTTCCTTTTTCCTGCAAATTCAGCATGGGTGTGCCTTCATAAAACACTATTTTCCTCTTCCTTTCCAACAAATCTGGAATGTGCTTTGGGAAATGCTACAGCATCCTTTTGAGCATAACCGATCTCTGAGGACGAAGGTGCTATTGGTTAGGCAGAAGGCCTCCTCTCCCATCTCCAGTGGGTAATGGGACTGCTTCAGTATATTTTTAGGCAATCAGACAAGGATAGCACTGATCCCTTTTTATTTTCCCCCTACTAAGCAGTGGACGATCTGCATTAAGAACGAGTTTCCCCATTACAAAAGAGAACGCAAATTATTTTGAGACATCTTTTGAATGTAAGAAGGCTTCCCGTAGTCATTCTAAACCAGAATTCCTAAGTGGCTGTAAATGTGAGAAGCTGAATCATCCCTTTTGTATTACTGGCAAAAATATGATGTGAATTGGTATTTTTCTTGCACTTAATTTTGTACTGGTTTGGCTAATTTAGCAATGATAAAGGATGCTTTTAAGTATTAGATATCTGAAAATACATAAAGTATCAAGCAGAATTTTATATATATACATATATATATAAAATACAGATATATATTAAAACGAGGTTGCTCCAATAACCGTACTGAAGTGCATGCTGCCATCAATGATGCATCTACAGACAGGACTTCATTCCTGATGTACACACACTGTACCAATAGCTTACCACAGCAATTTAGTCATCATAGACGATCTCCTAGGACTGCAGTCTATCAAGATAAGACTCGCATTAAACTCAATGAAGGATCAAGTTTCAAAAGAGCATCTAGAATCACTATTTTTTCTAAGCAGCCCTGTACTGCATCAATGCAAAACGTTGCTGCAGTTTACAACTGAGTTTAGAAATGCCATCCTTGTAAGTTGCTGGGATGTGACTGTGTCCAACAGCCTTAGAGCACAACGTCTCCAATTGGCCCCCGGTAGATGCTGACGTGCTTAAAAAAACAACAGCTGACGACATGAATAATAAAGCCATTATACGAGTACTGCATTCCCTCTCCTAATGATAAGGTTTGTGGTTAGCAATACCAGATGAGTGCTGCGCATACGCAGCAGTTCCAAATACCCCCGTTTCTGGAAAGGCAAATCCTGAGTTTGGTTGGACTCGCTGTGTGCTGTCCCATGCTAAAGCACAGGCACAACGTGCGGTGAAGCTGTTGCAGTTACTGATGAGCCCAGGTGCACAAAGTGAAACGCATTGACTCCAAAATACGGCAATAAAGCGTCCTAGGTCTGCTTGTGTTCAGTGACAGCTTGTGCCATTTCTATCACGTCGTTTGCAGCTGCGTGCTGAGCAGTGGCCATTTTCAGAAGCGTGGCATTTCTGTAAAACCTTGAATAACGTGACCAAATTCGTTGCTGAAGGAAACGGTTTAAAGCCAACTCAAATTCTACTACACGCAGCCCTTATATTCTTCTCTCCCTTGTATTGCAGCTTTAAAGTGCCATATTTTAGAATCCGTTCATTGGAAACAGTGGTGCTGCAGAAAACATCACGTCAGGGCAGACTTGTGAAGAAAGCACAGGGGTGTGTGTAACCCAGCTCACCTGCTGCTCCTCGTGTGAATGTGAGACGGGCTGTGCTGGGGCCGGGTCCAATCGGGCATTTCCATTATGATTTTATTTTGGTGATTCCTGACATCTGAAACAACCCCAGCAACAGAATGGAATGAACGGCAGCTTAATTAAACTTGATGAAAAGGAAGTATTGGCTGATGGCAGACATAGAACCACTGGGTTATGTGGACAAGGCTTTCAGTCCCATTAATTCTCCGTTAAATTTGTGGGTACTTTGTTGTTGTCAGTTCCAAAAAGGAAAAGAGCCCATGAACATTTGTGGGTGCCAGTAGCAGTTTGTCAGACAGAGGAGGTGTCTGAGCACTGAGCAGAGCCGTGTGCTTGGGGTGCGTGGGCTCACAGCCCCAGTGCCAGCAGGGCTGCCCCTCGGTGTGCAGCCAACACGGGGCACGGGTGCTTGGCTTGGTGCTCCTGCCTTGAAAGATATGATATGTGGAGTTAAACAAGCTCAGGTTCTGGCAGGATCAGAGCCCTAAGCGGCATCGATCCCATAAAGAACCTCAGCTCTGTGGTTAATCTGTTCTGTGTGGTAAAGGTAATTGTGCAGTTTGGGACTTGCTGGGACGTCCTTCCAGCAGGGCTGTGCAGGCTGCTGCAAGCTGAAGGCTACAGCATCGGGCAGAGCCCATTCACTCTTTAGTTTGTGGGGTGTGTTTGCTTTAGGCAGGACGGTACATTCTGTGCTTCTTGGAATGGTTGACCCATACTGTTCATCTCTGTTGATCAAATCGTATTCTATTTATTCCCACCTTTAAAAAGTGAAAAATAAACAGCTTAGCTCCAAGCAGTACAACTGAATACGTATATGAAGATCACTGTCCGCATGGGAAACCCCAAGGTCTGTAATGCTGTAAGTTCCCACTCGTGTGATAACTCAGGGCTGCTAATTACCGCTGCATCGGTGACGTGAGCAGCAGCAGCAATGCTCAAAGAGAGGCATTGCTGATCAGGATATTATTCTATTACGGAATTAAACTCGTAACTTCTTGAACGAATGCCATTTCTCAAGGTTTATAACTTGGCAGGAAGTGTATCCATCATTGCTAGACAGCTTTTTTTAAACTTTTCAATATATATATTTTTGTTAGAAACTGTGCTGTTTTTTAAGATACAGGGGTGTTAAACACCACCGCCAGGAAAAGCTGCTTCTTTGCACATTTTCAAAGTTAGCATTCTAGACCAACTCTGGTAAATGTTACGCTTACCAAAATCTCTTCTTATTCCACGTAAGTGTGTTACAAAGAATGTGTATACCAAAATACGTATTTACCTGGATGAACAATATGCCTTAAAGACTCAGTGTGCGTTTACTTCCGAGACTGGACCAGATTTGTGCCCAATCTGGAGGTAAATAATCCATACTTCATAGCCTGCCATGGGAGATATCATTTCTTCAAAAAATAATAATAATAAAAGAAAAAAAAAAACAAAGAAAGAAAGAAAATTCAGTTTCTTTTCTAAGAATCTTAACGAATTTCAAAATTCTGGCATGATCTGACATATGTGAGGAAGTTTAGGAAAGGGGTGAATCTTTATCTCTGGCTCCAGCAGTGAGCAGCCTGTTTGCAGTGTTGTGCCAGCATCAGGCACTGCCATAGAGACCTCGTTCCTGTGCCAAGGCCAGAGGCAGCCCTGTCCCTGTTCTCATCCCTGATCCTGTCCCCAGCCCAGTCATGGCCAAGCCATCACGTCAGCACTGCCTGTCCTCCTTCTTGCCCCCACTGGGGACCAGCACACCCATAGCCCCCACGTGTGCCACAGCACAGAAAATTCTGTAATACCATAAACTGTTAAAAAATAAAAATAATAAAAAAAAATCATAAGTGAGAAACATAAATTCTTCATTCAGCCTTAACAGAGAGTAGATAAATAGTTGGAAGGAGGAATTTACTCTGCCTGTGTTGATGCACTGGACACACTTAGGTAGGGTTGGCTCCAATTTTTGGCTGTGCCTGGTGTTCCTCACTGAGCACAGAGCGAAGGCAGGGAGCTCACTGTGGTCAGGGACACCCATAGCACATCTGGACACAGTCCAGACTGCTGCAGGAGGGGCTCGGGACAGCACGAGTGGATTCTCAGGGACTGCTGCTCTGAAACTGTCCCTCAGCAAAGGCAGGGAGACTTGACCTTCAGCACTGAGCCAACACACGTTTGTTCCTACAGCTTTCCACCTATTTCTTGAAGAGCTCAGAGGTTTCTTTGTATTAGAAAATCCTTATGTTAAGAACTGTACACATGGCCATGTTTTCACATCCTATAACCTAAGTTTCCAACCCCCTATCTTTTAAAGAACACAGAGCTTTCCTGTCAGCCTGTGGGGTTGAGTCTGGACTGTAGGACAAGCTGCAGGGTTGATCTGCCAAGCTCTAGGTGCTGGCCTGCCTCCTGCTGAGGTCATGGGGCCAAGGGGCTGCCATGCCATCAAGTCATTAGGCTATGGAGCCATTGGGTAATCAGACCTCCATCCATCGGGCCTCCATCCAACGGGACATTGAAGGCCGTTGGGTGATGAGCCACCATGGCGCCGGGTCACCATCAGGCTGTAAGGCCAGCGGGTCAGCAGAGCAGCTGCCAAGGGATGTCCTGACTGCTGGCCCTCCACTGGTATCTTGGTGGCCACGGACTGCCCACGGATCCCTCAGGGCTCCCTCTAAGCTTGCCAGCCCCTGTCCCTGGGACAGGAGAGGTGCAGCAGGGACCTTCCCTGGGGGCACTCAGCAATCCAGTGGGAGCACTTCTGAACCAAACTGCAGGCCGTAATGCAAAGTAACACAGCTGAAAGTCATTTTACTTGTGGTCACTTCAATCACCTGGGAGCCCCTCATGTAGCCTCAGTGGCTGCTGTGCCACCAGGTAAACCTGAACCCCATTAGAAGAACGAATTACATGTGTGCAGCAAGCCAGAGCCAGGTGAGGAAGGAAGGTGAGCAGGAGCCAGTGTCATGCTGCAGACACAGGAATTTCCCCTCCTATCTTCCAAATATAAAAGTATTCATTATTCCTCCAGACCTTTTTTTTTTAATGCTGCCAGATACAAAATGCCTGTAATGATGATATATATCATATTTGGTATCTAGAGGGTGAAATTTCTCCTCTCCGACACACATCCATCCTTCTCTTTATTATTTTTCAGCCAAAACCAAAACACAATTCGCACATTACGTGATGCAATTTATGTGCAATAACACCAGCTTTTCCACTTATCAAAACCATTGTAGTCATAAGCACATAACTCCCATTAACCTCAGTGACAGCGACTTAAATGTGAACCACAAGTGAGAATAAACCTTAAAGATGTCATTTAACAGCAGCAGCCTTGTTTTCTGGTATGTATCTACTGGTGAGATGGAGGCTCATTTCTTCTCCCCTGTACCTTTCTAGTATTTCCTCCTGATGCAAAGTGCCCTTTCCCTACCTGCAGTGCGGTCAGGTCGGAGGTGTGGTGGTCGGGATGTGCCTCGTGCTCATGGAGCATCACCTCGGGCAGCAGCACCCAGCAGCGCCCAGGCAGCCCACGCCGTGCTAACAAGGCAGCTCTGTGCTGCAATTCCAGCTCTGTAGCAGCTCTGGGAAGTAGCACAGTTCATTAGGCTACAACAGCTTAAAGATGTTAAAAAGACCGGTTTTTCCTCTCTCAATTTAAGTGCTTTGGGTTATGGAACTCTGAATTCGCTGTTTTCTTCATTAACTTCGACCTTTTTACATCTATTACAATAAGAAAAAAATAGAGTTAACTTTAGAGCAAGCTACTGCAAACTCACTTCCCCTGGCCTTCTACAAAGCCTGGTGCAAGAAAGCCACTGTTCCCTATACTAAAAGGTTAGGGATACTAAGCTGCTCTGAGTCGTTCCTCACACACCCTCAGCTGGGCACAGGCCCCTTCCACCCAGTGCCTGTGGGCAGCAGAACACAGCAGGGCACACCGGGCTGCCAGGGCAGCTGCCATTTGTTGTGGGATACTTGTGTAAATCTGAAACAGCTGAGGACAGCCATGGGCTTTGGCCGTAGGTATACAACAAGCCCAGTTAAAGAGAGCGATGGTCCCAGTCCTACCTCCTCCAGATATCCCCAGATAATCTTTACCAACCAAGCATGGCTTAGTTCTATGGGCTGCAAACATCAATGCTGTGACAGTAACTGGGAGTGTTTCCCCTTTGCTTTCCAGCCCAGTCCAGCCCTACTGTGCTGCTGGGATAAACAAGCAATGTGCTGCTCTGCTGCCCGTGCATCCCATTTCATCGGGGTTTGTTTCCCGTGTTCCTTGTTACCTAGCAGGGCCAGCGCTGGGGGGGTGCAGCTTCATCTCCCCAGCTGTGAGATACCTGGTGGAAGCGCACCTGAGCTTCAGCACAAAGTCCCTTTTGCCGTGGGAGCCCGGATTGGTGTCTCAGCCTTTGTGTCAGTGCCTTACACAGCTCCTGCAGGGCAGTGCGGGTGCTGCGTCCCACTGCTCCCGGGGAGACGCAGGGAGAGCGCCGCCTTCATCCTTGGCCGTTTAAATGTGTTCATTTGTCTGACAGACTGTGATACTGAGATCGTTGTCCCTCGCTTTTTCATCACGCGGAAGGTTGTGAGAAGTAATTATTTTAGCGTATGGCGAGATGTGCAATTATTACCGCTAGGCTCTTCACTGAAGACAATCTGCTTTAGCGCGGCTCTCCCGTGAGCGCCAGCAGCACAGGGCTCGGCCAATTCCAGCACAGAAAGCAGCAGCCACCCCCAGACAAGTTCTTAATTTCCAATTCCTCCCAAATGCCGTGACACTGCAGTTAATGGCAAATAATAACGGCCACGGGATGGAGCCTTAAAATGAATCACAATAGTTGGATGTGATGGGCTATTAATTGAATAATTGCTTTAAGTCATTGTATTCATGATTTTGGTTATGAAGGCATTTTACCTATAGTTAATGCTCACGCTCTTAGCAAACCTGTGACTTGTGAAAAGCACCTTAATGTTCCAATAAATCATGGTTTCCATGGCAGGATCCCCTGGAGCCCTGCAGGCAGCAAGGTGGGTCCCTGCAGTGTGGCAGGGAGGGCAAGAGGCACAAATCGGGCAGTAGGGAACAGCCCCCACGGGCTGTGTTTGCTCAAGGCAGGGAGATAACATGCTCAATGAAAAGCCAGGCTGTGTGCAGCTCCCTTTCTGCCCTTTCTGCCGCCCAGGAAGTAGCAGCCCCAATGCCAGTCTGAGCTCACAGGTGGCATCCGTGCCCCTGCCCACCTCCACGGTGGATGTGTGCACCCTGGGGAGGGCTGGTGCTCCCCACACACAGCTCCCGGCTTTAAGCAGCAGCAGATATGCAAATGCACTCAGCAGAGCACTCCCGCAGATGTTCTTATTTAAAATAACCTGAACCCACCTAAAGTAATAACCCCAAAACTGCCTCACTGCTCCCATACGTTCTGAGTCACTGCTGCAGAATACCACAGGAATATTATTTTTATAAGAGCGAACCATTTACTAAATAAGCCACCTGTTAAATAAACACACCCTCTCTCCAAATATTGCTGTTTTGTTTTCCAGACTATGCACAATCTGGATTTATTTTAGATGAGAAAAGATAATCACTAAAGAAAAAAACTTGTATTTTGACTATTTGAAACCATCCATCTTGAGCACACATCTGCTCCTCCACAAGCTGGCAGAGCGCTTACATTAACGAGAATCATCGTTCCTTATTCAGCCGGGAGCTAATGAACTTCTATCATCAGACCATGGCAGTCATCATTTATTTTAACTTCTCCAAGCCTTCCATTGTTTCCTATCCGCCCAGCTTGGCTTGCCAAGAGAGGTGTCCTCTCACGGGGACAGAGGGCAGCTCCAATCTCACTGTGCCGTCACCTTTTCCATGCTTCTAAAGCCACACTGAGCATCACCCCACCTTTGGCAGCGTGGCTGTTGCTGCAGAGTTCCCCACCCCATGGCCACCTGCACTCAGCACCAGCTGCAGGGAATTCATGTGGGAGGGGTTCAGTGTTTTCTGGGTATGGGGTCCGTCAGCTCCTAGGGCAATGCGATGTTCTTCCCGTACCAGAGGTGGGAGAGCGATGTTTGCAGACTGGCTGCAAGGAGCTCCATGCATCCCTGCAATCCCTAATTACACAGCGCAGACAGAGGCTCGCAGGTCGGCTGTGAGCCCTCGCCCATGGTGAGCCGTGCCAGAACAACGTCCTGCTGCTGAGAGCACTGCTGCACGCTGCTCTCCTGCAAGCTGGTGGGCATGGCCTCACTGCTGCTGGCAGCACAAGCAGGCAGGGATCACCTGAGGGCATAAGTATGGCCAGAAGGATGCACTGCCAGTGTGAGTTCATACCCAACTGCAGGCACAGAGTGGGACAAAACGGCTTCTAAATCACCCCATATACCCTGTTCTCTTCCTTTTGTGATAATGATCCCTCTGCCATTTTGCATGGCCACATGTGTTTCCCTGCTCTTTGGCACTCAGCACCTTGGCTCAGGCACCTTTAGCTGGTTCTTTTCCCACACATCTGAATAACACAGCAGCAAACCCTCATTGCACAGCCTGCACCTTCCCAGCCAGCAGCTTTCTCCTCGGGGCTGCGCTCAGCAGCCGTGGGCTCACTGATGTCTGTCAAACACAGCATCACTGAGTCACACTTTGACTTTCTCCCAAGTACTTTCATGCATCTTTACTCTAATGCAAAACCTTAGGAGATTTCACAAAGCCTGTTCTACTCGTTTCCCTTTAAGTGCAGCCCACAAATTAATGGTGCCTGTTAATTAAGCAGCTAAACCCGAAGGAAAAAAAAAAAACCCTAAGGAGAAAAAAAGTAATGCTTCTCATTTGAAGGTACTGTGCTGCAAAACACATTAAAGACTTGAGCCAGCTTTTAATAACTGAGAGACGCTTTAATTAGAGTTGACATATGAACCAAGTATGTGTGCCATGCCCAGAATGGGCTCACATACGTGTGTGCCCTACATGGGGGTGTGTGTAGGTTACACACACGGGTGAGCCAAGCAGAGGACCCCGAAGAGGCTGCTGGCTTTTGAACCTCTGTGCTCTTTGGTGATTAACAGAGGGAAGAACAATATTTTGCATACCTGAGTCTCCATTACTTTAGCAGTACTTGTGCAAAAAGAAGTTAATTTGGAACTATTGCAGCCACCGTTAGGAAAAAAGTTGTATCCGTGTAGGACAGACCCTTCCCTTCGCTTTCCTCATCTCATCCTGGTCCATATAGAAATCCAGGACTTGTTGCTTTCAAAGAACAGACTTTAAATTTCCATACTCCCGTCAGGGCAGCATTAAATATTAAAGCCAGATATTAAAATTTCAGAGAGCCTAAATTAAACCTGAGGTATTCAAAAATAAGTGTTCCTGCATATTTAATACTAGAGATCTCGTAATTAACATTAGAAATCTCTCATATTAAGAAAATGAGGAGCTGCCTAAAAACCAATGACCACAGCTGTGACCTTCTGGGCACACACTGGGTCTGCTATGGAGGAGGCACAGATTTGTTAGCAGGCTGGAAGCAAAGTAAGCCAGGGAGGATGGGGTTTGTATGTTCCTGGAAGGTCTTCACTGCCCATAGAGTGACCAGCAGACTAAGCCCAGTGCTCGGCAGGCTGCTTGCCCAGCTGAGTTGGTGCCCCAGCACAGGGCATTGGGGTGTTTTTGCTCCCTTCACCTGAGTTCCCAGGGCTGTGAAATAACTCTGGTTATCACACGGCTCCTCGAGATTTAAAACCTTATTTAAGCACCTGAATTTATTATTCTAAATGTTTTTGTCCCTCGTGCACTGCTATAAATGGGAAGTTGCATTAAATCAATAGTATGCCACATTTTTAGGTCTCTCCAAGGATTTGAGAATAGCAAACAAGGCCACAAGTCCTGCAGGTACCAGCAGCAGCAGCCAGCTCCTACACTGTGTGCTGAGCCAAGTGGTTGTGCTTAAAACTGCATAACTAATAGAACTCAGCCAGCAGAGACTGTGCCCTGGCTCATGAACACTGGCCTCTGCTCATCCTGCTTCCACAGATACGGATGATCTTATCATCACAGCCTTTTGTGTCTGTGGAGATCAAGTAGAGATCACCAAATGCCCTCCCACAGAAGAACGTAGCTCTGTGACAGCGGGTAGGCTCAAGGTTACAGACACTGGTTTAACACTGACAATTTGTCCAGTCAAAGTAAATATGCTTTTCATGTATCTATACAAAAGCTGTTCCACTACTATGGCAAAAGGAGTCATCACTTTGGTCAATGGCAACACCAAATGACTGCCCCACGTCACGCATCTCTGCAGGCAGGTGGGCAGTGAGCAGCACCCCAACAACGTGCCCTGGTGCAGGGCTCCCAGCAGCACCCTGGGGACCCAGGCACAGCCCACAGTGCAGCACAGCTGTGGGCTGTGATTTGTTAGGATGGCTGCTAACTCGCAGTACTCGATTTCAGAGGGTCACTCAGTACAATGGCAAACCACTCGTTCCCAGCAAAATGTCAGATTATGGATGGAGGGGAAGAGAAGGGGCTCAGAGAGATAAAACCATATACTGACAAAACAATAAAGGAAAAATCAATCTTTATGACAGATGAGAAAGGAGATTTACAGTGTAATCAGAAAGCACAGAGAGATTCATGGCTTGCCAGAATGGTATCCAGGCAGCATTATTCTATAGATGGCAACACAATCGCATCGCAGATCTGTTTGTGCTCCTGAGCAAATCTCTCTGTGCGTTCTGTTGGAGTGGGCACTACAAGCACAGATCTCAGCACTCCATCTGCACAGTGTGCCTCTCCATGCACAGCTGCACAAGCCTTGGGCTGTTCTGATGCAATCAGCTGCATGGAGCATGCATTGCAGCAATGGCAGGAGATAAGAGCTGCCCGGAGGGAGAGGCAGTGCCACGCGGCTCCTCCTCGCACAGCCAGAGCAGCAATTAGCGTGGAAACCAAGGAAGCCCTCCTCTGCTAATGAGCTTCTGGCTATCGAGCCATTGTCTTAATTTCTGGGCAGTCAGATAAGATATCTTTTAGATAGGATCAAAATGGCCGCTCAGCTTGAATCCAAAGAAATCCTGATCTATGAGTTTAATACCATGTAAAGCTTAACATACACTTCAGCCTGAACCGGTTCAGATTGCCTGGCATTTTTTATCTAAAAAGCAAGAATCACACAGCAAGACCCTGAGATGATTTAATCATTGGTCTCAGCAACGGAAAAACAAATCCTTTTTTTCTCTCTCTGCAAAACCTCTCCTGCCCTGCGACGACCACCCAGGCCCCCAGAGTCCATCCCCTCCTCTCCAGCAAACCAGGGGTTGTGGGCTATGGGCTGTGCCCCCCAGGATGACCTGTTGTGCCAGCCCCTACCCGAGGCCAGCAGCACACGGCCACTCAGGCTGGGAGCTGTCAGCAATGCAGCAGAGCCCGCAGCCTGCCAGGCCATGGGCTGTTTGGTGCAGCTCACTCCCCTGCTTGGTGTGGCATTCAGGCCCCACTGGGTCGCCTGCAGCCACTGCACTGTTCCTTACATCTCAGTGCTGATGAGCTCACAGTCAGCTCAGGGCTCACGGTGGCAACATCGAGAACAAAATCAGCAGTGAGATAGGCAGCCAAGCTCAGACCCAGCCAGGAAAACCATGATGCTGAGTCTTTTCTTCCCAACATCTCTCAAAACATCTCAGATGAGGGTGTCAAGTGCAGACCCACAGGGAACATGCAAATCCTGGCCATGTACGATTGCAAAACAAGGCATGCACAGGGGTTAAACACACAGACCAGTCTGTAGCACGGATGTAGGTTTGTAGACCCTCTCACTCTGTCAATTATTTAAAGAACAGACCATGTAAAGCACCACAGCAGAACAAGT
Source organism: Meleagris gallopavo (assembly GCF_905368555.1). Lineage (NCBI taxonomy): Eukaryota > Metazoa > Chordata > Aves > Galliformes > Phasianidae > Meleagris > Meleagris gallopavo. The sequence goes on along the minus strand of NC_139413.1, from coordinate 28,723,965 downwards.
TAGAGCAGAAGTCCAGCAGCCTGGTGATGAGTCTTCCCAACCATTCCCCCCAGTAACATCACCAGAGAGCCCTGGCTCTAACAGAATGACACAAGTTATGTATGTGCATGTCAACAAAATCATTCATACAGTACTCTGCACGGCACACAGAACAGAAACAACTATGATACCAGTTATGCTGTTTACATGCGGTGAGGAATTAATTCGTCCTCCACGAAGCTCTGCTATCAGTAGCAATAAATCAGTTGACTGATAAAGGCAGCAGCACTGAAAATTATGTGATCTGTTGGCCGACTGCTTCGGCCAGGAAAATGACAGAGTTTGGAAACCACACCACACTCCTCCTTGGTCACTTTCCCCTTTGCCCCATTGAAGCCTTGGTTAGCTCCTCCTATCTGTAATGTTTAGAAAGTCAGGAGCAGAAAAGTAAGCAGAGGAAAACCCTGAAGGCATCAGGTTGATGCCACACTGCTGCAAGTTACAGTTGAATTACTGTAATCCTTAATTTTCCCAAGATAGTTTCAAAACAATGAACTTATTTTCAAGCCAAGCCATTTGCGTATGTCCTTTTCTCCTTCGTTCTCAGACGGTGGGCAACCAGAATTTTATTTTGCACGAAGTTCTTTGGCAGCATTCATCCATAATCATCAACAAAATAAGTTAATATATGTAGGCGACTATAATGACAGTAAATGCAGTGTAGGAGGGATAATATGTGCTTCATTGTCAATGCTCACATGCTGAATTAAATACTCTATTCTGGTCAAATGCTAATACACTCCATGAGCACTTTTCCATAAACACATTTTTTAAATGTAAGATACAGAAGTGATATGAATAACATATTGGAATAATCTGATATATGTGAGCTTAAGAAGGGGTGTTTTTCTGCAGCACGTCGCTTGGTACTGGCACGAGCTGCATGAAAAAAGTCTTCATGATAATATCAATTCAGCACAGCCATCAGGACCCCATCTGTAAAGGAGACTTTTTTTCGCAATGGGTTTGGCCACAGCTGGCCGAATGATGGGGATCACCTCAGTTTCGAGCGCCAGTAACTATCAATGATTCCTCCTTCCTGATACATTTAAGATTTTCTCTCTTGCGGTTTGCATCGCAGCCATGGGGAGGAGCTGAGGGCTGTGATGCTGTATTGATGCCTTGAGCATAACCGCCTCAGGCCCCGCGCATCTGGCTGATACTTTCATTAGTCTCTAACACAGGGAGGACTTTAAAGAGCAGTAAACAGCAGCACCCTGAATTAATGCCTTGCTTCTCTGCTGCCTGTTCTTCACAAGGATATTTTCCTTAGCGATCCAGAGCGAAAGGCTCAGTATGGTATCATAAGTTCCGCAGCACAAAGCTCAGTGTTAAAAAGACAATGTGAGAACAGTATCTAAGTGGTATCACCTAGTTTGGAGCTAAAAATAGGCTCAGAAAATCAAGGCAACTTTCAGCAAGTGACGTAAGCTGATTTTAAAGGTGATCCATTAGAAACCGTCCATCAATTCTAGCTTTATGCTGAACGGTGAAATTGGAATAAAGAAAAGAACTTTGCTGCTCCCCAGCCCCACAACATCCCCAGCACCAACTGCAGAACCCTTGATGGGGCAGCAGCCCCAGCCTGGGGGTCCCAGCAGTGAGGAACAGAGGTGGGGATGTCACTGGGGGGCGAAATGATTGATCAGAGCCCTCCGAAATGTGATGTGGGTGATATTTTCAATACTGAGGGAACAGACTTCTTTTTTCATCCTTCTTTCCGCATAGATCTCTGCCTTCTAGGCGGAGACCCATTGGCTCCAAGAGCTGTCAATGAGATGCTCCATGCAGTATAAAGACTGGGACAAAGTATTATATATTTCAAAAAAAATCATCACTCCTAGAATCACAGAATGGCCTGGGTTGCAAAGGCCCACAGTGCTCATCAGTTCCAACCCCCTGCTGTGTGCAGGTCACCAACCAGCAGCCCAGGCTGCCCAGAGCCACATCCAGCCTGGCCTTGAATGCCTGCAGGGATGGGGCATCCACAGCCTCCTTGGGCAACCTGTTCCAGTGCTTCACCACCCTCTGGGTGAAAAATTCCCACCTAAACTTCCCCTGCCTCAGCTCAAAACCATTCCCCTTGTCCTATCAGTGTCACAATCAAAATCACAACCAAAATCACACAATGTCCAATCAAAAACATATGACCAGTTCCAACCTGCTGGTGGATTTCCATGGATCCCGTGTCTAATGATCAATTAGTTCTGACTGTTTCAAGGGTGCTTACTCTTAATTATAAAACTCCTGCCTTACTTACAAACTATGTCACCTGTAATCGCATATCTTTCCAATATCCCTTGGTCAGAAAAACAAGATAAGCACCAATCTGTAAGACCTAAAGCTGAAAGCTGGATGCTTTGCTAGCAGAGTTTGGGAATACAAAGCAATGGCAGCTCAGATGTGCGGAATGATTTGGAATGCAGGGACGGGGAGCTGAGGTGCAGTGCTGCCCAAAGCCCGGCCGCCATGGGAGCCAGCGAGCACTGCCAGCCGCAGACAGCCCTGCATTGTCTCATTTGTTTCAGAATTAGCAGTCTTTTCAATCTAATGTCAGTACTTATTGTTTGAACTCCGATGGGCTGGTTTTGCCAATCATCATCAGTGTCTTTTGTGAAGCAGCTTGCCCAAGCTTTTAAAGCACAATTACCAGCCTGGTGCAGCAGATAGGATGCCTGTGACATTTTCACATGCTGAAAATAAATACGTAAAACATAACAAAACAAGACTTTTATTAGTAACATACTTCTAGGAAGGAATATAAAGTAGCCATTAGGAATCCCGCTAACATCATTGGTCATTATGACAAGGAGGAAAATAGCTTTCTTAGGGCTCTGATTTCTTTTTTCTTCTTAATGGGTACTCCCTTTTCACCATCACCAGCAGACAATCTTGTCTATTAGCATTTACTCGGCACTTACCACTTTTATATTTCCTCATAACCTCAGCAATTCAAGTAACATTGCAGCTCCGCTCTGAACCTTTACTTTGGTACATATGGATAACGATGTAGCACCAAAGATGCCCCCCACCCTCACTGCCATCTCAGAAGCCGCCAGGTGGGGTCATTTGGCTGAGTCAATCCTGTCACCATAAACTACATTTATACCTCATCCAAAACAGTCGTTGCTCAGTTTTACTCCTATGTAATCCACGGAGCTCACGTGGATGGGACGTGCGCTGTGTCTGCACGAGGCAGCTCCTTCCAGGAGCACCGCTCCGTTCTGCGAGAGCAGAGCCAGACAGAGGGCTCAGATGTGTCCTCTTCATACCCCTACGCTGTATTTAATTGAGGCTCTGTGCATAGTGCAAAATCAATTACAGTGCAGCACCAGATTTAAATGCGATGTCAGTGCGACTGCACAGTTTGGTTTGCCCTCTCTGAAGCAGGGTCAGGCTCTGTTAGACAGGAGCCAAGCAAGAACCAGCCCAGACTTTTCCAATTAAAACTGGAATGGCAAATTATTAAAAAGAGTCTGCACTATTTCTAATGGTGAAAAACAGATGGTAGATAGGATGAGTTCCGTAACAACAGCCCAGAGCTGATCTCTAGGACAAGAGGAGTGAATTATGAACACCCGTGGATACAACACAGCTACCATCATCCACTTTTTTCTTCTTCCTGCAGAGCAGGTCTAGCACAGCACAGCATTTGGTGCTCCCCCCTGGCCCACAGTGCTGCACATCTGTTAAACTCGTCTGCATAAAGGATTAGGGTGTGAAACTCAGATTCAAAGCAGAATCCTTCTGTTAATGTTTTAAAAGTTTTACAGAGATAACCCAATCTTAGCCATGGAGCACCAGCTCTTGGTTACATGGCTCTGGAATAAAATTTATAGCGCCATAGAACTGTTCCAGTTAGCAGGGACCTTCAAAGGCCATCTGGTCCCACTCCCACAATGAACAGGGACACCCACAGTTCCATAGGTGCTCAGACTCCATCCCTGACCTTGGGTGTCTGCAGGGATGGGGCACCACTGCCTTTCTGGGCACTGTTCAAAAGCTCCAAGTAAACTGATGAGCAAAGTTCCTACCCGTTGTTCATGCCTCTCTTTCAAATAATCAATGCAGTCAGTAGGGGAACTGACTCAGGTTACAAAGCCAAACCCTTTTTCAAGCCATGTGCAGCAGCTTCATAATTTAAATACATTCTTGTGCAGCATATCCACGACAAATGATTTTGCTTCCCATGGCAAGTCTCGGTTTTTAGGCTAATGAACAGATATCTCACACTCCCTGATTCGGGCCTTCCACCTCCCCAGCCCCACGTGTACAGCCTTTGTTCTGGCAGGTTTGATGCAGTTGCCCTTTACACCACTGGCATTTGCTGCTTAATTACCAGGCGGGGCTACAAAATGGAAGCATGCAGCAGTACAGGCTGCGTGCAGCGAGATCTGGAAGTGCTGCACAGCAGGATTCCTCTTGCATTTGTGAAATCACTCAGCAGAATTACAGCTTTTGCTGGCAAAGCTACTTAAAAGCAAATAAGGTCAAAAAAGCATTAAGGAGCCTGAAGGGAAAGCCCAGCATTATTCATCCATTCAGAACATAAAGCTTCGGTGTCAAACACGAGCAGTTAGAGTAAACATTTGTACAGCACTTCACCTCCATAGATGGGGTGAGCAGAGGGGAATTATTTCTGGTTGGTAATGTGATGATTTCCCTGTGAACCACAAATGATGGGAGCAGGTGGGACTCTGTGCCTCCCCGTGTCACAGCCCTGCTGCAGCCACATGCCACGTCCTGCTTATGGAACCTTCATGATTTAGGTGATGTGAACCATAAATACCTGTAACCAAACACAAATCAGCCTATGAACAGAGGAGCTTGAATCACATTTTGGGACACAGAAAAAGAGATGAGCTAATACAAAGCTATTAGAAAATGTTTCCCACGGTTGACCTCATTGAAGTACTTCCTAGTAGCCCAAAGACAGGAAGCACGCACAGCACACTCGTGGATTTTAAAAAACACAGATAGGATTGTATGTATGGGAGCAATCCCATAAACACACCTTAGTTGTAAGAGAAGTCACCATTTTCTTTGCTTAGTGCCCAAAACTTGGGTCGGTTTAGATTGGGTAAATTTGTACTGGTAGCATTCATGATCAGACCAAACAAAATCAGCCATGACAACACGCTCTTAATGAATTTCAGAACAGCAAACATTGAGCTAGGTAATGTCAGCAAGTGATGCTGCACTTTATTCCAGAACAAATACAATGTCATATCGACAAAAGAAAAAACTCCAGGCCTTATTTGTGCACGGGCAGCTTTCCTGCAAATAAACTTGCATAAATGACAGTCAATCAAAGAGCAACACTGAGTGCAATGTGGGAACACTGCTGTACGAAGTGCCACTCACACCGTGTCGGACTCAGATTCACATTATGGATGATACCCATCACACCTTTATCTGTCTTCTGCTGATGAAATTTGTGCTGTGAGTCAATGTACAGCATCCGTGTCAAAAGATCAGATATTGTATTTGTTTGTTTTCTAGCTTGCTTGTAGCTGATAACAGCATAAGCCGAGCAAATCCAAGGAAAAATAATTCATCACAGTGCACTGTTCCCCCCGTACTGCCACAGAGATATGCCCATCACAAGTGAGAGTCCGACTGCATCAAATTCTGCTTAAGCATCATCCATCAGCTGCACAGAGAGCACTTTCTTAAGGCTCCTGTAGGGCTGACGGATCTGAGCACATTGGCTGCAGCCCAGCCAGGTCAGCATCGCCCCGACACCCACTTCTGCACTCCCACCCTGCACCATGCCCTGTGTTGCAGGGACGTCTCTGCCCTGTGCACCAGGGTCACTGCAGCCCCAGCTGCCACCCATGGACAAAGCCATCCCCACAGTGACCCCACAGACAGCCCCAGGGGTCGGGCCACCTCTCCCTGTGCTCAGACCCCTTCTGTTGAGGATTGTATCTCACTCTGGAATCAGGTTATGGATTGTACACCGCGTTACGATTAGAAAGCTATATGCATAGATATATATATATAACTAACCTTTTTTAGTCATTTCTAAATAATTCATCTCCAATACTACAGCATAGGCTGAGGGGTTTTGTTTTTAACAAGCGCTTTACAGCCACTGAATTGAACGGATGCCTTATTTGTGAGGGTGGGAGGGATTTGGAGGAGCAGCCCCTGGTGCACAGGCAGCCACAGAGCCCTGCGGGACGGACAGCCCAGGCAGCAGGGCTGGAGGGCACCGCAGGGCTGTGCTCCTGGGCTGGGCACTGTGCAACGTGAGCCAAGCAGGAGCACTGCAGTGCTGCAGCACGTGGGGGTCTGCCTGCACCGCCAGGTGCGTCCCGCAAGGAATGAAAGAGCCTCTGCAGAACAGATGGAAAAGCTTTCCTCCAAAGCCACTCAGTAACTGCCTTGTAACCTCACTTCCGTACGATGGGTAGGAATGGAATCACTTCCATTAAACATTGGTTAGGTGAACTTCTTCCCAGATTAAAATATAGCAACGTTTTATTTTTCTGTTGTTTTCAATGAGTTTAACCTGAGGTCAGAGTCCCTAACTCTTTCCAAATCTCAGCAACAGCCCATAGGGATGAGCATACTTATTTCCTGCATCTGTTCTCCAAATTAAATCAGAAAGTGCTTATAAAGGAACATTCCTGGCAGTCCCCAGGGGAGCTCTGATGGAGACCTGCCGTGACGGCGATGCTCACTGCTGAGATCTCCATGCTGCGGCACGGCTGGAACCTTTCCTCACTTCTTTTTCATTTGGTACTGTACTAATTGTAAGGGAAATGTAACACCACCACAGGGATAAAATCTGGAGCACTGGCGAGACACCGGTTGGGTTCAATGGATCAAGAGATTCATTTTAAATGTTACTGTGCCATGAGAGCAGCAAGCAGACATGCCCTCACGCTGCAGCACCATTTGTGTTTGCTCTGGCACTAGGAACGTGCTGTGAGGGTGTTTTAGTTGCACACGTGAACATGAAGGCAGAGCCCATGTGCCATTAACACAACGCCGCTGTTTGGCACTCGTGATAACGTACCTTGCTTAACTGCAACCAAATCCAACCAGCCCAAACTTCAGCACTGCACAGCATCTTGTGACACACACAGTGTTTTCAGTAGCAACAGACTGTGGGATGTGGGGGCTGCAGCCTGGTAGGACATACCCGTGTTTCTCGCTTCTATGTACTATTTTGTATGGGTTAGAGAAGATGGCCTCTGTTGTGCATTGTTTGTGAAATGTTTCTTATCCCAGAGAGGTGTACGATGTAAAATACGTCAGTGAAAAGTGTATATTTTATGTGAGAGGAAAATACATTTTAATAAAGGTAAAGCTTTGTTAGCTGTAAAAAATGGCAACTGTTCAAGTGTACAGTAACTTCTTACTAATGTACGAAAATCTGTGATATTTTTGATTTGATTGTATTTGTATTGCCCAAATAAAACATTTTGGCTGTATTGTTCTTAAGTGCTACTTCTTTAAAAGGGGGAAACCCATGTTTATATCTCAAAAAATGTTCTTTGTTCAGGAAAGAAGAGCCATGTCCAAATTTCTGGATGGCACTCATTGAGTGCACCCTGCGTGAAAGCCCATCTGGTGATGTGCACAACCATTGCCCACATGGACGTCTCTGCGCATCTCTCTAATGGTAGGAAGGAAATCTCTCTTCTCCAGGAGCTTCCAGCAGAGGACTGGGGTGGGGTGAGGCTGAGAGCCCTCCTTCAACAGGAGGGCCCCCTGAGGGACCCACAGCAGTACAGCTAAGGGTGAGATGCAGCATACAGACGACATAACACTGATGGTGACATCTAAGCCATTACAGCCTTCTTACTTTTTCTTTTCATCTTTAAGGGGAGTTAAACTTAAAAGATTTGACTGGCAGCCCAGACAACACAAGTCAGCAAAATCCAAACGTAAAAACCAAAGCAAAGAAGAATGAGACACCATTATCTTATTAGCACAGATGATCACTAAGCTCCTTTCAGGAACGTTAGCCATGACCCCACCTGCCAAAGCATCTGTTTGGGCACAGCCCTACTGATGAGGTCCACCTGCAGCCCTGCACACCTGAGCAGGGCAAGGACATGAACAAAATGAGCTGTGCCAGTTAAGTTTGGAGATAGAACAATAACATAACAGGCAAACCTGACAGACCACGGCAGCTCTGGGCCAGCAGTGCCCTCCCACAGCATGTGGGCTCTGAGCACTAAGCATGCCTACTGCTATGTGCTACAAGCAATGAAACACTACTGCTACGTGTTGGGGAAAAGAACAGCATTGAGCACCAAACCTTCCAGCAGTCTGTACAAATAATGAATATACAGATGGTACGGTATACCCAGGAGCTTGGCTGATGTAATTATTATATTGGAGTAGGAAAAGAAATACACTCACCCTATCCTGAGCTTGCAAAATGGACTCCAGTGGAGCAGATCTCCAGAGAGATCCTTCCCCACTGGCAGTCAGCTCTTCAATGGCTCTAGGAGAGGTGCAGCCAGGCTCCACTCCTTCCTGCAGCACAGGAGAATTGCCTTCACCTGTGCTCCCGTGGCTGACTCACTGCTACCTCAGGTGATCAATCAGAGGATCAGGCCGTGATTCAGCAGCCCCACACACAGTCCCACCAACGGAACCAGGTGAGCTCCCCCTCCAACCTCAGCCATTCTGTGCTGGCACAACAGCAGTGTCAAGAATTCATCTCTTTGTGTCCAGACTTAAAAAACAAAACTACAGGCTCTCAGGTATCACCAACAAAGTTTATCTCAAACACACCATGTTTCCACATGTCAAATTTGTGTTGCTCTTTTTGCACAGCTAACACGCAGTGCTCCTTCCTTCACTGAGAAGCACAGGCCTTATTCGTCCAGATCTGAGTCGCTGATGTCCTCCTTTAACTCTGCTTGTTTTTCCCGGGGAGCCTTCACCCTCACCTGCTGAACGGCGCTCCTCGACTGCGCAACGGGAAAACAAATTGAATTCTAATCAAAGGGTTTCTATTCTCATCACTGCTGGTCTACTTTCATTTTATAGTTACCAATAAAATGTTAAAGAGTATCACTGGTGGATTCGTTTTGATTGATGGCATCTGCCCACTCTCTTGCATTTTAAGGCACCTCATTATCGCGCATTCAAGAATTGCATTTCTTAGCATGCTTAATAGCTCTTAAACTTGAGGCAGCTAATTGGTTCAGCTGGTGTTTCTGTGCCTTGGCTGCAAAGCTAATAAAAGGAAGCACAAAAATGAAGAATATTAATGGTTCCTCTTTTGTAAAGATAAGCTTAGTGGTCAGTTTATGCTTCAATTAATGCACAGCAAAGAGTGCCTTTACAAATAGAAAGATTACCATTGAGAAAAGACTGCCGTGTAATGTTTTTTCCTTTCTTTCCCTTGGTATCTTTATGGGAACTGTTGAGTCCCAGCCTGAACCACTGATTGATCACCTGAGGCGAGGACTGGGTCAGCCTGGGGAACACAGGTGAAGGCAGTTCAGTGATGTGACTGGAGGGGATGGAGCCTGGCTGCACCTCTCCTAGACCCATTTAAGGGCTGGCAGCCACTGTGAAAGAATCTCTTTCTGGAGATTGGTCTTTTTTGAAGTTTTCTTACCATGAGCCTAGATCCTCAATACAGGTAAGCATTTCTTCTTTTTCACCACAGTAATCTTTCTGACTACAATACCTCTAAAGTACCATCCTAACTGAGATACTTTTCCAACAGTACAGTATCCCATATACACATTTAGGTATTTGAGTCCCTGATAGATTTTTCACCTCCATCATTTCAGGTTATGAGAAAACAATTTCTACATTAAGTCCTGCACCAGCAAAGCATGCACACAAACACTTCAAACACTTTCTTTTACTGCGGTATCTTTTCCACTAATCATCCTTAATAGAAGGAAACTACATCATCCAACCTCCTTCCCGGGGGTACCTGCAAGCAGCAGGGAGCAGATCAGAGGCAAGCCGTGTTCTGAGAATTTTGGGTGGGAATAGCTGAAATGTCATTGCTTGAATCCCTCACTCTGCGGTAAGTTAAGTGATGGGAATATATTTTGGTGGCATAATAGAGAACGTTTGCTGCAGGAAACTTTTAAGTATTTTTTTTTGCTTCTTGTGTCTGGTAATCCAGATGAATCCCTGACCTGCAGGCAGTGGGCTGCTCCTGCAGCTTCCCCACGTACTGGGATGCACTCTGTGGTCAGGAGAGCGAATCTGTGGGTCATCCCCAACCAAGAGTCTGTCTGCAGAGCGTGCCTTCACACCTTCCCTCCCTGCACATGCAGCTCAGGCTTTCCCCCATCGGACGTTTGATTGCTGGAACAAATGCAGGCTTTGTTGGTCGTTGTTTCTCTGTAGTGAGAGGCTGTGGCAAATCCCACGCTCAACTTCTACAGCTGTGTCAGATAAATGCTGCTCACAGCAGTGAGCGGTGCTCTGTGCTCTTTCTTCCAAAAAATAACTATTTGCTGTTGCCTTCTGCTTCCTCTGATCTTCTCTTTATTGGGAGAAAAGCTCATTTTTCCAATAGCTGAGCTGAACAGATATTATTTTCCTATGCATTTAAAAAAGGAATGAAAACAGCAGAAAACAAACTTTGTTAGCTGACTGGTTTCTGAAGACACCATAACGATAGTCTGTTTGAAATGCTGGTGTAGCCCAGAATCCCTGCTATCAACACAACGGAGACAAGACGATGGTTGGTGGTGGCTGCAGATCATTATACCCCTTGCACACACTGCAGGGTGAAAGTTACTGATGATTTCTGTCTGTCACCCAACGCCAGACATCATCTTTTCAAGGTGTACTTTTTTTCCTCTACTGCTCTACTGTTTCATGGACTGACACGCAGCAGGAAAGAGACTGATGAAAAAGCTGCGGCATCGCTTCCCAGCTAAGGAAGCACGTGCCTTCCCCCTTCCTGCTATGGAATCACAAAGTGGCCTGGGCTGCAAAGGCCCACAGTGCTCATCAGTTCCAACCCCCTGCTGTGTGCAGGTCACCAACCAGCAGCCCAGGCTGCCCAGAGCCACATCCAGCCTGGCCTTGAGTGCCTGCAGGGATGGGGCATCCACAGCCTCCTTGGGCAGAGAGGTCTGTTACAAGTATGACTTCACCATATTGAGCTGATAAGGGGAGAATGACAGAATTCCTTATTTATTACAGATTGACTTCTGGGTCTGTTTTGCAAAGAATGTGTTTTTTTTTTTTTTTTTTTTTTTTTTTTTTTTTTTTTTTTTTTTTTCAGTACCTTTATGTCACCCTCCAGGACACCAGGCAGACAAAACTTGGCCAAGAAGTGCCAAGTTCCAGGTGACTCCAAGCTCCCTTCTGCAGAGCAGGGGTGCGGGTGGCTCATGGCACCAGGCAGCCCCCCAGGTGGAAGGAAGGCCCCTCTGCAGCCTCCTGGTGTGCTGGTAATCCGGAGTTTTGCACTGTATCACCGCAGCCTTTATGAGAGCATCAGTGTCTGCAGTCACCACAACTTCCATCTTATCACAGCCCCGTGGCTGGCAGGTCCTCAGCCTCTCACAATTAAGAATGCACATTTTCTGCTTGCTATACGATTTTGGTGCACTGTTTTAACACACGGGTGCACATTTTTTCTCTATGTATTTTTCTTCCCTTTTTTAATCACTGTATTTTGCCTTACCAACCCAAGGCTCCTATTTTTAGCTCTAAAAAAAGAAAACAATCTTTGAGAGACGTGCTGGATCCTGAGCACAACTGATAAACCACAGAAATTCAGTGATAACAGTGAAATTTGCCTTACGCTGCTCTGCTCTTCCTCTGCCAAGTTTAAAATACAAATGGTGGGAACCTGTGCATCACTCCAAGATAAGCACATACTGTTCCAGCTGCTGGATGGCTGCAGGGATCCCCAGTGCAGCTGTGCCCCTCCAGCTGAAGCCATGTGAGTGGGGAGCAGAAAGCAGGGCAGGTGGCCATGGGCAATTCCTGCTGCAATGGATGGCTCCTGCCCCTCAGCTCCTGGGTCACAGCCTTGGGCCCCTGCTACTTCATGTCTTCATGCAACAGGGAGCTCAGAAAAGCTAAATTAGAACAGCTTTGCCTCTGTTCTGGCACAGAAGTCCCCTCTGTCATGACTTGAGTCTCTGTAGCAGTCGGGGTCTTTCTAGGTGATGTGCCTGGTCATAGAATCACAGAATGGCCTGGGGTGCAAAGGCCCATAATGCTCATCAGTTCCAACCCCCTGCTGTGTGCAGGTCACCAACCAGCAGCCCAGGCTGCCCAGAGCCACATCCAGCCTGGCCTTGAATGCCTGCAGGGATGGGGCATCCACAGCCTCCTTGGGCAACCTGTTCCAGTGCCTCACCACCCTCTGGGTGGTCCTGCAGCCTTTGGCTGGTGTCGCTGTGAGGTCCCTTCGATGGGGTTTTTCCAAATGCATGGGCTGTGGATGTGTGCTCTGCATTTGCAGTGTGTTAATAGGACAGGTCAGGGACTATTGGGCTCATCAGACTGCTGTGTCTAAACAGACACTTGATTCCTATTGAGCTTGCTTTCCTATTCTTTGTGTTATACTTAGCTGTGACCTTGAATGTTACTGTCTTTTGTTCATCTGTTTGTTGTAGAGAAGGTTTTTCTCTCTCTCCCTATCTCGACAAAGATAAGAAATGGATTTTTCTTTTTACGTTTGTACACGAGCACCGTACATCTCCTAACAAACCACTGCGAGCGGGCAGCAGCAGCTGCATCATCATTGTGCTCCCAGCTGTCTCATGCCAGCTTTGGGCTTGCAGGTGCCTGCTGCTGGGCACAGCTCTGTGCTGTGCAGAGCTCCCTGCAAAGTGACACCCAGCACCCAACCTCCTGCATGCCTGGGCTGCACTGTGTATAAAATATCCATGCCCATCCCCTGCCCATCCCTCTGTTCTGCAGCCGCTCACCTGCAGCTCTGGCCTCCCATACCTTGCTGCCTGCAGGGAGGCACATCCTGACACTGCAGCCTGAACGTTTCAATAAACATCACTGTCATAGCATGCATCCAAGTATATACAACAGCAGGCTTTCATTCTGAAGTTTGAGGGTGCGATGATCTGCTTACTCCAAAGGAAACCTTCGATGTCTGACTGCAGAGTGTTTTCATCACTGGACTTCTCACTGGCCTTAATAGCACCTTTGCCCTTGTCTCTCACAGGCAGCCTGTGAGCCTGCTTTGGCCCTACAGAGGAAGCCAAGGGCTGCTGACCTGCACTGCTGGCCCCAGCTGTACAGGTGGGAGCTGGGGGCACCCCATGCTGACAGCTGGGTTGTGAGGCACTGCACACATGGGCAGACCTTCAACAGAAACACGGTGCCAGCCCGACACCAGGATTCCTTCTAAACTATGTTGATGGAAAGGTCAGAAGATGCAGTGTTTGCTTTCAGCAGACTGCTGGTTCTTTTTGGAGATGTAATGGCTCCATCTCTGAGCTTTCCCACCCCTATCTGATTTCATTTTCTTTCATAATGTGCATATGCTTATGTATGCTCAATAAAAGCAATTGTCTCTGTAGGCCTACGAGGGGCTGCCATTTAGAAATACCAAGGAAGGGACTCATAAAAGAATGAAGCCTATGACACAGTGCTGCTCTTAGGACTGCAATCACTCTGCTGTAATGGGATCACACTCATTTCTCTTGAACAGAACCTCACAGTAAATAGTAAGTACGTAAAAGCAGCAGCAAGAGATGGCACGGATGAAAGATTGTTCCTCTGCATATTACAGGGGTGTACCTCTGACAAATGATTGTTCCCTGGTATTGCTTGTCCCAGACTTTTCCTATCCAAGCCTTCCCTCCAGCCCACAGCTCCATGCAGGCACTCGCTACTGCGTTTCTCTGTACATTGTTTAGACTGCAGGATATGGACGCTTTGGTGCCCTCGGTTTTAAGATCCCTCACTGGAAAGCATGAGGAAACCTTGGTAGTGCAGGGAGCTGCAGCACCTACTGCCACCCATGGGCTCCCTGTGCAGCGTTGGCAGGATCAGACCAACCACCCCCAGAACTCCCCCATCTCACCTGTTTGGTGACTCTGGGATGAGGTGGGACAGTCACAGAACCATACAAGCATTCAGGCTGGAAAAGGCCTCTGAGATCCTCAACCCCCACCAATCCCTACCCCCCATGCCCACTGCCCATGTCCCTCAGTGCCACCCCAAGGATGGTGACCCCCACCCCTGGACAGCTGTGCAGTGCTAACTGCTCTTAGGAGAAGGAATTTCTCCTAATACCCAGCCTGCCTTCACCCCCCCCAGCATAATGCAAAGCCATCACCTCCCGTCCTATCGCTGTTCCCTGGGAGCAGAGGCTGACTCCCACCTTGCCCCAACTTCCTGCCAGGAGAGGTGGGGAGTGATGAGGTCTCCCCTGAGATTCCTTTGCTCCAGACTGATGCCAGCTGTGACACAAGAGCATGGCATCACACACCTGGGCTAACCAGCATGAACAGGGATGTGCTGCCATCCTCTGAATACAGGAGGGGTCCTTCATCCCAATCCACGTCTGCAGAGCAGCCTCTGAAGGGCTGTTCTCTCACACCTCACATCAGCAGGGTTTCAAGCTGCAGGTTGGTTTCGTTTTCTGAGCATCACTGACTCAGTTGTAACTGAAGAGAGCTGGAGGAGAACTGGATGAAGAATGCCCGCAGCCCTCCGGCACCCAGTGGTCCGACACAGCACCATCGATGAATCTGCAAAAAGGATCATTTGTCTTCTGTTCCTATAGCAACCAATAATTTTGATCCTTGTGTATTCACATATGTGTTGGTGCCTTGTTTCCATGGCAAGGCACAGAGTCCTGCAGCAAGGATGGCCCTGAAGCAAAGATGACTCTGCAAGTAGGATGGCTCCACAGGTAGGATGGCCCCACGGGAAGGATGGCCTCATAGGAAGGACAGCCCTGCAGGTAGGATGGCCCCAAGGGAAGGATGGTCCTATCCCCATCCCACTGCTGTGCACAGTGCTGTGAGCTCCAGGCTGCTCCCTTCCCCTGCCCAATCCTGGCCCCACAGCACCCTGACATTGCACTGACCTTCCTGGTGTGCTGCAAAAGAGGAGCAAATATCTATCACTGGAAAGTCAAGATCCTTCATCAGTGCAAACACAAATCCAGGGGAAAACAAGATGCAGAAACCCCAGGATAACGAAAAAGTATATCAGAGAGATCAGACATTTCCTCCTGCCTCTTTCTTGTATTTTCTTGCTCCATAAATCATCTTATTTATATAATGGAGAACAGTAAAGCAAGGCAGATTTAGAAAACATTTTTTCCTGTCCTAGAGTAAAATGATTGATGCTGTGCAAAAACAGTGTCTGAGTAAAAAAAGCTTTCAGCAATGATTTAAGGAAACGCACAAAAAGGTTGAGTTTGGATGCTGAAAGATGCCAAACACGCCAAATTAATTAAATATCTTGAACAGCTAAAACCCAACAGAAGGAAAAAAATGGCACGAGGCCGTCTTCAAATCAGACCCACTCTCTGTATCATACATAGGAATGACTTAAGGATAGCAAAGCGACCTGAGTGGCCGAGGACAGAGCAGAAGTCTTTGGTTCCAACTGAGGTTCAGCTCTGCCTCTCCCGCACACCTGCAGGAGCTCCCAGCGAGCCCTTGGCCAGCAGGAGCAGAGGTGGGAGATGTGGGACTTACTGCCATGCCATAAATGTGGGATTCACTGTCGCTATCAAACCTCGGAGCATCTTCTGGGGGTCCAAACCTCTCTGTAGTCCCTTATGTAGTTCTGAGAGTTCTGTCGGAAAGTGAGCGAAGGTGGAAAGCAACAGCTGAAGTTCAAAGGGGACCGAGAGCAGATTATTGCTCACCATGTGTATGCAAATGCAAGCTGCAAACCGCCCCTAATGACAGTTAATGAACCAGGCTGTGAGAGGTAACGCAAACACTAAGCAATGCTGTACAGCCATTTAGAAACGCCTTTTAGTCAACATCAGAAGCAGCTTTTTGTTGATAACGTTAATACGCCGCGAGATGGATGATGAATTCACATTTTAGTTAGTTTGCAGCTGAGGAAGTATCTCCCGAGGAGCATCTTGGGCGTTCCAGATCAGCATCCCTCAAAAAATATTTGTTCCATCCTACATTTGTCACATTTTGCTGTTTAACTGGAAAGTGCTGCAGTGCAGCCCTGGACGATCACAAACATCCAACCTCAAAACCCATTTAGTGTATGCTGCAGGTGACTGCTCCACCTCCCCGAGCCTGCACAATGCAACACAAAGCTGCAGGGTCGCAGTGTGGGTCCTTTATGGTGCTTTACGAGGAACGAGCAGAGCTGGAAGGTGCTACCCTGGGAGCAAGAGGACAAAGCTGACTTCAGCCCGTCTTTCTCTTCCCATCCTGCACGCAGGCAGCTGAGTGCCCATAGCGATGAGAGCAGCCTGCTCCTCGGAGCCCCGCTGGGTAGGGTCTGCATACGAGATGCAGGCTGGGGGATGTGGGCATGGCACCTGACCACAAGCTACCGTCCAGGAGGAGTCACTTGGTGGTCCCAGCCCAGCAGTGCTGCAGCACCAGGTCCATGGGCTGCCCATCAGCCACGTGCCCCCAACACTCCTTGTCACTCCGTTCACCTTGCACTGCAAAATTACTTATTTTCCTTAGCTTTAGAAAAAGGTGATGTGCTGTTTTCCCACAAGATTTATATGCAATCCCTATCTCTTCTAGGTAAAAAAGAATGGCTTTTCTTTACCTGCATTAGTCTGATGTGGATATTAATCTCTAGAAATATCCACACAGACTCTATCACCCCCAGGTATCTGCCTTTAATATACAGAGCACTGAATCATAAGCTCCAAAAATCAAAACACACTAAAAATAATCTCTTTTCCCACTCTCCTCCTTCCCTCTCTTCCCCAGGCTCGGGGCTCCGCAGCGCATTACGGATGGCGTCTTTGAGGAGGACTTTTTGTTTCTTATTTGTCTCCAACTTTGAGATGAGTATCAGCTGACTTCCGCGAGAACAGAGCTTAAAACATAAGGGTTTCTCCAAGGGAGGAGGGTTTGGGGGTTTGTTTGGGGTTATTTTTTGCTTTAACCAAGCCACAAATAATAATAATACCTTCTGCTTCTTGGGGATAAATGAGCATTAACTTAAATAATTGCTCAAATGCATGCGAAGAACATGCAAATATCTTCCAGAAAATGATTCTAATGGTAACTGCCACCCCCAGCAGAAGTCTTTGGGCTCCATTGAAACGCATTCATTTTTCATGGCCACAGATGCTCATCAGCTGTATGTGAACACATCAATGGTTGAACCAACAATCAGTCTGCTGGGAGAATAAACTAAAGGAGCTAATCCCGCAACAAAGGATATGCAGATGACTAACATTTTAATTAAAAAAAAAATACTGCTAAAACACAACGACACAAATCTAATGCATAGCAAAGGAAATTAATGCACATTGAAAGATGTCTTTCCAGGAGTCCAGAGCAGTGCAGTGCCTGGGAAAGGACGGATGGCTGTGACGGCTGCTCGCAGAGGTGCCTGGCCTGGCCTGGCCCAGCACAGAGGTCCAAACCTCAGCCTTCAGCTGCAGCCGTACCCATGAGTGCATCAATGGAAGGAGAGCTTGGATTTAAAGTATCACACACAGCTCAAGGAGGCAAGCTGGAGGATTCTGCTTGTGGTGACGAGAAGGGTCTGAGGACAACCAACGTGCTGAGTCCTAAAAAGCAAAGACTTGGGTATGATGGTGGCAATATGGCTCTGTCTGTTCTATGCACACACACACACACCACTGTTTCTCATCCTGCACTGTTTTTCAGACAAACAGGTCATTTATTTGTCAGTTCCCACCACACTTAGGAACGCCTGGGAGCAACATTTATTCTCGTTTGCTATTAATCTGTGAGCAATATCGTGCTTCCCATCATTAACACTAGCAGTAGCAAATGCAAATGCTGACGCATGGGCAAAGTTCAGCCCACCTGATTTTGGCATCTTCTGCTTGTCGGGATCCAGCCTGCCACTGCCCCGACCACGGCTGGTAATGAATGGATTAGCAGTGCAGCAGCAGCCAATTATTGGGACAGGAATATTTCCCTGTTTTGAAATATCACAGATTACAGAGAAAGTGGAGAAATGTGTGTGCTTTTAAATCAAGGCTTTAATTATCATCCTGTTTGAAAGTGTGACTAATTATTAGTATGCATTAGGATGTATATAAATAGTTAATTATGCTGTATGTATCCGTGTAGCTTCTGTCACATCAAGGCAGTGCACTTCCACCACGCAGCACCTCACAGCACTCTGCTGCTGTAATCAAATGATCTTTGGGAACGACTGCAGATAATGCTGTGGTGCATCTTTATTGCTTCTGCAAAAGCACTGTATCATTTTCTGCATTTTCTTTTTAGCAAGACCGATATTTCCCCAGCTCTGTTCCAGCCCTACCAGAACCACCTCTGTGCTCCACTCCATGTACGCGGTGCCTCGCTCCCGACAGCCCTCTGCACACAACGGAGGCATTTCTTCTGCACAAACAGCAGTGAGCTGGCAGCAATTATTGCCTATATGTGCCACGTCGTTTCCTTAAACAGGCCAGAAAACACAGAGATCCCTGGGGGGCAGAAGAGGAATGGATTTTCATTATTGGCAAAAAGTGACTGTAACACACTAGGAACGCAAGTCACCTTCCCCCCCATAAAACAGAATGAGAACGTAAGCAACAGTGAGTTCATCCATAAGCTATGGCTGTGCTCTGTGTTTGCCCACATCAGTACACCGAGACACCACAGGCCAGCTTGGCCCCACAAAATCTATATGGGACAAAAGGCCCTACTTTGTTGCAGTGCTCACTGCAGCTCTGTGAGGAGGTGCATTCGTGAGAACATCTTTGAGGCAGCTGGTGCACGCTGCCATCAGTGAATCCCTCCAAAACTGCTGTTCCTCAAGCATCTCTCCTGGGGTGCAACAGGCAGTACGTTCAGAGGCAAAGCCTGAGACATGGCATGTGGCCTCAACCCTCATTCTGATTAAGCAATTCCATGCACTCTTATCAAGCCAGAGTGTTCTTGCGACGCAAGAAGATTTTCTTTATAAGCTTTCTAATTAACTTCTGTTAACTTTAGTTTGATAACAAGGTTTAATCAAGTGTATCATTGCTTTGTGTGGGCTTTCACAAGCACGACTGATTGATCGATTCGCCCTTTTCTCATTTGGCTAAGGAAGGAAACAGGGACAGCCGCAGTAATGGGGGGCAGGGGGCTGTCCTGGGACGGCTGCCCAGCTGGGTGAGCCTCCTTTCCCACAGCCTTTCCCCCTACAGCAAGCCTGGAGAGGTCATAGCATTCCCACAGACCTGCTCTGCTGCACTCCTCTGCTCAAGGCAGCAGAATCATTCAGGATGGAAAAGCAATCCGAGATCCCCAAGGCCACCCCCAGCCCACCCCCCCATGCCCACTGCCAGCGTCCCTCGGTGCCACATCCCCACAGCTCTGGAACACACCCAGGGATGCTGACCCACCACCCCATGGGCAGCTGTGCTGGTGCCTGAGAGCCTTTTGGAGAAAAGATTTCCCCCAGCACAACCTCAGCCAGCATGCGGCTGGTCAGCAGAGAGCATCCCCATGGGGACCCCCCAGATTCCATTATTTCAGACAGTAGCCAATGAAATCAGCCTTGTTAAGTAACTTTTGATCAAAGCACGTTTGTTAATAAAAACTGAGCCATCATATAATGAAGGAGGGGAAGATCTGGTCAGCATGCATGTTTCTGAGAGAAGTCGCGGCATCCATTGTGATTGTATCAGATCTGTAAAATGTAAATGAATATAAATATTGTTTACTGCAATTGTACAACATGAAAATCTGTATTTTTTAAATAAATTGTGTTTTTAAAATGTTAAAAAACAACAACACATGCAAAGCTACAGACGGAGTTTTTGTGTCATTTGCTCAGCAGACAGAACATTGAATCCTTCACCCATTAAACACGTCCTCGCCACAGATTTGCTGCACCTGCTGCTTTACATGTCAGTGCAGCCTCTCTGAATGCTGATGGCCACGACACCTGCTGGCAGCAGCAGCCAGCCATGGGCCTCTCTGGAGGTAGTGCCATGCAATGGGTATGAAGGTGCCAGGCCTGGTACTGAGCAATTCCTTTGCTCACAACCAAGGAATTTGGATGTTGCACCAAGCTGAGGACCCTATGCACCAGTGGGAATGGATGAGGTCCCTCAGGTCTGGAGCTGTGCCATGGGCTGGCACGGTGGCTGCTGGAACACCGCAGATGGGCCGAAGTTGGCCACCAGTCTTTGAATTTGATGATGGCTTTCTGTCATTAAAAAGTGGTGTTGAAAGAACAGGAGAAGAATAATGGAAGAGAATAAAGAAAGGAAAGAATAATGGCACTGTTCTCCATCCTGTGATGTTCATGAGCATGAGTAGCTCAAAACCCGTGGTGCTCACACAGCACAGTTTGGTCCCTTTGGAGGCTGCTGAAGCTGTGTCCATAAGGAAGGGTCCCCCAGACTGCACCGATAGGAGCGTGCACCTCATCCCTCACCATGGGGAGGGCAGGGGTGGCTCCTGCGTGGCACTGGCCCTGTTGAGTGCCACCCAGCCTTCCTGCCTGAGGAGCGAGCTGCAGAAGGGCTGCACCTGCACTTCTGTCCTCGTTTTCCCAAAGACCCTTCCAAGCAGTAAGCAAAGATGACTCACAGCTCGGATGCCTGCACAGTAACTCAGCCCCAGAGCTCTTTGCAGCAGCACCATCAGCCCACCTCCGGAGGAGCTGCTCCTCGTGCCTCCCAGAACCGCAGGATGGGCTGGTCCTGCTCTGGCACACAGCTGGGACTGCTGTGCTGAGCTCTCCGCTTCACAGGAATTATTTGAGGAGCTGTTCTCCACCAATTAGAACAATCCTGAACAAAAAGAAGTTGAAAGTTGAAAAAACAGCTTAAAAAAGGAATCATCAAGATGTGTCAAAGCAGAGAAGGAGATGGTCAGGAGCAGAGCCGAGGAAGAGGCAGTGGGAATGGAAATGCACGATTTATACAGCGGAATCCTTGAGAAATTCAGAACTTGGTAACTTTTTCCATTGCCAGTGGATTTATTCATTTTACTCCGAAGACTTTAACCTTAAACAAACAAAAAAATCTTATTCTACCTCAGAAATAAATCCAAAGACTTTCAAAGCCATATGGATGGTTTATTTTTGTCTTGAGTGTGTTGCCACGCAACTTGGAGAGGCATCGGCTCCCTTGCAGTGATTGCTACGAAACTTCCATCCAATTCACTTCATTGTGTTACTTGATACGAGTTTGGGATGACCTCACATCCATCTGCCTGTATTCTATTTAGTTCTCCTCCTTCTAAACACGCAAACCAGAACATCTTGACCTTTCTTTTAGAGTCGCTTCTCCTTGGCAGTGCTATTGAAGACAGTGAAGCTAGACTACTGCTTATGGTGGCTATTAAATCTCAAGAGTACTCTTGATTCTTATTTTATTGATATTACAGCACCCTGCTCCAGAAACCAAAGAAATTGACAGGATCTTTGGGAATAAAAATTGGTTTTCTGAGACATTTGGATTCAGCAAACAAAGAATAAAGGTCCGGTACCTTGAAAATATATGGCAGTGCACACTCCTTAAAAAAAATAAACATTGAAACGGAAGAGCAGGAGATGGCTCGTTCTCCGTCCAGAGAGGCATGCAAATCAGAACTGTGTATCTCTTACAAATAAGTGCTCCCCCGAAGAAAGCGTTTGGATAGAATGCAGAAGTCTGTGGGTGTCAGCTGGAACAGCCTGGGCCAGAAACAAGGCTGGAGAAGAGTGTTAGCAGGAGACACTGATTAGCAACAGTCACCAATAAAATCAAACCTATTCAGCATCCAGGAGAAGACAGACTACTGAAGTTTGCACGAGAAGAATGTTTGCCAGAAAAATTATTCTTACAAGAAACAAATATCAGAGAAAAGGGAAGTGAACCCTCTGGTAAATCCTTTTTGTAATGAGCTGGGATCAAAGGACAAACTGCAGTGCATTTAGCCCTGCTGTTCAGTGCCATCACGTGGATCTGCACCACCCCAGCAGCAGCTGCGGAAAGAGAAGCGGTTACCAACCCGTTAATTGGCACTTTAAGTGGACTGGTTCAAGCTCAGTATGCTTTCTTTCGCAGAGGATTCCTTGGGGAACTGCTATCCTAACCTATGGTTTGTGGTTCCAGGCAGAATATGTAATCTGCATAAAGGTGGTCCCCGTAAGGAGGTACAGCCAGCACCCCTAATGAACCTGGAGGGGGAAGGGCAGCTTCCATCTTCTGGGGACATCAGGGAAAGCTGCAGCTCTGCTCAAGGCTGAGAGCAGATCCATAACATCACAGCAGCGAATACTCCGAGGTCATGCATCACCTCTTGGCACTGCCAATGCTCCATTTCTTAGGTTTGTCGCAGAGCTTTTCCCCAGTACCTCTGGCTAGTTTTTCCTGCTTCAGTTGGGTCCTGGAAGAGCATGTTGTTATGCTTAATAATCAGATGCTCCCGAACTATAAAAAGCGTCCTGAATATACAGTGAAGCTGCTACAAACTACAGTGACTTGGTTCTGATGCACGGCTTCTTTCCGTGGGGAGAACTCACAGACCACACTGCTTGGTTCTGCTTGGGTCTATTGTTAGGAAAGGAGGCACCCAAACAATGCCACCTCCTGGAGCCTTTCCTTTTTCTTCTTCTAGTTTGGTGTGTTTTAATATGAGATAAAAGTCAAGCTTAACTGTCTCTCCAAAATGTTTGTTCGAGAGCAACATCACAGAACAGGTTTGGGGACAGCAGGCAGCCAAGCAGAGCCTGCATACAAGGCTGCGTGTCAGCAAGGAGAGGCGTACAGGAGAGTAAGTCTCTGGCTGTCATTTATTATAAATTCCAATGAAAACAGAGAGCAGAATTTTGATTTCTCCTTTCTGAGCTTATGTAGAATTTTAACCGGGGCTTTTTATTAAAAAGCAGTCTGAGTTATGAATCATTCATGGCAAACGAGTGACTCCCACGCGTTGGCACAACGACCCGCGCTTGGCTCATTCACCGGCAACAAATAAAGCGGCACTTAACGAACCCAGACAGGTTATTCGGATGGCACTGAGGAAGCAAAATCAGGTGCATCTTAGGATTCAGAAAAGCTATATATTTTGTCAGGATCTCATTGGTTTTTGTTTTTTTTGTTTTTTTTTTTTCCTTGTTTTTTTTTTTTTTCCTTTTTCTGAATAAATGAATGGAGTTGTTTTAACGTAGTGTTAATGCTGGGAGTGCTGGGTGAAGGAATTCAATTGAAAGCCTGTCACTGGGTGCTCTTGTCTCACTGACAAGAGTTGTCATGTTCCTGGGACACCTGACATGCAGAGCACCAACTGATAAATAGCTTAAAGATGAAACTGTCAGTCACCATTACTTCGCACCAGCAATTATGGGAGTGCTGCCCTGGGGAGCCTGGAGAAGACCCTGCTGCTCCAGGAGCAGCCCCCTCGCTCTGGAGCCATTCACAGCCCGTGTGTGGGCTCTGCCGAAGGCTTGCTGGCTGATACTCTGGAAAAATTTCTTCTGTGCTTACAGCCCAGAAGGAGCCAGATGAGGTTATGACATGAGGGGTAGGAGCTGATGAAGGAGAAGGGAGAGGTAAGAGAAGACAGGTATAGCTTCAGCTTGGCGGGGGGAAAAAGAGCTGCACGCACTTAGTCCCAAAGTTTTAGGTTGGATTTCTCCCGGGAGATAATTTATATTGAAAATTCCAGCTGCAGATGAATTTTATATTACTCAGAAGGAAGGTGATGCCATTAACCTAGTTTGCCACCCTTGCTCCCCAGTTGACAGCAGGGAAGCATCTGAAAGGCAGAGCTACTTGGAAGGGATGCTGATCGACTTTCATACCATCCCTGGATTTGTCTCATTTCTGGCTACTTCTGGAGACTCTGAGAATGGCTGTGCTATAACCATAGCAACGCAGAGTTTTTGCACAGCATTCAAAATCTCCGCTGTTAAGAAAAAAGCAGAGGTGCTAACTCAATAAGGACAAAGTGAGTTTCTACCAACGTGAAGTGGAAGCAGGTGGGTTGCACAGCCCCGTTTTGTTTCTGCTGAAGCTGGGGCTGGAGCTGCAGGCAGCACAGCAATGAGGCCGGGCTGGGAGCAGCTGGGCAGCAGTGCAGCTTTTGCCTCATCCGCAAAAGCACTAAAAAGCACTACAGCACCTCCAGAACCCCCTTCTGTGTACATATAAATGTATGCATTTCGGAGCACTGGAGTTACACCTTCGCTCCATTTCATCACCCACCGATGGAAGTTTGCTTTGAATTCAGTATCTGGTCCGACCTGATGGAAAGGTGGGATCAATACATCTCAGAAGGCTTTCGGAAGAAAAAACTCTTCTTGCTTGCAGAGGTGCAGAGCACTGATTTGTTAGGCAGTCAGCACACGGAAGCGCCCAGCTTCTGACAGGACAGCCAGCATCTCACAGGTGTGAGCTCAGAGTTTGCATTCATTTGGCTTGGGTTGGTTTGGTTGGTACGATGGTTGGAAGCATGATGTGAACTGGAAATGCCCTTTTAACTCTCCATTCTATTTGTAATTGAAATTTAAGGGCAAACCAAGTTTATTCAGGAGTTTTCTTCTCCAGTAAAGGAAAGGAAGGAAAAAAAAAAAAAAAGAATTCCTCTACTTTGTGGCTATTCATTTCTCTTTAAATAGGACACTTGTCAAAATGATTTTCTGTGTCTGATGTTACTGTAATTGAGTGTTCTGGAAAAGGAAGGAGACTGCCTTCACTGAAATGTGCAAATCTGTAGCAGAATTGACTATAAAAACGAGGACACCAAAATGCTTTTGCATTTGGCTGGTAAGCAGAGATGTATGAGAACTCATGAATTCTCTGATAGCAAAGGGAGAACCATGATTCTCCTTGGGCACGGTGAGGATCAGGTTGTGTGAATGTGCCTCTCAGAAATGAGCTGCAAATGCTGGAGGATGCTGCTGCCTGTTCCCTGGGTGCGGGGGGTTCAGACCATGGCCTGAGCCAGGTTCAATTCTTTGTTGTTTTCTTTTGTCAAAACAAAATCTGGAGAAGGAGCCAAGTATTTCATTTCAGTAAGAAGCAAAAGCAAAACCATAGAAATGAACTGTAGGTGTAAGAATACTATTCTGAAACTGTAGGAGGGGTTGGAATCCTAATTCTGACTTTTCAGAACGCTAAGCTGGTGTGATTCAGTGTCCATTAATACAGGTGCAGTTGAGAACAGCAGCATTGTAACTTGGTAGCAAAACTTTGAGGCTCATTCTTCTGTAACTGACCCTTTAAATATACTACTGACAGGTTTCCACCAAATGGCACGTGCCAGTGGACTGGATTCCCTGCATGGCTGGGAATTGCTGGAAACCTCTGCACCCCCAAGCACTGCTGTGCTCCTTCAGAGCAACAAAATTCAGCTGAACGTCCACAGCACTGAGCTCCATGGCACCCTAATTAGTGATGGCGCTACGCAGCACAAGCAGAGCGGAGCAGGATGATCATGGGAAAGGTTAATCACACCTTATTTGCTTGACAGTGACTCCTTCGAGGATGAACCTGGCTTTAAAAAAATACGTATTAGATCTTCCTTATGCATGCCTCACCTTTCGTTCCGAGTCGACTGCACTTGCCCATTAAATGCTCTCACCCGTATTGAAAATAAGCTTTCATGAACCACGGTAATTATAGCTGTCAATGTGGATAAGGGGCGTTATTTATTCTGCATCTCACCTACACGGTGCTCAAATATACCTTCTGAACATTATAAAGATTGGCTTATTTACGTACATGCTTCTCAAACATCACCTCCAGTAGGCAGCGGGTGCTAAGGATGCGTGCTCTGCTCCTCTTGCTGGGAGCCTGATGTTCCCTCATGCGCACACAGCACAGACCTGCCCACACCACCCCTCTGACCACCACACATCACTGCACCCCAAGGGAGGGCTGAGCCCCGCAGCATTTCCTGCTCCCTCCCAGTCTCACCACCACTATGCACCAGACACAGCTTCCTTTCTCCAGCAAGTTCTTTCTCGATCCAAAACAACCTTCCCATAAGCGTCCCAAATTCCATCTTAAATTATTTAGAATCTTTTTTCCCTGATTTTAATTGAAAAACTGTAACAGGCCTTTATTTCTGGGATGGCTAGGTGCCTTTTTCTAATTTCTATCAAAAAGTATTCATGATCAATTCATAACTATTTGATCCTGTCATTTGTCCTCTAACTCAGAGAATCCTTACCCTTCATTTATATTTACCATCTCTGAATGTATTAATAAGGAATCGCCACTGCTCTTCTCATCTTGGCTAGGGCACGGCAGGTTCTTTTCATCTCCACCCATCAACATTTAATTTCCCCTATCTATTGGCTTCACTGGACCTTTCAGCAATTAATATTCAACTTTATCGTATTTGCTCTCAGGGGCATCTTTTTCTTTCCCCTGCTCCTAAAAACGTCCCTCTTAGAACCGCTGAGCTCCCTGACGTTGTCTGATGGGGCAGCCCAGGGCCACGTCCAGCATCACGGCTGGCTCACGTCCTCTGCCATCTGCCATCTGCCCTTCCTTTCATGGCCAACATGCTCAGCTTCTACAGCGAGATCATCTACCCTCTCAGCGGGGCTGCTTAGCTCCCTGTCAGAGGAGGAAGGCCTCACCAGTGGTGCCTGACTCGTGTGATGAGCTCTTGCCTCCAGCCAGCAGAGAGCTGGTTCTGTTCAAACAGCCCCAGCGTGGATCTGTGAGGATCGCTGTCTGGAAATACGTGGCCAATCTCCAGCCTGGCTTTCAATCTCTTCATGAACTGCTCCAAAAATGTATACGTTGAATACATATGCAAATATGCATATTACATTCTGGTTCAACATCCTTTGCGTCCACCACCAACGTGTAGTTTAGAAATAACAGTGGAGTTTTAATAGATAGACTGGGACAATGAAAATGGGCCGTGTGCTATGATTGCACTTTTATCCCAAAACACTACCTGGTGCTCTTCCAAACTGGGTCCAATTTAAAAAACAACAACAACAACAACAACAACAACAAAAACTTGGGAAAATTGCATGAATTTTAAATTAAACAACATTTATCTTAGTTGTTCCAAAAGAAAAAAAAAAAATCTACTCTATATCCCCAATTATGCCAGTTCTGACATCAACTTGCCAGATCTACCCAACTGCAGAATATTCAGCTGCTGTTCTACAAAGTCTTCCAACACTTGGAGATACAGCGCCAGGACCAGTGCAGCTCCTGCTCACGGGCCTTTAACTGTCCCCTTCCACGCAGGAGGAAATGCAGCTTTGCTGGATAGCTTACTTCTCCTAAATGATACGGTAAGATCATACTTTATTTTAAATCTGCTTTGGAGATTAAGTTTAAAAACTCAACTATGTCTCCTGTGGCTCTAAAAAAGCCCTTAAACTGTATTGCAAATGTCAACACAATTGTGGGCAAATATATGTTTGGATTTTCCTGTCAAAAGAGTGACGTGCATCATGAGTCCCAATTTATTTCTGAGAAGGAGCTCTGGAACTAAAACAACTGTCTGACAGGTAAAATTTGCTGGAGGAAATAACGCATCTGTATCACAGCTCTGAGTGCAGGAAAGGATGTTGTCAACACCACCGAGAGCTCAGTTACAGAACATATTGTTATTGTGTTTGAATAAAAATGTAATGATGAAATATGATCCATTTTCATAATCCCTGCACATTTGTCCATTGACACTCCACATTACTGCAGAATTACAAGCTGATGGTGGATTGGAGGCTCAGGGCAGCCAGAGCACAACACGCAAGGTGTCAAGGCAATGGACATGAACATTTTCCCTTTTAAATCTGAGGTGGTTTCACACACTGTTTTGGCAAAATATTCCCATTTTTGCTTTAGCAATGACACGTCATAATATGTAATACGTCACAATGGCAAATAACACACCTAGCTCCAAAGAGGATACAGGGTTTAATAACATGCGAATATGGTCAAGTTAAACTTATTTCATTCCACCCAGCTTTCCCACCACACTGGAGGAAAGTACCCAGGTATGATCTACGTGCACCTGAGGAGCATCTGTGACCACATCTGCATGACAGCCATGTGCACCCATCAAGGAAATGCAGCCCAGCTTCATTCAAAAAGCAAGCCAAAAGAAATCTGAAGGACAACATAGGTATTCAGAGTTACTTCCATATTTGGAGAATCGATCTCAAGTTAATAAAAATGAAATTTAACTCAGACCACGTGCAAAGTATCAGACTTGAAAGGGAGAAATCAAATATGCAAGCCTTAAATCGGAACAACGTGTAGAGCAACAGCACTGCAGAAAACACTGATCTATACTGAGTCATAAACACAGCACAAATTCATGATGTGATGATTCTCCTGGAAGAAAATACCTCCGAGTAACCTGCACGAGGAGGAGCACTGCAGGACAGCAGAAGGGATTGGAGCTGGGTCAGCAGCAGTGAGGCAGGCAGACCCTGCTGTGGGGGAGCTGTCTGGGGGATCCGGGAGCACAGAATGAAGATCTGGGTAACACAGCCTACCAGGAAAGCTTTAAAAATACATATTTGTTTTAAATACGGAAAAGAGGAAGGGTTCCTTTCCAGATGCGAGAGAACATGAATAAAAGAGAACAGAAATCAGGGAGGTGGATGTATCAGCTGATGGAAAGACAAAACGAGAAACATTTGTGACTACTGCTTGCTGCTTGGCTGCAGATGAGAGGCTGGGTGGCAGGGCAGCCCACAGAGCACGGCTGGGAACCTCAGGCTGTGGGTTGAGCTGAGAGCTGCCAGAGCAGTGCCTGCAATCAGCAGAACCTCCCAGCAGCAGCAGTGGCAAAGGGACCTCTCCGAGTCCCCAGCAGCCGCACCCTTGTGTGTGCGAACGAGCATTGGCCAACTTCACTCTCAGTAGAACAAACATCTCGAGTATTGCTGGTAACATTCACACTGTGATTTTACGTACTCCTGGTGAGCTTGATATACTCTTTAATTATTAAGTTATTAAATGACAAGCAATGTTTTACCCTCAGTAAAGGTCACATTTGAAGAAAATCTTTCCTCCAACAGCACGTCGGTTGAGTGACATGACAGTACCCATCATTTGCCTGAAAAATTCTATTACAAAATGTCCGTCAGTCATGAAAATTGAAACAAACTTTGGAAAGCAAACTCCCCAAATGCTTGGTATGTCCTAAGACTGCTTTCCAGCACAGCAATTCTTGTCTTGCATTGTACATCACAGACCTGCGAGTGTCTTGAAGACAGGATAGCATTTGTGCTTTTCAACACAGGGACTGCATTTTCACTGCCTCTTGCCTAAACAATATCTGTCAAATTACGATGTTCTCTAAAAAAGAAACAGTCAAGCGCTATTTTGTGTATACTTTTGTGTATGCCCAACTACATCAACACAAATAGATTTTCACAACTGTTGGATTTGACCTGATGGAAGCACATCGCTCGCATTTAACTCATAAATTTGAAATTGTTATTACTGCTATGTCTTGGAGAGCATCAATAAGGTATCGAGTGCTTTAAAGTGATGCTTAAAATCCTAGGTGCCCCATACTGCTTAATAAAGTGTGGCATGCAGACACTGTACTTGGAGGCCACAAAACCAGAATGAAAGAGCAATGAAGCACGGGCAACCTTCCTTTAATTACCTGGCTTTGATCTCAGCTGGCCTTCGTATATCATTTAGTTTTTCTTCAAGAAAACTGATATTGTTGGTGGGAATTTGCTGCTTAGAGTCAGGCCAATTAAATAGTTTTCTATACATTTTTTCATGCTCAACTGTTCAGTTTCATTATGTTAAATGAAGGATGATGTATTTCTCATTTACTTCGTTTTATCAGTCCTTACGTATACTTGAAGCCAAAATGTATTATGACAGAAACAGGAATGCAATACAAACGTCCACAAAATGTCTTGAAATGTGAAGTAGATATTTTAATGGAGCTTTGCATAAGAAACATGGGAAAAGAAGATGAGCACATAAAAAAACTTTAAGCAAAGCTAACTGGTTTATTAAGAAAATGGGGTACCCTACATAGTCACTGAGCTGAGCCGGCTGCCTGGTCACAGTGCCCTCCAGGACTTCAGATCTGGTCCACTCGGGTCTTGCTCCATAAATTAATTCAGATATTCATGAATTAAATAAATTTATTCATCAGTTAAAAAATAAGTCATGTTTTTTTCAGACCCTAGTCGGCTTTTCAGTTTTTAATATAAGCTTTGAAGTAAACGGGCAGGACAAACAGAAGTTATAGAAATATTCCCTCTGCATATTCAGGCAAAGGTCTGATTTACAGAATGAGGCTATCTACATCCCACCTCTGCCTGGCCAGAGGCTTCTCTGGGGAACTTCAGAAGAAGAAGGCAAATACCACTGAAATATTCTTCTCATTATTTTTTGGGAAGTTTTAAAACATTTAAGCCTCAAATTATTACCAGGTGAATTGCAATTTTGCCCATGCTTATTTTTAAAACAGAAAGCGCCTCTTCTGATTCATTTCTTGATGTAAAATTCAAGATTTACGTGTCTTGATTTCCCTTAAGAGAAATCCAGGGATACGGAACAAATTCCTGCCCTTGAAGTCATCCACGGGGGGTTTTTTTAATGACCTGAACAGCACGAGGATTTTGCTGCTCCAGTTAGAGCGGTATTCTCCGTGCTCATGTTAAATTTTGTTGGCCAGAAGTTGATCCCTGCATGGCCCAGGAGCCTCACAAAGGTGATGAAACCTGAGCAGGTTCTGCCTTCACTCCCAAACCTGAGCACTGCAATGGACTCACGAGCAACGACCTCAATGGGAAACCAGGATTCCAGAGCGACGTCTTTCCTAAGCACCTTGAACTTCAGTCCAGTTCTTCCCGAGGCCAAGATGCTGATTTTCTTCTAACACATTAGCATTGCACAGCCTCTGCTTTTGGCTTCTCCCCTTCCTGCAGAGGCGGGATCGGTGCCCTGCCTGCAGGAGCCCTGGGTGAATGCACACTGTGTGACCCGGGCACAGCCTGACAGCTTCACCCCTGTACCGTGTGCAAGGCAAAGATGGTCCTGCATTCCATTCCCAGCACCGATCACACAGGATGACAGCGATGCTGTTCGTTTTTGTTTGTTTGTTTGTTTGTTTCGGGGGTGGGGGGGAATAGCTCTATCAATATATTAATATTTAAATTCTCTGCCTTCGATGTCGTAACAAAGCAGGTCTCACTTTTTCAATAGCAGTGGCTGGGAAAACGATCCGCGTTACCGAAGTGCCACCTGCTGTACAGCATCCGATGGCGGTAGTGCATCTCCTGCCCCAGGCACTCAGGGCAGTAACTGGATTCTCCAGATCTTTTATTTACTTTCATTTACTTTGCTTCACTTTTATTTACTTCGTTTTAAGGATCTGCGCTGACGAAGCGATCATAGAAGCCGTGTTGCCACCTGTGTTGCAGCACTGAGATCGATCCTCCTTTTCAGCTCAGACTGACGGGTGCAGTGAAGGCCCGTGGTTCAGACCGAAGATGGTTGACGTGGCTTAGTTTTTTTCCTGCTGAGTGTGCAGGAAGGCGATGCTCCACGGGCCGCCCTGTGCCGTGCACCAAGCGGCGCCCCGGCTGCCACCGAGAGCAACGGGCGGGCAGAGCAACGGCCGGAGGGATCGCACGGCCCCAGCAGCAGCTTTGCGGTGCTTGTTGAAGGTTTATTGCGAAGAAGGGAAAAAAAAAAAAAAAAAAGGCTTTATTTGGAGTTTTAGCACTGCGTTCACGCGCTCGCAGCTTAAACCGTCCCGGTGCTCTCGTGGGACGTCGTTACGCTGCTCACAGCAACCGCCGCTCCCGGCACCAACGAGGCCGCAGCCGCTCGCCCCGCGGACGCACACGGGCACCGGACGGCTATCCGCCCCGCTATCGGCGCTACCCGCCCCGCTATCCGCCCCGCTATCGGCGCTACCTGCCCCGCTACCCGCCCCGCTATCGGCGCTATCCGCCCCGCGCCGCTCCGCCGCTCCCGCTGACGTCGCCCCCCGCGGCCCCGCGCGCACGGCGGAAGCTGCAGGCTGTCCTCCGCGCCGCTGGGGGCGCCCCGTCCTCCGCGCCCTCTCCGCGCGGCCGGGCTGAGGCGGCCGAGGCGCTGCCTGACCGGAATCCCGCCCGGCGCGGGCCCGGCTCGCTGAGGCCGCGGGGCGCAGGCGCGGCGGGCGGCCCGGCCGCCTCAGGACCCCGGTCCTCTTCCTCCTGCGCGGCGGCGGCGGCGCTCGGCGGGGCAGTGCGGGTCCGAGATGTCGACCAAGAATTTCCGCGTGAGCGACGGGGACTGGATCTGCCCCGACAAGAAGTGAGCGCCGTGAGGCGGGCGGCACGGGCCGGGCCGGGCCGGGATGGGCTGGGGTTCGGGGCGGGCCCGGCCCGGTCGGCGACCGCTGCTGACGCGTGTCCGTGTGTCCGTGTGTCCGTGTGTCCGTGTGTCCGTGTGTCCGTGTGTCCGTGTGTCCGTGTGTCCGTGTGTCCGTGTGTCCGTGTGTCCGTGTGTCCGTGTGTCCGTGTGTCCGTGTGTCCGTGTGTCCGTGTGTCCGTGTGTCCGTGTGTCCGTGTGTCCGTGTGTCCGTGTCCTTGCCGCAGGTGTGGGAACGTGAACTTCGCCAGGAGGACCAGCTGCAACCGATGTGGGAGAGGTGAGCTTGGCCCAGCCTGCGGCGTTCCCTCCTAAGAGAAAAACCTTGGAAGTTTGTAATTGGCCGTAAACGTGAGCTGTCGGTGTGTTTGCTTCCAGAGAAAACGACCGAAGCCAAAATGATGAAAGCCGGAGGGACGGAGATAGGGAAGACCCTGGCAGAGAAGAGCCGCGGCCTCTTCAGCGCCAACGACTGGCAGTGCAAAACGTACGGAGTGGAACGGCAGCGCCTGCAGGGCGGCGTCCAGCTTGTGGGGATGTGATCTAAGGGTGCTTATAGGGGCCGCTTCTATTTAACACCTTTATTAACCATCTTGGTGAGGGCATTGAGTGCACCCTCAGTAAGTTTGCAGATGACACCAAGTTGGGAGGGAGTGTTGATCTGCCTGAGGGAGAAAGGCACTGCAGAGGGACCTGGATAGACTGGATCGATGGGCTGAGGCAAACTGTGTGAGTTTCACTAGGGCCAAGTGTCGGGTCCTGCATTTTGGTCACAACAACTCCAGGCGACCCTACTGGCTTGGAGAGGAGTGGCTGGAAAGCTGCCCGACAGAAAGGGACCTTGGTGTGCTGATGGGCAGTCAGCTGAATATGAGCCAGCAGTGTGCCCAGGTGGCCAACAAGACCAATGGCATCCTGGCTTGGATCAGGAATGCTGAGCAGGAGCAGGGAAGTCATCCTGCCCTGTACTCAGCACTGGTGAGGCCTCATTTTGAGTATTGTGTTCAGTTTTGGGCACCTCAGTACAGAAAGGACATGGAGGTGCTGGAGCAGGTCCAAAGAAGGGCAACAAGGCTGTGAAGAGCTTGGAGAACATGGCCTGCAAGGAGAGACTGAAGGAACCGGGGCTGTTTAATCTGGGGAAGAGGAGGCTGAGGAGAGACCCCACTGCTCTCTTCCAATACCTGAAAGGTGATTGCAGCAGAGCGGGTTTGGTCTCTTCTCACTGGTGACAGGATGAGAGGAAATGGCCTCAAGGTGCACCAGGGTAAGTTTAGGTTGGATATCAGGAAAAACTTCTGTACTGAAAGGGTTGTTAAGCCCTGGAACGGGCTGCCCAGGGAGGTGGTTGAGTCACCATCCCTGGATGTGTTTAAAAACCAATTGGATGTGGTGCTCGGGGACATGATTTAGTGGAGGGTTGTTAGGGTGGTATGGTCATGGTTGGACTCAATGATCTTTAAGATCTTTTCCAACCTGAGTGAGTCTATGATTCTGTTGAGCAGGAGGGGGCTGAGCTGTTACACAGGCAGGTGGTGAAGGACAAGGGAACGGCTTTAAGTGAAAAGATGGGAGATGAAGGTCGGAGGTGAGGGGAAGTTCTTTACTTGGAGGTAGTGAGGCCATGGCACTGCTGCCCACAGCTGTGGGTGCTTCAGTGCTGGACGTGCCGAGGCTGTGGGTGGGCCCTGGGCAGCCTGATGTAGTGGCTGGCAACCCTGCTTGTGGCAAGGGGGTGGAACGAGGTGACTCTTAAGGTCTAAGCCATTCTATGGTTGTGTGTGTTGACACTGATGGGAAAAGAGTTCTAAAACACCCAGGTATTCCATTAGAAGTGTTTTTCTGTGAGGACAGCATTCATTTCTGCTTGGCAAACAGCAGGTCCTTAAGTAACATAACAGGAGAAATGTAACAGAGGAGAAAAAAAATGAAACAGAAAGCTCTGATTTTTCTTTGGTAATCCAAGATGCTTCCCAAGTTTGGAACAGACATAAGTGGAACTGCATCTTCTTTGCAGTATGATGGCTTATTTTTAATATTCACTGAGTTTTCAGTGAGTAAAACTGGACACGTAGTTGACTACATAGGTGATTTTGCAGGCAATCAGTTGAGAATGTGAAGTTTTAAATCAGAAGATGATTAATAAAGCTTTTTTTTTTTTTTAAAGAAACTTTCAGGAGGGCTTTGACGCATTTGGGATTTGCTTGCTGACAGAGCCTTCTAACCAGTGAAACCTGGCTGTGCTTTTTTCCTGGCTTGCATATGCTGTGACCCAAACAAAATACCTCCTTAGTAAAACAAAGTGCCGGCAACAAGCACATACACTTACACATACTGTCGCAGCAGACTTTCTGATAGTGAGAAAATATGAGAGGTGAATGTCTGTGTGTCCATTTGGCAGCCCTGGGATAGCTGAGTGTTTAGGAGGCACCTCTTCACAGTGCATCCTGTGCATGCAGGCAGGGTAACAGGAGAGGCAGCAGCTGTCTCAGGTCAGGTGTCTCAGCTTTGTTCAGTCCTGTGGGCAGCAGTATGTGTGAAGGAATCCTCTCAATTGCATGCTCATGGCTACACCGGGTCCTGTAGACCACCTGCTCTGCTGTTGGGATTGAGCAGCACCCTGATGATAGTTTTAAGGGTAGGGTAAATGTGAGTGGCATTTTGGGACGCAGCAGGACAGGAAATGCAGAAACTGTGGCTGTGCAGCAGGGGATGACAAGGCTTGCTGACCGACAGCATTCTGCTTGTATCACCTTCCTTAACTCCTCAGAACAGTGAATGCCACTAGTAAGGAGTAATGAGAAATTGGCATTATTTCATTTTTCAGTGAATGATAAACCAAGACTGTGGTGTCTCACCGTGTAGCTACACGAGCACTTGCCTTCTTTCCCTTTTTTTTTTCCTTTTTCCTAGTGGCAGTGGTATTTGTTTCCCCTTTTTCCTTGCATTCTGGAATGCGAATTTGATAACACCAGTGGTTCCTTTAACAGTCATATCCATAAAGGATGCTTGCAACTGCTTTGCCTTCAGCTGCTTCAGAATCTTTTTGTTTAAATATCTTTTAAATTTTACTTCAGCTAAAATATAACTTTAATTGTATGCTAATGCATTTTGGGCAGTCTTCTGTTAATTTCTTTCTTTTCCCTTGATTTGCTGAGTGTGGTCCACATCCCATCATCCTCATGCTGTCAGTGTGCTCACAGACTCCTTGGCGTTTTGGTGGCCATCTGCCTTGGTCTTAATTATGCCATGTTAGTGGCTGCAAATCACTGCTGTAGCTTATCACTTTTATGACTTCTTAGTGTCACCTCGACACTTAAACTGTGAAATTTGAAATAAATTGTTTCTTATTTGTGCTTTCTTTTTGTTTCCCCCCTCTGAAGATGTGGTAATGTGAACTGGGCCAGAAGGTCAGAATGTAATATGTGTAATACTCCGAAGTATGCTAAACTGGAGGAGCGGACAGGTGAGTTGTGTATGGTCTTAAAATATTGAAATTATTGCAAGAGTCTTTATTTTATGATTCAGTATGATCTGATTTTTTTTTTCCCCACGGCATAACTGATTTTTCTTATGTGAGTAGGTCTTACACTTCTTACACTTTCAGTAGCATAGAAAGTAAAGCATGTGGTGGTTGAATTTGGAAAACTGTCACATGTTTGGCTTAAGCCACAATAATTGTTTTTTATATTAAGAAGCTTGGAAGGAGTAATGCTACATTTTCTTGGTCTCCAAGAATTCTAGTACATATAGTGCCCATTTCTTAGTGAGGGGGTTTGGTCAGAGTGATGCATTTTAGGTTCCTTCTGCTCTAACAACGCAGCCCAGCTAGAACAGCGGATATCCTTACAGTGTGGGCATAACATGGATTCATTTAAAAAATAAAAAGCAGGCAGAGAAGAGCACAGTTTATTATTGAAAAAGAAAGGGAGTGTTTCTGAGCTCCTTACAAGTTCTGGTGTCCTTCAAAGTAAATTTGCAGTTGTGTGTGGGACACAGCACGCTGCACACAGCTGCAGGAAGTTACAAAGTTAGCTGGCATCCAAGTCAGTTTGAGTTCTCTGCTCACATTATGAAGAGGAATAGAAAGGTTCTTGTGCCACTTAATTCAACTACAGGACAGTCTTGTTTGTGTTTGCCTCCAGAGGGTCTATACTCGATTTAATGTCACAGAACAGTTGCAGTATGGGAGCAGACTGCTGTGCCCAGGAGCCACACTGGGGGCTTGGTGCATGTGGGGGCTGGACGTGGCAGAGGGGCTTCAGAAACAGCAGCTGGGGAGCAGTTCTGGAGCGTTACCTTCCCTGCCATTTCCACTCACCGCTTCCCTGAAGTGGCTGCTCTGTTGTCTGTGTCATTTATGTGTTCTAATCACTTTTCTCAGTGAGATATCTGAGGGGTTATGTTTAATAAACGTGTAGGAATAACTTGTGATCTTGTTGAGATCATACTACGTTCTTGTGGCACGTATTTGTGTTGCCACTGAAGACTTCTAGAAACTGAAAGCTTGTTCTGAAGTTTGTACTTAATGTCGCTGAATTTGGTACATCCCAAAAGATTGTTTTATTTTACCTCTTTTTAAAGGATATGGGGGAGGCTTTAATGAACGAGAGAATGTTGAATATATAGAACGTGAAGAATCAGATGGGGAGTATGATGAGGTAAGATGAGATAATGCATTGCTTTGGAGAGACACATTGTGTGACCTGTGCTTGGGATACCTGTATTTGTTGTATTTAGTTCCCTGATGGGGAAAAGTCCTAATGAGAAGCACCTCGTGGTGCAGCTTTGTCAGATGCTCAAGTGCAAAGGCTTTGAAATGAAAGTAAATGCATCTGTATTACATTTTGAGGGTTGAAAACTTACTTCAAATTAAACTGTTGCGAGCTGTGTTTTTCAAAGTGCTTAATTGGTTTCAAGAAAATGCATGTTTTCAGACATGTTTAACATTGTTATGTAAATATACTCCATAGACATAAATGTAACAATATTCTTTTATTAAATTTGGATTTCCAATGATTTTGTCTGAAAGCAGTAATTTTATCTGACAAACATCTCCCTGAGGAGTCTCCTAACTGACATTTCCTTGTGCATCTGCCTCGATTTGAACAATACCTTATTTAAATCGATGCATATTTATTTTCTCAAAGAAATCTTCAGAAGAAAGTAGCAGTGGGAATGACTTTTCATAAATCACA
Organism: Meleagris gallopavo; assembly: GCF_905368555.1. Taxonomy (NCBI): domain Eukaryota; kingdom Metazoa; phylum Chordata; class Aves; order Galliformes; family Phasianidae; genus Meleagris; species Meleagris gallopavo. The sequence goes on along the minus strand of NC_139413.1, from coordinate 28,686,330 downwards.
TACTAATGAAATGCAATTTCTTAGTTTGGTCGCAAAAAGAAAAAGTACAGAGGAAAACCAGTTGGTCCGGCATCTATCCTGAAGGAAGTAGAAGATAAGGAATCTGAGGGGGAAGATGAGGAGGATGAGGATGGAGATCTTTCCAAATACAAATTGGATGAGGTACTGTGCTTCATTTTGTGGATTGGTTGGGGTTTTTTTGTTTGGTTTCTATAGAGAGGTTTAGTAGTGGGTGAAGTTCGGTTGGTATTTTTAGCTGCCTTAAGGTTGTGTAGAGGAGTAGCTATCAGAACAACGTTGCCTGCAGCTTCTGGGAAGTATCTGCTTGTGAGATCTGTGCTGTTCTAATGGCTGCAATCAAGGATGGGTCATTTTTTTTTAAATGAGAAAAAACACTGAAGTTTGTCTGAGGTCAGAATTCAAGAGTTTGAGGTTTAAATTGGAGCTTTTCAGTGGGACAGCCTTACAAAGGGAATGTTCCTGAGCTTAGAGGCTTTTAGAATTACCTCAGGTTTAGCTATGACGTGGAACACCATCAAATAACAGAAAATGAGTTTTGTGTCGGCATTTTTCAGGATGAGGATGAAGACGATGCTGACCTCTCAAAATACAATCTTGATGCCAGTGAAGAAGAGGACACTAATAAGAAAAAGAAACCCAATAGGCGCAGTCGTTCCAAGTCTCGATCTTCCCACTCACGATCTTCATCACGCTCATCCTCTCACTCAAGCTCAAGGTCTAGGTCCAGGTAAACGGGTACAGGTCAAGGGTAACGCCAGGCAAAATGTCAGTATCTAACTTCTTTATTTACTTATTTTCTTGATTGCCTTACAGTTTTAGTTTAATAATGTTGATAGTTTTATGTACAGAATTTGCACAGGTAGATAATGTTCTGTTCTGGCCTTCCGTGGCTTCTCAGTAGGAAGGCCTTGTATGTCTTGCTGCTTAAGTTATTTCAATTAAAATCTTCGAATAAATTACTGAAAAGAGCTTATCTTCCACTTTATTTTAGACTCGTTAGCCGTAAGGATTCAATGAATGTGCTTTTTCTGATAATGCTGAGTAGAGATTTTGAACAGAGAAATAGAAGAGTGGGATTGTTAAAGGAGGCAGAAGGGGGCAGTAATGCAGTCCAGACAGATTCAGTGGATGGACAGAATAGAAGCTATCCTGGAAATAAAAACAAGAAACTTGAACTTTAAATGCAGTGGTAGTGCAGTCAGAATAATACTAAAGATTTATGAAGAGGATTTTTTTTCTTTTTATGATGCAGCTGGTAAGGCAGTAGAGCAGGTTTCCCAAAGAAGCTGCGGATGCTCCATCCCTGGAGGCAGTCAGTGCTGGGCTGGATGGGCTCTGGGCAGCCTGCTGTGCTGGAAGGTGGCTCTGCCCCAGCAGGAGGTTGGACTGGAGGATCTTTAAAGGTTGCATCCAACCTGAGCCGTTCTGCAGTTCTATGATGTTGATTGTGGAGTCATGAAACACTGTCTGTTGGGTAGATTCAGGAGCTCGCTTTGTTATTTAAATGTAATAACATACCAACAAGTCAGTGAATGTTATCTAGTCACGTTACATAAAGCTTCTCAGCTGCCTTATAATTAATACAATGATAATACTGATAGGTTGAAGACCTGAAATTGCTACCAACTCATAGAACTATATAAAAACATTTTATACATAAAGTTCAAGTTTCTTCTAATCGTTGTAGCTTTGTAACTGCACCTCTCTGTTCTAACCACTCTGATCACTGCCCAAGTTCTTCATCCCCTCATACTAACCAGATATGAGCCATTCTCTCTGTTTTGTCCTTCTCCCTGTAGTTATCATGCTTTTTTCTTTCATGCTGCCTCTTCTATGAGAAATGTTTTTTGGGGGAAAGAAAAACCTGTTCTCAGCCTCCTGGCTCCCTCAAATACCTTCTTGAGACTAATTGCCATATGGCTGCAAGGAGCAGCACTTTGAGTAATACTGCCTGAGCTGACTGCCTCTCAGCTATTTTTGTAAGTGAAGTGAGGTGTGTAGGAAGTTCCCATCACTTCTTTGAGGAAGTGGCTGATTGCCCTTATGTGGGGAAGTCGTAGACGCTGCTGGTGTGGGCTGCACTCAAGTGCAGTCCTTTGGTTTACGTGGGAAGATCAAAGAAGGCAGAAGTGTTTCATCTGGCTGTAATCTTCATAACTCACAAATGTTAACAGTGAGGTAAAAAGTAGTTTCGCTCAATTAAAATTTGTTAGCAGTCGATCAGCGCTTGTAGTTACCAATAATTTATTGGCAGTGTCAGTGGGTTGGTTGGTTTTTTTGTTGTGGTTGTTTTAAAGTTGAAATATATATTTTCGGTAGCTTAAAAGGAGATTTTCATAGTGCTTTTGTTTGGCAAAGCAAAATGAAAAAGACATGGTAACAGTACAAACTGGGAGATGGACAGCATGTGTATTCTGTCTGAAAAGATGACAAGAATTTGATTGCAATGCCTTCTTTTTACAACTGTTACTGCAAGTCGACTGCCATTTTTGCATATCTCTTGTTATTTGTGCTTCCAAGAAACTCCATCAACGTGGCAAACTTGAGAAGATATCTGAGTAGTTACAAGTAGTGTTAGAGCTGTCTGCATTTTAGCCAAGAATAAAATACTGCTTAATTTTTAAATCGTGGAGAAATTAGTGCAAAAACTGAGAACTGTTTACAAACTGCCTGTGAGAGCTGAATTAGAGGTAGTTTGAGTCCTAATACTCTTACCTAATTTGCTTCTCACAGAAAATGGTTTCCAGTTAAGGCACAAATTAAAAACCTCAGGCGTTGATTTCATGACATAACGGTTGTGCAGTTGTTGGACTCCGTTTGCAAAACAGCTGCAACCCCATTTAATTCCTGTGCCTGTTACAGGAAACATAATAAAAAGCTGACTTCTAAGTTACTGAATGCACCGTCTTAGCATGTTGAAGTTGCTCTTGGCAAATACAGCGTGCTGATATTGGGGGGCAGGTTGAAGCTGTCACGCATCTCGTGAATCCAGTCCCAGTTGTCTTGACACATAACTGTCTCTGCTGTGTACAGTAGTAGTTCTGCTGAGTACAAGTCAAATACTGGAAAAAATCTTCCATGTTGTTTCAGGTCCCATTCAAGAAGTTCTTCCAGTTCCAGATCAAGATCTCGTTCCAGTTCCAGAGAACACTCTAGATCTCGTGGGTCGAAATCAAGGTGAATGAGGTAGCACCCTCTCCTGCAGAGAGGAAAAAAGGGCAGAAGAACCACTTGTTTATTTCACCGTAAAATTATTCTGGTCAAAAGCATTAACTCATTTTTATCTTGGAAATCAGAATTCCTGGGGTCTCTGCACAAGAGTGCTGCCACTACGATGTATTTCTTGAGATGCGAGGTTTTGTTTGAAGAGTTTAATTCTGGTCTAAGCTAGACGAGTGGACGGCACGCATCTGCACTTGGGAATAAGAAGAATCTGAGCTCACGTTCTCTTGCTTCAGCACTTTTTGCTGTTTCCACTTTGGCTTCTTGTTGTGGAAGAACAGTAGAAAGTGTGCTTTGCTATTTCTGTGCTTAGAGATAACGTAATTTCCACTAGATAGCACTGCCATCACCTTTATAGTGGGTGGGGAATGTTTAAAACTGATGTGCAGTAAATCGTGGAGACTCTTAAAACCGTAAAATAAGGAAAGACAGCTGGAGTTGAGAAGAAATATCCTAAATGGTGCCACTGCTCTTCGGTGGCAGTAACGTTCTGTGGGTGACCATGTGAGGTTCAAGTGAGATGGTGGCCGTGCTTTTAGGAAGTGAAAAAGCTACATGTGAAGGGCTTGTCAGCTGAGCAGGTTATTGCCCTGTGCTGCACACATCTGCTGAGTGCCCCCGCTGTAGTAGCTTGCTTGGGACAGGACTGCTTTATTATTTACAGTGAGAACCCTGAGAACATTTTACCAGCAATGTGTGCTGTGGTTTTCTTTGAAAATGTTTTATTCAGCTTACTGAAAAAAAATCCTTGTTAGGTGCTTTCACATAATTCTGGACTGATGGTGTAGGCCTTCCCAGTGCTGTTACACTTCAGTGCATTTATTTATTTTTTTAGATGACGAGATTTTTAAGTGCTTGTAAGTGAAGCTGGATGTCTTTTTTTTTTTTTTTTTTTTTTTTTTTAAAGAAATGCCACAGTAACTGATATTCTAAGATATTGTATCAACTCTTTGAAAGGGTAGGTGACAGCAGGACAAGGGAAATGGTTTTAACTTGAAGAAGGAAAGATTTAGATGTCAGAGAGAAGTTCTTTGCTCTGAGAGTGGTGAGGTGCTGGAACAGCTGCCCAGAGAGGCTGTGGATGCCCCGTCCATCCCTGGAGGTGTTCAAGGCCAGGTTGGATGGGGCCCTGGGCAGCCTGGGCTGGTGATAAATGTGGAGGTTGGTGGCCCTGCATGTGGCAGGGGGTTGGAGATTCGTGATCCTTGGGGTCCCTTCCAACCCGGGCCATTCTGTGATATTTCTGTTGTTACTGTTTGAGTTTCAGAAAGTCTTACAATCTACCCAGATTTATTTTGACATTTGTAAATACCCCTCCAGGGGTTTTTCCTGTTCTAGTAAGATGAAGAATACATTACACTTGAAGCTTCAGTGCAAAGTATCCCTTGCTATGAAGTGAGACGTTGTTAAATTGGTATTACAGCTGTAGTTTCTGAGCTCTTTTGCTTTGTGAACTTAACTACTGGGGCGGGTCCCTATATGGCACCCTGCTGTCCCGGTGTCCCACTGCTTGTTTGCCCAGTCACTTAGTACTGGTGAAGGGTGGAGAGAGGTTTCCAAACCACTGGTGGTCTGCATATCTGGAAACTCACTTTAGCAAAATGTATAAAGAGAGCTTCTTCAGCAGTCTTTATTGTCAGTTAACTCGAGTAAGTATTAAGGATCCTCAGTCTCTTTGACAAAGCACGTACTTAATAGAGTAGCGAGCGTTGACAGAAACTGTCTCGTTTTGTTCTTTCTTGGCTCTTTCTCTATTATACCAGGATTAAATCTCATTTATTTCTTAATCGATAAAGATCCAGCTCCAGGTCCTACAGGGGGTCTTCAACCCCAAGGAAAAGATCTTACTCCAGCTCTCGTTCGTCCTCGTCCCCCGAGAGGAGCAAGAAGCGAAGTCGCTCTAGATCTTCTTCATCTGGTGATCGCAAAAAAAGACGATCGAGATCACGGTCACCCGAAAGGTTTGGGTTTATGTAGAATAAGAATGGCTGTATTGAAATGTGTGATTATTTTTTGGTTTGTTTCTCCTCGAAGGACAGAGGTTCACTAGGAAGCAATTGAGTTCTGATACGAGAAGTAGTTTTCTCACTTCCCCCATTCTATTCCTATTAAAATCTCTTTATTTGTTTTGTTGGTTTTTGTTTTTTTTCCTCCTCCAATGAAGCTCCCTCCTGCTAGGAGCGTGTTCCATAGAAACACTTGGGTCACCTTTCTTGCAGTGTGCAAAACTGTTAATATGTACATTATTAATTTATTTCCATAAGTAAATACTGCATTTAGAAGTTACATTCTATTTTCAGTATTAAACTTAATGTGAATTTAATTCTAAAAATCCACATTCATTACCTTAAAGTGGTTTGAAGTTTTTTATATTCTCATAAGGCCCCTATCAGATATACTTGGCTTCCAGCTATTATAGGATGCAGACTACTCAAAGTGGATGCTAACGTTGATTTCAACTTATTTCTTTGCATGCTTTCTCCCTTTATATCTTGCAGACGCCGCAGATCATCATCTGGATCTTCCCATTCTGGTTCCCGTACAAGTTCTAAAAAGAAATAATGTCTTAAAGCTCACATGTAGGAAAAAAAAAAAAAAAGAAAAGAAAAGAAAAAATTTCCAGTCAGTGCATGAGACATTTTTAAGAAGTTGGTGTCTTACTTGGTCAGAAGTGCTAAATCTGCTAGTAGAGGTGCATGTCTGTCCTTGCTTTCTGGAAAACTGCAGCTTTGTTCATTCATGAAACAAAAAGTGAGATAGCATTTTAAGCCATAAACTCCTCAGAGGAGGTGTGAAGGTTTTTTGTTTTGTTTCTTTGAGTAAGAGGGGTTTTTTTTTGTTTTGTTTTTTCTTTTTTAAAGACTCAGTTCCTGGCTTTCCTATGTATGAGCAGACATGGGTTGCATACGTTCATACACCACCCTGCTCTTCATGTGGCAATGGCAAAGAAAAGTACCTGAGGGTGTGGGAGGAGCCCATGAGCTTTCTGCATCTCGGGAGCTTGTCTCATGTAGCTCTTGTGGGACCACAAAGATTAGTGTAGCTGTAGGGCTGTTGTTGCTCATTGGGTCAAGGTCGTGAGTTCCTGGGTCTCTTTATTTTTTGTGTTGAAGTGTAGGTGGCTGCCCCCTGCTCTCTCTTTATCTATGCTCAGAGCAGAAATGCTGCTAAGTCTGGAGCCACGGTATGATTCTGCAGGGAGCGTGTAGGGGTGTCTGAGATGTGGGCACTGCCCTCTCCATCGCTCAAGCCTTGTAGCTGCCCGTCCTGTCGCTGTAGAAAGTGCACTTTCTGCAGCTGGTGCTGGGTGCAGTATTTTCACATGAGTGGATCCTGGACTTTGCAGTCCTTTCTTTGGGAAGGATCGCTTGGGAGCTACTCTTGAGGTGGAGAAGTGATGGAAATGGCTTCTTGGAATCAAGGGAAGTTTCTGCAGCCCATCTGTAAAATTCATTTTCGGCAGACAAATTTTCCAGGTATCTGAATTTTATTTATGTTTAAAAACCAAAATAAACCGTAGAAAGTCCTAGCATCGTAAATGTGTTCTTCATCATTCTTTTTTTTTTTCCCCAAACATATAATTTATGGCTTAAAATGCTTTACAGAATTTATTTCGCTAGTAATATCACATTGAAACTTGGTCTCTCTTGAGCTCCGTTTGGTTAAGAAAGATTTAAGTGTCTTCAGTGCCATCACAAGGTAAGTATGTTGAGGAAAAGTCTTTTTAAGCAAACCAACAGCAATATCTCTGCAGTTATCTCCGCTGTACAATTTCAAACCCATAGTCCACAGCTGATTTTTAAGATGAACCCACCAAAGCAAATGGAGCAAAACAAAAAACCATATTGTTTTCCTTTCCAAGACACTTCTTTCGGACTGTTCTGTAAGCAAAATTGTTTTGGTGTAGAAATATTTCTGTTAATCTTTTAGCAGGGAAAAAAAACCGACCTGCAGTTTCTTCTTCAATGCTTTCTTTCCATCTGATTTCCGTGCTGAGTATGTGTAGGTTACACAAGAGCAGGTTAGTCTCATAACTGTGCCTCTGGCGCCTTCCAAGTCCAACTACTAAAGTGTAAAGAGCAGATCTAATAGACGCTATGTGTTACCTTTGGTTCTTTTTCTTGTGCTCTGTATTCCAATTGTTGCTGTACTTACCCAGATGAGAGTTTTTACATTTAGCGAGTGGTGGCCTACAGACAAAAGAAAATTATGGTTTCGTTTGGCTTAGATGAAATGTAAGGCAAAATGATTCTGTAGACGAGTGTAAATAAAAGCTGTGAGTCAACTGCGTGGTGGGTGCTTTCTCTCCAACACAGGCACGTCCTGACAGCCACTGGGTGCTGTTTTACTGCAGTGCAGGAAGGGCAGTGTGTCCACCTGCCTCTGTATCCTCAACTTGTGCTTACTTAAGTACTGGGAAGAACCTCGTATTTAAGCAGCACTATGTTTGTAAGTCATCTTTTTCTACTACTTCAGGGTAGTTTGCACACCTTCCCTGACTTTGGAAGGGCTTTCAGAGGAAGCAACGTCTGAGCTGTTGGCATGGCTGCTTTGTAGTAAGGGGCTGGAACAGCTGCCCAGAGAGGCTGTGGATCCCCATCCGCCCTGGAGGTGTTCAAGGCCAGGTTGGATGGGGCCCTGGGCAGCCTGGGCTGGTGTTAAATGGGGAGGTTGGTGGCCCTGCCTGCAGTGGGGGGGGGGGTTGGAGATTCGTGATCCTTGGGGTCCTTCTTCCAACCCGGGCCATTCTGTGATTCTGTGCCAGGCATCCTTCGCACCGCCTGTCCTGCCTGCTGTAGCAGCGGAGCGATGCGGGACGGTTCGGCACGGCCGGGCGCAGCGCTGCTGCCTCAACGCGGTGCTGCAGGTGTTTGTGAAACTTTTCCACACCTGCGCAGTGCCGTTAGAGGCGTCGGGCTAGAAGTGCAGCCGGCTGGCTTTCAGCAGCAGCGGTGCGTTATTGCACGCAGCCGGCAGCTTTCAGCCACGAGCGCGAGGGTGCGGGTGCCGGCGTGAGCCGCGTGGGGACGAACCGCGGGTGCCGCTCCGCCGCGAGGGGAGCCGGTGCCGTGCCGTGCCAGTACTGTGCTGCGCCGCGCCGTGCCCCGCGCCGCTTGTCCCCTCCCCGGGGGCGGTCCGCCTCTTAGCGGCGGAGCCTCATAGCGGCGGATCTCCGCTGTTCGGTGCTGCCATGGGCCGGGGCCGCTCCGCTCCGTCGCCATGAGCCGCCGCCCGCTGTGCCAGCCCGGCCCCAACGGCACCGAGCCCATGCGGCCGCGGGGCAACGGCACGGGCCGGCCGGCGGAGGGCTGCGGCGCCGTGTCGGTGGCGTTCCCGCTGACCATGATGATCACGGGCATCGTGGGCAACGCGCTGGCCATGCTGCTGGTGTCCCGCAGCTACCGCGCCAAGGAGAACCGGCGCAAGCGCTCCTTCCTGCTGTGCATCGGCTCGTTGGCGCTCACCGACCTGACCGGGCAGCTGCTCACCAGCCCCATCGTCATCGCCGTGTATCTGTCCGACCGCGCCTGGACCAACGTCGACCCCTCGGGCCGCCTCTGCGCCTTCTTCGGCTTCAGCATGACCGTCTTCGGCCTCTGCCCGCTCTTCATCGCCAGCGCCATGGCCGCGGAGCGGACGCTGGCCATCCGCGCCCCGCACTGCTACGCCAGCCACATGAAGACGCGGGTCACCAAGGCCGTGCTGCTGGGCATCTGGCTGGCCGTGCCCGCCTTCGCCCTGCTGCCCCTGGCCGGGCTGGGCCGCTACGCGCTGCAGTGGCCCGGCACGTGGTGCTTCATCAGCGTCGAGGGGCAGCGCCCCGGCAGCGCGCTCTTCGCCTCCGCCTTCGCGGGGCTGGGGCTCTTCTCGCTGCTGCTGACCGCGGCGTGCAACCTGGCCACCGTCGAGGCTCTGGTGTCCCGCTGCCGGAGCAAGGCCGCCGCCTCGCGCTCCAGCAAGCGGTGGGGACGGATCGCCACCGAGACGCTGATCCAGCTGCTGGGGATCACGTGCGTCCTGTCGGCGTGCTGGTCGCCGCTGCTGGTGGGTGCCGTGCGGGGGGAGGCGGTGCGGGAGGGACGGCGGGGTCGGGGAGCGGCGGTCCCAGAGGGCGGCCGAGGGCAGAGCGTTCGGAAAGGAAGGACGAGGAGGAGAAGGGGGGTCGTAAAGAAAGGAGACGGGGCTGGGGTCGGCAGTGCAGGAGATGGACGGGTGTGGGGGGTGGGAGGGGGGCAGCGCCCCGTGCAGCCCGGCGGGTGAGCCGAGGGGCAGCGGAGCGGGGGCCGAAGGCACAGCGATAAGGGAAGCAGAACCTCCGTGCTCCGAGAAGCAGTCCCTGCGTGCCCCGTGGGGTGGGAAGGAGTCGTTCTGCACTTTTTATTTGCTCTCACTTTGTAGCGAAACTGACCTCCGTGCTCTGTGGGAAAAGGTACCGTGTGTGACTTGGCAAGCGCCCTCTGGTTTTCAGCAGGTCGCTCGCTCTGCTTATTTAGTGTCGTTTTCCTTGTTTTTAAGAGCCCTTATCTTGCTCTCCCTCTCTCGTGCCCCGTTTTGGCGCAGACCCCTCCCCGTGCTGTAGGAGAAGGGGCTGCGTCCACGTCTGCTGCTTCTGTATGGGACGAGGGAGCACCCGAGAGCCCAGAGCCCCTCATTGTGCCATCGGAAGGGTTTGGGGACAGTTTGTCCGGTTTGTAATCCTTCAGCAGGAGAGGGGTGAAGCTCGCTTCCGCGATGGGTGCTGGATGGCACGGGGAGGATTTTTCTCCCTTCTGTGCACAGAGAGCTCGAGCTCTGTGATGGAAAGGCTGGCAGAGCTGGCAGTTCACACGGTCGAGGTAAAAAAATAGAAAGTAAATTAACTTTTGAATATTATCCTTGTAAAATTCCATCAAATCTCCAAAACAGCCCTGCCCCTAAAAGAAACTCAGAGGCATCAAGTTTAGAGATGATTAATAGCTTCTGATGGAAGTAAAATGTGATCTCTGCTGTAAGCTGAGTGAGAACTCGAGTTCATCCTACTTCTGGAAGCCCAGGTGTCAGAGCTGGTAATGCTGGCAGCCCCAGCAGCATTTCAGTCGTTCTTCAGGAGTTAGCTGCTGCGTGCTCGTCTGTAATTAAAAGGATAAAAAAAAAAATGAAAAGAGAGTTATTAAAGGCAGGAAATGCATTTCCCTCTCAGTTCTTGTTCTCATACTCTTCCCATCCGGATGCGGGTGCTGCTCTGTGCTCCCCCAGCTTGCAGGAGAGCTGCTGCATTTGGGCTGATAGCAGCTCTGCAGCACGGAGCAAAGGTGCCTGAGCGGGGAGGTTTCTGTTGTCCTCCTTGGTGGTGTGGAAGCTCAGCAAATTGATGACAGTGCAGGGATTCCTCGTGGTGCTTTGTGTCCTGCAGTATTGCTCAGAGAGCTGTGGCACAGAGCTGTGGGGGCTGGGAGGGGCCTCTGGAGCTCCCCCAGACCAACCCCTATAGGCAGTTTTCTATTGCAGGTGCTCCAGCACCTCTCTGCGCCCTGTGCAGGGCTCTGCCGCCCTCCACGTCTCTGATTTATGCCGTGTTTAGAGGAAGAGAGGAACTGTGTTCGTAGTACAGGCGCCGGGTCTTTTGTGTGCAGTCAAGACCTTGCCTTCAGCACGGAGAACCTGAAAAATGCTCCGCTTCCATAAGGCACTGCTTTAGTGTAAGTGGCTTCCAGTTGTGCACTGCCCTGGTGCTTGTTTGGTGCTCTGCTGCTGAACAGAAGCGCTGAGGGAAACGAGCAGCAGACCGGGACACTCCTGGGGTGACAGAGACGTCATTCCTTGTTTGCTCACAAGCACAGCTGCACCCAGACTTTCATTCTCACAGTCCTGCTTTAGCAGCTCCAGGGTGCAAACTTACTCGCTGCCGTGGTACTTTCAAGGCTATTGAAGTTGAAACACTCAGATATTCTGCTGCTTTTCCTTTTAAATGTGCAAAACAGTTCCAGAAAGCACCTTTACTGAGAGAAGGGAGGCAGCGATGTGTCACTGCTGAGGAACTCTCATCCTGTATGGAGCAGCACCGTGTCCTGCAGAGCTGGAGGCCGCCGCTTCCATGCCCTGCACACAGGGTGCTGCAGCTGGCCGTGCAGCAGGGAAGGCCCAGAGGGGCTGTGGATCCCCGTCCATCCCTGGAGGCGTTCAAGGCCAGGATGGATGGGGCCCTGGGCAGCCTGGGCTGGTGATAAATGTGGAAGTTGGCAGCCCTGCCTGCAGCAGGGGGTTGGAGCTTTGTGATCCTTGAGGTCCCTTCCAACCCAAGCCATTCTGTGATTCTAGGATTCTATGACCTCCTGCAGCCAGGGCGCTGGATTTTCCTGCACTGTATTTGTCCTACATAAGAGCACATCTGGATGGTAAAAGCGAGACCATGTGCTTACTGCAAGTGTGTGATTCCCTGTGTTACTGCTCTCCTGCAGACATGCTCGCCTCGTTAAAATCCTCAGCCTTCCCTGTCAGTCTCCAGGTGGACTGCAGGTGATTTCAGCCACGTTTTACAGAAACAGAAGGATTTCCTTCTGGTCCCTCTGCAGTACTGGAGCTGAGGGCTGGAGAGTGCACGGGAGGTGTGCAGTTCTGCTCTGCATGCCGGCTGCAGGTGCTTTACTGGAGCAAAATGACAATTCTGACTTCAAGATAAGGTGGTACACGACTGTAAGTATTAATAGATGCTATCAGGAAAAATCATATCCTGGCTTCGTTGCGGTTCGCCCACCACAGCCGTTCTTTATTTCGTCTGGAGAGTCCTGTATTCCTTCTGCAGCCCTCTTTGCTTTGTGGGAGAGAATTATTGAAGCAGCAGATTAGGGCTAATGGGAGAGGAGAAGCGGTGTAAACAGATAAATCTTCCTGTCTTCACAACGCGTGGAAAACACGTTTGGATTTTTGGAAGCTATCTCATGAGAAGATTCCGCAGTTTGGGAGCAGGAATTTCACATCCGATTCTTGCTCCGCATTCCAGAGCAGCCGCTCAGCCCTCGCGTGGCCTAAAAATACACACCTCTGAGCACAGCAGCTATTTGCTGTCCGTCTGGGAGCGCGGATAGCAGAGACCAGAAGGTGCCCCCGGAGCGCGGCGGTGCGGATGGGCTAGGCCTGCTGTGAGCAGGCAAGAACACACCATAACCCCGAGTGCTGCCCTGCGAGGTGCTGCAGGAGAACTTCTGTACGGCAGAGAACTTCCGATGGTCTGTTATCCAAAACTGGCTCCTGCCACGGAGTGCCCGTGTGAAACACAGCACGGTGCCTGCTGGGAACCCACACAGCTATTCCAGAATTCTCTTGTGAACTACAGTCAGGCTTCACGGAACGTCCGCTTGTTGGCTGTGGATGCCGCAGCAGTGGAGGCTTAGTGCTACTGCAAAGCTGCGCTCAGTAACTATAGGCTGTTATCTAATTAATTGATTAGCTTGCCAATTATATTGCTCTCGGCATTTTGAGCCCATGTTGGCATGGATTGTACGGCTCTTCTGACTTTGCTCCACCTGACATTGTGCCTCTTCTTTTTGCAGTCTCTCTCTTAATTAATTTAGAAGACCAGTACAGGCCACGATAAACAGTCCCCAAGGACATCAGAAAAAATTTCCAGTGAGGCAACTGATGCTCCAACAACTGTTCCATTATGTAACGAAGACCAAAATAAGCAGCAGTTGCCTGCTTGAGAAACGTATTTTATTAGTCTAATATTTTTGTAGCTCCATGGATTCACTCGCGGAAGAACAGGACGGTGAGGTCTGCAAAGCTTATATAGGGCTCCCAGAAGACGGCCCAGAAGAGCTGATGGAGGGAGAGCAGTGCTGGGAGTGATGGGCACGGCTTGGTTCCCACCAGCTGCAGCAGGGGCACAGCGGGCACACATGCAGGGGCTGCTCGGAGGGCACAGAGGGCACCAGGATTGTGCCAGGGCCCTCGCTCAGCTGGGGAGGCAGAGTGCAGAGCCAGGGTTGTGTGGGCACAGTGTGCCTTCGGCCATTCGGGGGGCTTGGGATCCGTACCCACATTCTACAACCTCTGGCTGTTCTGTGGTTACTTTTCATTTTTGAGTGAGTTGAATGCAGCAGATGGAATCCTCAACTGCTGCTATTTAAAGAAACAAAAACAATTCTACTTTGCTGTCGGAGCTGCCCTGCTGTCTGAACTGCCGTGTGGAAGTTGCACGCGAACGTGGGGCAGAACACGTTGATTTTGAGGTTGGCAGAGCCCTGGCACAGAGCCCAGAGAGGTGGGGGAGTCTCCTCCAGGGAGATTCAAACCCACCTGAATGCTTTCCTGTGCAGCTGCTGCGTGGAGCTGCTGTAGAGGTTGGACTGGGGGATCTCCGGAGGTCCCTTCCAACCCCTACAAGTCTGTGATTCTGTGCACTCTCCCAAGCCTTTCCCAAGGCCACGGTCGTTGATCTGGCAGCCAGAAGATCCCTTCAAGCAGAACACCCTGCAGGCAGTCCTGGTCCCTGCTTGGGGCACCCATTCCCTGCAGCCCAGCCACGGTCTGGCCATGCAGTGCTGCTTGGAGGCAGTGCTGTGCAGAGCCCAGGCTTGGCTCACTGTGCTGCCTTACACTGGCCCCTTTCAGAGGCTGTTGCAGAGAGCTTGTGTAGGGCTGTCAGTAAGTGGCCAGGTCTTGTCCCCCAGCAGCTCCTGCATGCTCAGCCTGGCTGCTGCTCAGTGCCCAGTGCCACTGACCATCGCTGACATGGTCAGCCCTCCGTCCAGCAGATTAGAAGTGACATGAGAAAGCTGTAGGATTGGATATAGAGTCAGGCAGATCCTGGAGGTCTGAAGCCACGTTCACGTGGTGATAATTTTTCTGCATCTTGGCTTATATGGGTGGGTGAGTGAGTGAGAAGCTGGATAGGGTTAGTACCGTGCTTAGTGCGAAGGACGTGCTGCACTGCTTGCTGGCATCCACACCACAATTGGCAGACCCACTGCATTCAGTTCCACTGAATTTCCAGACAGCCAAGGCCTTCAAGTCATGCCTGGAAAGGATTTGCATGCAAAAAATGACTTGTCCAGGAAAAGTCACGCATTCAGCTGCCCAGTCCCCCGGGCACCCATCCCTAGTGTTGGGTGCCTCCCTGCCGCCACGATGCAGGGCCCAGGCCTGCAAACACAGAGAGCTGTCCCTGAGCTCTCCCCAGCTCCGGCTTCCCCTCTGCCACCGCACCTTGGAGCATCAGGAGCCGTGCTGCACACACAGCCAGGTGCAGGAGCACAGCACCCTGCCCATCACGCGGCCGACACGCGTCATTTGGCAGTGAGCTGCAGCCCTGGGGCTGCTCAGAACAGGTTTGGATCCCCGTGCTTATAGGCTTCTGGAGAAGGCTGCAGCACAAAGTGTGACGTAGCTTATCTGCAGAGAAGCGAAACGCCTCTAAAGTAATGTATTTAAAACAACTGCAGTTGATACAGAAAGGTCAGGGGAAAACTTGAGACATACCAACCAACCACCATGGAAAATTAAATATGTCTGAGAACTTTCAAAACGTGATTCACATTCCTCCTAGTTACACATTGGTATATGAGCATCCCAGCACCCACTGCAGGGCCTGATGGGGACAGGCTGGCAGCCCCAGCGCTGCTCACCTGGAGAAGAGAAGGCTGCGAGGGATCTGATGGGTGCTGATGGATATCAGAAGGGCAGGGATCGGGGGAGGGGTTCTGTGCAGTGATGGCCAACCTAAAGCAGTTCCCTACAGCAGTTGCACAGGAAAGAATCCTGGCGGGATTCAGCTGTTCCTTGTAATTGAGATAATGTGAAAATGAGAAGATGAGTCCCTTTAAGTCAGTGTTGCAAGGTCAGTGCTTTTCCTTTACAGCCCAGGACTGGATCTGGGGCAGGGAAGCAGCACGTGCTTCCTTGTGTTGGCATAAGACCTGTAACTGTTTGCCTGGCAGCAGGAACGCAGCGGTGTGACTGCCGTGATCCTTAGACACAAATGCACAGACTGAGCTGCCTGCCCAGAGCTTGTGCGTAGTTCTGTGGTCATGGTTTGAGTTGGACAAGAGAGGAAGAAATCCCTTAGAGAATCCTAGAACCATAGGAGCATTCTGGTTGGAAAAGACCTCTGAGCTCCCCCAGCCCACCCTGTGCCCACTGCCCACGTCCCTCAGTGCCACATCCCCACGGCTCTGAACACCCCCAGGGATGCTGACCCCCCACCCCTGGGCAGCTGTGCAGTGCTGACTGTTCTTTGGAGCAGAGATGTCCCCCAGCACCCAGCCTGCCCCTGCCCTGCACAGCGTGAGGCCGTCACCTCTCATCCCATCGCTGTTATCCAGGAGCAGAGGCTGACCCCCCACTCCTCTGCCACACTCCCTGTCAGGATTTTGTCTCTGGGGGTACTTGCACATAGTGATGCAGAGATGGTCTCTTAACTGTGCCATTTTTCCCTTCCAACTCTCCTTAGGTCATGATGCTGAGGATGATCTTCAGCCGCACATCCTTTGAATCATGCAAGGGGTTCTCTGGAGAAATCCAAAGCTCAGAACTCTACAGGGAGTGCAATTTCTTCTTGACGGCTGTGCGCTTGGCCTCCCTGAACCAGATCCTGGACCCGTGGGTTTATCTGCTGTTCCGAAAGATCCTGCTCCAGAAGTTCTGCCAGGCGGCCAGCGCTGTCTCCAAGTGCTCCAACAACGAGTGGAAGGAGAGATCCATCACGTTGTCAGATGGAATCCGACGGACGGCGGCGTGACGGAGCGCGGATCCGCCTGCATGGAGACTGCTTTGGCCAACACATGGCTTTATGTCTTACTGTGAATTGGGCATCTGTCGCATGTTCACATCGGTGTAAACAGCGGAAAGCGGCAGGGCTGAGCAGCCTCAAAGTGCCAAATAAGTATTTATCCAATGTGCCCAAAATTCTCCAATGTAGACAGAGGGATTGGTTTTCACAGAATCACAGAATGGCCTGGGTTGAAAAGGCCCACAGTGCTCATCCAGTTCCAACCCCCTGCTGTGTGCAGGGTCGCCAACCAGCAGCCCAGGCTGCCCAGAGCCACATCCAGCCTGGATGCTGCTGAATTCTGTTGTTACTGAGATTCCCAATGGAGCTGCAGAATACGACTTGTTGTCTGCCTAAGTGGACTTGGAGGGGCTTTTTGGTCTTGTGCTAAGGTCGGAAAAAGTGATTTTCCTATTAGGGGACACTTGGAACAGATTCAACAGATTAATTAAGGAAGAGACCCACTCCTATGTGTAACCTTAATGCTTAAGATTATTTGCTTCAGAGAGTCTTTGTCCTCGTTTTTTCTGGATGGACAAGGAGAAGAAATGGCAGACAACGCATTAAGATAAAACGAGAAGTTTTGATTTGAATTTCCATGGCTTTGAACAGAAGGTTGAGTTGTAGCAGTGATGGTGGATCGTTCCCTTTTGAGGATGAAGGAAGCCTGCACCTGGTGACATGCACTGTCCTGCTGGATGCTCATCCCGTTGCAGGCTGGGGTCAGCTCACTGCAGGGCAGGCTGCAGCAGTGGGAAAGTTGTGCTGCTTTACTTTCTTTTTTATAGCAGCCCGTGAAGCACCCATACGTCACACAGGTTGCTGATAGCAGAGCCCACTATAAAACTACTTTGCACAGATGGAGAGAGTGATAAACAGGTTGTAAGAGACGGAAAGCGTTCATCTTCCTGCAGATTAGTGGCAGAGGTTTACAGAGGCAAAAAGACAGCTTTTGTATGGGTGATTTTATTTGGAAATTTGCACGTCCAGGAACAAAATGAGTGTCAAACGAGTCTGGAGCCTCTACATTATCGAAATGCCCTACAGAGTGGTACAGGAGTGCAGCTCTCTTCGTTCTTTCTCTCTTCTTTCCTTCATAAAGACAAATGTTAAGGATATGGCAGCTTTGGGAATTTTTAAAAATAAAGCAGACTGGAAGAGACGGGGAGAAGAACATGCATTTATCATGCCTTTCCTCCAGCTATTGTTCAGATTTTATTAGAAAGCTGAATCCTCACCCTTTGTTAGAACATCTGAGGCTTATTTTCACAAGAACTACTTTTCTTCCCATTTTCTTTGCCTTTGTTGTAGATGATGGTCCATAATGTCTCCCGTTTAATGGCCTCTTAGGCAAAATTACATGCAATTACAGTATATCAGGTAGTTGTCCACCGTGTGCTATGTGCCGTGTAATACTGAATACGGGGGCCTTAATGGCAAGTGTAATCCTGCATCTGCTGGAAATCTCTGATACAGAGATTTTTGCTTTTCTGCCTTTGCTGATAAGAGTACACAAAAGAAAAACCGCTTTTCCTGTTCCGCTGCGATATTGTCTAGTTGCTATCCCCACATCAGGCAACAGTATCTCATCTGAGGGCAGAACCACCATCTGCAGAAGTCTGCTTTTGTGTGGATGGGCGTTGGAGTGTGGCTGGAAGCTGAAGCCCCGCTTTCTCCAGAAGCCAGACTACAGCTGTGCTGGGCACCTGGGCGCAGTGCTGCCCTGGGGGCAGGAGGATGCTCAGTGCTGCTCAGTGATGGTCACTGCTGCTCAGTGCTGGTGGGTGCCCGCATGCTCCTTGCAGCTGGGAGCATGGCACGGGGCACGGCTGGAAGCAGCAGCTGCCCTGGGGCTCTGGGAAGTGCCTCACAGCAATCACACGTTTTTAAGAGTTATGTTGTAATCTACAAGCCTGATCTTCTGTCCGGAGGATTGCTGTTGCTCAGGCTGCATGCAGAACGAGCCCAGTGCCTGCACAGTGTGTCAGGACGACCTCAGGGATGGGGCTGACCCACTGGTGAGCTGCAGGGCTGGAGTGTGGGCCTGCTGGGGCTGCATGTGGTTGGCAGAAGGGTGACTCACGGCTTCCTCTATCAGCCCCTCTGCAGCCACAACAGGGAAATGCTGTTCTTTCCTTTGATAGAGTGCAAAGTGTGTGGCAGTGGTTAAATGCATGTGGGCTTGTTATTCATAAGCATATTCATAGCTCTGTTGCTCCATGCATTTCCACAGTGAAGCAGGACACCTCTGGGTGTGGGTAAAGGCCATTCTCTAGGTCTCTGTGTCTGCTAACATGAAGAAGCTACTTTAAGTATCAGCAAATGGAGGAGAATGTCTGCTTGCTTTGTCTGCAGCCGAGGAGTGGGAGCACCATTTGCCAGCCATGCTGGCCACAACACGGCGTGGTGGGGAACGCACTTCAGGAGATGGATTCAAAAAGCATGAGCAGAAATTGAAGCTTTTCTTTCCCATTACTTGTTTGAGTGGGAAGACGTATTTTTTTGCATTTCTTTAAAGGTGCCTTTCTATGTGATGCATTTAAATTCCTCTCTGGAAGCATTCCTAGTGCCCATTTCAACACGTTGTACTTCTGTCAGATTTTATGGAAGGAAGTGAATGGGAAAACTATTTTCAGATCATTTGCCTTAAAAACAAGCTTCTGTGTGTGCCAACTCAATGTGCATTGTATCTGTCAGAATAAAAATGCAGTAGAATACCTGGTCCTGAGCCTGGTTCCTTTTGGAGCCCAGAGGAGGCCGTGAGTTTCTTGGAGTGCGGCCACTTTGCCATCCCTGGGTTCTTCCCATACAATTTCCTGCCCCAAGAAAAGAATCAGAACAAGATAAATGTTGCCTTGTTAAAATAGGAGGACTACGTTATTTGCATTATTTCTTTTTATTTTGTCACATGTTATAGCTTCAGCTCAGACCTCTGGAGTTTCTGAAGCAGTTTTGTGCAGGAGAGCAGCACAAAGCCACGTGCTCTGCTGCAAGTCCTGCTGGCACACAGCACCCAAATCCTGCTCTGGTGAGTCACCACAAGGCCGCCGTGCAGTAGACAACCTTCAGAAGAGACACGGCAACTAATTACACGCAATCTTCCCTAATTTCCAACATCCTGCCTGTTTCCTTTGATGCTCCATAGCTCTGCCATGTGGCATCCCCACATCACGGCTCTGAGCGTGCCTGGCGGCCCTTAGAAGACATAACGCACCCAGCAACACTCACATTTCCCCATAGTTTGTTCCCACCATCCATCCTGGCCACCATTTGCACGTCCTCCCCAGGAAGCAGCCCTGCAGTGGGGCACAGGGTGCTGGGGAGCAGTGGTGAATCTCCACCTGCAGGGAGCACAGGAGGAAGGCACAGGCACTGCAGGCAGAGTGACAGCGAGAGGAGCTGCACGGGGCGGGAGAAGCTGGGTGGTGATCAGCAGCAAGATGTGAATCATCGTCCAAACAGCGAGAGTGAGAGGTCAGAGAACAGAGCAGTTCTGCTATGGGGGCCAGGATGAGGGCTTGGGGGTTATCTCACTGTGGCCATCGGTACCTGAGGGGAACTTAAAAACAGAAGGAGAGTCTGATGGCATGGTCTGATAGCAACAGAACGAGGGGGAATGGCTTTCAGCCAAAAGGGGAGACTTGGGTCAGATGTGAGGGGGAAGGTTTCCACCCAGGGCCGTGGGCGCTCCATCCCTGGAGGTGCCGAGGCCATGGATGGGCCCTGGGCAGCCGGAGCTGGAAGGGCCTTGTAGTCCTTCCAGTCTGTGACGCTGCTTCTGCAAAATGCTGTTTTCTGTTTCTTCCATTCACTTGAATGAGCAATGCTTTTAGATAAGATAATATTAATTTAGAATAAACACTTGAAAATACTCTGGGGACCAGTGAAGACGATGACAGCTGGCAGACGACACCAGAGCAATAAAAGCCCAAAATTTTGGATATGCCTGTGTGAGTGCAGCCTCAGACCCATCCCCACGAGCACCATCGGCACACCCCAGCTGCCAGCAGCCCCGAGCCCACACTTCAGCAGCCCTGGGGCTGTTCTGGGGGCAGTAGAATCACGGAATCCCAGCATGGTTGGGTTGGAAGGGAGCAGGAATCAGCAGGGCCCCAGACTGCTCTGTTCCCCATCTGAACCCTTCAGATTCTTCGGATCTCTTCTGAAGAATGCTGGAAGAGCTCCGGCACCAGTCAGGTATTTACCGCAAAAGCCCTGAGGGTTGTGGCTGCCTTTATGAGGACAGCATTTGCGGAGCTGCTCTCTGTGGTTCGTGTTCCAAGGACCGGTGCCTGGAGGTGGGCAGCCCAGCCCTGCTCCTTGTGACACCCCTCATGCATTCCCAACCTGCTGCCGCCCCATTGAGAACCGTGGTTATAAATTAACAGATGCTGCTTTTATTCCTCGTCACATTTCTCCCCCAGGAAGCGTGGGAGCCTCATGAGCCACTGAACACTTTTGGTGGTTTCACTGGCACAACCGGAGCCCTCTGGCACTGCCACCCCTGGCTGCCTAAACCACACCAGCTGCCAGCTGCCTGAGGGAGCCCAAATTCACCCAACGCAGCATCAATCCAAAGCTGTGCATGGTGCTGGGCCTGCTCCCAGGCTGCTCACAGCACCAACACGATGCTTCTGCTCCTGCCGGAAGGTGCAGGCATCCAGTGTGCACCACTGGGTTTGCTGTGAGCCCCCCGCCCTCCCCACTGCATGGCCCCAATGCACCATGGCAGCTCGCTGGGCACCGGCCCCGATGCTCACAGGGATGCACAGGGATTCAGCCCTCACTTCGGTTCATTGCGGAAGATAAAAGGGCCACTTTGAATATAAATATGTTAGATATGTTCAAAAGCATTTTATTAAAGACAATGTATTTATACTTGGGGCAGCTTTGTTTTGACAATAAATTGTAGCAGAGGATAAGAGCCCCAGTTATTATGACTTTCTCTAAACACAGCCATCTCACAGTCCTTGCCTGCCCTTCAGCACGCCGCTGTTTGCACTGAGCGGAGCCACAGTCACCACACACACAAATAAATCCAGTGCTTATAAAGGCTCGTAGCCCTGTGGCTGAAAGGAAATACACACCCCATCTCAGAGGGACTTTATAGTGTGAAGCATCAATTCCCAGCAGTTTTGCAATTTATATGCTGCCGGGTTGAAGCCAGCTGGAGTTTTGCCCGATGTGTTTGCAATTCACTGGCTCTGGATGTGAAAAGGTTTTAAAGAACAGAGACAAAAACTCACCCAGGAACCCTTTGTCCCCTTTTGGGCATCATTTTTTCCCCTCCAGACAAGTGAGGAGAAGGTCACTGCTCGCTCTGCCTCATCCCACTGCCCTGCTCCATCCCACTGCTCTGCTCCAGACCCAGCTTGCCAGGCTGTGTATCCATGCAGAGCTGCATCTTTTAGCTCAGATGTCAGTCTAAATCTTTAACTTTCGAAATCTAAACTCTTTACACTATAAGGAGCTTCTGAACTCCTTGTGTCTTGTATGTTTTTGTACCACAGAGGCGAGGAGATGCAGCTGTCTGCAGGGTGCCTTGCTGAACCCAATGAGTCTCGGTGGCTCAAGGCTGATGCCTGGCAGTGCCTGATTACAGTTAATGTGCTGTGTGCTTGAAGCAGTAAATACAGCCTTAAACAAACCCACACAACACAGAGGAGTCTCCATGTCTTGGCATTATCCAGTTGTGGCCCAGCTCCTCGTCAGGTCACACCAGGGAAGCTGGAACTCTGCTGCTGGATTTGCTTGCCCAGCCCTGGCACCCCTCCTCCCAGCAGCCCTTTGTGGGCTCCAATATGCTTCAGATTTTATCTTCAGTGAGTGTTACTGCTGTGCACCTATGGCTGCAGGCACAGCTGGCCATTTACAGGAAGCACCCGTGGCCAACACTCCGGAAACAAAAGCTTTAGCATAGAACAGTCGGGCTTAACCCTTCCCAGCCCTTCATGCTCTGACCTGCCCCAACAGGTCACTGTGCTGGGAGCAGCACTGCCCTCTGCCCTGCCTGGTGCTCTGCACAACGGTCCCCAATGGGCACTGTGCTGGGAGTGCTGCTGTGAGTGGTGGGAGCCAGTGGGATGAGAAGGGCAGCGCAGGGCTGGCTGGGCAGGGCAGGGGCTGCAGGGCAAGGACTGCATAGGGCAAGGACACGTTTCCTTCATGCATTCTTCAAGGAGATGTTCCTAACTGTTAATGAAAAAGATCAACCCAAACTCAAGTTATTCCCAGTCAGCTTAACTCACGTGTCTCCTGCAGAGGGGATGGGAACGTTCCAGCCACGCCTCCCCAGGCCCAGGGGCTCCATCCTGGGGTCACCCACCAGAACCCTCATCCACAAGGAGGTCTCACTCTGCAGCAAAATGTATTTCTAATTCAAAAACAGCCATTCTACAGCTTCATAAACTGATCAGAGATTTAGAGGAGATAACATCGCAGTCACCTTAAGGAAGTTCAATAAACTGAGTGCTATTGATTATCTTTCTTATTAAATAAATGCACAGTCCTACCCTATCTCTTGCTGATAGGGATAATTAAAGCACACATTTGGTGTCTGACAACGCCAATATATTCCAGTGGCTCAGCCCATGGCAGTGTCCTTTTGCCACCAGCAATGGGCACAGCTGCTGCCAAATCCATCCCCAGAATCTATACCCAGTGTCTGAAGAGCTCAAACCCAAGCTGTATCTCACAGGTCACCAAATAATTGCTCAAGGAAACGGCCTAAATATTGCCCCCTGTTGCCCGTGTGCTGGCTGTGGGCTGCAGGGGGTCTGTGCCACCCGGCTGCAGGACATCACTTGTTGGGCAACCAGGCCCACGTCTATCTGGGGACAGCAGAACCCACAGCGCAGTCCATGCCAGTGACTGGGCACAACCTCTTCTCTCCTTTTCTCCTCTTACGCTTTTCAAACCCACCTGCAAAGCCACCACGGGCAGGTCTGGCCCTGCTCCCCCCTCCTGTGCATTCAATGACCCAGCAGCTTTATCTAATGTCCTGGAAATGAATTAGTATTGCGGCAATGTCAATAAATTAGCTTGATTACAGTAACAATGCAAAAGTTAATAATTCAGCTGATATTTTACTGGATCCATTTGCAGCTATCGATTGGCTTTATGTGGACATTACTTGCAGGCAAAGCACGTGCGTGGCTGTGATCGCCCGGTGCCCACAGAGCTCAGGGGAAATGCCCCACAGCCATCACAAGGCCCTTGGTGTTTTGTGACGATTGCTGATGAGCCCAACCAAGGCACAAGTTCCTCCTGCAGCCCTGCTCTGTGCAGCCAGGTGGATCGGCAGCTTTTTGAATAACAGAACCATAGAGCCATTGAGGTTGGAAAAGCTCTCTAAGATCCCCGGCCCACCCCAGCCCACCTCCCCATGCCCACTGCCCACATCACTCAGTGCCAAATCTCCACAGCTCTGAAGGCCCCCAGGGATGATGACCCCCACCCCTGTGCAGCTGTGCAGTGCTGAGCGCCCTTTCAGAGGAGAAACGTTTCCTAATGTCCAACCCAAACATCCTGGCCAACAAAAGCTGTCGATTTGTCCACATGCCGGCACACGGCCCAACGCACAGCAGCACTGGGACAGTCACTGGTGTGTCTGGGATTCGTCATAGCCCAGAGCCCACCTCCACCAGCAGCCTTAGGGTGGTTGCGTAGCCCCTGGAAGCCAGCTGATGTCTGCTGGCAAAGCACCCAGACACCCTGGGGCATCCCATTGTCCTCCTTGTTCCTGAAATCCCTGGGGCGAGTGATGTCCCAGGGAATGAGGGCTGTTTGCCAGAACAGGATGGTCACTGTACCACACAGCCTTGGGACCCACTATCCCCCAGCCCCCTGCCCAGGGGCTGCTCAGCTCAGCTTCCTGTGCTGGCAAAGGGTGTGAGAGGGATGGCAGCAGTGTGCCAGGCACAGCCCACCAGCACACTTGGCACCAGCCCCACATTGCAGCATCCAGAGTGCACTTGTAACACACCTGGAAAGCTTATCGGTGGCACTGGGCACTTTTTTTTCAGATGCCCTACAAGCTGTTTTTGCAGGTTGGTCGGGTGGTACAGGTGACACAGGAATGGTCTGGGTGCGTCTGTAAGGTCAGGAAGGGCAGACAAACTTCAGTCAGAAGAACAATCTCTGCACGTTTTCCACTGATGTCTTCTGGCACTGGTGGAGCTTGCTTCTAATTTCATTTGTTTGTCAGCAATCTTTTCCCTTTGGAACAAAATGTTACTTTGGCAATGCTCCTCAGAGGAATCTCTGCTGAAACACTGAAAACATTTCACAGTGGAGCCTGGCGAGCTCCACCAAATGCCAGTTGTGTAATGAGAAAGGCGATTATTAATTACCATCCATGCAAGATCTGTGGGAGGGATCAGCAGGGCTCTGCTCCTCTGTAAGTGGTGGCACATGGCTTTAGGAGTGAGGGGCCAGGCGAGATGAGCCACGTCCAGCAGCACAATGCCCATCCCCTTCTTCCCCACCACATTCCTATCATCTCCCCACCACATCCTCACCATGTCTCCATCACATCCCCACCATGACCCTATTGTGTGCCTAGCACTGTCCCCACCACGTCCCCCTGCTCCTGTGCCCAGAGCAGTGAGCTCAGCCAGGCAGGGGGCACCTTGCTGTAAAACGGCAGGTGTGGCTCGATGCCTTTTTTTTTCCCATTATGAAGATCCCTGCTTCCTAGAAACCAGTGCTTTATGGCAGAAGGGAAAGTAAAGCAATGACAGAAGCACAAACAGGAAAAGAACTTTCAGAATGTTGGAGCCGTTGCAGAGCATATAATAAAATTTGTGTGGCCTGTCCACACAAAATGGAAATGGACAGCTATTTGCTTTCTCTCAGCCAATACTGCAATACCACTTGGAGTGGGCTCTGCAGTGCCGTCCGGGCTGCACAGCCCTCAGCAGACACAGCCCCTGGATGGGGTTCGGCAGCTCCTCATCAGCAGCACCTTGGGAGTGGTGGGGATAAAGCAGAGAGGCAGAAACCAAAGCAGAAGGAAGGCTGCGTGCATGAGAACAGCACAAAGTGACGATTACCACAGCATTTTGGTAAGGACATGGACAAGAGCCATGGGAATGTGGCACTGAGTGGGTCACGGTCAGTGAGCAGAGTGGGTTGGAGATGGACTTATGGATCTAAGGTCTTTTCCAACCATAACGCTACTATGGTGCTATGACTGCCAGTTATTTGCAGACCTGCAGTGACCTTGGAGCTCCAGCTTCTCTCTCCCCTTTTCCCCATCTGTCTGTAACCATACAGCTCCTCCCCACCTCCTCCTGGGGCGTAAATGCTTCCCAAACCACTTTAGTAGCTGGCGAACACCACGGGCCATGCACAACCCCATCAGTGACCATTACAGTAATGATGCTGATGTGGCAGCAGAGCCATTGCAGAATTGTGTCACTTCCAGGCACTGAACATGGGTCCTGAACCAGGCTCAGCTTGTTCTGTCAGAGGTCACTGTGGTTATCTATTTCTTCTTCATGAGCTGCACCTCCTGAGCTGCCCCTCACCAGGTGGGACCCTTGGAAAGGACCCCAGTGTCTGTCTGACAGGACAGCTACACCATATGCTAACAGGCAGCATCTTCCACCTTCATTTCCTTGCTCATTCCTAAAGCCTCCACACACACTGATGTCCCTATGGCCTTCCTGATCCTAGCTATTTCAGACAGGAGAAATTATGTCTTCCCATTTTCCTGCTTGATTTTCTATCCTACAATGGTCTGCCATAGAACATATGGTCCTTTCAAGCACCTTCCTCCTCCCTTTGGCACTGCAGCTGGGCTGTCATGGCACAGAACAGGACTAGCTGTGAAGGGTACATCTCAGAAGCCTGACAGCACCATAAATCCAGCACAGCAGCAATGATTTGTTCCTTTTCTGGGAAGCTTCGTACAAGGAATTTGTTATCTCCATATCTCTGCTGCTCACCTTCCAGAAACAAACCCTCCCCTGCAAATGCACAGAGCTGTGTGCAGGAAGACCGCGCTGCAAGCTGCCTCCTAGCTCTGGCATGGGGATGGCAGCTGCTGCAGCCCTCAGACCCACAAGCTGCCAGAGGCTGTGCGAGCCCAAAGGGACGTGGAACGACAACAAGCACCGGAGGAAACTCCTGAAACATCCCACCAGAGGGCTGCCATGGAAGCAATGTGCAAGCCTGGCAAGGCTTGGTGAGATTTCATAGGATCGTAGAGGTTGGAAAAGCCCTCAGAGATCTCCAAGCAAACCTCCTCTGCACCCACAGCCACCTCTTCTACTGCTGGCCCAGCGCTCACCTCCCGTGCACCCGCGGTCACCTCCTCCCACCTGCACAGAACCTGGGTGCAGTGCTAACGCAGCGCCCCTCACACTGCCTTAGCCAGGGGGGCTGCAGGGGGCTGCTTTCAAAGCAGAGCAGCCGCATGTTTACCGAGTGACCAGATGCATTTAGGGGGAAATTCAAACATAGCGGCGCTGAATTATTCTATCAGGCAATTTCTGCAGCTTAGGAGACACGGTTACCCATCTGCTTGTTTAAAGCTACTAGTAATTCCAAAGAAAGAAAGCTAGAAGTTGCTCTTGCTGTTTATTTGAAGACTGAAATTAAAGCTCTCTTGAATGCACCAAAGAAAGATTAAAAAAATATTTTCTTTTAATTTTCATTTTCAAACATAGCATTACAGTAAATATTAGCTGAAGTGAAGTGGGCTTTATAAAAAACATTGATTCATTTCCTGTGCAGTACAGAAAGGAACATCCTTCGTATATACAAAGATAAAGTCTAAATATCAGGGCAAGAACAGATCGACTACCAGATTCCTTTTCTCTTAGTATTTTTATAAGCACACTTTCAGTCTCATATCTCATATCACATTGGAGCATGTGCAGTGATTTGGGACAACACTGCACTTCAGACATTCACAGCAGCTGAATCCCTCCTGGATGTGCAAAAATCATCTCAAAAGATGAAAGCAAAGCTCACTTCTTCCTTCAGTCATTTGCAGTGTGTGCACCGGGGGCGGTTCTGGCAGCCGCCCCCCCCGAAACATGTGAGTGAATGCCATCCTTCCTTCCTGCAGCTCTGGAGGTGGCTCTGAGGCAACACTGGGCAGCACAGCCGCTCAGCTCCAACAGCTATTTCATAACTCTGCTTTCCTCATCTTGGGTGAGCGATGCTCCTGGTGCAAGCAGAATACAACTGCACAGAGCAGCAGCACTTGTAACGAGATGGCCGACAGCCAGTGGCCCTTAATGAGCACATCCATCTCCATGCAGCACACCCAATGCTTGCCGATGGACCGAAGGCACACTGCCCATCACCACTCCATGGGCTGGAGCTGGGACTCGTTTCTTAAAACTGAGCCATGAAGATATAAATAGAGCAAATCTGGCTCATTAGCCTCTGAAGAATGAACAGAGGAATATAGTGAAAGCAGTGCTTGGTTTGGAGAGCAGCATAATGAAAAACGATGGGGTATGGCATCATGTAATAACTGGAATGAAATGGTGTGTTCTTAAGTGAGTCACATAAAACGAAGTATCTCTTAAAAATCACATCAACGTTGTTGGAAGGAGTTGACCAGGGCAGACAAAAGCCCCCAGCTCCAGCCCAGGCCACACCACACTCCACCTGGATTTTGGCTGAATTTTCCACTCTTTCCACAGTAAGTAATTGAGGGACTGGGGGAGGAGAGAGCAACGCAAGCTTGTGACGATGAGAAAATCCTGATTTGGAGATAGACAGTGAATCAGTGCCGAAGACACACGGCAGTGGCATTGCCCAGCATGCCCGGAGGTGGGGGTCATTGCTGGGGGCCCAGCAGTGATGTGCACAGCAGTGGTTGTCCCAGCACAGGGCTACAGAGAGGTTGAGATCCCTGCCCAGGGAAGGAACCTGGAGATCACCAGGCACTGCAGTGAGCATTTCTGAAGAGACAGCTAACTTGGCACTTAGTTATTTCCATATGCTAGAGATACATGGTGAACACATTGAAAATTTATGTTGCTTGCACGAAAGAATCAAGGAACATGCTGACCTGGGCTGCTAATATGGTATTCCAATGGGACAAACATGAAAGGGTCCGGAAATAAGCATTGAGATGATTAATGGGATGGAGAGCTCCAGAGACACGAGGAATGGAGGAATGTCTCCTCGGGATTACCCTGCCTTTTTAAGGAACTCAGGCACGGGGCCGAGCCTGAGCAGCGCACTACATCCATCAACAAAGGTAGGGGATGCTCTGCCACTAAAAAATGCAACCCGGGGATAATTTTGTGAATGCCTGACAGGACTTTTAGGGAATAGTTGCGCATTTCTATTCCCACAGAGCCCAGACTGCCTCAGCCCCCGTGCTATTGCTGCAGAACTCAACCGTGTGCACATAAAACTTCCAGACGAGTCTCCTGAAGTTAATGAGTGACCGTAGCACACATGGAAAACAAAGAATCCAAATACTGCTACTGCTAAATACTGGGTTGATTGCACTTTGGTCCTCTCCAGTTTTTCCACTCCTTTCACACCTGTGGTCCCAGGTCTCTCTCCCAAGAGTTAAACCCTGTGGCTGAGAGCAGTGTCCCAGCGCTCCCTGAGCTCAGCACTCAGGGCTGTCCTGTTGCCCTGGGAGCAGTGCTGGGTCCTTCTGTCACATTGAGCAGAGCTTCTGCTCTGTGTGGGGCTTCTGCTACCTGTGAGGGGCCGTAGAGTCACCATGAGGAGATGCACGGCCGCCATGACAGGCTGCATCACCTCCACCAGGCCTCCCCTCAGCCTCCTCTCTGAGCCAAACAAATGAGGGCCCTCAGCTGCTCCTCACGCCTGTTGCCCTGCAAACCCTTCTCCATCCCCACAGCCCTCCTTCAGACCTTGTCTGACAGCTTCCCATCCCCTGACATGATGGCACCCAACCCACACTCTGTGCTGGAGGTGAGGCCACACAGGACAACCTGTGCCCCCATCCAGCAGACCTGGGCCTGGTGCACCCCAGGCACACACTGCTGCCCCACAGCAAGCTGTCACAGTAATTAGGTGTATTGAGTCTTATGCAGTTTTGTTTCTCTCTTTGCACCCAAGCACTGAAGTCTTAAAAGATAGCTCGAGCAGAAGCACGCTGCCCACATCTTTACTACTGCACACAGAGGTTTCGATTATTTGGCAGCTACCCGGTTGCTATGACACCAAACACCACGGATCCACCAGTAAACAAGTGTTCTCCCCCATAGATCATAAATACTAATTAGAGAAGAGCGGCTCAAAATTTTCCATTCAGAAAACATCTTCTGGTTTCTCCCCCATACGACACAGTCTCTCCCTATACAACAGTCACTGCTTCTTACAACTTCCCTTTTCACCTGCGCCCACACTGGGGCTGGGCTGCAGGGTTCAGTGTGCTGCCTCATCCCAGGGCTGCCCTCAGCCTAGGGTAAAGGAGCTGGGATGGGGCTGGAAGCACTTAACAACATCTAGACAGAGCGAAACCCCCAGAAATCACAGTGTTGGTGCTTGGGTTAAGACACTGCTGCTGCAAATGGTACCAAAGTGGTTACATCCTCTGGTTTAGAGCTTCCCATAGGCTGTACCATCTGCTTAAATTAATAAACACCAAAAAAAAGACTCAAGATTTGAATTTGCATTAGAGGTGGATATGAAATTCAAGAGACTTCTGCATTGTTTTTAAATTAAGAGGAAAGCAGGAAAAAGGCCATTCCTAGCAGCCCCAGAAGCAGGGCTGGAAGCCTGAAAGCCTCACTGACACACAGAGCTGGAGGGATGAGGGCAGAACATGGGTTTGGGGGCTGATGCACAGCTCACAGCACACACACACAGCAGCATGCTTCTCTTGAACGGAGAGCTCAGACCTGTCAGCACAGACATCAGTTGCAGCATCTGGTGAAGATTAAGTCAGCCCTATATCTTGCACCCTCTGATGGCTACATCTGTGTTTTCCTCAGTTTCTGGTCAAAGCTGAATGTTGGATGAGCTTAACTGGCATCTGGATCACGCAGAGGATGGGCAGAAAGTCAAATAAAGAAACAAGCAAACAAATAAAACCCAAGCACGAGGTGCAGCTCCATCGCCATCTCCATTTCACCTCCTCTGAGGCCATCTCACAGCTTTGGCTCTGACTCCATCTGCAGCAGAAGCTGCTCACTGTGCAGCATACACAGTGCAGCCCAGGCAGTCCTCAGGGACAGAAAGCTGCGGGCTTGGAAATGTAAGGCTGCCATTCCAGATCACCCAGCCATATGGAAACAGCAAGCTGGCACACATCTGTCCTGCCTTTGTACTGAAGACCGAAAAACCATCCTGTGAACAATCACATCAGCACTGAACTGCAACAGTGTCCCACTGAAGGACCTCCATACTGC
Organism: Meleagris gallopavo; assembly: GCF_905368555.1. Lineage (NCBI taxonomy): Eukaryota > Metazoa > Chordata > Aves > Galliformes > Phasianidae > Meleagris > Meleagris gallopavo. The sequence goes on along the minus strand of NC_139413.1, from coordinate 28,655,979 downwards.
TTTTAACCTCCAGCCTCTAACAAATGATTTAACTTAAACTCAGTAACGTAAGATATTCTTTAGAGTTTATTTGGACAGAGGGAGTCAACACGCTTCTCAGTCCAGACTGGAAGAGCATTGCTTCTAATTTTACAAGATACAAGATGGAGGAGGGGAAGTGAGGACTCTGTTGACATAAGAATTGTTTTAAAGATACTCCAGAGCTGTGTTCTGCTGAGGTTCAACCTCTTTTTTTAAGCACTAGTAGATTGTTATCATCAAGCTATAAAACAGCAGCACAGTATTTGGTGCACCAAGATCTGTGTACAGTACTGCTGATGGAAAGCAGTGGAGAAATTTGTTTAAAAAAAAAAAATCTCAAGCTTTTTTTTTTTTTTTTTTTTTTTTTCACACTGGTAGCAAGCCAGGTTGTGTTGTATCCTGCCAAGATATACAATACATGATAGTCTTAGCTTCCAGAAATTCAGGAGATACGGCCATCTGCAGCTCTGCTGTGGCCTGAGCACATCATCGAGCTCTGAGACACTCAGGACCTGCATGGACTTGATGGTGACCCACACACCTGCAGGTGCCCTCCAAGCTCTGATGGGGAGCTCAGATACCACGGCCAGCTGAGGAGGAAAGCACAGGGATCGCTGCCACATTTCTCCTTTCAGCTTGTTTGCTTAGCTCTGCAAACACTGCTGCAGTTGCCCAGCTCACAGACAAGAAGCAGAGCTCCAGGTATTCCCCCATCCACCGCCAGTGTCCACAGACAAGGTTTCCCCAGGTTGTGCTTCATCACCTTGCGTACACTGCTGTGGCTCCAGCAGGACTGTCCTGCTGCTGCATGGTGAGCACTGCAGGGTTGGCAGCCCTGGGGCAGCAGCTGCTGCAAAGCGAGGCTCCTGCAAACACACATGGCACAAGCAGGGCAGCTGAGAGCAAACATCCCACAGGTCACTCCCTCCCCAGGGACCAGCAGCCAGCCCAGAGAGAGCATCTGTCCCAGCATTGTAGCACATGCAACAGCTAAGTCAGAAATTCCCACACTTCTTAGTTTGCTGATTTCCCATTCCCAAGACAAATATTCGCTTTATCTGGAGTGGAGGAGGAACTCAAGCTGCCCTGGTGGGCAATGCAGGCTCTGCAAGGAGCTATCGGTGACACAAAGCTCCCCATTAGCTGCTGCTCCAAACTCACCCCAGCATTTCAGAAACACTCTTGTGCAAACCAGCTCTATCTTCCCTTGGCTTTGAAATCAGACACTCATTGTGACAGTGGGAGTGCAGAGAGAGCTGAGGGCTCACCACTGAGGAAAGGGGTACGTTTACTTATCAGAAGAAACAGCAAAGGCCTACAAACCCTCTCAGTTCTGTTAAGCTCAGCGAGGTCAGCCCAGAGTCCAGATGCCCATTTTCTTTGAAGGTGCCAATTTTTCCACTTGCTCACTGCTCTCCCAACTTCTGCAGCAGGTTTGGGCTAACCAGGGCTTAGAGAAATCTAAGATATACCAGATGAGCTATGCTGGCCCTCCTGACGTAAGCTGGGAAGTGAGAGCCCAGCAGCAGGACAAGTCCTGGCCTCGGAGAGCCCAGCAGGAGCACCCTGGGGCATTGCTGGAGGTAGGGCTGCACTACTGCATGGGCACAGCAGGTGCTGGCAATTGGCCTCAGACCCTGGGGCAGCATCTGTGCACCTGTGGGTGGCTGCCAGGTGAGGTTCATCAGCTCGTCCTGCTGAAACCTCACACAGATGCTAACAGCTGAGCCCTGGGTATGTTCTGCTGAACCATCTCCAATACCCTCTGTGCAGCGCATGTTTCAGACCACTATCGGCAGGAGCATTTGTTTAAACACACAGTAAATCTGAGCAAAATGTTGTTCCTATTGAGACAAGTTGAGAACAACCATAAACTCCGAGAGGCGACACGTGAGATTGCACAGTGGGACCAGACCCTCATATTTCATCAGCCCCAGCCTCCCCACCACGGCTGCCAAGCAAAACTACAAACACCCCGACGTGCTCAGCTGCAGGGCCTTGGAACTCCAGGGGGTGCCAAGTGTTGTGCATGGGCAGCTGGGCACAATGAACTGTGGGGTTTTTTTTGTAGAGGAGGAGAAAAAGAACAGCTTGAAAAAAAAGTGTTGAGGGAGAATAGCGTTCCCCTTCAGTGATCAAACCCAGGGCAAGGTTTGCACAAGCACTGCAGCTTCTCTGTGCCGTGACATTGCAGGCCGTGTCCAGCTGTGTGGGGCTGCACCTCAAGCACCCATTTGCCCCCATGTCCCACAACTCCAGGTTGCAGGCTGAGCTGCAGGAGTCTAAGGCAAGCAGTGTCCTGCTCTCTTTGCATGCACCTTCTCCCTATAAACCTTAACAAGAACTTTGGGTGTGGATCTGCGTTGGGGCTCCTGAACGCCCGTGCAGGAGGAAGGCAGCAGCATGGTGCTCACCCTGGGATCAAAGTCACATCCTCCTGAATAGAATGCTAGTGAAAGTGTTTAAAAATCAGCCATGCATGGAATAAATATCGACTTTGGCACTTGCTGTCTCCCAGAGCTGTTTTCCAAGCTAACAGACGCGTGACAAATTCCTACTTACATGTTTGCAACTTGGTAGCCCCGAATCCAAATGGTGAGTCATCGGGCTGCAAAGCAATGAGGTGGAGGTGAGGGCTGTCAGCAGCTTCCTGCACCTGGCCATCAGCAACTTTAAGGTCTGCAAAAGCAAAATCAATCCCTGCTTGAGCAGAAGGCATCGCACAGCAGCAGGAGGGTGGACATAGGGGCAGATCAGGCCAAGCAAGTTCTGCTGCTTTGCTGTGATTTTGCCTTCAGAATCAAATAACAAAGACTGAAAATAGCTGTAAGGTAATTTACATGTGCTTAAGGGCATTTTGTACACGAACGCATCCATCTTTACCAGCCAATATTGATTTCTGTGGGTCTGTCAGCATGGCGTGCCGGCGTTGCCAGTATGCATTTGATGCTTAATGTCAATCAATACAGTTTTACAAAGCTTTTAAGATAGGCTACTGGGGAAAAAGAAGTCATGCAAGGAGGTGGGTGGGAACAGGCACGAGACACTGGGAGCACGCCTGCACCCCATCCTCTGCTCAGCTGCTGCCCATGCCCAGCTACACAGCGCCTGCCCATGCACACTGCCCGCCTGCAGCAGCGCCCACACAGCCTTGCAGCTCTGCTGCCACCAGGAGAGCACAAAGATTCGTGTAATTTCCTCACTTCACGAAGCTCTGGTAAGATGAAGGAAGAAGCACCTACCCAGTCTGGACAAGAATTATTTGTGTACACGAGTTTTCTGCATGGGAAGAATGGTGGAATTTGGTGATGTGACACTGGATGCATTTGGTGTTCACAGCAGAAAATTTTCAAAACAACTTTGACTTTTATGAGAGGATGAAAGTTACGAACATTTCTCATTTTTTAAACAAATCATCTGTTCCTCTTCCAGTCCGAGCCCTCAGAGGCAATCTATAAGTACTGTCAGAGGAGGATTTGGGGAGCTGAGAACCGAGGGTCCATTTGAGATGCCCATTTCAGACCTGTGGGGCAACCAGTCAGTGCTTAAGGCTGGAGAAGTCGACTGACCACTCAGCCACTCCTCTGCACAGAGTGCTGTTTGGGAGGATGTCTTCAGGCACTTGAGAAGTGCTCTGGTGAGCGCTGAGCAGGAGGCTGGGCTGGAGCCCTGAGGCACACACTGCGCTTCCCGGAGCAGCAGTGGAGGCAGAGGCATGCTGCTGCGTGCTGTTGTGCTGTTCAGAAGCACTCATTTTTCTAAACAGCACCTTGACTAAAACCATAAGAAGTTAGCTTCTCTCTTATTTAATGCCAAATATAAGGTTCCAGCTTTTTACTGTGGATCATATGACCAATGCGCCTTATCCCACATCCTCACCCGTGGTTCAGGCTGAGCTGTTTATGTGCTGGGATAGCAGCTCTCAGCATTGAGTTCGCTCACATCATGCTGCTGCATAGCTTTTATCTCCTCTTTCCACAAGCTCAGTTTTCCTGGTTCAGTTGCATGTCAGATATCTGCCCCTCCTGTCCGTGCTCCCTGCAGCAAGTCAGCCCACCAGGAGCCTGCTGGTCGGCACCCAGCTCAGAAGCAGCCAGAGGAGGGCTGTGATGGAGGGCAGCGCAGACAGCCCCGGGTTTTCTGAGCTCTCTGCAGACAGCCTGGGGCAAAGGCTTTGCCAAAAGGTTCATATCACAGAGCAGTCTTTGCCCTGGCCTCGTGCCCTGCTTTCCCGAAAACACAGCCCATGGGTCCCGAGTGGCCGTGCGCTTTATTCTCCACTTGGCACCGGCATGCAGCTCCAATATGGTCATTGCACTGATGTTGTGTGTGGCCATGAGCTGAGAGCTGGAGGGCTCACACCCGCTTGCTTCCCACAGCTGGCAGCTCACACCCTGCCTGCAGAACCACGGCTGCCTCCCAGCACGAGTGAGGGTTATTGCATTACATCTCTAACAGCTGAGTCCAGATGCCCAGCACTGAAATGGAAAAAATAAATAAATAAAAAAATCAGAGAAGACAAACAGCCCTGTTCAGTGCTCCATGGAGCTGCAGAGCCACGCTGCCCAGGGCTGCTTCATCCTGCTGGAGCTGCTGGGCTGCATTTTGTAGCCAGGCTGCTGAGCCAGGCTACTCCACGGCTCCGGCTGAAGAGGAGCCAATAGCTGCTCGGGACTGATAGAGTAAACATTTGAAAGCAGAAAGTACTTCTGCTGTTACGTTATGAAGATGTTCCTCCCAAAACACTGATCCCTGGAGGTGGGCTGTGGGCTCTCGGAGGTTGCAGATTTCAGTGGCTTTGCAGCAGCGCTCTTGTTAGAGTCATGGGAACAAACAGCCCCTTGGAGGAGTGCAAATTAACAGGAATTTGTAAGAAAAAAGAAAGATTTTTCTGTCAGAGAGAGGTAGTGGTCAGGAATGCAACGCAGGCAAGGGAAAGCACTGCATAAAATATAACCAAATTCATCAATGCATCAGTGCCCCCCAGCACTGCTCCAGCACTGCTGTTCTCATCCCACTGTTGAGCACTGCCCTCGTGTGCCACTTCCAGAGTGCCCCAGGCTCACAGCCCCAGCACAGTGCCTGGCACAGTGCTGTGTGCCAGCAGAACCCGGGCAGGCTGGTGGCTGAGCACTCAGCTCTCTGATCTGCCTTTTGGCCTGAGTTACGTGTGATATAAAGGCATGTTAGAAAAACTGCTGTGCTCCCAAAGCCACAGCAAAAGCAGTGAATTCATCAGTGCGTTCCCCAGGTTTTGGTGCACAAGCTGTACCAAATTTAGCTAAGATGTCTGAACTCGATGCGTGAGGTCAGTCAGGAGGGCAATAAATACACATCACTGCTTAAAAGCTGTGATAAATGTCTCTGGGATTATATGGATGGCCATTAACAAAAGCGAGCATCCAGCCCATCTGAAGCTCAGGGTATTTATCTTGTGCGTGTGAAAATGCCTCTCTCTCTGTTCTGTCTGTTTCATCCTTCTCCCTTCACACTGTAAGAAGTCAATTTAGAGTCACACGGGCAGCAGGATGCTGGCTGTAGGACACCAGCCGATGGGCACTGGCTGCAGGACACAGGCAGCAGGACATGGGCTGTAGGGCACAGCTCACATCCTGCGGCTGGAATACCTCCTGGCCAACATCCCTGGGAGAAAAAACCTCGCAGCCATAGCAACAGGGCAGGATAAACAGCCTGACCTCTCCTGGAAGGCAGCTGAGCTTCCCATTCAGCCCTGGAGAAGCAGAGAGAGGAAAGTAGTGTTAAGGCACAGCCCATCATAGGGCATCTGCACGTGGAGAGGGAAAGTGCTGTGCTCTCTATTAAGAGATGGTGACATAGAATAGAAGTAGTTATTAATTGTGGTCATCCACGTTTGTTTGTGGGATTAAATTTCTCTACTCAACCAACAGAACTCAACCTAATCTCAAAAAAACACTCAAAAACAGTTTTTCATGTGGAATGAAGAGCTTGGTTTCCTTCTGAAAAGTGCCAGTGGCTTCATAAACTGCACAAATAGCCCACCTCTGCTGGAAGATGGAACTGGCAGCACTGTAAAATCATAAAAATAGATCAGTCATAGTGAGCAGGATGGGAGGAGAACTCCATGTGCCTTTGGCCTCCAATATTACACAGCTGCAGCCAACAACCACAGGCTGTCGTAGAGTCATCACAGAATCATTCAGGTTGGAAAGGCTCTCTGAGATCCCACTCCAGCCCACCCCCACACCCACTGCCCACATCCCTCAGTGCCACATCCCCACAGCTCTGCACACCCCCAGGGATGCTGACCCCCCACCCCTGGGCAGATGTGCGGTGCTGGGCGCTCTTTGGAGCAGAGATTTCTCCTGATATCCAAGCTGACCCTGCCCTGGCACGACGTACGGCCATTCCCTCTCACCCTGTTGTGCCTTTAGACTCCAGGTCCATGCTGGATGTGCTGCTGTTACCCTGCTGCTGAGCTGCTGAGTACGTTGTGTCACAGCCACCCTGGCACCGTGGGGCTGATGGGTGTGAGCGCATGGCTGCTGGCTGTGCCTCCTGTGTGCCACCCATCGCAGGCTGGATGTGCTGCGCCATGATGCTGAGCATGCAGTGAGCAGGAGTCACAGCAGCAGCCCTCACCCTGCTTAGAGGCAGCTCCATCTCACAGCCCGTGGGCGAGGGACCGGCAGAGCTTAACGTTGTTTTCTGATCTGTTTATTGTTAATGGAGGAGGAAAGCTCCACCGCTACCTTCTTCCTCATTTATTACAGGCATTAAGTTAAACATCGCTTCCTCTTCAATTCAATCTAATCAAATTAATATCAATAATGCACCGACCCAGGCTAATCTAATTACTGTCAATATTTAATATATTTTCTGCAAGTTGTGCTGGGAATGAACTTCTTCCCTTCCATCATGAAGTCTGGAAAGAAGGAATGATATTTTCTTCCAGTTGAGGAATCCATACCACATAATTGCAACAAGGAACCTGGTAAACCCAATATTTGCTGTATTGGCCCCTCTGCTCCTGTCTGTCTACATTAGAAATGCTCTGCGAGCCACAAAGATCTGTCTGCCCAGGCTTTTGGGTGAGTTTTCCTGGAAAATGACAGGAAAACAAAACCAGGGCACTGGACTGGGTGATCTGAAAGTCCTCCTCCAGCTCAAACTGTACCGTGATGCTGTGAGTCTGTAGTAACCACATCATTTGCACGCAATCAGGAACAAAATGTTCATTTCAACAACCTGGTGTGGTGGGATGGGATGGGATGGGATGGGACGGGACGGGATGTAGAATGGGACAGGATGAGCTGGGGCGGAATGGAATGGGATGGAAAGGGATGGGATGGGATGCAATGGGATGAGAAAGACTGTGATGGGTTGTGAGGGGATGAGATGGGATGGGATGGGATGGGATGGGATGGGATGGGATGGGATGGGATGGGATGGGATGCAGTGAGATGTGATGGAGGATCCATCCTGAGTAGATCTAGAGAACTCATGCGAATGTGACCCTGCCACTGCACAAGGTTTGCTTTGGGGTGTCCTTTCCTCCTTGGAGACTCAAGGCTCCTTGAGAACTCTCAAGGGTGCCCAAACCCAGCAGCACCGGTTCTGCCTATGTAGCAGCAGGGAAGACCCAGCATCTGGGATGCAGAAAAGCTACAGAGCTGCATCTGCTTGCAATTCATTTCCTGAGCATTAAATACTCATTTGGAAAGTGGATGCAATTTTCAGACAGTGGCAAATGGGTATGGTTAACAACAAAAGTGTTCCTGAACTCCCCAGTCCCCGGGCAATGAATTTTCATGCAGTCTTATTTCATTAGTGCTTTAAAGCCATAGGGGAGAAAGAAGTTTCAGCAAGTGATCACCTTTATGCAGCACATCTTCCTTCCCACGGCCTGCTCCCAGGTGCCAACAGCCATCTCCAGTCCCATGGCTGAGCATTGGACACAGCAGGAAAAGCAAGCAGGGCAGATTGCTGTGCAAATCCTGAACAGGCATCCTGAACACCCTCTGCTCCAGCAGGGAGGCTGGGAGCAGTCCTGTGAGCTGGTTGATCAACGAGGCAGGAACTGTGGGGTTCTCTTCTGTCGGCGCTATGGACAGCAAAGCAAGGTGCAGGAGTTACTGTGCACAACAGAGTAAGCAAATATACCAAGTTTCCCAAATGCAGCTGTCACAACGAGCACATTAAGAGCTATATACGGAGTTGCACCCCTGATTACTGGGTAGAGCTGTGGTCCTTACTGCAGCAGCTGTCCGAGGGATAAAGCCTATTTGCGGTGCAGACTTTTGGGAACACTCTCAGTTAACGATTTCCTACCACACTCCTAAAATAGCTGTTATTTCTTACCAGATCTCCCCAACTTCTAGGCAGAAGGGGGGCAGCTCTGCTTTCCCTTCCCCCATGACATGCAGCCCTTGCCTCCCTCCCAGGCGCTGCTGGGCTCTGGAAGAAGGGCTCAGCCCACAGAGAGCCTCCTGGCACCCGGCACGGCGACCTGGGGAAGTTCTGCAGCTGCATAAATATTTTTCTTGCACAGTCAAACACAGACACTTTATCCTTCCTCGGCTCGGTGATAAAAAGCATGTTTTAAATAAACACAGCTTCAGACGGATGGGCTGTGTTTGCGTGCTTCACGCCTCCCTTCATTCACTGGAGCACTGCAGGTGAGATCCCCCTGCTCAGCTCATCGTACACGTCTGCAAAAACACACCGCACCATCCCAGACCCTGTTATGCAGTTTCCTTTTGTTCTAAAAACTTGCTGCTTGTTAAAAGACAACCTAGAAGACAACTCTTGCTCTGCGTTTTCCTCATCCCTGATGCCGCAGGCTTCTGCCCCCACCGGCTGGAAGTGCTGCAGCCCGACATGAGCAGACACGCTCCAATTACAAACAACAAATTGGTTACTCGAGGAAACAGGCTTTTTCCACATTAAGGAGATATTCACAAACTGCTGCACATTTCAGAAAGTCTGTTTATTTTCAGTCAGCAGCTGCAAAGTGATTTGCAAACAAATTTCAGCCTGATGTATGCTTGCAAACTGTTAAGTGCCAGTTCACACCAGGCGTTGTCCAGCAGCGCTGTGCCAGCTCTGGCCACAGCCTCAGATCTTTGCACATCATTGTCAGCGGGCGTTAATGTAGATCTTTATATGCTTGTTTGGCAAAGAAGTCCCTCAGCTTGCTCATGTGCACAGATGAACACATGTGCCAGCTCCAACAAAGCAGGGAAGCTAGCATTAGCACTGAGCAGAGAAGCACATGGCTGGGATAGGGGTGAAGATGTGGGTTTGCGTCTTGAGACAGTGCTGCACACATTTCCACTGCATCTCTGAGGGCAGAGGAGGTGTAGCCACGTGAAAACTTTAATCATAGAATCACAGAATGGCCTGGGTTGCAAAGGCCCACAGTGCTCATCAGTCCCAACCCCCTGCTGTGTGCAGGTCGCCAACCAGCAGCCCAGGCTGCCCAGAGCCACATCCAGCCTGGCCTTGAGTGCCTGCAGGGATGGGGCATCCACAGCCTCCTTGGGAAGGGATGCTGCGGAGCTGAAGGAGGTTTGGCTGGAGAACTGAAGAGCCCCTGCACAACTGATGAGTCAAGGGCAGTTAAAAAACAGCTGTTACAGCAGTCTTACCGTGTTATTAGGCCATCAACAGCCCCGGGTGGAAAACTGGGTAATATCGAGCACTGAAGGTCTCCCTGAACGTGCTGTTTGAATATTTCTGTCTGAAACAACATCTGTTTTAATACCTATGTTGAAATACATCTGTTTAAGTGCTACAAATGACATTACGAGGATGGGGGATCCACATCCAGACGTGCCAGAGACATCCCCAGACCATCGGGCTGGGCAACGCATGCAGAGCTGGGCTGCAGCCCTGCAGAGCCCAGCGGGACTTTGAGGAGCATTTCCATTGCCCTGAAATAGAAGAGAATCACTGTGGGCTCCCTTGGTCTGCTGACACCGATCGTGTCGTCTCGAGTGCTGCAGACCAAGGACAGCTGCCCAGAACAAACAACTCCTGTTCCAATAGATGTGAAGTTGAATCATCCACATTATTTTTAGCAGATCATTAAGGGCTGACAGCAGAATCTGCAAACTGACTTGTGGGTTTCTTTATTCATCTTAGCATAACCTTTTAAAGAAAACATTAACTAACTTTAGCACAAAGGAAATCCAAGGACTGGAAATAGCACTTCTGAGTTTTAAAATGGCAGTGAGATTCGACAAAAGACACCTCGTGCCGATCTCCTGCTCACCACTCCTACTTAGCTCATAGCTAAAGCAACGCAGGTGAGAGGTTTTGTGCAACAAGCACCAGGGATGGGATTCCTCTTTGCGCCATCAATGTTCGCTTGTCTTGTGCAGGGAAGCTGCACCAGGTGGGAGATTCCCAAAATGAGTTTTACAAAGACCCAATAAGCTGCTTATTGAATAATTCAGCCCAGAGAAGAGGATGGTGAGGGGAGGCTTCGTGGCAGCACTACAGCTCTTTGCAGCCCTCATGGCCCTACAGCTCCTTATGGCCCTACAGCTCCTCATGCTGGCCCTACAGCCTCACAGGGAGTGCAGAGGCAGCGCTGAGCTCTGCTCTGTGTGACAGCAACAGGGCCTGAGGGCACAGTGTGGATCTGTGTCATAGGAGGGTCAGGTGGGGGTGAGGGTGGTGGGCACGGCCCCAAGCTGCTGGAGCTCAGGGATCACTGGGACACCGCTCTCAGCCATGGGGTTTGGGTTTTGGGAAGCTGTGCACGGAGCTGGGGTTTGGACTCGATGTGCGTCCCTTCCAAGTCAGGATGTTCTTTGGTTCTGTAATTCCTGGAGTCTAACCATCTCCTAGCAGCCACTTCTCTTTTACCACAACTCGGCGCTATGAATGCTGTTCTCAGAACAAAACCCAGCAGAACATCTGGTGAATTCTCTGAAAGCTGAGCAGGGCTGGCACCATCCCAGGGCCCTTCCAACTGCCCCACCACCCCACCACTGAGCTGCTGCCCCATTCCCTGCTTCTCAGCCTCCCAGTGGAGCACACCGTCCCCTTCACAAATGGGACCACTGCAACTCGCTTCTCACTGGGTCATTAACAGACTGCCTGCCCACAGCAATGCTGACAATTGGTGAAAAGCCATACCTGTCATCCCCTCTGCATCCCCATATTTCATTATCAGGATCCCAGCACAAACACATCCATACATGGATGCAAACAGCACTCTCTGGAGCAGATGGCACTGCTCCTGACAGGGTGGTGACACTCCTTACAAGAAGCAGACACGGCCACATGAACACCACCAGGACCGGGCTGTGCTGCTGCCATGGGTGTGTGCACAGTTTTGTGCTGTGGGTGGGATGTGGGAGCTGCACATGGGCAGCACTGGGCCCTCCTCTGCTCTAAGTCTGGTGATGGCTTTGGTGTTTTTTGGCCTTGAAGGATGGATTTAACATGGAGTAAATAGAATGCATCCTTTGCAAGCATTTGTTTGTTTGAGCCCCAGGGATTTTTCACGAATTATGTTGGGCCCAGTGATCCAGCTGGCATGAAGTTTGCTCCAAGATAAAAAGAAAGCCAAACATAGACTTCAGAATGGTTTTCATTAAAAACAGAAAAATAAAAAAAAAATCAGGGTTAGGGATGAGGAGTGAGTTTTCCCTTCTGAAAATGATGGGTCACCTGCTGAGGGCAGCGTGGGATGCACTGCCATAGGGACATGGGAGCAGGACAGCAGTGCCTGCCATGGGGTGGGCTCCCCACGCCCCCAGACTTGGCCAAGAACACCAACAAGCACCAAAGGCTGCAGCCTTCCTGCTGCAATGAGGGGTGGGCACTGGGAAATCTGAGCCGGATGGAGAGAATGGAGCTGGATGGAGGGAGCAATCTGCTCGAGAGAGCTGTGGCGGTTGCTTGCAAAGATGTCACTTCACCGGGAAATTCAGTAAATTGCTTTTGGTGTGGAAGCCCTCATGCAGGATTTGATATGAGGAACTGAACTTATACCAAAACAAGCCTTTGGAAAAGGCAGCACCATCAGCTAACAGCCATGGGTGAGGGAGGACAGCAGCAGAGTTCTCCAGGTACGGGCAGCCCTGGAAAGGCAGGGAGGAACAGAGAAAAGGAGGCAGCTTTGCCTGAGGGTTTCAGCATCCCAGGTTGACTTTTGTGTCCCTTTAGACAATAATGGATTTCTTTGGGGAAGGCAGTTCTTAAGGGGAGAGGAGTGAGACAGTTTCTGTGGAAGCAAAGAGGTGAGCTGAAGGTGCTAAGCAGAAGCAGTAAGCAGAGGGAACACACACAGCATGCATGGCACCTTCTGCTGCTGAAAGGAAGATGCAGCTGCTTTGTGTTTGGCATAAGGGAAGCTCAGCAGCTTAGAACAGACATTTAATAATAACACAGTGTGCATTTCAGAGATGAAAGAATAAAAGGGATTTAACGGAGTTAAGTCACAAAGCTCTGTAGCTTCATTTTTCATGTGAGGTTGCGGCATGTGAGACATGGGTGACACGGAGGCTGCAGAAGGAAGCAGAGAGAGGCAGCTGTGGAGCCAGGCCACCTTGCACTGATCATCATTCAGCTGCTATGTCATGAGAGCAGTGGGCAGATACAGACTCCAAGCTGAACCTGCAGAAGACCTCAGCTGCCTCAGAAGCTGAACCTGAGGGGTGACACAGTGAGTCTGAGCGGAGCAGCTCCCATCTGAAAGGCAGCACGCTATCAGTGAGCAAAATACTGGGAATCTGGGAAAGCTTTTCAGATTTGGGATATTTGATTGTTTTTGCGTGTCCTTAAGATGTTCTCTAACTTGCTTCCATCTGTAATCACCCTCTTTTCTATTTTGCTTAGAGCAGAAGCATCCCAATTTGAACTTCCTAAGATAGTTCACACTTCAGGCAAATGTTTGTTTTCATATCTCAAACCTTCTGAATTTTATATCTGAGCTTCCCATTTCCCGTCTTGACACATTGCTGAGACGAGCTGTGAATTTGCTGCTGGCTGCAATCACTCTCCAGAAGTAAGCACACAAATCCTGACATGGAGCCTGGGAACAGACAGCACTGCCGTGCCTCCGGCGGGTCTGTTTCTGCTCTTCTCCATGGATCCGAGTGGAAGAATTCCTTTTACGTTCATCTGTCCTCATGGAAGCTCAAAAGAGGAGAAGAGAGAAATGATTAATATAATCTAAATATAAAGATTTTCTTCATTCTCAGAGCCTGTGACACGCTCTCTTGGGAAATACTCCCATGTGAAATGGAATTTTGTTCCATTCTTTGGAAATCCAGTATTCCTTTTGTGAAACGTATGAAGTTTTCAAAGCCAACTTCAAGCAGTAATTACTGTGTCACTCGTGGTGCCATGGTGAGAACCCAGCAGATGCCTTGGAAATACGGACAAACACGCAAATATCACAAACATTAACTATGCAGCTTCCCAGCCAGCAAGGAGGGAAGCTCTCCAGCCCCAGTGTGCTCCCATTCCTTGGGGCTGGGCTGCAAGGAGATGCTTTGCCCACATATCACAAGGAAACCCTGCCAACCTCTCACACACAAATTGCACGTCCAGAAGCAACAAGAATGCGATGAGGCTCTGCTGAGGTTGTGTGGTGGGGCTGACCTCACCTGCTCATTAAATGAGGCTTTTAATCAGACCAGGGGGCTGTGAGCAATAGGAATGTTCCTATTCCTTATATGGGAGCCACGAGGATCCTTTCCAGCTCCTCTGCCAAAGATGAATCTGCAGTGACTTTACTGGTGCAGCACAAAAGCCTCAGCTGCACAGGGCAGGCTGCAGCAGCACTGTTTTACTGGGTGAGGGTTGTGCAAACCCAAATAAATCGATTGTGGGCAGTTACATGAAGCAGTTCACAGCAACGTACGTCTGAGAGACAGACAGGATTCGGTCCTGGCTGCAGACGACAGTCTGAACACTGTGCTGCTGGGACTTGAATAAATATTGCTGCTGCCAGAAGCACATCGCATTCTTAATAGGTAGAATGCAGCTCTGACCTGGATTTACAACCTGGCATAGGGAGCAAAGGTGCCCCATTTCTCAGAGAACCTCTCATCTGCATTTTCTTGTGCTCCTCAGAAAATTAAAGATTTTGGATCCAACAAAGAGTTCGGAAATACACTTTAAAAAATTTCCATAGTTTTAATAACTGCAGTCTTGAGAAAGATGCAGATCTTCCCATTCAGGAGGTCTGGTAATTTACAAACCAGCCAAGGAGCTGCAGTGCTGCGGGGACACAGCCCAGGAGGAAACCAACCCGAGTCCTTCTCTTCAGCTGCTTCAGTAATTCTAGATAGCAAAGCAGATGCGCAACTGTAGACTTTTTATGAGCAGCTTGTTCATCGCTCCACATTCACTCTACATTTCTATTGGCCCAAGCTATTAAAAGAATGAGAGGAAATGGCAGAATCCTCTCTGATTTCAGAAGGCTATAAATGTCCCTGGTCATCACTTCATAGAATGGCCTGGGTTGCAAAGGCCCACAGTGCTCATCCAGTCCCAACCCCCTGCTGTGTGCAGGTCGCCAACCAGCAGCCCAGGCTGCCCAGAGCCACATCCAGCCTGGCCTTGGATGCCTGCAGGGATGGGGCATCCACAGCCTCCTTGGGCAGCCTGTTCCAGTTTCAGTTCTTTCATATTCACTCTCTCAAGGACCACACTTCTGCAGGCGAATGAATGCTTGCTGCTGATAGATCAGGTACTCTATCCCTCACACTTGACTTCCTTCCACTCTGAACACTGCCACAGCATTGCAGGGTTCCACGCAATGGGATGGGGACGCAGCTCCAATCCCACGCTCACCCCGAGCAGCACCTGAGCCCACTGAGCTCAGGGTCCCTCAGCTGGTGCCTGTGGTGTGGGTTTGCTGAGCTGCGGCCGAGCAACAGCCTCCTGCTGCCATCCCATGCTGCACAACCTTTGAGCAGGACATGGGAGGATGTTTACCCAAAGGGAGCTGACAAAAAGAAGTGAAAATGGCACTTGTAAGTCAGCCGCCACGCGCGACAGAGGGTAAAATAATGATGAAGCGCTTCTTGGCCTCATACTCATTCTAGTGCTCCCCAAAGGCAGGGCTGCAGCGATGAGCAAGCTGTGCTAACGCAGGACTGCAGTCGCCTTGCTGGAGCAAACGCCCATGGCAGCAGTGAGCATGCAGGATGCTGCATGGCAGCCCTGTGCCTGCCCCGACCTGCAGCGCTGTGTGCAAGGGGTCGGTGGGGCTGCCAGGGCCTGCACTCACTGAGCAGCATCATCGAGATGGAAAGTATGCACTTGACGTTTTCTACATATATTAGTTTATATAATTCTGACAAATAGCAGATTTCAATTACGGCAACTTTCCTGTAAGTAAAAGCTTGGAGTTTCTAAGAACTGTTCTGAGTAATGTGCTGCGGCTCTTGGCTGCGCTGCGGCTGGAAAACAAAAAAGCCCTCCATCAAAACACTGCAAATATGACAGCGGCCAAAAAGCACTAAAAGAGGTCAAGTTTGGGGAATCCGGGGCTGGGAGGGAGTACAGGAGCTGTGGGCTCCTCTCCCTGCCCCAGCACTGAATGCTGTGCAGGAGCACGGGCAGCAGGGCAGGACAGGTCCCCCTGGAGCACCTCGTATGGCTCACTTCGCTCCTAATGCCATTAGGCCATTCTGCAGCGCTCGTCTCCTCTGCCCAGATGCTCTCTAATTGTCCTTGTTCCTAGGGCCAAGCTCTATACAATCATTTTCTGGGGAGCAAATGTAATTTCTCTTCAGTAGGAGTGCAATCTGGGGCCCAACATAAAAGAAGAACTTTCCCTTGAAGTGTAATGCAATCTGAAGCCACATGTCCAAAATCTAATCAGAGGATGAAAGTCGCCCTTTTACCTTCAGAGAGAATGTTCTGTGAAACACTGGACAGACCACGATTCACCCACTGAAGTCCAGAGGGAGCCCTGCTGGAGCGTTTGTTAGACACCCTCACTTATTTTGCCTGTCTCAAAGCATTCTCATTTGCTGACAGTATCCCACCGTTATCACGTTTATCGCTTACCTGGTCTCAGCACTTGCACCAGGTTCTGTGTCATTTACAGTGCCAGGAGTAATTTATTCTGAGACAAACCCATTGCAGAAATTTCCACGGTGAAATACACGTGATGGTTTCCTCCATCCTCACCTCAGAGGCCTCAGAGCTGGCAGTTGGGAAGCTAATTATGTTCTCCAGTTTAAGCAGATGAGAAGAGGTAAAGATTCTACGACGGAGGCATTTGCAGGAGGGCTGGGGAAAGGCCCTGGCTGGCCAGTGGCATCGGCAGACTGCAGCCATGAGAACATTGGCACACAGAGCACAGCCCGTGCCAGGCTCCACCTGGGGGCACCTCAACACTTCTTTTTTTAAATATATATGAAAGACAGCCAAAGAAACACTGTTGTCTCCATACTGTGACCACTTCTTGAGAAGCAAAAACCACTTCTGTGCAAGCCAGCCTCATGTCTTTTTCAGTTACGGCGTCATGAAAAGAAAAAAGAAGGGGAGTGCTTGCTCTCCTCGTCACTGCCAAAGCACAACAACATAGAGCAAAAGGAAAAGAGTGAATAATCCACCACAGCTGTATCTTCTGTCTTCCAGGTACCGAAGCAGATCAATACTTACAAAGCTGTACCCATAGTTACATATAAAAAGAATTATTTGCTCAAGTCCTTCCCTTGAAATTAATGTCATAATGTCAAATAATGCTTTTATGCTTAGGGTCAAATATAGGTGTATCCTGACAGCTCAGTAGCAATTTTATCCTGCAAAAGTCAATGGACAGCTATCTGCGATGTCTCACTCTCCTTCCAGACAGGTTAGCTGAGAATGAATCATAATTAACACTTGTAGGGCTAAGACGCAAATGAATGTGTTTCATCTAAACTTCTCGCTTTTGAACAGCTGATGAGAGAGAAGTCATCAAGCAGCATTTCCTATCAGCTCCCATTAGGAAAATGAAAGAGAAGAAAAAGCACAGCCCAGGCCTGGCTGAGAAAGCTGGCTCAGAAAGCTGGTGGGTCTGAGCCTAGTGTGGATGCTGCCAAAGGCCACAGCAGCAGCTCCATGCAGCACAGCCCTCATCTGCAAATAGGTGCCCTTCTGTGAGTCGCTCTCCTACCCAAAGGAAAGCACTGCAGTTAGCATGGTAAGCTGTTACACATCACAATTCCTATTTCTTGACAAAATAACCACAGCACTCATCAGTCCCAACCCCCTGCTGTGTGCAGGTCGCCAACCAGCAGCCCAGGCTGCCCAGAGCCACATCCAGCCTGGCCTTGAATGCCTGCAGGGATGGGGCATCCACAGCCTCCTTGGGCAGCCTGTTCCAGTGTCCATCAATGATGTCATTTTCCTTTAAAAGAATTTAAACGGATGGAGGGTCACTTTATCAATTGATCCAGAATGCAAGCAGCGTATCCAAATATCACAACAAGAATGTCAGAGAGATTCAAAGTGTATTTTAATCAGAACGATCCTAATTCTAAAAACTAAATATTAGCACAATTAGATTTATTTTATTATTTTTTTTAAGTCAGAGAATCACCTTTATAAAGTTACCACTGTTTACCAGGTATTGAATTTTGCTTCAGTATTTCATACAATCTCATGAGGTGAAAAATTACTAATCCAGATTTCAAAAGCTCATTAAAAAAAAATATCTAAATGTTATCAGCAATATTGAGGTTAAACTCTTGGATTAGAAGAGATGAGAAGAACACAATTTTGCATCCCAAAGAGAAGAAACAAATCACACTGAGCTAAACCCCTAAAGCATTAGTAAGGCAAATCAGAAACATCCATCTCCCTAGAGAGAAAATCATGATAATATTCCTGAGTGTGTCTCATGGCTGCTCTCAAACACAAGTTACTGACCCAGCAATCCCAAAGACAGAGGATTACAGCACAGCAGAAATGGACACACAGAACAGCACAGGATTCATATCAATGTGCGCAGCAGTGTACAACCAGAATAGCATGGCACTACAAAGTGACAACTCCCCAGAAATCCAGAGTTTGATTGAATAGATTTCAGTTCTCAAAGGTACAGCAAAGAAAAATGTTAGCAATTTGATTTTCTGCATCATCTTCTTTAGATGCTTCAACATCTAACTTCCAACTTCAGGTTTCAGTTGTCATTTCAGAGCTTTAGGGTCTGGGACCTACAACGAGGAGAAATGTGAGATAATTAGGCTGTGCACCTACATTGACCAGGCACCTTTTTTTTTTTTTTTTTTTTTTAATTCTTTTGCATAAGTAGGATACATTTAAACACTAGATTTTCTTCATCAGCTGTGCTGGCACATAGAAACATGTAGTTTCCGATGCTAATTGCTACAGGCAGTCCATACCACCAATTAGAGAAAAATAATACTTTCCTGTCTGTACAGCACATCAAACTGCTATACATCTCCTACAACTGGTGCAGAATTCACACTCGCTTTTTACTCCCCCAGTGCCACCATGCTCTCTGACACATGACATGACAAACTGGAAGTGCAAGCACTCCTGCCAAGCACTCCGACGACTAATGGGTCTCCATTCAGGCTGACTCAAGCTGCTGCAAATGTTTACATGCGCTCCATAAAGTACATTTCTGAGTAACTTCAAAGTCAAGTGAAGCAAGAATTATGAGGAGACAGTTGCTAGTTGCATCACTTCATTAACTTATTCCTGAGGCTCGGGATAGACGATAGAAGAGTTCACACATGATTAGTGACAAAGGCAGAGGACTAGAGAGCAAATCCTTTTTAGAGTGATGGCACTAAGTTCACAACCAACTTACTGCAGCTTTCAGAGCTTGATCTAGGTCTTCCAGTAAATCTTCTTCATCTTCCAAACCAATCGACAGGCGAATTAATGTATCACTGATTCCAAGAGCTTCTCTATCTTCTTTAGGCACTGAAGCATGAGTCATGACAGCCCTGCAAGAAAAAGAAAAAAAGCAGATTTGTTTCTAAGATACGTTATTTTTACTGGGAAAAAATCAAGGAAATTGACCACCTGCCAGCATTCCCTGTAGTTCCAGGAAGACTTTACACCTTTTACATGCCACCTGCTGGATAACCATAGACCGAAACATTTTGTCATAAGTTGACCTTATGTCAACCATGGTGAAGGCAGTGGCTTCCATCTCCCAGAACGTCAGGGCAGCGCTTCCAAAGAACAGTGAGTAAGAAGTGGAGACTTAATAATCTGGAACTGCAATTGAGAAGAACTTTCTCTCTTCCTTCCAGACCTATGTTAAAGTTTCTGGTAAGCAGTACCTAAAAGCTCTATTTTAAGCATGTGGGAAAAGGTTTACATGTACCACCTCCAGCATGAAGTCCCCTGATGTGTGTTTTTCACTTCTGGTTCCTCAGATCACCTGACACACTGTGCCATGCAAGTGGAAGAGCACTCTTCCCAGCTATGAAGGAAGCTAAGAAGCTGCTTTTCCTATATGCTCAGCTACTGATATCCAGTACTTGGCAATTACCTTTTGACTGCTTAAGTGTTTAAAGATGCACACTTATTCTAAAATGAGAAACTGAAATGACTTAACAGATCTTTAGTCCTAACTTCCCATGCATTTTTTTGATGAGCAAATCAGACCTCAATAAAACAGTTTAATTACAGAAGAATCCTACTAGTAACCTTTAACCTAGCAGTACTACTAAAATCCCTCCCAAGTCTGCCTGGCATGCAGACAGGCTCGGTTCAGAGCAGTGTACTGAACGTGCCCTCTTGTGTAAGCAACTAGAATGGCAGTGTAGACAAATCCACTCAATTCTACTTATTCTAAATCACCCTGACTCCTTGGAATCGTTACCATAATATCAAATGGTGGCTAAGTCTCCCAACTAAAACACAAAGTGAGGAAAGTATCAGCAGTAGTATTGCTGAAAGCAGTGTAAAGGTGTTGCTAAAATGCACAGTGCTTCTGGAATGATTCGCTCAGCAGAGCCAAGAGCTAGTAGGAAATTCCAGCCGTGGCCAGTGGCACCTTAGAGTGGTTTTGAGGAAATGGAAAAGCAAATGTTGATGAATATGCTTGGATATTTGCTTAAAATGCAGGTCCAGCTAGAGCCAGGAGAGCCAGTCGAGTAGACAGGTGCACAGCACTCGGAGCCATCTCTGCAGTCACTGCACCTCCCCAGCACTGCCCTGGGGCAGCTCCCATGGGCAGCTCCCACTACTTCTTCTCTCTCCACAGTGCATTCAGGAGAGCCTACTGAATGCAAGTGGGCAGTGCCATTTCGCACAGGTGCAGAGACCACAAGTGCAGAACAGTTTAGCTTTGACAGGACAGAGACATGTACACTATTTAAACCACACGCCCTTTTTCCTCCCCTTTTGACACGTTTGCTGTTGAGATTTTTGTAACAGGTGATTCTGGAAGAATCTCACAGCAGAAAAGAGCTGCAGCTGCACCCAACAGATGGGTGACCAACGTCCAGAGCCTGGGCAGGGAGGTGGAACCTCCAGGTCTCAACCCCAGCGCTTGCAGCAATGAAGACATCTGCACAGCCAAAGGTCTGCACACCCAGCTCACACCAGTCTACCTTCCTATTTTCACAGAAGTCATTCATTTCTGGAGAAGTCACTGGTTTTTGTGTTACACAACACGCTATTCCTGGATGACAATTGTATGCAATCCATCTTAGCTTTGTATACGAGAACATTTTAGAACTCTCACAAAAATAGTTCGGGAATTTTGTTACTCTGCAGCTTTTTTAGCATTGTTAAGATGAAGAATGACTTACGGAAGCTCTGCTAAGCTTTCATATCCTCCCAGGCTCTCAGCCAGCGTGAACACCTACAGGGAAACAGTAAACAGAAGTTAACACAGAAAGCTTAAGTTTATGAATGCTTAGAAGTAGACAGCAAAAGTAAAAGGAACTTCCATTTTTAGTACTTGTCATTTTTCCCTAGGGTTTTCGACAGTAACTTCTGTATTTTAAGAAGTATTAGCTATAATAAAGAAGAAAATGACTCTTAGTAGTTAAGAGCCATTAAGATTTGAAACAGACTTCACTTTGAAACAGCTCTGAAGAACTGCAGATGCAAAACTGAAATATGCCCATGCTGAGCAAACGTAACTCAGGATTAGTCCCTTGTGGCACAGCACAGCCAGCAGAGCAGGAGAGAAGATAAACAACATTAGGGCACAGAGCCTGCCTGGGCACCAAGAGCTTTCATTCTGCTCTGAGGAAGGGCAGAGCAGGCTGCCTCAACAAAGCCAAACTCACATCCAAAAAACTTCAGTTAAGGTTTAAGTGAAGATAACCTGCCCTTACAGATTCTTCTTCCACCACCAGCACCACACATCTATTTTCACATGTAACACCTAGGTTTTCCAAGCTGCCAGATGGCAAATTTGATGGTGGGGAGCAGGGATGGAAATTAAGATTCTTCCCATAAGGCTGCACTGGTTTTTCTACTCATTCCTTGTGTCTGAAGGTTCATTTAGCATTTTGAAAAACAGCCTGACAAGTGCTTTGAAATATAACAATAGTATTGCACCAGCCACCCTGCCTTCAAACACTGGAGCCAATTACAAAAGGCCAGCTCTTGGTTAGAAGCAGCACCTGGGCTAACCTGGAGATGTTACATCACATTGTGTAAACAGACACCTCAAATGAGCTGAAATATCCTTTTCTTCCCTCTCATTAGTGTCTAATTTATGCGCAATCTATTATTTAGAGATGGCTACACCCAAAATAAATTACGAGCTTTAACAGTACAGAGGAAGACTCTCCCTGCCCCAAGAAAAAACCCTTGCTTCCATCATCACGTTCAGAAGGACAGATTCAGTTCACTTTGAGGTAGAGTGTATTTACCATCATTTACCTTTATGCTCTTCAGAAAGATGGTAGCATGTTTGAGATTTCCTTTAATGTAAAACGACAGCATCCCAGGACAGCCAGTGCACTGCCGCTTGACCAGCTCGTGCTGAGGGTGGGAAGGCAATCCTGAAATACGAAGGAGCTGCTGTCAGTTAATTACCATCGCATCAAAGAGTACAGCAGCTCACCCTGAGCTACATCAAATATCCCTCTGACGGGAAGGAATGCGAAGCCCATTGCCAAGACACCTAACCACGAGTCATCAGACGTGAAGGCTGCACGAGTGGCACGTAGCAGTGCAGCACCCAAACCCTGCCTCGCTCCAGGACACGACCTGCTCTGCAGTCCTGCCAACCTACCAGGGTAAACGACTTTCTCCACTCGGGGATTTGACTCAAGGAATCGACCCACAGCCAAAGCATTGTGGAAGTGTTGGTTCATCCGCAGCTGCAGAGTCTTCAAACCCCGGTTGCACAGGTAGCAGTCAAAGGGAGATGGAATGGCTCCCAGAGCTGTGGGAATTGAAACACAAAACCACACATGAAACAAAGAGGGGTTTTGTTGTTGCTTTTCTGTTTGTTTCTTTGTTTCAGTGAAATTTCCCAAAGTTCTTAAGATACGACAAGACACGAGTAAAGACGTCTGATGTGATCTGCTGCTCTCGTTCCACACACATGGGAAGCCAATTAGTGAGATAAAATAACACACTGAAGACTTGTGCACGGAGTTTATTAGGTACAGTGTACCTTTACTCCTTCTGTAGTAGAGAGGACACTGCATAGAAATTTATTCATTACAATTAAGAGGCAGTCAAATCATTAAAACTCACATCAGATGATAGTTTTTTTAAAAAATCAAATACAGTTTTAGCATGAATTAGACAAACTTAACTAAATATGTTGAGGCTTGCAAACCTTTTTGTGAGTGAAGTCAGGTAAATCTAGGAAAAGTCTAAGCTCTTTCTGCCACAGACTTAAGCCTAACCTGAAGTGAGACCTGGCAAAGAGCCATGCCCCGTGTAACTGCAGGCACTGCACATTGGAGCTGCTCTGCATCTGATGCTTTCCAGATGTGCCACATACTTGTGTGCATGCATATGCTTCGTAGCACCAGCTGGTACATCAGAATACAATGCATTTAAAGTTATTTCCTATAGTTACTACTTACAGCCTTGTAAGAATTTGAGCCTTTCGTACAGATCATCACGATTTACTGAAACGAGCCCCATTACAACATCGCTGTGCCCTAAAAACGCAAGAACAGAAGAACAAAGTTAGCCTCTTTATCTACCCTGGGGTTCTCCACAAACCCTCTCTTTTCCCAGTCTTGGTGCTAAGACAGTCCCATCTTGGCAATACACTGGATTCCTTCTCACTGCTACAGCTGCCCTTGCTGTGCTGTCACATGGAACACAAGCAGGTTTCCACGTGATCTGAAGTGAGGGTCAGCAACACGCTCTGATGCACACCGTGCTCGTACCCCAGGTCCCACAGCCTGCTGCAGTGAGCTGACAAGAAGCAGGACTTCGTTCAGCCATCAGCGAGCTCCCACCGAGCAGCAGCCAAGCAGAAAACTTCCACTTCAGTCTGCACCACCAGCAGACACGTGCTCACAGCACAGCTGTTACAGCTGGGCTACCTCTTACTCTGGATTGTTTGGGAAACAACACAGCAAATGTGCTTCTGAACAGGCTCCAGCACTGTCACGTAAAACCTGCCTTGAACTTTGGTATCATTTCCAGCAGCTATCTCATACTGAAGGCTCACTTTTGGTTTTATGGCTCAGTGCGTGTGCACGGTGCATTTCCAAAAGCCACTTTTGGCCTCTCCTTGCTCAAGAGTGTTCCATTTGGGACACTGTCAGACCAGCTGAGCTTGGCAAGAGCCCAAGTTCGAAAAAAAGACTCTGATCTTGTGGATTTGTTCTTCTCATTAAAGCAAACCATCTGGACTCCATCACAGTGCAAACTGTGTTTGCACAACGTCGCTTGTTGGTGCTAATAGCAACAGCTACTACCTATGGATTTATCCATGGCAAAAGGGAGCTTCAAAGCATCCGTGAGACATGGAAGTGGTACAAGAGATGAGAGCAGAAAGGCTCTCCAGTAACTTTTAAATGGCTTTTACATAACAGCCTGAGTTGTGTTGAACCCAGGCACTCACCGTTCATGTACTTGGTTGCAGAATACATACAGATGTCAGCTCCCAGGGACAAAGGACGCTAAAAAAAAAAAAAATGAGACAAATCTGAATGAAACAAGTGTGTCTTACCTACTCCACAAGTTCATACTTATGAAAGAAAAACCAGTTGTGTTGCTTAGCTGAGGCAGGGCTAAGCAATGCTGCCTTACGCCTGTCTCCTTAGAAAAGGAAGGCCTCCACGCTAAGCAGAGATCTTCTCAGTTCTCCAGAAACCCACATTGCTGCTACTGCACTGCAAGGACTGCTGAACACCTGAGGAAAGCACAAAAGGTGCTGTTTGCCAAGTCTCCCTTCCCTGGTGTGCTCAGCTTTCTGCCCAGGAGCTTCGTTCAGGCCAGAGGCAAACCAAGACTACACTGGGCAAGAAGTTATGAACTTTTTTTTTCCATCAGTGCCTAAGTAAAGGACTTTATATGTATAATATAAACAGATTATAAAGACTGGAGAGTACTAATACATTAAAAGGGGACACAGCAAGCAGATTTAGAATAAAAGAGTGCTGCTGTCAGCTTAAGCACGTAAGTCTACTGCAGGAACATGGATAATGTGCATTCCCATTGCACAGCCAAGAGAACGGTAGCATAAACACCAGTGCCTTTTATACTCAATATTACTATATAAATCACTGTAAAATTACGATTTTCTTAGTATGCTCAGGAGTCTGGAGGAGTTTAAAGACATTACCTATTATGCTTACTGGGCTTAATCATTACTGACTCTCTCTGAGGACCAATCCAATAAAATATACATTAACTAGCTTACATACACAGATGCTGACTTTTCTCCTTTCACACACATCTTTCAACAGTAAAATAAATAAAAGGATAAGAAACTAAAATCTTTGGTATATGCAAGACAAGCTGAAGAGCTGCTCTAGCTAAGCATTAACACCTCCTGTAGAGCTCTCTTAATTTATAATGATCTCAGTGTCCTTAATAAAAAATAAAGACACTGTCCTTACTTGCACTCAAAAAGTTCTCTGTAGACCTAAAATATGAGAGATTTGTTTGATCTCCAGGGAAATACATGAAGATACTTCTAGCCCATGTTAAGATGAACAAGACTTGGAAGTTCATTATTTAGAAGCAGTTTTAGAGTTTTAAAATTGCCTTTACTTCCTGCATTCTAGTTATAAAAGCAGAAAAGTTGTACAAGTTGTCCAAGGTAAAAAATAAAAATAAAAAAATCACAAACCTAAGCCATCTGTTCATCAGAATATTGATGTAAAAGTTAACTTTAACACCTGAAAGACACAGTTAAAATCTTCTGCTTCATTTAACCCTTCTCTCCACTTCCTTTTTGGAATATCAAATGGTTCAAAACAGATCCTAAGCAGCGTATGCAAAAGAATTGGTAGAAAAAAGGCAAAGATGGAAAACAGTCCATTTTTGAATAGGCCTATTAGGGTTCCCATCAGCTAGATCCACAAAACACAAGACATACGAATGACAGAGAAGCCTTCCTCCCAGTGGCTCAACTTACTTTCTTACTTTTTGCATAAGCACGTTTACTCAACCTGTGAGCTACGTTGCTTTTGTTGGTGTCATACTGGTATACAGCTAGCTATAAAATATTCTGCATGCCATCTCTGCTAAATCATAAAGAAGTAGTGCATTGCTTGTATTTAGAGGCAATTTTACAGTACTGTGTCAAAACCACAGTTCCCCATCAAAAAGGCATCTTTGAAGACACTGAAACGCTGGGGTAATTACAAAGAAAGCGAGCACTTACCTGGAAACATGCAGACATAAAACTGTTGTCTACTGCCAGCAGAATATCTTTGTGCTTATGGACCAAGTCAGCACAGCCCTGAATATCAATGACCTTCAGTGTGGGGTTTGTGGGCGTTTCAATCCAAACAAGCTGTAGTAACACAACACTGCAAAACGTCATCTACAGTGCTGGTGACAAGACATGCACTACACAGTGCCAAAAGCAAACCTTTCCCATCTTTTATGCATTTTTTAAAGGTACCCATCTAAAAACCTACCAGAGCAGGAATAGCCAGGCTTCTGTCTTCACAAATAAACACAAGGTACTGTTACCACCATTTAACATCACCATCTGTATCATATGGGACAATTTTACTGCTATCAGTTCCACCATCACAAATAGTATGTATTTACTTTAAGAAGCAATTCAGAAGTTGTCAGTGCTTTTAAAGGTTATCTTGTGGAGTATCAGCTCCTGATGCAGGTTTGCGGAGTGAAAATCAGGTGTGACTACTAAAGATGATTTAATGACTTAATGATTTAGCAGAGGGTTGTTAGAGTTAGGTAGTATGGTTAGGTTGTGGTTGGACTTGATGATCTTGATGATCCTTTCTATGATTCGAAGAAAGGTGGGACTTCTTGGGAGAGACAGCATCCTCCCCTAGGACAACTGGCACGTGAGAAGAGCATCAAACCGTCTGGAAATGTAAGTGTTTTGCATCTGAAGAATGCCTGACACAACCAGAAGAAAACCTTCAAGCCCAAGAGAAACTGTTACTGTTCCAAAGCACTGCTTATCCATTTTCATATCATGCTTACAATGGCACTAACTACTCCCCCTCCCCAAAGAAGAAAAAAAGCTATCTAGACTTTGAACAGTAACACAGGTGTTGGACAAGGCTTCTTTCTCCTCCTCAATAGGAGAAGACAACACATTTCTCTGAACAAACCCTTATTGCTTAGGGATGTTCTCCTATTTCTAATCTTAAAGCACTTGGAAATTGTCCGATTTTTCAATGCTTCCTGGAGACTTCAGAAAGTAAAAGTCCAGGCACTGCATTTGTTTTACTTTATACAGTAAATAAAAGCCCATCATAGGGCCAGTTACAATCCCTGCACTGTCAGCCTAGGAAACAGGCAGACACTCAAGGCTCAAATGAGAATGCTCATGGGTCACAACGGACAGGCAGACCAACCACCAACTGCTATCACGGGCAACTTGGGGAAAGCTAGTTGAAGTTACTGCCAATTAAACAACTTTCCTCCCCACTGTCCAAAGGGCAACTTCTCTCCTTCGTGTGATGGAGCACCTGCTGCATGATCTTGGTGTTCCCTCTGCTGTTTCCTACTGTTTTTCCCCTCCTCTCTCCCCCCACTGCCTTTGCTCTCAGAGGCACCGCTGACCTCAGTGCCAGGCTCAGCTCTGCACTGTGATGGTCCCATTGCAGCTGTGCCCCGACCCCTTCCCACAGAGACCATTCCTGAGCCTTTCCAACACCAAAACCTTTTCATGTACACCCCATCCAGCAGTAGCATCAATAAAGTTATTTAAGGACATTAAGCAGGTAAGCTCAGCAATTTCTCTCTCCCGTACCTTAGTCTCAGGTGTAATTGCAGCTTCCAGGCATTTCAATTTTGTACAGTCCACAAAAATTACTTTTAAACCCATTTTCACAGCTATTTGCTGGAAGTATCTGTTTGTACCTTTAGAAAAGGAAAAGACAGAGACACAGAGTGAAACAACTTTATCAAGTTTCCTTCACTGATCTCCAGCCTCTTGTTTGCACCCACGGAAGTCAAGACTTCACACTTCCATGCTGTACACTACAAATGGCAGATCACTACATTGTAACTTCTAAGAATTCTGAAGATTGCTGTGTTTTTAAACATCATGGAAAAGTAATCCCCACCACGGGAAGGTGGAATCACACAAATTAAGAAGCACTTCCATTTAGCAGCTGCTTTTTTCCAGTTGGAAAATGAAACAAACGAAGCGCTTTGGCTGCAGCCCAAAACATGCATCCATGGTCAGCCTTGAGCTCCTGCCTCCTCCCACTGAACCTCACTCCCCTAGAACACACTGTATGCAGTATTTCTGCCTTTTGCTCCTCTTCTGCTGTGTCAAACAATGGATTTGCATTGCAGAGTTCAGTCACATAAACACACAGCAGACTGTGACCTACAGCCCCATTTAGTTTGCCCGCTTCTCACTTTTCTCCCAGCGCTTTGCTACGCGCTGTTCCAGTCTTTATATCACCTTTCCTCCACCCCAGTTACAGTAACTTTTTTCTACCTCGCACATTCAAGGTCTTCCTTCTATTTAACAAGCCTAATCAAAAACCTGGGAGAAGAATCAAGAGGAAGCTGCTGTTTTCTCATACTTCCATTGAATAATAATGCAGTAAGGAACAGAATACAGAGATTCCTCCTTCTTGTCTTCAAAGCTTTTGAGCAAAGAGCTTAAGGCAGGAAAAAGCACCAACTACCCGATCACAGAACCATTCTGGTTGGAAAAGCCCTCTCAGCTCCCCAGCCCACCCCCAGCCCACCCCCCCATGCCCACATCCCTCAGTTCCACATCCCCACGGCTCCAAACACCCAGGGATGTTGACCCCACACCCCCACCCCCTGGGCAGACTGGATGGTGTTGCAGCTCAAACATTGCCCTCAGCCTGCCCAGATCCCTCTGTATGACATTCCCACCCTCAGACAGACCGTTAAACAATAGACATACAACATATTGACTGCTTGGGTTAAAAATTAATTCACTGGGTCTTCTGCCAAGGTTATTTAACATTTATTCACTTACGACAAGACGGCAGCTGCCGTCTTGTCATAGCAGCACAGGATTTGCAGGACTTGATTCTATCCAAACACTGCATGAGTGATTTCGTTTTTCCAGAAAGTACTTGTATTTCTACAATAAACTATTTGTATTTCTACAGTAAACTATACCCTGTATTCTCTCATATTGTTGGAAGCTTATTCAAGCATAGGAAATTGTCACACGGGCTGCAAATTCCACAAACACAACCCACAGAGAAGACCTGCAGCAGTCTTACACACTCTTAATAATAGTGCACTGCATCAACCCTTTGATACATACACATTTTTAGCATTTTTCTTACAACCCTGATTACTACAAGCTCAGTTGATCTAGCACACACAGAACTTCTATCCTAATCAAGGATTCTTACAAAACTCAGGCCCAAACTAGAGCTACAACATTAAGAAAAGCTAGCAGAGAAGGTATCTGGAGCAAAAAGCTTATGCACGTTCACAGCCTAATAGTGGACTGCATTCAGAAGACACAGCCAGAGTAGATACAAAACTGGGTGTTCAGGGAAGACAACAGTACAGTTTTCTGAAACAGTCCAGCCTGAACACTGGTTGGTACAGGGTCAAGCCCAGGAAAGGAACGGCATAAAAAAGCAAGCTGGAAAGCTGTGCAGTGTTGGACTGCCAATAAGTCTGTGCAAAGCTAGGATATCACTATTTTCCCCTCACTGTAGCATACATTACTAGCTAGTGAAGCATTCACACTGTGCAGCAGTCTTTCAATGTCTGAATTTCTAACACCAAACTCGGAGAGGAGAATTCTGTCTTCTCATGAAGTGAAAGGGTTTTGAAGAAAAGTGATTTCAATCCAGAAAGTTCACGAGAAACGCCAATAGATACATTTAATCAGGAACGACGATCAAAAACACACTTGCATCTTACTTACCTCCATAGACATCATCCATACAGATAATTGTATCTCCTGCCTTTAATAGGTGAGTAATATTCAAAGTAGCAGCTAAGCCAGAAGCATAGGCCAAAGCTAAAAAAGAAAAGAGGGGCAGAGAGATCATATTTTAATAAGATACAAACCTGTCAAACTTGCCTTTGCTTTCTTTACTTCGCTTCTGAAGTGAACCTGTTGTATCACCCTCACCTGTGCTGCCTCCCTCTCTAAGCAGCTTCACTGGAAGTATACAAGGTGTGACCCTCCATGAGCATTGCAGCAGCTGCTGCCCAGCTCACCCTCACATCACCACACTCAGTGCTGCAATACAAGGATGAGTTCATAACAGGAGATGTGTTAGGCACTAAACAAAGTAAGAAGCAAAGGCTTTGTACAAGGACTAGAGATTGAGCTGGGCTGCCCTGGGGGAGAAATGCAGAGCAGCTCTGCCCATTGCTAGCCATCACTAGCCACTGCTGCTGGCAGCCCACTGTCCTCATCTCCCCAGGTTACAGCTACTGCAACCACCATCACAAGATGCACATGCTGCCAACCTGCTCAAGGAAAGCACAAATTGCTTACAGTATTTCGCTCCATCCAGCACAGCCACAGCCTTCTCCAGGCAGGTTCGGGTAGGGTTTCCACACCGGCTGTAATCATAACCCTGTCATGAAGGGAAGAAACAAATTTAACTTCAGAGGAAGCAGTGAGAATGCTCTGACAGTAACATTTCTGGATTTCTTAACAGGTTGTCACTCTTGGCACCGAGGTCACACACTCACCTTCTCCAGTGACAGTGGGCTGCCTTTCTGGCTGGGCCAAGCTGTTCACCCAACATCCAACTGGGTTCCATCCTTCCTACGCTGTGAGTTCCTACTTGCTGTTAAACCCCCACAAGCCATGACAAGACATTTTCTTGAGCTTTACCTGAATTTAGACAGTGCAGACTTTCACAGAATCATAGCACCACAGAACTGTTTAAGTTGGAACAACCCTTTAAAAGCCATCTGGTCCCACTCCCTCTCAACAAACAGGGACACCCACAGCTCCGTAGGTGCTCAGATTCCATCCCCTGACCTTGGGTGTCTGCAGGGATGGGGCACCATTGCCTTTCTGGGATCCCGTGCCAGTGCCTCACCCCCCTTAGCGTAAAGAACTTCTTCCTTATATCCAATCTAAATCTCTTCTAGTGTGACACCACTTCCCCTTGTCCTATCACAACAGACCCTGCTCACGAGACTGTCCCCCTCCTTCTTACAGCCCCTTGAGATACTGAAAAGATACTGACACAGTTTGTGCTGTGACCCTGGAGCAAGAAGCTCACAGTGCTTTACAGCTCAGAGCTGTGAGACCACAGCACGTTTAAGTGTCAGACAATTTAAACTAAAGCTTTAATTCATTAAAATCTAGGCCGCTGCTGATTGGCTAAAACACAGCCTGTATCCCAAGGAGTGAAGAACAAATTCCCTATTCTTTGAAGAATCTTTGTTCTAGACAGCAACACTGCTCTCTGATTAACTGCCTTGTTGTAGCAATTATCCAAGCAGATGCTAATTACATTGTTTTGAGTTGATGAACCTGAAAGCAAATTATTCACCCCAAACTGCACTGGGATGCCTAGGGCCCAGCCCAATGCAAGGACAAGCACCCTCCGCTCCGGTGACTCCACAGGAAGCAGCCTGTGCCTGTCAGACCCAAAATTGTGTAGTCTGAGCTTGATCACATACCCATGAAATAACACTGGAACGACAACTTGTGATCACCTGAGCGGCTGCCAGAAATGCTTATGTACTCAAGACCAGAAATGAAATGACTCCAAAGTGTCTTCCAAGCCTGTGATGGACATCCCTCACCTGAGGATGGTTCCTAGAAGAACACCAGGGGAGGGCCCGTGCCTATCCAGGTTCTCCTGTTTTTCATAGATACCCACCTCTGGCCACTTCTGGAGAGAAGGTCCTGTTGGGACACAGCTCCTACCAGAGTGGCACACCTTATCTCCACAATGCTCTGCTGGAAGAATGCAATAGGGCACCAACAAGTGCCTATCTGCACCAGATACAAAGTTCTCAGAAGCTCAAATGTTTCCCTGGCACGTGACCATGCCAAGGTCTACCTTTCTGCACAACAGCTTTATATGAATAATGACCAAAAAATCAACAACAACAAGAACATGCACATGTGCCGCAACGTCCCAGGAATCTGGAGGACCATCTTGGGATTTGCATGCCTACAGGAATTCTGTTTAATGACAATCTCATCACGTTCAGGAATCTCACTGAGCTTCCTGCAGGACCGCCGTGGCATCGACACACAGCACTGCATGACTTCCCCGTGACCTTCAGCACCTACTCTTAACTACCCAAAGTGCTGCTCTTCCCAAGTGATTCCACACAGCATCAGAGATCACAAGGCAAATTCCAACTGCCAAGCAGCAAAGTGTAACATCCTGCCCTGAGATCTGGAAGAAACGCTGCTTTGTGAGCTGCACATCGGTGTTACTTCCCTCACACACGCATTGTGGCCATCAGAAACCTCACAACAGAATCACAGAACGGCCAGGGTTGGAAGGCACCCCAAGGATCATGCATCTCCAACCCCCGCCACATGCAGGGTCACCAACCTCCACATTTAATACAAGGTCCCATCCAACCTGGCCTTGAACGCCTCCAGGGATGGACGGGGCATCCACAGCCTCTCTGGGAAGCTGTTCCAGCACCTCACCACTCTCTCTGTAAAGAATTTCCCCTGACATCCAACCTAAATCTCCCCTCCCTCAACTTCAAACCATTTCCCGTTGTCCTGCTGTTATCTCCCCTTTCCAAGAGCTGACTCCCCTCCTGTCTGTAGGCTCCCTTTAGGTACTGAAGGCTGCAATGAGGTCACCCCGCAGCTTCTCTTCTCCAGGCTGAACAAGCCCAGCTCCCTCAGCCTGTCTTCATAGAGGAGCTGCTCCAGTCCCCTGACCATCTTCGTGGCTCTCCTCTGGACCCTCTCCAACAGCTCCCTGTCTTTCTTGTTCTGGGGGCTCCAGACCCGGACACAGTACTCCACAAAGTACAACCGTTCAGTGTAAACGCTGACGGTGCTTTATAAAATGCAATGGAATATTTACTTGATCTGGAAGGCCAACGGAAGTGGCCTCTTACAAAATCTGGGCAAACGAGCAAGTACTCTGCTCGGGTCTAATGGCAAAGTTGAATGTGGTATCACAGAGTTCAAGAGAGCTGCACAAAGCATCCACGAGATGTGCGAAAGGCACGTGGCACGGCGCGATGCACATCACGGCACCTTTTATCTCAGCGGCTCCTCGGTGACACACGGGCTAAGCCAGGATGTCCCACACGCCGGCCGCACGCTGACCGCGCGCAGCGGATCCCCGCTCCCGGCTCCCACCCCGCAGCTGGCGGCGCCGAGCCCGGCAGGGGGCGGCCGGTCCGTCCCGGCACGGCTGATGAAATCGCCCTCTCCGAGCCCAGCGCAGCGCTCTCCGCCCGCAGACCCCGCCGGGGAGCGCGGTCCGGATCAACCCGGAGCCGCGTTCCGACCCCGCGCGGCCCCGCCCGCACTCACCGCGTGCTCGCCGGGCGCCTGCTGCTTGAACGTGGTGGAGAGCGAGACCGGCGGCACCAAGGCGCCCGAACGCCACTGCTCGGGCTCCTGGCCGGCGTGGATGGCCTGAGTGCCGAAGTGCGCGAAGGGCCGCAGGTAACCTCGCTCCATGGCCGCGATCCGACTGCAGCCGCTCCGGCCCCGCGCAGCCGCCCAGCTCTTCACGGCCGCGGCTCCGCCCGGAGGCACGGCGCGGGAGGGGCGTCGCCGCCGCCCCCCATTGGCTCCGAGCCGTCGGGCAGCGCCTTCACCGCGGGGCGGGGCGGCGGAGTTGGGCCGGGCTCGGGTCGGGGCTGGCCGCCGTGCGGCGGGGCTGGGAGCAGCGGGTGCGAAGGACTGCGGCTGTACGAGTGTGCGCTTGAAACGCAGAACGAGCTGCGCGTTTCCTCAGGTCCTCTTTTGTTTCCAGCGCGGTTTGCGCCGGACCAGGAGGAACAAGCTGAAGCCTGAGCGCCGTGCTGGAGCTGCTCCGTGTGCTGCGCTGGGCACGTGGCAGGGCCACACAGCAGCACCCAGCTCCTGCACGGCCTCGTGTGCACAGCGTGACAGGAAAGTCACCAAAAAAGCCATTTCAGAAGTGCCACCATAAAATACTACTGCTCTGTGGGCCTAATACAGCAGTTTGCGTCTTGAGTATTGTGTCCTGGTCTGGAGCCCCCAGAACAAGAAAAACAGGGAGCTGTTGGAGAGGGTCCAGAGGAGCCATCAGGGGACGGAGCACCTCCCTACTAAGACAGGCTGAGGGAGCTGGGCTTGTTCAGCCTGGAGAAAAGAAGGCTGCGAGGTGAGCTCATTGCAGCCTTCATTACCTAAAGGGAGCCTACAAACAGGAGGGGAATCAACTCTTGGAAAGGGTTGATAACAGCAGGACAACGGGAAATGGTTTGAAGTTGAGAGAGGGGAGATTTAGGTTGGATGTCAGAGGGAAGTTCTTTGCTGTGAGAGTGGTGAGGTGCTGGAACAGCTGCCCAGAGAGGCTGTGGATCCCCGTCCATCCCTGTAGGTGTTCAAGGCCAGGTTGGATGGGGCCCTGGGCAGCCTGGGCTGCTGTGAAATATGGAGGTTGGTGGCCCTGCATGTGGCAGGGGGTGCTGGAGTTTCATCATCCTTGGGGTTCCTTCCAACCCGGGCCATTCTGTGATTGAGGATGGAAAATGACAGGCATGTGGGTGAAAACATTGCCCACATTCCTCACATAGCACTGCGTGCAATAGAGGACAGCCCTACCGAGGGGCCGGGGACCACGAGGGAATGGCAGCACTGCACAGCCCCAGCGCATCGGCTGATGTGCCCAGCTGAGCTCACACAGCCCAGAACACAGTGCTTCGGGTTAAAGACAGCTTCTATTACACTCCAACCTGGACTCAAAATAATTTTTATAAAAATTGAGGCAAATTGAGCCTTTTGTGGCCGTTGTTGGAGCATGCTGTGCTGCTGGCATACAGCTCTTGGGTGTTCTTGCATTCACAGACCCTCATCCTCCTATCCCCCATCGGTGGCTGAAGCACTTTGCTGAGTAAGTACATAAAGGAACTCTGTGGATGGATCAGTCTCATGGATTAGCCTGAGAAACATGAGAAAAGCGCTCCTGCTTTTCTTTCTTTTTAGCAGGAAGATGCAGGCAGTTCCGAGGTGCTTCAGGACAGCACTCTTTACAAGTTCAGGTGTTACTGTTAGACTTACAGCTAGAAGAAATGCATGCAGACACCTACAGTATGCCATTGTCACTTGCTGCCTACCTTTGGGTTTTGAAAAAATATTGCCTTAGCTTTTTACACCTTCCTATTTTTTGACCAGTTTCTTTATATACTACACAAGCTGGCATTGTTCCTAGAGGAACATAGCCATGAGAAATTACATCTCTGTTATTTATATCCTGCTTGAGATTTTCATAAGTGAAGGTTCCATAGGTTCACAGTGTAGAAAATGAGTTCTGCAGTCACAGTATCTGATCCTATTACTTTTATCTGGCTTGCTTGGAAGAGAGCAAATTAAGTGATTTGGGAAGATAGAGAATATAAACAAGCCAAAGTCAAGTTGTTAAACAAACAAACATTCTCAAGGGTTTCTAAGTACATTCCCAGTGAGGGAGGACATCTGGATTCACTACCAACTCCATTTTCCACAGAGCAGTTTCCATCAGTAATGCATTCATTATTTTTCTGGACTGAATAAGGGACTCCATAATAAGCTGGTAAACAGTGACTTCATGCCTCTGCCTACCCTTAGCTGGCCTTCAGTAATTAGAAATGCAACCTGAAGCTTCCAACGCTTAGGAGGCACCAGCCAAAAGCTGAGCTAGCACACCTCCCCCACAAGAACAACTATATGTGCAAACAGCCCCTTGTGCTGCACTGGAGAATAGAGGAGAGACGTCAGAATTGCCAACAGCAATCACATAACAGCACCAACAGCATCAGCCTCTCAAATCCTGTCTGTAAACGGATTTTAATTTCCTCTAAGAGTAAGGAAAGCCAGACAAATCTCAAGTAAAGAACAGTGGACCATAGAATGAAGTGATATGTTTATTTATGTAAAATTCCTTGTTAGAATTATAAATAGCCATGCCAGAAGCAGCTGTGCTGTCACTGACGACACAGGTACAGAAATCACATTTCATAGTTCTTATCTCCTTCTAGAATTATTCTGAGTCACTTAATATGATGCAAACTGAGTAAAGAAAGAAGGCATCCAAAAAGGTAGGCTGTTTATCGCTGCAGATCTAACCTCTCTGACAACTTGCAGGTTGCCTTCCCTGGAATCACTGGTAAAAACTGCAGTCTTCCTGGAATTCAATACATCATCATTTTCTAAATGATTCATTGCACTATTGTAAGTGCTTGCAGAACTGATGCTGAAGAAGCAGCTTTTGGGAAACGCCAATCCAGTGTGATGCAGTTGCTTTATAAAACAATAATGCATCTGCAAGTACTGACATAGGGACAGGACAACTAAGTACACAGGCACAGGACAGCTGCTTTGTCTCCCATCACTCTGTGTGCCTTTGAGGGTGACAATTTGTCCACCGTGCAAGAATGGTGATTTGAGGAGATGGTGTTGAACAAAGCCATTTGACCTTTTGTAAGCAATAGTCACCCCGTGCTCTTTACAGGGGAGGTGAATGGACTCCTCGGGTTTATTGCAGCATTGCGCGGTTTGTGTACACATCCAGCATGCAGCAAGGGTGGACACTGTTGTCCAGAGCTGAGTAACTAAACCTCTAACCAAGCCATTGCTGAGCCAGCTTGCCTCCTCACAACTGGAACTGAATCAGTTTGTAGCTGAGGGAGCTAGGCTTATTTAGCTTGAAGAGAAGGCTCCAGAGAGAGCTCATTGCTGCCTTCAGTACTTGAGGGGAGCTGATAAACAGAACGACTTTGTACGTGGGTAGATAGGACAAGGGGCAATGGCTTTAAGCTGAAAAAGAGGAGATTTAGTTCAGATGTGAGGGAGAAGTTGTTCACCCAGAGGCGGTGAGGCCCCAGCACTGCTGCCCAGAGCCATGGGTGCTCCATCCCGGGAGGTGCCGAGGCCATGGATGGGCCTTGGGCAGCCGAGCTGGGGTGTGGGGGGAGGAAAGCTCAGAGCAGGGGTGGGATGGGATGCTTTGGGCTTCCCTCTAACCCAATCATTCTGTGATTCCATGTTCAGAGAAAACATTTGCCACGGACTGAGAATCTGGGCCCCTTCCTCTTGCTGCGATGGCACTACAGGCTGTGGTTTTCTCCTCGGCAAACCTGCGCGCCTTCCTTCCTTTGGAACTGCAGCACTTCAGACAGCTGGGACGCGGGTTTGCAGGTCTGCAGGCTGCTGGTGGTCAGGCACTGACTGGCACGGGCTGCCCGTCCCTGGAGGTGCCCTGGGGTGTCTTGGGAACACGACCGGTGGGCATGGTGAGGGCTCTGACTGGACTTGGTGAGCTTAGAGGGCTTTTCCAAGCGTTACGACTCTGATCCCATACCCGTGAGATAACCCCACTAAGAAGGCCAGCAGCCCCTCCCACCCGCCCGCGCTGACACGCCGCTCAGGGGCGGCGTCCCGCCGCCGTCTCGCGGTGCCGCCAAGTCTCGCCCCGCTCCGCGCCTCTCGCGGGACTAGCCGGCCAAGATGGCGGCGGCGCCGGGCCGTTGAGCGGGCCCCCGCGGGCGGGAGGCGTCAGACGGAGGCGGGCGGGCGTCGGTCTCCTCAGCGCCGCGGCCGTTTGAGGCGGGGGATGCCGACGGGACGGGACTCGCCGCCGCGGCTCTGAGCGCCTCGTCCCTCCGGCCGCGGCCAGTCTCCCGGCGGGGTCCCCCCCTTCCCCGCCCGCGGGGCCGCCGCCGGCGATGACCGGCGAGAAGCTGCGCTCGCTGCGCAGGGACCACAAACCCAGCAAGGAGGACGGGGACCTGCTGGGGCACGGCGAGGAGGAGGCGGCCGCCGCGCCCGGAGCCATCTTCACCGGGGGGCGCGGGAGCGGCGGCAAAGGCGGCCGGGCCGGGGGGCACCGCATCTTCAGCAACCACCACCACCACCACCAGCAGCGGCTGCCGCCGAAGGGCGGCCCGGCGGGCGGCGGGACGGGCCCGGCCGCGGAGCCCGAGCGGAGCCCCGCGCACTTCCCCGTGCACGAGTGCGTCTTCAAGGGGGACGTGAGGCGGCTGTCGGCGCTCATCCGCACGCAGGGCATCGGCCAGAAGGACAGCCACGGTGAGCGGTGCTCGGGGCTGCTGGGGGCGGACGGTGCTCCCTGCCTGCCTGCCTGCCTTCCCCCCTGGGGAGCTGCCTCAGCAGCCCGGGCCGGACCCGCGGGGCTCACCGGGCCCAGCAGCACCGCTTGATGCATACGGTGTCCGTTCTGCTTTGTGTGAGCTGCTTTTTCCTTCTGCTGTCATGTTTTTGGAGAGTTTCATCAGCCCTCGCTGTCTCATTTCTGCTTAGCTCAAGCTCTCATCTTTTCCTTCTACAGAAGTTGTGAGGCACAGGCTGTGGGGCTGCGCTGCACAGGGGTGGGGGTCACAGCCCTGGGGGTGTTTGGAGCCCTGGGGATGTGGCACTGAGGGACGTGGGCATGGGGGGGGTGGATTGGGGAGCTCAGGGGGCTTTTCCAACCATGATGGTTCAGTTTTTAATTGTTTAACGCTTTTATTTTTCTTTTTTGAAGTGTGTGAACTGTCACCTGTTTGCTTTTAGGGATGATGAGGCTTAGGGGACACTTGGGAGTGGCTGATTTGGCTGTTGGTGGGATCTCTTTAGGTTTTCCCCAGCTTAAACAAAAATTATATATATATATCTGTGTGTGTATATATACATACACACACATACATATGCACACACACAGATATATATATGTATGTACGTATATGTATATATATAAAAAAAACTTCAAACCCCATATATACAACCTCTTTCAAACCCCAAAGCTATATATATATAAAATAGTTATAACTATATATATATAAAATAGTTATAACTATATATATATAAAATAGTTATAACTATATATATATAAAATAGTTATAACTATATATATATAAAATAGTTATAACTATATATATATAAAAAATAGTTATAACTATATATATATAAAAAATAGTTATAACTATATATATATAAAAAATAGTTATAACTATATATATATAAAAAAATAGTTATAACTATATATAGATAGATAGATAGATATAGTTTTTGGGTTTGAAAGAGGTAAAAAGTTGTCATCTGCTTCTACTTGCTTTGGACAGAGAAGCAATAGTAACAGAGGTAGAAAAATGAGTCTCGCATTACTTTAAAATGTGCAAGTATTCAAAGCCTTGATGAGAGCATTTTAAAATGATGTGTTTAATTTGGGGAATGTTTTATGTTGTAAAATAAGTTAGCCTGCCAAGTCAGCTGAAGTTTCATCTGTGTCTGTGTGTTTCCTGCCTTTTTCCAGGGTAAGATGATATGTTTCTGCAGGAGGGTGTAAGTCATCCTGCATGTGGTGTCTGGGCAAGTTGTGATTAAAGGGTAGAGTTGCTCTCTTTTTCTGATGATGAGATAAGTGTTCCCTTTGTTTTACTTAATTGTGTTGTGTAAAATAAAACCAAACAGTAATACAAGGCAATCTTAGGATTGATACAATGGGAAAAATAACATAATTAGAAATTCAAAACTGTCTCCGTGATAATATAAAGCACTCTGAACCACAAACTGGTGTATGCTGGAGTAGCTCACGGCTCAGTTTCCTCAATTGAGATAGGAAGGAGCATTTCTTACAACTGTCATAACATTTTTCTAAGTAGCCTGCTATAAATATAGCTACAGATATATTTATCCTGTCATCTTCATTCCAAGAGTTGCAGCAAAGTCTGGTAGAATGAAAGCAACAGGCTTGGAAAGAAACCTTCTCCCTGTATGCCTTCTGCTGCCTTCTTTCCTACATCTCTTCCAGTTCCTATCAAATTACTCATTGCTGTAGCTTAGTATCTGTACTTTGAAGGCACTTCATGACCCATCTTTGCTGAACTGTTGTCTTCAGTGTCTATCACAAATGTTGATACTTTCTTTTTATGTATGTTTATATACTTTTAATAGTATATATGTATTTTTTTAATGAACTTTTCGTTTTCACTACTGTTTACTATAGGAACAGTGTGGATTTCTGTCCCATCTTCTTCCGAAGTTTTACTTTCACTTTTCTTTTGTCCTTAAATTAAAAAAAAAAAAAACAAAACACCAAACCAACAAAAAACCCAAACCAATCCAAAACAAAACCAGAAACCAACAACGAAACCAAACCCTTGGTGCCTTGACATACCAAAGGCCTGACTGTTACTTCCTTGTTATTGTTTTCTTCCTGCCTGAATCCATCTGCCACTTGTTTACATATTTGAACTGTGAGTTATTTGGGGTAGATAACTTCAGCTTACAATTACACTCAGAAGTAAGCCTGAAGAATCCTAGAGCATGATAAGGAAGTGACAGAGAAGAGAACAACTTCTAGTAATGGTTACTATTTATAATTCAGTTCCATTTTTAGTGAGCAGTTAAGTAGAAAAGCCACATCCCACAGAACATTAAACTTGTGGTGTTCTGATAAAACAAATGCTGGCTGTATTAATAAATAGAGAGCTAGCCAGGCTGCACTCTGAATTAAGCTCAAAAAAAGATTTCTTGTTGGCAGGACCAGCATCATTATTCTGAAAGGCAGGAGCTTGTGTATGTTTTTAGATTACTTTTATTTTTGCTGTTACACACATTTAAAAGCTTAAACATATTTTCAGAAGAAAATAGTTGTTTCTGAAATAGATAAATCTTGCTGAATTACTATCAGAAAACACTCGGCTGCCTCATAGGTGTGCCAAATATCTATGTGAGTGTGTATAACTTCAGACCTTTCATTAGGGAGGTGCAGATGATTTTTGTTGCACGGCCTGGCTGGAGACCCGCAGGACTTCAGGCACTGCTGGATCACTGCTATCTCAGGTTAAGGCCCTGTAGGCTACTCAGGCTAAACTTGGGCAGGGAAATGTAAATGTTGAGGGTAAGGACACTGAAGAAACCTTCTGTAGATGGAAGGGATAAGTGAGATTTGTTTCTAAGGTGAATCAAGCTGTTGTCAAGAAAGAAACCTAAAGGAGAAGAAATTTGGTTGCAGCTTTTCACGTGTATCCACGTGCATACACATATCCACGTGTAGTAAGTCTAGAGACAATCACATCAAGTTACTGTTACACTGCAGTGAAGTCATCAGAAGTGTACGTCAGCCTCTTAATAAGAAGAGTACTGTAAATAATTACAGCTCTGTCACGTAGGTAAACATATCACAGTGAAACTGCACCCTCTTTTGTCTTACCAGAAGCTGTCCCTTGCAGAGCCACGTGTGTTCCTGGCACTTGCTGTTGTGATTATGCTGCAGTTCACTGAACACCTCGAGCTGTTACAGCCGTCCTTGCAGCTGTAAGAAGTGGAACTCCCCTCTCCTACCCTTGTGCTTGTTCTGGCAGACGCCAAGCTTAAGCAACTAAACATGATTTGTGGTTTATATTCAAGGGCTGATGGAGCTGGAGGTTGTAGCATTATAGAATTCCAGTGGGACAGTTCCACTTGAGTCCTGTAGATGCTGGTGCTACTTAATTCATGAGTCTTGAGTGCTAGAGGGAGTGTAATTGTGTGGCACTGCCCTCACAGCTGCTGGGGCTGTATTTACACTTCCAGATCCCCAGCTTTCCTGAAAGAGGAGCAGTGAGATGTCTGGTGTGCCTGCTGGCCAGCCAGGCTTCTGAGATGAGATCTCTGGGAAGGCTTTGGCTGTTGCCCACTTCTGAGCCTGATCAGTACTGCTGCCTCTGCTTGAGGGTGTTGAGTGACAGTGGCTGGATGGCCCAGTCTGGACACATCTGTCCTGAGACCTTTGCTTTCCCTCAGTTTTCCCATGCAGAATGAATGCACTTAAGACTGGTCAAACAAACGAGGAGCCTTTCTCTTTGGACAGCTTTTCTCCTCCCTCCTCTTGGAGCAGAAATGCTGAAGATTGCACAGAGGCATTCTGTGTACTGAGTAATTCCTCAGCATAATTACTTTGTTTTGTGGCATCTAACCTGGAATCGTTTGAATGGCTTGTTTGTAACTCTGACTTAAATTTGCTACTGGGGAAACTCGTTTTGTTTGGCTCAAAGACCACCAACAGCTCTACAGATTTAGCAGATGTTAAGAAGGATGATTAGTGATGGAACAGAAAGGTGCCGCTCTGCGTTTGGTTTTTGAGTGTGCCAAAGCTGGCTTTGTTTATCAGTTCCTGCTGAGATGGTAACCATTTGGGGAGAGGATCTGGGGATAAGACAGATACTCTGCTGCCAGGCCTCGGCCCACAAACATACTTGGGTGCCTGACCTCCGTGGGAGTGCTGTTTGTGAAGCAGCAATGGAAAGGTGCATGGCTTTGTGGCTGTTCTGCATCCAGTGGTGTCTGACAAGGACTTGTCCTGGGCAGTGATAAAGGGCTGGACCGCTGCAGAGTGCCATAGGAATGGCAGTGTTTCCAGGTGCCACAATGCCCCTCTCCTTTGTGCTTGCCTTGCATTTCCTTCTCCTCCCTTTCTTGAGGCTTTAGCTCTTCCTGTGTGCTGCAGCAAACCTCTTGTTTTATCTCATAGACGTCAGTAAAACCTTACACTCTTCTTTGCTAAAGTCCCACTGGTTAAAGACCAGCAAGAAGCGTATCTCTTCTTTTCATCTCCTTCACAAACCGCTTCTTATGTTTCATTCTGGAATTGATGGATTCTCATGTCTGTGCTTTCTCAGTTATTGTAAAGACTGTGCTCTGCATCCTTTTCCTACCCCACCTTGTCTGTAAGTTTCCTGGTCAGTTTTTGAGTTGCATACTTTTTGGTGTGAAGATCGAGTGTCAAAGTAAAATCTGTGCTGGAAGAGCATTTTGGAGGCGATGTAGTGCGGCATCCTGCACAAAACAGACAGCATCAAAGTTGGTTCAGGTTGCTCAGAATCTTGTCCAGAGGGATTTTGAAACGCTGTAATATTGCACAACTGCGTTTCCTGCTTATCAGCTGAAATGTTCATCACATCTCTCAGGAAGGCTGCCAAACACTTGGTTAACTCTCATTTTGTTGTTTCTTCTCGCTGTGCCAAGCCCTTGTAGATACTGGAGCTGTCTGGCTCTTCTTATGCGGTGCTTGAAAGCATGTGCTTTGTTTTGCTATTGTTTTTTGTTGTTAGTTTCTTTTTTTGGAAAGCTAATTGAAAACCACTTACAAACTCTGACTTTGACTGCTTGCCTATCTTGATCAGAGATTCCACGATACCGTGGTGTGTTGGTAATTGCTTCATACAGCAATCTATGAATGTTTTGGATTGCATCTTTGAGATGTGCATCATCTTTGGCATGCAGCAAGTGCTTGTTGCTAACATGATGCTGTAAAATACTTCTGAAATCAACTGTGTTTGATATAATTGCAAAAGAAACTTGTTTACAAGTAGTTTTTCTTTGCAAGAAAATATTTGAACATACAATGTGATACATTTAAATGGAAGGATCCTATATCCTCGAACGCCCAAAATAAAATATATCAGAATTCTGGTAGCAGCAGTAATCCAGAAGAACAGCTCTCTGTACCTTTACTGTGCATATCTAAGAACAGAAGTCTAAAATGGGTCACCTGTAGCCAGGAAAATACTCATGTTTTTAATATCTGCTAATAGTCTTGGAAGCTTCCTTTGGAAACATGGCATTGAAGTACCCAGAAGGTGGTGGTGGATGGTTGGGTTTTCTTTAGGGAAATGATTTTTATTCTGCAGTGTGTCAGTTGCTGTATTAGTAAAAATTTTATGCTCAGTCTTTGAAAAATTAATAAAATATGCTCCTAAAACTTTAATAAGTGTCATATCTTTGAGTAGCTTTTACCCTAGATATGTCATTCTTTATAAAATATCATATTTCTCAGACCATGAGTACAGAGGTTTGGGTTATTGCCTTCTTGACGATATAATTGTACCACTTTGGCAGGTTTCAAGGTATAATTAAGAAGCCCTGCTGGCCTATGAAATATTTCAGCTATATTTTAACAACCATAATCGAAAATCTGTACGTTGGACTTGCTTAGAAACTGCTCTGGAGTATGTGTACCTGCTCCTTCCTTAAGCTGTAGAGTTTCTTAGTACACAGCATGGGAGCTGTGTGTCCAGACTCCTGAAGGAGTTGCAATGAATTCTGTTATGTTGGATCTAATCTTTTTTTTTTTTCTTTTTTCTTTTAGGAAACACTCCTTTGCATCTTGCCGTGATGTTGGGACATAAAGGTTGGTAAAACCTTTGGTTTTGTTATTTTTAAGTTGTCCTGAGAACTTAGAGGCAAGAGTAAAAAATACTGTTCAGTTTTTCTGAATGTGATCTTGTGTTTCAAACTTGTTGCAAGTTGAGGTTTTCTGCAAAGCAGAGGCTGCCCAGATGTGAAAGAGAAAAGTCTGTAAGAAAGTTAGGGCTGCCTGTTGGGCCAAAATCAGGGAGCCAGGCAGGCAGAGGGCTGGGTTGGAAGGAGAGAATGGCAGAGGAGTTCTGACAGCTGGACTCCTTCGTGAGCCTGGAACAAGAACTAGCTTCTGTCTTATTGCAGAGTTAGAAGGACTTGGAATATCATAGAAGATTGAGAAACAAGAAACAGCTTTCAGCAGTGGAGGCAAGCACATTCGTGCCTGCGTCCTCGTGGTGTCCAAAGAGGGGTGGGACACTCAGTCTGGGTAGGCAGGAATTTTCATCCAGGCAGATCTCTGTTTTAATGCCATTAACAGAAGGCTTATTGATTCCTGTTTGTGTGATGGTGCCCTTTTTCTTCGTGGCTTTCCTGGTTAATAGTTTTGCTGTGGTTGTTACTGATCTGCTCATTAGAAGTCTTGAATGAC
Organism: Meleagris gallopavo; assembly: GCF_905368555.1. Classification (NCBI taxonomy): domain Eukaryota; kingdom Metazoa; phylum Chordata; class Aves; order Galliformes; family Phasianidae; genus Meleagris; species Meleagris gallopavo. The sequence continues at coordinate 28,611,514 of NC_139413.1, read as the reverse complement.
CCCTGTTAGCTTTTTCTCCGTTATGAGCGAAAATATTTTCTGGAATAAAGTGACTCTGTGAGTGGAAACGTAATCACTGTCCTGCCTTTTGCATATTCCTTTCCTCACCTCATTCAAATCTCTGCCCACTGCCTGTCTGCTTCTTTGTGTTCCAGGACTGGCTGCTCTCTGCAGGGTCCAGGACAGCCTACCAGGCTGTGCTGCCTGTTGTTCCGTGATGGCTGTCACCTTTTCAGATATCCTTGGGGGAGTTTTTTTTGTTTTTTTACAGCAGCATTTCAAAGCAAAGGATTCACATTTCTATTTGAAATAGAAAGCATAGAAGTAGGCATATTTCAAGACTGGGGAAAAAAACAGCAATTTGGAATATGATTAAGTCTCCGTGACAGTAGAATTCTTTTTCGCTACTGAAACAAGAGAAAGAACGCCTTGGTTTTGTCAAGCTGTGTGAGTCCTGCCCCTGGTGTGTGGTACTGCTCTGTGGCTGGGCTGTTGTTGACTGCAGCGGTATCGTGTCACTGAAGTACAAATGATTTTGATCAAAGATGCTTCTTTTGATACCAAGTGATAGAAAAGAATTTATCACCCTTAATTCGGTACACTTGAATACTTTTTCTCTTGAACTGTGGTTATTTTATATTTCAGCTCTAGGATGAAAAGCTCTTACTGTTCAGTGCTGTCAGATTGCTTGATTATCGTGGCGCATAGCATAGCAAGGAGAGGAGGAGCAGTTCTTCCCCTTACTTCTTTTTTCTTTGGCTGTGTATTTGAGATCTCGCTTTGTAGTTCGCTCTTGGCTTCTTTGTCAGCCATCCCACGTGTAAAGCCCTTAATTCCTTGGGATATTTATGGTAAGCCTTTATGTAGCTTGGCTGGAGCAGGACTATTGGTATATGATATCAAGAACAATACCTGGTTTTACTGTTTTGACTTTCACTCCTGCTTGGTCTTTGATTCTCTGAGAACCCCAGGGCCTTGCTGCCACGTTAGCCAGTCTGACGGATGCTGAGGGTCAGCTTTTCTGGGGATGATGCATGTAGACTGCTCAGGTGCGTGTAGCAGCACTGCTGCCAGACTTTGGTGAATTGCAGGGTGAACTGACATCCTGTTTGTTTAACTGAAAATGGGATCTGGCTGGTAAATGCTGTTCCGTGTGAGTGTTGTCATTGCTTTAGGCACTGTTTGAGCAACTGCAGAAAACATCTCTGCATGTTTCTGTACAGAGTACTTAGGGCTTTTGTTTGTTTACCACAAAGGATAGTGTATTCACCAGTAAGGCGTCTCTTCCTTTCCTAACACCACATTTTCCAGTGACTCATGATTTTTGCATCTTGAGTGGCTGGTAAGGTTTCCTGTAACACCTGTAGGCGAAGAGTCAGGAAGTCCCTCTATCTGCAGTTCCTGCCCATCCTATTCATACCGAGATGTTTCTTTAGCCTGCAGCTCCCGCTCCATGCTGCTGTATCATCTGCAGATGGGTCAGGTTGATTTTAATGAGTTGCGGTGAGGAAGCTTTCCATAGTTAGAAATGGAAGGACCATTTAAAATGAGGACAGCTTATTCAAAACACGGAAATACTGAACCATTTCTTCTCCTCCGAATTTTAAGGGCTACTCCTGATTCTATCATCAGCTTTTATCCTTAGATAGAGAAAGCAATGCAGGTTGAGCTGAGACTGCGCTAGGAACTGGTGTGGTGTTTATGGAATGTTGGTGTGCTCTGTTAGCACAACACACACGTGCCAGGAGGCCAGGAGAGCATCAAGGCGTGCTCTGTTGATGCGTGGAGAAACAATGCAGTGCATGGCGAGTGGAGCTCTGTGCTGTTGTGCTTTATTGTGCACTCTGCTAGTCCTAGGATAACCGCTGCTTGCTGCACAGCATGTAATGCACCTGTTCTAACATTTCAGAGGGAGAGATGTTACGTAGAGGTGATTAAACAAGCATTTTAAAGTATTTCTTATATAGAGGAGTGAGTGTGTATACGCAGCAGTACATCTTCATAAAAAGCAAAGTATAAAAAGCATAAGGAAATGTTTTTCAGTCGTAATGCAGTTGGTTGTTGATTGCCAGTGAAGTTTTCAGTGCTCATATTTAATGGGAAAACGCTATAAATAATTTCATGAATGTTTTCAAAAATTATTTATAGCTTGAGTTCATAATTTGGATATGTGTTTTGATGGTGCTTAATATATTGAATATCCACTGGTTGTTTTATTCTTGTTTCCTTTACTGTTTCCTCTATCATGAATTATGTAACTGCAATACCCATTATGTTTACTGAAAGTAATTATTGCTGCTTTGTTACAGAATGTGCCCACTTGCTTTTAGCCCACAATGCTCCAGTAAAGGTGAAAAATGCTCAGGGATGGAGCCCTCTTGCAGAAGCCATCAGCTATGGAGACAGACAGATGAGTAAGATCATTGCTGATGAATTTTCTGTATCACATTCAGCAGTATGCATGCATACCCATGTGTCTTTTTACACATGTATACATGTATTAGTAAATATCTTGACGTAATCAAATACTTTATATTATAAGCAGTTCCTGAAGCTTTTCTTCCTACTGTGATCATACTGAGTTATTTATAATTACTGTAACTTGAAGTGCATTACTCCAAAGTGATGAAATGCTTTATTAACAGCAATTATTTCTCATTTTTTAAAAATCTGTTGCATGACAGCACTAAGCTGCAGTTAGCCAAGCAGCACAGTTTCACCTTATGTTTAACCTCTGTTCAGTTACAGCACTCCTAAGGAAGCTTAAGCAGCAGTCCAGGGAAAGTGTTGAAGAAAAGCGACCTCGATTATTAAAAGCCCTGAAAGAGGTAGGTAACTTGAAGGCAGCTTTGTTGGCAAAAACCAGATTGTGATAGAAACAGGTAGCTTTTGTTCATATAGTAAGGATGCTTTAGCAAACTGATAAAAGAAAAAAAGCTTTTTGTCCATTTCAAGGGCTCACAGAATGATGTGCATTCCTAAGATGCTCCCCCCTCAAATTCTAGAAATTCAGTCAGAAAAATGCCTTAGATAAGAGAGACCTTTTCGTCATCTTTTCAACCTGAAAGTCAGAGAATGTGTTTTTAATCTGTGCTTATTTCATTGGATTTCTAAGGCTTCCTTAAATCTCAGCTCGGTGAAGAAGTTGCTGTTATATCCTGTCACCAATCACAAATGATGGTTTTTTTGTTTCTTTGTTTAAAGCTTGGCAAGGAAAGGGAGTTTTTTCTAAGTTTAGTTCTCCATCTGCATGCAGCAGCCAGTTTTTCTTGAGCACAGTCAAACAATTGTCAGTATTGACGATTGGAAGTATATTTCTGGAATATAAATTGGAGTTTGTGTACATGGATACTGGTAGGTGAAACCTGATCCATTGATTCAGACAGAGAATGCAGCTAGATGTGGTCAGTCAGAGCAAACAAAGAGCTCTGTAGGCTTTTAAAATTGGGATTTACAATTTATTTTTTGTTCAGAGCTTAACAGCTGTGTAACTTTTTTCCAAAAAAAAAATCATTAAAGATTGGTAGCTTAAATGAAGCACACGTTTAGCATTACTGATTCTGCTTCAGAAATGTTGAATTTCAATTGAAGTTCAACTACTTACATCAGAGGGGAGAAAAGGTATTTTTTTGGCAAAACACAAACTTTGCTTAACCTTCAGCACGTTTCACAGTTGACCAAAATGTTAATGTATTCTTTTCATCTCAGCTAGGTGACTTCTATCTAGAGCTTCACTGGGATTTTCAAAGCTGGGGTAAGTGACTGCATATCCCTTTTCATTGGGAGATAACACTATCAGGCCTCCACACACCTGTTCTCTCAAGCTGAAATTTGTTTCTAGTTCATATTTTGGAAAATTCATAATGGTGTTGTGAAGATTGAAGTTGCAAATAAAGGACAGATGCTTTTTTTTTTTTCTGAATTATTTTTTTATGACTTCTAGTTTAATTCTGCAATCTAGGCACATGATATGAGATGGGGAGGGGAACAAGCTGTTAAAGAATGTGGTTATAAGACCAAAACATTATAATGCCTTAATCTGGTCATTTGGTGTCACTGCAGAGCAGTGGTTTGTGCTGAATGACAGGACTTGTGGCATTGAATTGCTTGGCACCAGCTCACAGTGGTCGTCTTCTCCAGGAGTGTCACCATGCAGGAGGGCATTCCTCTGCCTGCATCATTCCCATGTTTGTGTACTCTCCTGAGGGGAGAAGGGAGCCCTGGGCAGTGTGTTGGTGCTGATCATTGGTGCTCTGAGCGAGCTCAGTTCTGCACGTGGTCTCAGTTCTTCGTGGTGCCGTTTGAAGAAGGTGCTGAAATGCCATTGTTTGTTCTTATTGCAGTAAATGGTGCTTCTTAAAATAAGCACAGCTGTGGTCTCACATCTCTGGCTCGTAACGCTGGGCTGGCTCCCAGTTCCTCTGGTAGTTTAACATTTCCTAAGGTTTTAGACCTTAGTGCTTTGGATTTGTCTTCTGCTCGTCTGTTTTCTGCTTTAATTGTAGCTGGGTTTTCAGCTGGCATAATATTCAAATAAAATGCCCAACTGCAGAATTAAAATTCCAGACAGTTAGAAGAACAAGTTATTAGAATTAATTAATGGTTTAGCTCATTTAAAATGAGGAGACTTCAAGTTTTATTTTGCTGAAGATATTCTGTACAAGTGTGTTTCAGTCCTGCAGTTAGTTAATAGACGAGCATGACGTTAGTGTGCTTGTGTTGAGGTTATGGTGGAAAATGGATATGCTGTATTTTCATATTACAACACATTGAAATTCAAGGTGGGGTGCAGTTTTACTCAAAGTACCTTGCAGAGAAACCTGATTGTTCTAATTGTCCAATATCTCTTCCTACTTCTAGTGCCTTTACTTTCCCGAATTCTGCCTTCTGATGCATGTAAAATACACAAACAAGGTATAAATATCAGGTAAGCACTGATTTGCCATTTGGGTTTACTAAGTCACAAATATCTGCACGTTGATGAAAACATGCTGGTTTCAGTGTGGTCTGAAAGTGATTGCTTGCAAAAGCTTGTGCAGCACCGTTGTGTTGGTACATAGGTGCTTGGGGGCAGGAAGTGCTTTCATCTACAGTCTTTTTCCACTGTTAGTTTGAAATCGGCTTTAATTCTTGAGTCACCTCACATAAAGCAAAACCAGGTCTGTCTGGTAGATAAAGGCTTTTATGCAATTTGGCAATGATTGATTGAAAACGGGAATTTGATATCTGAAAATTTGTGTTACAAATATAAGTGAGCTTTCAGTATTTTCTGGAGAAATACTGCTGCTCCAGGCTACGTAGTAAGAAGAGTGATATCATTTCTCTTTTTAAAATGCCACAGATTCCTGGACATCTGCTGAGCCTGGCTGTTCAGCTGCCTTAGGTTGTGATTTTGGGCTCAGGTGTCTTTTCTGTTTTGGTTCCTGAATTTTAACGAGGGAAAATAAAGTTATGATTCAGAAGATTGTAGACATTTTGTTTTCTTACTACAGCTTTTTAGCATAGATATGTGAACTTAGATTAGACTTGAGTCCATTGAGACCATTTATTTTCCTTCTCATTTCTCTCTTCTGCTTGTACAGAGGGGAGTTGTGAGGCTGACACTGCAAGGAAGTAACTACAGATTCTTTCATGAATTCAGAGGCCAACACACAATGAGTGTTAAGCAACCACCCTTGAGAACTGAAGTGGCTACTGAATTCAGGCTCTTTAACCAACTTTACAGAGAAGGAAATACTTTAGCAATAATACGTGTTAGTTGCTAGAGAGATCTTTGTTCTTGGCTCCAGCTCTTGATTTCCAGCTCAGCAGGAGCATTTCTTTTCTGTTGGTGAGAGAAAAGAATAACAACAGTAACTGAGATGTTTCAGATGGGGATGGAGGCTGTTTCTTAGTCCTCTTTGTAACTGCAGTCCTATCTTACCAGGGCTGCTCAGCTCTGGGGCTGCAGATGTTTGTGTGTTTCTCAATGTGTAGCACATACTGGCTACATAATTTCTGTTACTGCCATCTGCCATTTTTCTTTAGAAAACGTGGAGTGGATGTAGTGGATGCTAAAAATACCAGATGAAGGTATAGGTGGGAGTTTTATGAAGTTGGCATAAAAACAGGCCGTATTTTCATAGAATCCTTAGAGGCCTCTGAGGGCCATCTAGTCCAGCTCCCCATCCAGCTCCATGGTAGGCGTGATGTGAAGCCTATTGAGTGTTTCTTACCCAATTTTTATTCCTATTTCCAGGCTTAAATAATGGAATATTCTATGAAGACTTGAACCTTAACTTGTTTGTGCCAATAAATAAATAATAGTAGTAATCAAAAGCTTCTCCTTGAAAGCAGAGCTTACCAGTCAACACGTGTGACTGTTTATGGGTAACTTCTTTTAATGTTCTGGTGTATTTTCACAGGCTGGACACAACTCTGATAGATTTTACTGACATGAAGTGCCAACGAGGGGATTTAAGCTTCATTTTTAATGGTGATGCAGCACCCTCTGAATCTTTTGTAGTTTTAGACAATGAACAAAAAGTTTACCAGCGAATACATCACGAGGTAAGGGGCTGTGTGAGCGCAGGCTGTGCAGCACCTCAACCCTTTACTTCCCTTCAGAAGTCTGAATTTACTGAACAAGGTGTGCCTCTCAGAAAGACCCAAACTCCAAAGAAATGCAAACTAAAGTTTTGTTTAGCTGATAAAAGCTTATAAGCTTTTATTTTGAAAAACTGCTTTTTAATGCAAACTAAGAAATTGGAGAGAAATAGAATTCAAATCTGCTGGAAAATACAGTGGAAAATACAGTGGGCAGATAAATATATTTCAAAGTTTGAAGCATTCTGCTTATAGTATTTCCTGTGGGAATAATTCAGGGCTCCTCAAGTAGAATTTTCAAACTTGCTTGCCGTTGCTTTGTCCCCATTTAGTCACTCTGTGACCAGTTCAGTTGTTAAAGTGCAAGGGTCTTACTGGGTGGGCCTGTTGTTTGGTCAGGCTCGTGTTTATAGCTCTATCTGCCAGTCACTTAAGCAGATGGGTTTATATGAAGGGTTTGGCTGGTGGTGAGCCTCTGGGTAAATCACATTTGGACACTTCATTTGCCTTAATATTTAAGCTAAAACTATTTGGTAACCAGCTGGTCAGAGCTTCCACAAAACAGTTTGGAAATTCAAGAAGTGCTAGTTGTGGGGAAAGTGCCAAAGGAATATGTTTATTGATTTTCATTTTCTTAAAATTATTTATTAAAAAAAATAAAAATAAAAAAAATTTGTCATGATCATTAAATTCTATGCTTGGTAATCTTCCTTCCAGGAATCTGAGATGGAAACAGAGGAAGAGGTTGACATTTTGATGAGCAGTGATATTTACTCAGCAACGTTATCAACCAAATCAATCACCTTCACACGTGCCCAAACGGGGTGGCTTTTTCGAGAAGACAAAACAGTAAGCCAAAGGAAGTTGTCAGACTGGCATTGCTGAAGGCAAAGTGGTTTAGGCAGCCATGTCATAACCTGGTTGGGAAGGAAGGAGGAGTGAAAGGATCAGGTGTTGGGATGGAGTAGAAAAATGGCTTCCCCTGTCCCCACAGTTGTCACTAGTTTGACACAGTGTGTCCTGTGGGCCGCCTGCATAAGAGAATGGTAGCTTGGAAAAAAACCAGCCAATTACAGCTGAAGTGTGTGGAGAAACACTGCTGGAAATGGCACCACGTAGATAATGGAAAGTCATCCCAGGATTTACGTAACAATTCTGTATGTCCCTGTGTCTGTGAAGTGCAGGAGGATGAAAGCATTCTGGCTGCACTTTGCTTTGCACATTCCTTCCAGTGTTGTCAGTCTGAGGCACAAATTCTCAGGTGTGAAAGCACTGAAACATCTGCCTTTTCATGTAGGAAATTGCCTTTTTTGAGATAGCTCTGAAGGGTTTTGTATTGACTTGGATGTCAGGTAGTGCCATTTACCACAGCTTTTCTGCTGAGCTAGTTTTTCAGAGCTCTTTCTTTTGTGAAATCAGAAATCTATATTGTAAGTGTGTAAAATACTATGAGTGTAAGTTCCATTTAGCACAACTTAGCGGAGGGGCTTTTAGTGGGATTTCCCTTGGCCACTCTCAGATTCTGAAGCAGTCTTCTCTCGTTTAGTTTCCATTGATACAAAATACCAATTACTGGGGGAATTACTCTGTACTGTATGTAGGCTGGGGGGAGTGTATGATGAGAGTTCATATGGTTAGAGTTGTGTAAATTTACATTAAAACATTCCAATCCTGAACTCACCATACTGCAATTAAATTGTTTGTATGTAGAAGAATTTAAGTTATTTAATCTTCTGTGATTCTCCAATGTTTAATTCCTTTCTTCTAGGAGAGAGTAGGAAACTTTTTGGCAGATTTCTACCTGGTTAATGGACTTGTATTAGAATCAAGAAAAAGAAGAGAACATCTCAGTGAGGAGGATATTCTTCGAAATAAAGCTATCATGGAGAGCCTGAGTAAAGGTGGCAACTTAATGGAGCAAAACTTTGAGGTATACTTACATCATTCTTCTCACTGTGTAAATTGTTGCCAGAGAGAATAAATGTAGCAAGATTAATAAATATTTTTATTGTTCCATTCCGATTGTCGTGATTTTAAAATAATATGACCTGTAAATGTATTCCTGCTCATCTGTTTGTGTATTGTGCTGATTAGTGCATGTACTGAGATATTTCTTTTCTTGAGTATTTCAGTCTTAATTTGTCTGTTAATACAGGAGATGTTCTTAGCTGTAGCAAATCACTTTAATTTCGTTAGACCAAATATTTATTGTCTCGAATGCCCTTCCTGGTTCTTCTTTCAATTACGTTCTCATTTAGCTTCATTAAAACGGATTAAGCCTGTTATTATCACCATGAAGTTGAGAGCTATTCAGAATGAGCCAGACATCATCTGGGAACACGCAGACAAGCCTTTTAAGAAGGGCTGATTTATTTCTGTACGAGCTCGTGCTTTATTACTTGCCATTCAGGCACTTGAATTAACTGATGAGCTGATGTGCTGCACCAGCCAGCTTCTGCATACAGTACTGTTTGAGGGCTGATATCTAAGTGGAGTCTGTGAGAGGAGGAGTAAGAGGTAGAAAAGCCGTGTGAAGTTTCAGCTGCAAACTGAGTGCATCTTTTGAATAGTAAAACTGTAAGAGAACATCAGGAAAGATCAACTGCTAAGATGTGTTTCTCTGAACAGCCTGTCAGACGACAATCCCTTACTCCACCATCACCCAATACCATTACATGGGAAGAGTACATATCTGCTGAAAATGGGAAGTAAGTAGTTTGTTTTGTTTCCATGGACAGCCTTAGCTAACTGGTACATGTCAGTGCCCACTGGTTCGTGGGTTCTTCTTGGTTTGTAGTTGTCAAGGAGCAGGGGGATCTTGCTTTTCATTGCCTAGATATTTAATGCTCTTCTGTAGACTGGAGAAACCGACAGCAGCACACATAAGCAAGATTGTTCCATCAGCTGATGAAAATATGCACGTAGGCACGTGTCTGCATCTTGGAATTACAACTTATTGTAAATGCAGACCTCTCAGCTGATGTTTGTAAGGGAAGATTTCCTCTCAAATTCATTTCTGTAATTTGCTGATCTCTTCTTATCATGGCAATAATTCTCCATATTTAAAGGAAAAGCTTATGACTTAATGAGAGCCAGTGTGCCAAAATCTCACTGCTGGAATGCAGTGGCATACAGAACTCCCTGTACCAGCCAGGTTTGTGCAAGCTGCTCTCCTCTAGGTGTGCAGCAGACAGTTACATTTTCAATTCAGTTATAGTAGCTTGGTTTGTAAAAGATCCAAGCAGCTGAGTTTACTGCCATGACTTGAATGTTATCCAGCTCTGCTGCATGTGGAAGGACCCAAAAGGAAATGGTAGAAGCTGTGACTCCACAGATGCTGTAGGTTATCCTGCAGTCGGATGTTACCGGGGAAGATAATATTACAGTACAGGCTTACTAAAAAGGCACCTGGATTCTTTTTGCTGGTTTTCTGTTTTATGTGTTTGAAATGTATTTGAAATAGAATAAAAACATAGTAAGTAGGTTATGCTGGAACAGCACAGAAGGACGTGTATGTCTATTTTAATAGAAAGAAATCTAGTCATCAATTACCAGAAGGGCGTTCCGTGGAAAATGTAGGTTTCTAGATACTCTGTATTGGAGGACAGTAAGATTTGTTACCTTCTGTCTATTCTGTTACAGAATTGTTTTCTGCTCTGTGTTTTCCATTATTGTCCTCTGAGGGCAGAAGGGTAACTTCTCTGCTTCCTCGGAGATTGCTTCCAGCTTAAACTGTGAAACAAGCTTAGTGCTTTCTAGTTCAATTTGATACTTTGCTCACACATAGACTATTTTAATTAATGTTTGAAACCAACTGGTTTGTGTATTCCTAGGTAATGGTCAGGTCTTTCTGTAGTGATTATTAATAAAATGTTCACAAGGAGTAACTTAAAGATTATTTTCTTTTCCCTGATTCTGACTTGTCTCCAAGGTTAGCAGAACTCACAGTAACCTAAATTCAGGTGGCTTCCAGCTCATGTTTACTATGCACAGCCTCTATTTTGTTGTAGAGGTTCTTTACTGAGTTTTCCAAAACCGAGTCTTAATTCTTTTCTTCAAAACTGAAGTTGTAATGAGGGGGGGAAAACCTGACTTTGTCCTTCTCCCTTCCCCTTTCCAGAGCTCCTCATCTGGGTAGAGAACTGGTCTGCAAAGAAAGCAAGAAAACCTTCAAAGCAACAATAGCGATGAGCCAGGAATTTCCCCTAGGAATCGAATCGTAAGTCTGACTTGCTGGCTGTGGCTGTTCCTTCGTGTAACAGGTGTGGCAGCCTGCCTGTGAGCTGCAGAGTTCTGCCAGTGTTCAGATTAGAGATTTCAGCAGTTTGGAAGTAGTGACCGAAGTCGTGTTGTTAAGGAAGTTAACTGTTAGAGCTCGCTGTGTGCCTGCTCTTGCAAGGCAGGGCGATTGTCTCGTGTGATGAGACCTGAGCTGTGATCAGCTGTGTCGTTAACTCGTCACTGTACTCATGTGTCTGATTCTGCAGAGTACTCAGACCTTTTTGCCCCTGACAAGTTTCAGCACGAGTTTATGTTCTCTAAATCCATACGCAACCATGTCAAAATCCTTTTCTTTGGAGGTGAGGCTGTGGGGCTTCGTGCTTCAGTGTCTTTTGTAGAATGAGGACAAGAGACCCATGGCTTGGTGTTCATTTGCACTCATACAGCAATGCAGTGTGGGTCGCTACAATCTGAAGGTGACAGTGCTGATATTGGAGCTGTAGGGGCACACAGCAGACATGTAGTCTTTCAGATCCCTTTAATCACTTTGCTCTCCGGGTTATTTTGTGAAATGATTTGTGATGATGTTTCTTCTCCTTTTCAGATTATTGAATGTTTTAGAAGTAATTGCACCCTTCAAGCACTTTAACAAACTTAGAGAATTTGTTCAAATGAAGCTTCCACCAGGCTTTCCTGTAAAATTAGGTAAGGTTGCTCTAACAACATCTGTGGCTTTGTTTTTCAGAAATGTCTGTGCTTATTCACGCAGCGTGCTCAGGAGTCCTGCTGAGTTCTGGAAAAGAACTCTTACATAACAGAGCGTGTTGTTCTAGATGTCAGGGGAACATGGTTATGTTCCTGCAAGGAATGTTTGGTTTGAAAGAGACAATCTGAAGCTCAAAGCAGAACAGTGCTAGCAGCAGTCCAGCTCTGTGACTTATATTTTCCTGATGCTGGAAGGGCTTCATTCTAAGAAGAGCAGATAAACTGAAGTTTCCTTGCATTAAAGGATGATCTAGTCATGAGATGGGAACTTGATAGCATTTATTATTTTGTTTTCCTCAAATATTATTGGTGATATACTGGAGGTGAATGGAAGCTAAGCTGTTACCTTTGCTACCAAATGGAAGCATATAAAACAACTTACTCGTGGGTATCGATTATTATTATTATTGTCCTAGGATAATCTATCAAAAAGTAATAGTACATCTTGTAAGTGTTACAGGACTTCTTGCCTGCCACTAAGCTGTGTAAGCTTGAATATTTTGGGCAGATGATGTTCCACATCCTACTGCAATAGCACAGTTCTGTTTAGAGACTGAGCTTTGAATTTCTGCTTTAAGTTTTGCTTAAGTTGCTTTAAGGGTAATCCCATTCTAGTAAGGGTAATTCTTAAATATTCAACCTCAGTGTAACGGTTGCTCTAAAATAGCCTTTTTCATTTTAAAATGCTCACTTGTACATGTGGGTTTGCTCAGCTTTTCATGTTGAACGGTCCTTATCTCAACCCAGGAGTTCCTGCACTTTTCTGTTCCATTTCCTCCCCTCTGACTGCAGTGATAGCGAGCAGACAGCTGTGCTCAGTTGTCTGTCGGGTTAAACAACAACAGCACTGCAGGGTTATCTTACCTTGCATCACCTGTCCTCTAGCAGATCAGTCTGTGTGTTTGCAGCACCTTCATTTCCGTGTTATTATTCGGCAGTGTGAAAGGAAAGCCCTTGAATTGATTACATTACACAACTTAATGAAAAACTGTTGATGTTTCCCTGCTCAGGATATTTGAGCATGTTTCTTCTGAAGTACCTCTTTGGTTCTTTAGTTTGTTTTTAAGGAGCTTAGAATTGCCATTGTGCAAAATCTTAAACTTAATAAACGTAATAAGCAGGCCTGAACTTAAAAATCATTAAATAACTGTTGGTAATTATTGGTAAGCCTTTATTTCTCTGACCTTCACTGTACCGTTGTGCTTCCTATCCAGATATTCCTGTGTTCCCCACCATCACAGCCACTGTGACTTTTCAGGAGTTCCGTTACGATGAATTTGATGAATCCATCTTCACTATTCCTGATGACTACAAGGAGGACCCCAGCCGTTTTCCCGATCTCTAATTAAACTGGAAGGTTAATGGTGAATAACAAAATAACAATACCAGCGTACCACAGTGAAAGCAGATGGATGCAAATAGCCCACAGATATAGATAAAGAAGTGGGTGATAAGGGAAAGGGATGAACTTTGTAATCCGGAAGAAAAGGGAACGTGCATCAAATGACTGATCTACTGACACTGTAATGGGCATCTAATCTAGTTCCTGATGGACAGCAAGTCTCTGTCTCCCGATGTGTCCTTCACACTTTTATACATCCAGTGCTGCAGGCGTGGTAGTCTGACACCTCAGTGGCCCTGAGGATACTTAACAGCTGTGAGGACTATCATTCGTTTTTAAATTTTTTTACATTTCTTGTTGATACAGAAAGCACTCTTGGACCATTAGCATAAAGGTTGAAATGTCTTAGCTGCATATTAGTCCTTTCCAACATCCCACCCTACTTAAAGATGACCATATTATATTCTTTGAGCTTTGTTTTCAAGAAGTGTAAACTATGTATCATTCTGTATACTTCAGTACTTTGAATGTTAGTTGAGCGTAAGTTAGGAGGAATGCGTTTTCTGTAGCTGAACGAACCAAATGGTAACCATTAAAGGATTGCATTTTCATACTGCAGTATACTTCAGAAATAGCATTCGCTCTGCAGGGAACGAGGTACCTCCTGTAGCCCCTCAGTGCAGCCCATCCTGGTGCTATCCGTGTCTCTCCGAAGCATTAATTTTCTCACAGGGCTGTTTGTTAATTTTCCTTCCGTTGGCTCTGCGCGCGAGTTCCCTCTAACTGGCTTGGCAGTCCTCTCCGTGTCCGTGATGCCGTGTTGATTAGCATGCTTGGAAGTTCACGAGCTAGAAGGTATCACCTTGTTTTTTCTTCTTCTTTCCCATTCACCGAGGAGACTTGCTCCATTCCGGGCGAACGCCAGCAGCCACTGGAAAGCACGGATGCGTAGGAAGAGTTCTTAGAACAGTAGGCTCCAGCATCAAGTCTTCGTATGAGAAAAGGCTTTCCTTGAAGTTAGTTGAATTGTGGTGCACACTGAATAGGGCTCAACGGAGGATTTTGTTGGCAAATGCTTAAAATGTTTCTGAATTAATTTCTTCCTCTTAGCGGTTTTAATAGATGGGAGTTCCAGTGCTCTGCCTTCTCGAGCTTATTCTCATTCCAAGTGGTTCCAGTCTTCTAATTTGACAGTAATCCAGCTTTTGGTTTGTTAGAATCTGTGCAAAAGGCTAATGGTGCTATTTGTTTGTATTAAGAGATTTAGATTAAAGTGCTGTGGTGTAACTGTACAAAAATGTAAATATTTTGAAAATTATATTCTTTGTGCACTGTAGTTAAAACTTTTTTCTGGAAGTCAATAGAGGTAAGTATGAAAATTTATTACAAAAAGTCCCGTGGCTGCTTAGTAAAGGTACCGACCTGACTCACCGTGCAGGTGATAAATGAGTTTCTCTCGTCACAAGGCAATAAAAGCTGACTCGTAGGCACAGCGGTGGGCCGTGGAGGTGTGTCTGGAGGAGGCGTTCAGAGCTGCTGGCAGCTGTCTGTACAAACACAGCTGCAACAGAGAGGTGCAGAGTCTGCTCTGTGATGGAGTCTGGGTGGAGCACTGTCAGCAGCACACGGGGCATCTGGAAATAGGGAACGGAGGCTGATCCTCATCCGGCGTCGCTGTAAACCTTCAGCTCTGCCAGGTGGGTGGTGCTTACGGACTGACTGAGGCACTGCAGTAGTTCAGTATCCAAGGGAAAAGAGAAAAAGGGAGATGGATGCTTGTCGTTAGTCAGTACTGTATCTGTAGCAGATGTTGAACATTCAGTAGGAATGATAAGACTTGTTCTTCCAAGTAGCGATGAATTCCTTGCAGTGTTTTACATCTGTGGTACAAACCAACAGCACCTCAGCTGAGATCCACGCTGCTGGGCCGGGCTGAAGGGATGGAGGGGCCCATTCCACAGCCTGTGCAGCAGGGACGTGTGTCAGGGGGGCCACATGCTGCGTTCCCCCCTTGCTGTGTCCTCCGGGTGCCCAACACCGAGCAGGTTGTTGGGGGAGGTGCTGCCGGTCAGCTTTGGGACAGGTGTGGAGCTGGGGTGGCTGTGGGTGCTGCACGGCAGTGTGAGTCGCTGAGAAATTTCAGCAGATGCAGAAAAATGTTACTGTGTGAAAAGTGAATGTCAGAATCTTTTTTTTTTTTTTTTCCTGCAGTATCACAGGGCAAGAACTGTGTGTTCCGTGTTGGTTTGTGTCTCCAGTTATTCCAGAGCACTTGCTGGCATAGGAAGGGGCCCACGTAAGCAGGGTTGGGTGTTTGAGGAGATAGAGCAGCTGCAGCAGTAGTGGATTCTAGATGTGAACGAAGAAACAAATCCTTTCAGAGTAGCCTTGTGTGGGAAGGCAGGTGCTGTACATCTCTGTGCATAGAGGAGGCAGTGCTGACTTCCCGTGGTGGTGAGGCTTGGGCAGCGTCAGTGCTTTCCTGCAGATCTGCTAGTTGTGGTTTCTGTGATCGTACAAGATGCCGAGGTTTGCAGAAGCTGTTCGTAGTGGTGGCTGCGTTAGGGTTTGCCCCGATGTGGGTTGGACACGGATTTTGTTGAGGGAAGACCCTCTGTGTCGCTGCAATGAATGCACCTGGCTGCTTTTCTCAGCCTGGAGCTGAGGGAGCTGACTCCGTCCGCTTCTCTTTTCCACCTCACTGACTGCCTTCGGAGTCCCGTGTCCCTCGTTAAGTAAGAACTGCCGAACTGTTTCTCGGTGCATTTCCTTCCAACGTTTGGTGATGTGTTTCCTATCCAAGACATTCCTGCCACGAGTTGCAGGGCACGGCTGAGGTTTATGGACGCTGCTCCATCCCAGCAGTGAGGCACAGCCCCGTGCTGCCGGTGCGCTTCTCCAGCAGGGGCTGCACCCACAGCGATGCCAACGCTTTATCTCATGTGCTGTTTTGCTCGGGAGGGCTCTGGGTGCTGACACGGCATTACAGAGCTCTGCTCCGCTGGGGGTGAAACAGCCCTGGTCTGCACGGAGCCTCAGTCCACAGCTGTGCTGTGGGCAGCGGTGCCCTGCTTGTGATCTCCTGTTTGGAATTCTGGAAAATTACCTTTTATAGCAGGATTGATCTAGCAGAGCTTCATTTGTTTCCCTTCACCTTAAGGCCCTGCTGGGCGTTAAGGCAGGTGTGGTCCCCTTTAGAATGGATGCATATCCCAGGCGGTCTGGTGGTCTCACAGCACAGAGCCCAGCACCCCCAGCACCGCTGCTGCACCAAGGTCCTCGGCAGAGCACAGTGCTGAGCCGTGTGCTGCCGAGCGCTGAGCAGAGGGGAGGGCTCTGCACCCCCTGCTGTGGGCTCCACCTCGCCGTGCTTCTCTCTGATCTCAACACTTCTTTTTTTTTTTTATGATGGCTGTGAGATGTTTTTATGAAAACCTTCAAAGACAGCCACTGATTTTGGTAAACTGAAACAAGAAATTGTTGCAAACGAATTCTAGGGAGTTGTTTCTTAACCAAACCGTTCCGCTGGTCTTCCAAAACATTGCTTTACTTTGTGGCAAAGGGAATGTGGCTTTTCTTTTTCCTTTGGAGGAGCTGCTGTTCCAATCACTGTACTCACTTTACTGCGGTTCTTGGTTTATGTATTGAAACGATTTGTTACAAACCCTCTGGACGTATTTGTGCTGGAAACCCACATGGTTGATATTCAAAGCAACTGTCCATTTTTTTACACGTGTTTCTTCTTGATTTGTAATTCATGCGAGGATAACTGCGTTATTTAATCTGTATTAACAAATTTCCTGTAATGCTGCAGTTTCACATTTATTTTCCTTACGATTTGTAATTACCATGGAAACAATGTCACTTCTTTGCTTTTTACTAGCTGTCTGGTCCATGTTTTTAACTTACCTTCACTAATAGTACCTTTTTGTTGTATCATTTGTTAGAATAAAGACCAAAACATGCTGTTTGATTCTGAACTGCTCAACATGTGGACGTGGCCTTTAAGTCTTCCTTCGTGGCACTGTGCGGCATCCGTGCTGGCCAGGCAGCTCAGAGCAACGAGGTGATGGGAGGAGGAATTTTGCCCCATACTGGTCAGATTTTAAATAAAATCCTCCATTTTTCATCTGGGATTGTTTTTCACCATATTTAGAGGTTTGAAATGTTACCGGCTGCCTTGCGCACAGTGCAGTAGCAGCGGTGGTGGAACTTGGAGCAAAGCTTCCAGCACTCGTGGGGGTGAAGGAGCCGGGAGAGGGGACCTTTCAGCTTCACTGGTGTTCAGTAATTACGTGAGTTTTATCTCCCAAGTCCAGAGCTGCACCCGCAGTGAGATGTGACAACGGCTCTCCTGGGGCCCACAGTTCTGAGAGACAGCTGACTCCTGCCCTCCATTTGTCAGAGGTAAACGGAACTTGTGTTTAGAGAGCCACAGAAGTGGCCAACAGTAAAACCGTGGATTTTGGTCAGCTGTGCACATGCAAGCTTAGCAGTTGTGTTGTAGCAACACAAGCTGTGTTGTACCTACAAGCCTGACTTCAGCTATAGCCCAGTACGTTCAGGTCAAAATGGATGTGGCAGCACTCGCTGTTCTCTCAGGCTTGGCCCTTCAGGTACACAACTGGTAACAGTGAACGTAGGGCAGAGCAACAGGTTCTGCCCTTGCATGGAAGACATCCGAGCAGAATGTCTGGCCTAGGGAAACACAAGGGGTCTAAAGCAGAACAAAACTTTCTCCATCTGCATTGCAGTACGTAAGATAACTCACATTAATTCCAAACAGAACAGGACTCAGGTAATGCGTCAGTACGCAGCCCAATGGGAACAAAATAATCACTTTTGCTTTGTTTCGTTTTAGGGGAAAAGCTCTCAGTCCCATTCCTCGAGGTCAGAGAGAACACAGACCTACCCTAGGCCATCCTGGTGAGGGCAAGCAAGCAGAACAGCCAGGCTGCTAGGAATGGGTGAAGGCTGATGAAATTCTGCAATAGCAAATGTAAGTCTGCTGCATAAACATCAGTGAGTCCCATTTGGTGCTAAAATATCTATTTCTGCCACTGGCATTCTTACAATAATAGCTACTTAAATATTTAACGTAGTGCAGGATTTAACAACTGCAACCACGACCAGCCACCACAGGTACTCCTGTGCTTCTGACCTTTGGTTCCCAGCTGTTGTTTTCCAATCACGTCCAGTTTGCCTTAAATAAAGCTTTTCTCTGCAAAACAGAAATGGGAGAAAAGCAAGGAGGGATTTTCTCTCACCCTTCAGCTCACAATTAGTGCACTTGTTACTCAGTTCTTTTATCTGTGGCTGAGCCAACAGCTCTGGGCAGTGCTGCCTCCATGTGCGCACACTGCTGTGCAATTTTAAGTGCTAACAAAACAATCCTGCAAGTCCCTACTGTGAGTTAAAGCCACCTTTAGACATGCCAGGGCAGCAGAAGCTGCTACTCAGTAAGGGTTGAACTAATTAAGTAATGCAGAGACTATCAGACCACATGGAAAGCCTCATCTCTAGAGGCAGGAGATCTCATTTTCAGCAATAATTATTCCATTTAAATCACTAAAATGAAATTACTCGGCGCTGTGTGAGAGCTGGCACTCGGCTGCAGGGCACAGAAGGGCAGCAGAGGCCCAAGCACTGCGGGAGATGGCAGCACTGGACTCTAAGAAGGCAGCACTGCAACAAGCTGGCCCCTCAGGCACTCGGCATCCCAGCTCAGCCCCACGTCTGCAGAAGCCAGGCATTGCCTCACTTACATGGGAGGCAACGAGACGTCACGTGCACATCCCCAGCAAACACCCCCTTGGTTCCCCAGTTGGTACCACTGGGCTCAGGCAGCCTGAGGCACGCAGTGGAGAGGTGGCACTTTGCTACCAGCCTGAGCTGGAAGCCGTAAGACAATTAAAGGCAAGTCAGTCCTGCGCTTCCCCCCTTCAGCTCAGCGCCCTGCGAAGGATCTGGCTCGTTAATGGACGGCACGTTAATGACTTCCACGACACCAATGTCTAAGGATCAAGGAGGTTTACTTTATTACTATAAATTGTTTCATGTTCTTATACTTCACATATAAATATCCTGATGACAACTAAAAAGGCACATCTATGAAGACATCATGCACCTCATCTGTGTCCGTATTTTATTACAAGAACTATCATGTTCTCTGCACTGTCAGAAATAAAAGGCTAGAACTGGTTTTGTGACATATACCTCTCTGTATTGACAAAATACTCAAAACAGTTGGTAAAAATTTACATTTCTACAAATTCTAAAAAAATGACACTGCATCTGTAAATGGCAAATTCACTTCTCCTATGGCAAAAGGACAGATTAAAAAGCAGGTGGTCAGACCCATGGGATTCAAGAAGTTCAAGTGCCACTCACAGTTT
This sequence comes from Meleagris gallopavo, assembly GCF_905368555.1. Classification (NCBI taxonomy): domain Eukaryota; kingdom Metazoa; phylum Chordata; class Aves; order Galliformes; family Phasianidae; genus Meleagris; species Meleagris gallopavo. The sequence goes on along the minus strand of NC_139413.1, from coordinate 28,592,206 downwards.
CCTTCCCAAACTTACTGTATGCACACAAAGCACTCGCTGCTTCCTGCTGCTGTGCCTTCCGTTCGCATCCTGAAGATAAAAGATCAATGGAAATACAAAAAGATTTACAAAGCCATGTTTCTTTTAAAAAGCATTTGCCCCTTCCTACCATTCAGGCCTGTTCCCTCTGCTCCCAGCCTCTCAGAGCTCCCTGTGGCAGAGCAGCTTTGTCACTGCACTCACAGCTCTTACAAATCATAGAAAAAGATGGAGCTCTTACGGACTTTTTGAAATAGATAGGTGAAGAAAACAACGAGGTAAAGTCTCACACACTCAGCAGTGTAAATAAATACCAGTACAGTTTTATAGGAACAGGAGTATAAGTTTAAGGGTTTTATTATCAAAGTTTTGTAAAACAATTTCAGAAACTGTACATCAACATGGCACAGACTGTAGCCTACTTTTGTCTTTTTACCTGCACAAAAGTAAAAGCTGTTGAACTTCTGTAACTAAGAAAACTGCTCGCCTAACTACTTTGCATATAACGTGGAATCACTGTGTGCATAAGATTACTACTGCAGTGACAGTAAACACAAATTAGTTTATACAACTTGAGATCAAGTAAAAAGTACATTATCAAGTAGACTTGCTTTTAAAAGCATACGAAGGTCAATTTTAAAATGCACTACCTTGTACCCACGTGTTCAGCTCACGAACAAATAGGACAACCTGATTGGGAGAACTGCAGTTTTTATCGACTTCTAATCACCGGGCACTGATCAAGCAGGGATTTTCACTTCCCACAGCTGAAGCACAAAAGCTCAGAACCATTTACAGCTCATCACTTTTTGCTGCCTGGGGTGGATGTGAACCAACAGATGAAAGACTGGAACCGACAGGTGAAAGTCAGCCCTCCAAAAGGTCAGTGCATTTTAATTTTGTCAAAGCCAAAACAAAACCCACGGGGAAAAAACAAGGAAACAAAAACCAAAGACAAAACAAAAACCCCCAAAACAGAAGCTCAGCCATGTGGCTTAGAACAAAACAAACCCTACCTATGTCAGAATGCTTCTTTTCAGATGAACTGTCAATTTTTTTTTTCTGTGTAGTCACACTTAAGACCCTTAAGTAGATCCACTGTATGTTGTAGGATTTTAGAACATTTAGGATGTTTCTGCCACAATCAACATGCAGTCAGTGCATTCCCTAAACTGCTCTATTACTGCAATGAATCAAAGTCTAGAAACACTATCATAAGTGAGCTGATTTACTACAGGAGATCATACAACAAACAGTCCATGCCTGCTGTAGATGCATGCAGCTTTTTACTTTTGCTTGAAGCATCACCAAGTTAGTAAAAATTGCTTGGCTACACAATCCCTTTCGGCCATAACAAGGATGGTTACCTTTCTAGAAAGCTTTTGATGTGAGTTAGTATCAGGAGCCTTACAAACCATGTATAGCTTGGAGCTGTATACATCTAGATTTAGGATTAACAAGTACAGCATAAAAGAATCACACAGGAATGACACTGATGCACGTCTGCAGCCGTGTTCACTGCAAAGGCAAAATTCAGTCACTCATATCCATATCCTCTTCGTGGTGATCATCCCCATTTACTTTGGACTCCCTTGCTGATTCTCCACTTCCTTTCTCAGCCGCAGACTCCTTTACTTTAGGAGAAGAAGAATCTGCCATTTTCTTTTCTTCCTTTTTCTCCTTCTCGCTGTCATATCCCTGTTCCTCTTCATCATAATCCCTTGTGACCTGCTTTGCCGAGATAAAAAAAATAAATTAAAACTTGCTTTCATAGCCCCTGTGGGCACAAGGCCAACTCTACAGCAAAGGCGGGGAAGATAAACAGGTCCTTAAACATACTTTCACATCCTTATCGCTCTCAGATTTTCGTTCCCGATCCTTCTCTTTGTCTTTGCTTTTTTTTTTCTTGCTGGTTGACCGTTCCCTCTCATCTCTACTTCTCTCTTTGTCTTTATCCTTCTTTTTTTCCTTTTTATGCCTACAGTGATAAAATATGTAGAAGAATGAAAACCACAATCGTACTGTTCCATGAACAGAAACCCAAATTACATCCAGACCGTTAAAATCCAAAGGCAGAAAGAACTATGGGCAACGACGGTGCCATTTGCTTTCAGAAAATAACCAAAACTCCCCATTCCTCAGCTCTGATCAAACACAGCCACCACAAAGCTACAGCTGTGCTTCTGTTAACAAAGGCAAAACCTCAGTGTTTTACTAAGGAACCACCTGCTGGAGAGAAGATGATCAGATGTCCACCCAGAAGTCAGCTGAGCACCACTGCACAGAGCCAAAGGTGCCGGCTGCCTGCTGCTCCTCAGCCCTGAACACCCCTGCTTTGGAGCTCTTGGGTGCTACAGAAGCTCCATTCCTGAAGCTGATTAAGTTACGATAAAGGAGGCAGCGGATCCACTCAAGGAGCCAGCTCGTGGGCTAGGGAGAAGAGACAAGCCCTATTCGTACCATATCCAGACTAACCCCATCTGGTCTTTGCTTCAGTTCACGTTAGCAATTTTCCCCTGGATGCATTTTTCAGCCAAGAGGCTCACTGACCTTCTGGGAGATGGGGACCGTGACATTTTCCTCTTAGGTGACCTGGGTTTTTTAGGTGACCGTGTTCCACTCCTGCTTCTTCTACGCCGTCTTTCTCTGCAGGAAAGAATCATTAAAGCTTTTTTTTTTTTTTTAAGCTCCAAATACATCTGTGGCTCCAGAATTAGTTCCAAATGTAGTAAATATACAATATAAGTGGAAGATGTTATCTACTATCAGCAGTACTGCAAAGCCCATGCAACTGCTGACCAGCAGAGTAAGCCACTTCCTATTATACCACCACCTTAACGAAGAAACCGCTGGCCCCATATATCCCATCCCCAATATATCCACAGCAATCATCATCCTACTAATTACAAGAATGTTATTTCCATTGATGTGGACCAGGTATGCTGGAAATAGAGAACAACCATGTTTTTCACACGCTTTCCACCATACCTGCTTGTGCTTCTGGATCTCCTCGTTGTGCTGTAGCTTTTGGGGGGAGTCTTAGAACGTTTCTTTTCTTTCTCTTCTTTCTTTTTATCCCTTTCAGTAAAACAGACATTTATGTTTAAGTCATTTGCAGGCTATTCAAGTAGCTTTCACTACTTCTGCTATACAAAAAAAAAATGAACGAAGACATGACATCTTCATAGGATAGCATATATTTTAGCATTTTTTTCTAGTCACACTGATAGTAATAGAAAAGAAACCAAAAAGATAATTACCTATTAATAAATATAAGAACAGTTTTGTTATAAAAACTATTGTGTGCAAACAGCACAAGATCTGTAAGCCTAGATGCCCACGTTCCCTGTTTCCCAAAGGCAGCCCGTGCAGAACCCACAGCCAACCCACAGTGCCTGGCAGCTCTGAGGAAAAGCACGGCGTGTATTTTCCACACAACTGACTGCACACGTGTAGGGCAAGCTCTATAAGGGCATAACAAGAGATTGCTATTATTATAAAGCCACGAGTTCCTCTTTTAAATTAAACACCTGAATTTTACAACTCAATTGCTAGCAAATAGTCTAGTGAAGGATTACCTGGTTTTGGATGTGCTCCTGGATCTCCTACTTCTCTCTCTGGAATGAGATCTTCTTCGCCTTGGACTTTTAGATCGCCTCCTGCTTCTTGATTTTGAATGGGACCTTCTCCTTGATCTGCTTCTTGACCGTCTACCAAAAGTACATTGCAGTGAGAGTTAAATACATGAAATGTTGATCAGATTCATGCTAACTGTGCTGCAATGGAGGAAACAAAAAAGTACAGAAAACCAAACAAGACGAGTGGTTTTTCAGTCAGCTTCCTTAACGCCCTGCTTCTAGGAAAACAGCAGTCCTACTGGAGAGGAAAACTGGCAAGTGCTACTGAAGTGTGAAGAAATGTTTAAAACACTGAAACCAAATACAAACCTGATGGGCAAACAGCAAAGAAGTACAAATGAGAAGGTCAGTTATAACAGCTTCACAAAGGCTGCTGGCACACGCTGTCTAACTGGGAGTTGACAAGCTGACAATATAAATAAGCCAAAAGTACTTCTGCTTAGGCAGGTCAGCATTACACCCTAGTCAGGATACGTGAACAGATCTAACTGAATGTGCTGCACATACAAGAAACAAGCAGCCCAGCAGATTCTGAGCATGAATACTGGTGCTCACACAAGTCTCCCAGTGCCTGGTTTTAAGACAAACTGTCATTCCCACATAAGCACATTGGGAAGACGTTGAAAAAAGAAGAGAGGTTTAAGGAAACATTGCAAAATAGACTGCCTACAACAACTGAAATTGTTGAGAGCAGTAAGACCCACGTAAAATCAAGGCTTGTGCTAAGCTGCTGCTTTTCTGAAATAAGTAGTCTGTTTTTTAAAACCAGTCCAAACTCACATAGGCAAGGAAGCCACATCAGTAGATGTGCTACTCAACTGCTCCTGAAGTTCTTGCTGCTGTAGTTTAAAGTATTTTTAAAGGTATTTTTTGCAAGCATTGCTCTCCAACCCTTCCTACAGAAAGAGGAGCAGGCCTTCATCTCACACTGCCATTCAGGCAAACCACACTGATAGTTTTCCTCACAGCTCTTCCACGCCTCCGAGTGTCCCTCCAAAGAAGTGATTCTGAACACATCATTCCAGCCGTGTTCTGTTTCTGTTTTGCTTTTAGAAGCACATCCAGTAACTACCTGTGTCTAGATGAAGAAGGTGTCCTCCTCCTCCTTGAGCGCGATCTTGACCTCGAATGCCTTCTTTTTTCATCTTTTTTGTCTGGAGTTAAAAAGAAAAAGTTTTTTTAGACTAGTGTTATTTTAGTACCCAAGAAAATTTTATAAAGAAAACCAAGTTGGACTTCACACTGCAGATGTAAGCACAACAAAGAAGTTAAACTGTAGCTCTCCCTTTTCTCAAAAGAACAGATGACAAAGACATGCATGAAATAAAAATCCACAAATTCATGTGCAAAACTGAAGAAGTCAAAATCCAGGAAGTTTTTAATTTAAGCCACGTAGAGAATAACAGCTGGAAGGCAATGAGAAGCTTTGTTAAAATCTCTTCTGCTAGTTTTATGAAGGCTAAGGAACCTCTCCGATTGCTTTCAATTTGTTCCAAGTTACTCCTCATTCTTACTGGATACAATTGTGAACAAACTGCTGCAACACTCTTACAACTCATAACTGCAAAACACTCTTACAACTCATAACGAAAGGAAATAATTGCCAAGAGCAAACATAATTTGAGGCTAAGTCTCCCTGCATCTACAGGACAACTGCAGCACAGTGTACAGCAATTACTGTGTTCACACTAGTGAATTATAAATCCAGCCACCATAGAAGATAAGAGCATTAAACTAATAGTGAACCTCTATATACCATGTCAAACCACCAGCATGAATGAAGGATTCTACAATTGAACATCACCTGGCTCTATAGCAGCAGAAATTAATGACTGTGCTTCTCGTACTCTTTTCATAGCTTCTTCTATTTCTTTACTGGAGGTATCTGATTTCAGACTTGGTGAAACAAGACCTGCAGCTACATGGTTCAACCTGGAAAATAAAAAATTTATGTATTCAGCATATTTATACATCCAAAACACACAAGCCCACACTGCCAGTTTGCAGCCTATCATTCAGGTAACAGAGAAATAAGTCTGTGATGGAGGCAGCCATACAAAACAGTCGCAAACATGGCTCTTGGTAAGCCATAAATAATAATAAATAACGGCTGCTACTGCAGTCATTTACAGTTGTTGCTCATCTTGGCTCGTTCTCAGCCATCGTGCTCTCAAGGGCTCTGGCTGCAAGCTGCACCATTACATTACAGGCACAAGAGAGACAAAAACTGCACACATGAAACTTTCTGTCTCTAGCAAAATGAAATTGCAGAGATTCACTGGTTATTTTATATTTTTATGGTTATTTCATAGATCCAAGGCACAATAATCTTAGTTTCCTGTCCTCTTCTTCCCACCAGAGCAGACAGAATCAGCAATGACCCCCACAGCACGAGGTTTCTCCAACCTTAATTAGATCCAGTAGCACAACCATGGGATTCTGAATCACAGATGTCGTTCCCAGAAGAAAGTGTTTCCCACAAGTACAACTACTTGTAAATAACAAAACTTACTTTGGATCCACTGTGCTCATCAGTTTGAGTAGCTGATCTGCTGCAAGAGACTGTGGGGGAGAAGAAGTTAAAATCATGTTGGAAGAAGCACGTGCTGAAGATGTCAGTGTACCACTGGCAGTGACTAAATCAGCCCCTGTAAACAAACAGCCCCCTACAAGTTACAGACAAAAAGATACACAGCTCTGTTTTAGAGCTTGTGGCTGGGGATGAGTGTCTGCCCACTGCATTTTGAGGACACTTCTTCCTCCCAAAGAGCCAAGCAGCCTTCCCCAGACAGAATCAAAGCACTTCCAAATGAAAATGAACACACTTATTCTATGCACAGGTTGGTTCACTGTTACTTCAAGAACACAGACTTCATTAGACACACGCCCAGCAGAAGTTCTGTGTCAACTTAAAAAACAAGCAGAGTTTCTTCACTCTAAGAATTGCATTAAGTTCTTTTTGCAGCTCTTCAGTAAATGCAGATATTACCACCTCTGGCCACTTCCTGAACCAACAGTACATTAACAAAGCAAAACCTTTTGTTTCCAGCAATCTCATGTACAGAGAGGCAGCCATGTGCAGAATCCAGTCTTGCAGTCCAACTGGCTTAATGGACAAAGGAAAATAATCATTCCAAATGTATATTTTTCTAATAAGCAGTTTAAAATGCTTATTTTTTCTTTCTTTCATTTCCACGTCAGCATTATTTGCTTTTGTTAGCACACGTGGCTTGCATAAAAAGAATGCCTGATGAGGAATTTCCTCAGCACTGCAATAAATAAATGCTTCTTTCATCTGTAGATTATGTTCTCCATACAGTATCTGGTTCTCATACCTCAGACATTAACTCAGTGTTCTACTCACTATTTCTTAGTACTTGAAATCTTTTCTCTTTTCCCCAGTCTTACAAAGCTACAATCTAACCAAGTCTTGGTGTTTCCTACAAGTACAGAATGAAGGAGCCAACCATCATTTTTTACTGCTGATCTGTCATAAGACAGATTCATAGGATGGTAATGATGCATTTAAAGCATTCCACTGCCAGTCTCAAACTATTCATAGGTTCTTCTGACATTTAATTTAAAAGTACTACAGATACCATTTCTTCTGAAGAGTGCTCAGAAAAATCAATCATGGGATTTTCAGACGGTGGCTGCTGAACTGATATAACTGAAAATTGCTTTTCACTGCAGAAGAGGGTAGCAAAAAAACCAAATTCCAGATCTTCAGCTTGTTATTTCATATAGTGTGAGACCTAAGAGAACGCTGCACAACATGTGACACACCTGAGAGTTTAAGTTTGCTCCAGGAAGCCCGAGTGCAGCAAGGGCAGGATCGAGAGCAGGAGCTCCGAGAGCAGCTAAAGGAACAGCACCAATCTGTAACAAAGACAGCAATTAGTCAGAGCAACATTCAACTGGTAAAAACTCTTGAAGTCTCCATACGACCCATAAACATTCTAAAATGAAGCTGTCAGGAGTCACCATGAAAATTCACTTGAAGTTTCTGAGCCAGTGACCTCATTCTTCTGTAACTTTCCCCAGGATTCAAAGCCCAGCTCTGGAGCTTCTGAACAACTCAGTGCAAGTTCATCTTTCACAGTCAGAAACAAGAGAAGTCAGAAGTGCAAAAAGCACAACCTGAAGAAGCAGATCTGAGAAACGCAGAGCTAACGAAGCCTTTTACTCTTACTGATCTGCCTCCTGCACTTTGATTCTGTGCTCTAATAAGATGTGCTTTGAACTTATTATTCTGTAATATATTTTTTTTTTTACCGTTCATCTTCCACATGATTTCTGTGTATTTAAAGAGCAAACACACGCTGCAACTTTTTCCTCCCTCAGCTGTAATATTACTGGAAGTTATTTCTCCACAGCACAACACCCTTGAAACTCAGGAATTTAAACTCCATCCGTAAGATCTCTGCTCCTTGTCAGATCTGTCAGTAAGCGTATAATGGAGAGAAAAGAGATCTGAGGTGCAAACCGTGAGACTCCTGCAGTGGCACATCAGAGAATCCTCCTAACAACTCATCAACCTTCTGGCAAAAACTGTATCAGAGTGCTGCAACAACACCATCCATAAAGGTGTCCAAACAAAACACTCTGTGCCTCGACACCAGCACACCAGTGGGTCTGTCTGGAAACACACCAACCAACCAACTGGGAAGAAGTGAGCACCCAGCAATGGGTTCCCTTCATCCGACCAACCAGAAGGCCTACCTGAGAAAGTGGGTTGGGAGTAGGCAGGAGTCCACCTCCAGGCAGCAGACCTGCCACAGCATTAGCTGGTGCCAAGAGAGACAAAGCCTTAGTCTCATCAGGAATGACTCCTGCAGAGAAATAGCCTGGCATTAGAATGCATTCTTTTTCTAAAGCAGAAAATACACAAATACACCCAAGAAAATGTCTCCCTGATACACCACCTGAGTTTGTTGAAAGTACTTATGTTTGCTAAAATACAAAGCTTGATGGCTATTAATATTTATCATTAATTTTTTTTGTCAGAACGAAACTTCAATGCGTGAAAATTTGACTGTTCCTTTTTCTCTACAAAAGGTTAAGTATCTAGAGCAAAAAAAAATAGCACAATACACACTACTTTTTTGTTAACACTGCCAAGATTTCATCACCTGTACTCGATTTTTAAGTCATGAACCAAACGTAAGCAAGCACAGTCGGTTCTCCAGGGGTGTGCTCTCAACTTTCAAAAGCTGTTTTATGAACAACGACTCGTGTCGGCTGCTTCACTACAAAGCACACAGAAAAATCAAGATACACAAGACAAAAAAAGTTTGATTTAGGGGTTAATAATATGGTACAGTTCACTATGTTTTCTTTTACACCTACCATATCAAATTTGTAAAACTTAAAGAGAAGGTACGGAAATATTTTTTGCTGAATCAAGCGTAGGGCTTTTGCTGACTTGTCAAATAAAAATGACAGACTGCAGATCTTCCAATACAGGCTGTGTGTGTGTGTCTGCGGGTGCATACGTACGGTACATCGTGGCACATTCCTTACCTGTGCAGTAAAATGCTTATGTTCCAATATGTGCCATGCTTATTGTACCAAGAATGCTGCTACGGAAGAAACTTCTGGCCCCAAATCTTGCAGCCAACTAAGACAAGCGTCTTACTGTACTGCCTGCTCTGCACGGGTAATTTGAAGGGTCCTACCACGAAACAAGTACTTATGTAGGTGTTTTACATTCTATCCAACAGCAAAAGCCCTATACAGATGGATTAATTTGTTAATGTGCCCAAGCCCCCAAAATGAGAGTTCAACAAAACAATTTTACTAAATATTTGCAAATACCAGTAGTGTTTCTGTAATACATATTAAGAAACTGCATCTCATCATAAAACATACAATATGTACAGGGCACTTAAGAGAAACTGGATAAGCTGCAGAAGAAAACTGTTGGGTGGTATTTTCAGCAGGGCCTGGTATATAGTTCAGGCTGAACCAGGGAAAAGAACTGTAAAACACAACAACAAAAAAGAAAAACCACTGTTAAATAAAGGTAATGGTTCCTTCCACCTATACTGAGAAGTGCCGATAATATAAACAAATGTACAACACACAGCACTGTTATCTTGCTCGTGTCATTGAGCTGCCATCAATTTAGATACCAAAAGTTATGGAGGGAGAGGAGGGGAAAAAGGTCATTTAGATAAAGGGCATAACGCATAAATATATTAACATACCTACAGAGAGATTATGGGGTAATTTCGCATGCAAAATTATGTCTCAGAGGATATTTATCAATTATAGCTAAACATTTCAAATTAGTGCAGCTACAACATTTCCGGCAGCTAAACACAAATCCTCACTCATCTCCAGACACCTCAGAGAAGATCTGCATTCATTAAAAAAAAAAAATCATGCATCTGATCCTCTACTCGTTTTTTTAAAAAGTATTTAGAAATAAATAAACTACAATTTAAAAAAAGCAATGAGGCCCCTCACCAGTTAATTTTCATGCTTCAAGAGCTTTTTTTACTGCTGCTTTGTTAGAACCATGAAATACTGTATGAATATGTAGAAATGAAAGAAAAAGAAACAGACAAAAGAAACAAACATTAACCAAAGAACCTAAATACCCCCCCAGCCATCTTTAATCTTAGAGTTCCTTCCAAATCTAGGAATATCACAGTGAAAATTACAATGAATACTAAACCTTACCGTAGACTTTGTGTATAGCTCTATAACACAAAGCAACAGCCAACACCAAAATGTCTGTGTGTGCTAAAACTGGAGTGCACTTGTGATATATGGGATAATTATTGCACTAGACAGATAATAAACATTTACTTTAGCGACAGGCAATATTAAAACAGAATTATCACAGCAGAAAATAAGAGATGTGAGGGCCCAGTTCAGCACAGTAGTTAAGCATCTGCCTGACTTTAAGCACATGAGCAATTTCACTGTGGTTTTAAGAATCGTGCTGTATGGTGCTTAAGTAACTTGTTGAATTGGGACCCTGGCAGCACGCAATTAGAGGTAAAACGATGCTCCCTTAAGGGACAAAAGCACATGGTTACAAAAGGAGGGGCGGAACTTTATTGGCTGAACACATCGCTGGGGATATGCCACATCATTAGGACAGAACTGTTCACACTCTGAATCTCTGTAATACCATAAGAAACAGCCCATGAGGAACTCTGTGACTTAAACAGGCCCATTAAAATACAACAAAGTCGTTCATTATCTTTAAACAATCTGAACTGCAACTACTGGGCAGAGTTTTTTACGTGCCAGCTTTATCCACCGCCAAGCACAATGGACAATCAGACTGACAGGGAGTATGATTTTTATCCTTGTTGGAAAAGCTAAACGCTGACATCTGTCAGCATGGGCCTTGGAGAATGTTTTGGTACCGACTGATGGACTGTTACCATGTCATGCTTTAATACAGAGAGGAGAATAAGATGCCTTTCCACTACACTGTAATACCTGGAGTAGGGAAAGCAGAAGCAGCAACTCCACAGCAATTTCTGAATGTGCTCTGTACTCCCCAAAGCAGCATGTCTCAATCAAAGGTCACGCTGCAGATTCCTACATTCCAGAAATTGAGTTTCCATCTCTCTTAAATTGCAGGAATACAAAGATAAGACAGTTCCCCAGGCCTCCAAAGACATCCTTATAGCATTTTAATGTCTTGACAAAAGGTCTGAACCCAGACCGTACACCAAATTTATTATTGTAGTACGACTTAATCTGCAGAGGTGGTATTTAATTCAAGCCATTTGGGAAAACCCATTATTTCAGAAGTAAATCAGTACAAGAAAACAGTACAATGGAAATCAATTACTTCTAAAGCAAGTCTAGAAGAGTTTAATAAGACTTCTGCAAGAAGAGGTGTCTTCTCAGCACAGTTTTTAAGTTCCAAAAACCCTGCTCATTGCCTTTCAAATTACTGTAACACCCTAAAATGTAAAAATAAAAAGAAGAAGAGAAAATGTAGTTAACAAGTGGTTACACCAGGAAAACACTTGGGGACTTGAGTGCTTGCTGGCCTTTAGTTAATGTCTAGAATCCCCTGTAGCTGCAGAGGACCCACTGTTTTTCAGTCATCTGGAAGGGCTTTGCATTTGCCTTCTCCACTACAAAAATCACACACACAAATAACAGAGAGAAGAGTTTATTATTTAGTGAAATTCTATTAAAATATAGCATGGCTGAACAAGAAAACTTGGAATAAAAACTAGTACCAGTGCCCATTTGGCACCTCTCGGAAGATCTCACTTTCAAATTCAATCCTAACTATTGAAACCCTTGGTATACTGGAGTTCACAATGAGAGTGAATGAATGGCTTTTCAGGGAAGCTCCCCACTGGGTGCAAGGCAGCACATATCATAGAGGTGTTAACCTGCTCTCCCGTGGACTCTCGGGGAGGGAGAAACCACTCTCATGAAGAGATTCACGCACACGTGAATGGTGTGAATACTATTAAGGCAAAGTCTCCCTTAAGCTTTGACCTGTTTGCAGAACTCCATTTAGGAAAATGTCTCACTGACATCAGTAAAGAGCATAATTTGCAAGTAATTCTGCCTAAACTGTTAATATTCTAAACTTAAGACACACAAAACCAGTAAGAGGCAAGCTTCCCATTTTCATTCAGCATCACTAAATAAAAGCAGTATTGAATCCGGGAGCCAATTGCAATATACCAAGGGTTTTTAGATGTTATAGTCATACGTCTGGCATTTTACTAACGCTCATTTTTGTGAACTATACTGGAATAAAATGTCATCATATGCTGGCTTCATAGACCATTAAACAATTCACAAACCTTCTGCATATGGAACGACTATCAGCGCTCTGTCAACGAACACAGTGTTTGTCAGGTGCTGGGCCACAACCGCCGAGTCGGGATCGTGGAACTTTACAAAGCACACACGGGATGACACGGGCAAAGGAGAGTCACTGAAAAAGAAGGAGAGAAATTAATGAGGTAAAACCAAATCGGACGCGATGAGACATTATGCTGCCCTCTCTTCCTTTCATGAACTGGAAAGTCAGACGGGTTTACAGAAGAAATTACACGGAATGAAGACGCTCTCTTATAAAATTACAGAAATAATTTCAGTGCCTTGTTTGTAACTGAAACCGAATTCCATCATGCAGGGTATATCTATGGCCAGTCACCTAAGTGCTAATTAGTTTTCATTACTTATCTGTGAGAAAGGAAGGAGACAAATAAATGACAAATAAATGTCAGTGAGGTTTCTGGGGAGTATAAACAGGAGGGGAACGGCCGTCTGTGAGGGTTGACAGTGACAGGACAAGGGGAATGGTTTTAAATGAGACAGGGGAGCTTTAGGTTGGATATTAGGAGGAAGTTTTTCACCCAGAGGTGGTGAGGCACTGGCACAGGTTGCCCAAGGAGGCTGTGGATGCCCCATCCCTGCAGGCATTCAAGGCCAGGCTGGATGTGGCTCTGGGCAGCCTGGGCTGCTGGTTGGTGACCTGCACACAGCAGGGGGTTGGAACTGGTGAGCACTGTGGGCCTTTGCAACCCAGGCCATTCTGTGATTCTATGAAATACTTTATTCAAGGAAAACAGAGCTATCTTACATATATACTACAGAAGCCCTCAGAAATGGGAGTCGTGTACTCTCTGCTTTAGCACCCAGATTAGATTTTTGAAGTAAACTATGAAGAAGGTAATGATTAAAATATGATTATTTTACTTCTTAGCACTATTTCATAAATGCTTGTAGCCCAAACCTCACTGTGCTTCTCCTTGTGGCCAAACACAAGCACAGAACCCACCCACCCATCTCCCTTCAGAGGGAGGCACGCTGCTCAGAACATGCCTGTTATTCAACAGTAACAGAACAAAACCAAATACAGGACCATCATGTAGGCAATGCTGCAGATGAAATCACACAAAAGGGCAAAGAGTTCCTGGACAACTAACCTGTAACCATAAGCCTCTTGGCAAGACAGGCTCCTGCCTACTGCACAGCTCAGAGTGAGCACCTCAACAGGGCTGTGCAAAAGTCCCCAGGTATGGAAAATCCAAAAGAGAATGTGGAAAATTTGAGTCCATTTAAAGACTAGAAACATCTACCTCCTACAAGAATAAGAAAGCACAGTAGGCTGTGCAAGCCCCAGGGGGAAATCAACGACAACAGAAAGAATGAAGGCAAAATCAACTCAGTTCCAAAATAGATTTCCAGAAGTCCATACGGTGTGAAAAGTGCAATTTTTCCTTTAGTCTGTGATTCAAATTACATGACAGGAAAAGAAAATGTTATGCAGACAGAACTGCACAGCAGGTGAGTTAAGAGCTGCCTACAGAAGATTCACGCAGGCACAGGAAGCAGCATCAAGTCCCTAACGCTGTGCTTCCCAGCCAGGGCCAGGCTGCTCCCAGGTCTCAGCCAGCAATCAGCCAGAGGAGCAGCTCTCAAGAATACTCCTCGAGTCTTCATCACACTGACCTGCCTTTGCTAACCAGCATCCAGAAACAATTCACAAAACAGTGCCAAACTGTTTTATCTGGAAAACTGACCGAGTCTTTCATCGCTTAAAATAGGGATTATCACAGTTCAGGAGAAAAAGAATGATATAAAATAAAAACGACAACTTTTTCTTTCCATTAGTGCCAATGCCAACAACTAGCTCACCTTCACCACCACTGAGCAAAGGAATGCTGAGACACACAATGATTTACTGTGTCTCAACAACGTATCAATTCTGAACCACATCAGGACAACTGGGCATTCCAGCCTCACCTCCTAACCCCCACATACCTCCTTCCAAGTTCCGCCACATCAAAGTCTGCATTTCAAACAGTACACCTTATTTCTGAAGGGATATTCCTGCTGCTTACACCAACACTACTGCTGCTCTACCATCAAGCATGGACAGGCTGTAATGAATAGTGTGCAAGTAGGAGATGTCTTTCAGGATCACCATATTCATAGTAGAGTGGGAAGAACCAGAGCAGGAACACCCACTCGTGCTCCTCATTTTGAACAGAAGTTGTCATGCTTTTCTCAGTACAGTAACTACACAGCATTGACAACCAAGCAAAGCTGCTCTTCTGAGGAGAGTTGTTGTCTTACTGTCACTTGCAATTATTACAGAGAAGGCAAAAGATTTTGCCAATTACCACAACATCCAAGTTATAATATACACTCCTAATTTTATTAATCTTTAACTCTGTAAGATTAAATTTTCCAGCAAATATGTTTTCTTCCTGATAAATTTCTCTGTTTGTTGCACTGGGTCACTCATCCACCAGGAGGACCAGAATCCACACTGGTTTCTGCATCCACATTTCAGAGCAGAAATGTACATTCTGATAGAAGGTAAACAAGACATCTTCTATATGTGTGTGCAGAAATATTTTTAAATATTTCTATATGATGCATACAACATAATCTGCTTTTCTACATTATATATCCTGTACGATTTTGTTATGAAAGGTACATATGTACATTTTGTAAGCTCTGCCAGAAGCCCATCCTCTCCACTTCTGCCCATCTCAGAGTCAGGACCTCAAGTTTACAGGAACAGAAGAGCCTTCAGCACAGAGGAAAGAACCCACTCGTGTTGGCAAATACTCCTCTCCCCTCGGCTCCAAACGAAACCGGACACCCCAAGCACCCCTCCCACCATCCATCACCCACTATGGCCACACCTCCCGGCACAGCCCGGCACACAGCGGCACCTCCGCACCGACAGAGGCACAAAGGGAGCAACAGGAAAAATCCTCACAACCGTCAAGTTAAAAATGCAATCCCAGCCTGAAAAAAAAGCCTTTTCCAACTTCAACTGCACATTTACCTCATTTAAATAGCATACACAGTTTTAAGTAAAGCCCAGTTTTCCATTAAATACAACACAGTTCACTCCAACAGCTATTCAGTATCTTCTGCATCTCCTGTGCCAGACCCATTTTGTTACACTACATTTCCTGTTCTCTACTGACCTCCTCAGTGGTTTTTCTATAGTAATAACTTCCTCACAAAGGCTACAATCTTCACAACAACCCTAAGGGATGATGCTGCATTATCCTCTTTCATTTAGAGATCTGAAGCACAAAAGAAATGTAGGCCAAACGTTCTCGGTGACCTTTAGTGCTTTGAGACATCTGGAATCTCAGGTTATTCGCACCACGTTGCCTCCTTCACCGTCACACAGAGCCCTTCCCGACACAGCTGTGAGAGCCACAATACCAGTGCCAGAACAAAGGAGGCAGAAGTGAGCTGGGAAGAGCAGGAACTCAGCGTGCAGAAACAGCCTTACACCAGGATACGTGCCAAAAGGATGCCATGAAGATACTAGCTATCCCCCCCAGCATCCAACGCATCCAACAGACACGAGGATACAATTCAGAGCTCTCCAAAGCCACCTCATCCCTCCTGTAACCCAATCCTCGGATATATGCATGGCAGACTTCTCTTCAATGCTATCCACGACAGATCCATCAGCTGCACTGAGCAAGGTCCTATGGGGCCAGCAATTCACACGTTTGTGCAACAGAGCCAAGTCAAGCGTAGCCGACTGCCTCAGCCACGGTAACAAAGTTGCTGGGCTGAGCTTTGTTCCCTTCTGAAACAACAGAAGTGATCCTTTAACGTATGAAGTTAATATGTATCTAAAACAGCCCAAAGCTTCAGGAACAGACTTTGCCAACAATAACCTCTCCTGAAAACCCAGCCAACACGTGGAAATACCAAGCAGCACACTCAGTGATCACATCTGTTTGAAAGCAGTTGGCTGTGCTGAGCAGCACGGGTTCTGCCACCACACACAGCTACCCGGCTGCTAACAAAGCAGTGCTCGCACCCGCCGCTGCCCCTGCTTCAGTCACACACTGCACTTCCTTCCACGTCTTCATCTCCAGCACCGAATTTCCAGCAGCCAACCCAAACCAGCACAGCACCTCCACTCTGCACAGCAGGACGGGCAGACCTGCCTGCGGGGACTGAAGACCGAACGACGGAAAACGGGGCCGCCCCGCAGCAGACTGTCCCGCTACGGTCAAACACAGCACCGGCCGCCGGTTTTGCACGGAACTTTTAGCAAGGATCGCGTGGAAAACACTCATTTTAAGGCACACCCTCCTAAACTCGCCTTCAGCTCCGGAGCTCAGCCCCACAACGAGGGGAGCCCGCAGAACCGCGGCCCGGCAGGCGGGGTCCCGCAGCCCGCACGGCATCGCCCCGCGGCCGGCAGCGCTCCCACGAGGGCGGCGGAGCGGGGCGGGAGCGGCCGCCGGGCCGCGGGCACGGAGGCGGGCGCAGGGAGTGGGGCGGAGGCGGACGGGCCTAGGGCGGCGGACTCACTCCGGGGGGAAGAGGCGCAGCTCCTCGATCTTTCCGAGGAAGCCGAAGAGCGTCCGCATCTGCTCGGAGCTGGCGCTGGGGGAGACGTTGGTGACCTGGATCACGTCGGTGCCGCTGCTCGAGGCCATCGCGCCGGAGCTACAAACACACCGCGGGGGGGGAGAAGAGGGAAGAGCGCGTCAAGGCCCGAGCGGCCCCCGGCTGCACCCTCCGGGCCGGGCGGGCCTCCCACGGACCGCGGCCTGGCGCAGAAGCTCCGCCGCGCAGCGCGGCCGCCTCACCAGCCTGCCTGGGCCGCAGTATCCCACAATCCCCCGCCGCCGCCCCCGCGCAGGCGCAGCGCGCGCGCCCCGCCGACCCACGCAGCCTCGCGGCGCGGAGCGTCGGCGCCCGCGCATGCGCGTGCGCGCGTCCCCCGCCTCGCCCGGGAAAGCGCGGGAACGGCGCCTGCGCAGCCGTGTAGAGAGCGTCGCTCAGCCTCCGCGCAGGCGCGCTGGGCGCTCAGGGACGGAGCGCGGAAGGGTCCGGCGGCTCCGAGGGTTTCGGAGTTGCGTTCGTGCGTCGGGGCGGCTCTGAAGGCTTCGGCGGTGCCGCTGAGCCCCACGCGTCCTCTGTGCGACCTCTGCGGTCTGCTCTGTCCCTAACGGGGCGGGCGGGCCTTGTGCGAGCCGTGCTGAACGAGCACCCGCAGAGGCGCTGCCGTGGGAGCAGCGCTGCTCGCTGTCGGCCGCCTGCGGGCTGTGCGGATCCGTTCCGTCCCACAGGGATGGGCGGCTCTGCTGTGTGCGCTCACTGCCGTCAGTGTGCTGAGTGCTGCGGCGCAATGGCTGACACTCAGCTACACGGCGAGTGGTTGCGTGTTTCCCAGTTATTTCCCAAAGTGCATAAAGGTGCTCTTTAAGTAATGATTATTGGTAGTTCCGGAAGTTGGCCTTTCCAATTTGTTGTCACAATTGCGGAGTTGGCCGGCTCCAGCTTTGCTCCTGCCTGCAGACCTTCCTCTCACAGAATCACAGAATGGCCCGGTTTGGAAGGGACCCCAAGGATGATGAAGCTCCAACCCCTCCCACCACATGCAGGGCCACCAACCTCCACATTTAATAGCAGCCCGGGCTGCTCAGGGCCCCATCCAACCTGGCCTTGAACACCTACAGGGATGGACAGGGATCCACAGCCTCTCTGGGCAGCTGTTCCAGCACCTCACCACTCTCTCTTGAAGAATTTCCCCCTGACATCCAACCTACATCTCCCCTCCCTCAACTTCAAACCATTTTCCCTTGTGCTGCAGCTATCAACCATTTCAAAGAGTTGATTCCCCTCCTCTTTATAGGCTCCCTTTAGGTATTGAAATGCTGCAATGAGGTCACCCCACTGCCTTCTTTTCTCACAGAGACAAACATGAACAAAACTCGAACACTTGGTGCTTTGGGAAACACGCAGTGGGAAAGCTCAGCATTATTGCCCAGGGATGCCAATGAACTGAGGAGCAGTGGTTAAAAATTAAAAAGACCAATCTGCTATCAGAAGCAAATGCCTGACAGGCGGCGGGCTCTCAAGCTGTGTGCTCATTGACCTTTGCTGATGTTTAGCACCAAACTCACTGCTCACGTGTCCAATGGAACTTACTAGAAAAAGCTTTCTTTTCCCCAAAAGTTTGTGTTTGAAAACTTGGAACTGAAGGTTACATCCTTCGTGACCAGGAAGCATGGCCGTTCTCACTTCCCTCAAGGCACTGCTGACAGCATCGGGCTGAGAGAATCACAGAATGGTTTGGGTAGGAAGGGACCTTTAAGATCCTCTAGTTCCAATCCTCCGCTGCAGGCAGGGACACCTTCCTCTAAACCAGGCTGCTCACAGCCCCAGCCAGCCTGGCCTTGAGTGCTTCCAAGGGGCATCCACCGGCAATGTGTTCCCGTGACTGATGGCACTGCCTGGGCTGTCTGCTCTACTAACTGCCAGGGCTGGGAAGCAGACAGAAATTTTTCAAACTCTGGGCTAAAGGGAAGAGGAAAAACAAATAGCGAGTTTAAGTAAAAGTGCCTTTTTATTTGGAATCCTTTACGCGTATGTTTAAAATGTTTTTCTTAAGCTCAGTGAGGGAAGATTTAGATTGGATGTCGGGGGGAAGTTGTTTGCTCTGAGAGTGGTGAGGTGCTGGAACAGCTGCCCAGAGAGGCTGTGGATGCCCCGTCCATCCCTGGAGGCGTTCAAGGCCAGTTTGGATGGGGCCCTGGGCAGCCTGGGCTGGTGATAAATGTGGAGGTTGGTGGCCCTGCATGTGGCGGGGGGTTGGAGCTTCATCATCCTTGGGGCCCCTTCCAACTCAAGCCATTCTATGACTCTATGATTTTATGATTTTTCTGGATTCGCTCCTTGCAGGGAGTTGTAGAGAGCGGTGAGGTCCCCCAGCCTCCTGTTCTACAGCCTGCACAGCCGCAGCTCCCACAGCCCGGCTTTGACCCCGGTTCGTCTCTCCCCATCCGCCGCCGTGACACCATTTCGGCGCGGCCGCTCCGGCCGGGAAATGGCGGCAGCGGGCGGGCCGTGCCCCACGCGGAGCCCTGCCAGCCCACCGCCGGCGCCGCCGCCCCTCCGAGGAGCTCCGCCCGCTCTGCCCGCGGCGGGGCGGTGCCGGCCGGGCGCAGCGTTGCGGGATGGCGGCGGCGCGGAGAGCGCGGGCGGGGGATCCTCGCGCCGGCTTCAGGCGGGCGGCGGACGAGCGGAGCCCCGCCGTGCCGCAGGGATTGATCCGGGCCGCCCGGAAGAGCGGGCAGCTCAACCTGGCGGGTCGCGGCCTCGGCGAGGGTGAGCGCGGGGAGTGGCGTGTGGAGGCGGCGTGCTGCGGGCCGGGCTGGGGAGCCGGGGTCAGCCCGTGTCTGGCTGCCCTGCGTGCCAGGCTGCCCTCCGTGCCCCGCCTGCGGGCGCTCGGCGGGCTGGGTGCTTCCTGCCTTCTTTGATAAACAAAACAAAAAAAAAAGCGATGAATATTCCCTGCCCGCTTTCTTTTTGCGGTCGCTGGCCGATCGCAACCTTGTAATCGCTGTTTAGGAGCGCTTAGAATTGCCAGCTCTGTAAAAGTCACAGTGAGTGTGTATGTCTGAGAAACCGTGTGTTTGAGCGGTGTGTTTTGGCTTGCAGTGCCCCAGCACGTGTGGCGGATCAACCTGGACACCCCCGAGGAAGCCCACCAGAACCTCTCCT
Organism: Meleagris gallopavo; assembly: GCF_905368555.1. NCBI lineage: Eukaryota > Metazoa > Chordata > Aves > Galliformes > Phasianidae > Meleagris > Meleagris gallopavo. The sequence continues at coordinate 28,572,035 of NC_139413.1, read as the reverse complement.
TCGGTGCTGCGGACCGCTGGTGGGAGCAGACGGACCTGACCAAGCTGATCCTGGCCTCCAACCAGCTGCAGTGCCTGTCTGAGGATGTCAGGCTGCTGCCCGCGCTCAGCGTTCTTGATGTAGGTGTTGGGACCCCGCATCAATGAGATCGTGGTCTCACTGTATGGTATGGGACAACATAGCTTTAGATCCTTGTTTTCCATTTCCTGCAGCGGTGGATGTGTAGAAGCAGCAGCGGTATATTGTCAGGACAAGGGGCTGCTCCCTGTCTCCCACATTGCATTACACATAGGCAGCGGGTGATGTTGTGCAGAGAGATCCGAGGAGTCCCATCATGAACACTAAAGAGCTGTTGCTGCATGCAGCCACCTTTAATATGCTTCTGCACACTTCATATCAAATGATTTGATCTCTCAGTGCTTTCACTCAGTGAAGTAGAACCTTACAAGATTGGCAGTTAAAGTGCTGCTGTTGGTAACTGTGCAGAGGAACAAACGTACACAGGTGCTGGTAGTGGACCGAATGGTACAGAGCAATGTACACAGGTGTTGAGAATGGACTGAATTGTACTGAAGAGCATACTCAGGTGTTGCTAATGCACAGAATAATTTTGTGCATTAGTTCAACTTGGTTTGTTGCAGAGAGGGTGGAAGAAAACCTACAAAGTGCAACTCAGTAAGTATTTCAAAACTTTTGTTTTCCAGGTACATGATAATCAGCTGACATCTCTGCCTTCTGCTTTAGGACAATTAGAAAATCTTCAGAAACTTGATGTCAGGTACTTGTTACAAACTTAGAGCATTGATTTTCAAGGTATGAATGAGAGATTAGTAAAACTAATTTCATTTTCAGAAAAGTTAATATCTGTTGTTTGTTTGTTTTTAATAGAGAACATGAGCATTGAGAATTATATGTTTTAGATTAAAACTGATGGTCTGAGGTTTGTTAAGATAATTTTGACTAATGCTCAAAAGTCACAGTCTTATTTGGAAGCTGAATTCTGATACTTTGAATACTCACACAAAAGCAGTATCAGCATTCATTTGCTTCAGTACAGAAGTTTTGTTTTAAAGGAATAAAAATGCTTTTTTCATGAATAATATACATTGGAAGTAGCTGAAGATGCCATTCAGGCTGTAACTTTCATATTGTTCTGTAAGTTTATACACGAGGAGAGAGTATATTTTTTGTCTGTGAACTGCACCATAAACAAGCATTAAATGCAGCTGGAATAGTGTCGATTCAGATGTGGTTGAAAAGTATTCTTTAACAAAGAAAGTTAGTTTCTCTTAGGCAACTAATCCATTGTAGAGGGCTGTAATAGTTGTAAGTAGGGGATTTTCTTAAGGGTGATGGTGTCCTGTGCAGCATACCTACATGCAGGCTGTGATGTGGAAATGTTTGGAGGCTGTACTGAACAGTTGGTCTGTGCCAACAACAGAGTATCAGATGCATCTAATGCTGGGTGTGCTTCCTACTTTCTCTGGGGTCTGAAGAGTTTGCATCTCAAATGGTGTGCGTGATGTAGCCCTAGTTGGGGCAGCATGGTGTGTAGCAGAAGTTTCTATACGTAGTTGTATTCTCAAAACTTTTTAACAATTGTTAATTGGCTTTGTTTTCCACATTGGAATGCTAGCCACAACAAACTGAAAAGCATCCCAGAAGAACTGCTGCAGTTGTCACATTTGAAGAGCCTTCTTCTTCAACACAACGAGCTGAGCCACCTGCCAGATGGATTTGGGCAGCTCGTCAGTTTAGAAGAATTGGTAAATTACAACTTCTTGAAAAACACTGATTTGTTCAGAAACATCAATCTATCTATGTTTTACTGCTAATTAAAAAAAAAAAGTCTTAGAACCTTCCGAATATTCAATAATTCATGGAGCTTATCAGCTGTTATGTTTTTATGTATGTGCTTGCAACCAAGTTTTGATTTGGATTTTCCAAATATTTTAAGAAAAATCAAGTCCCTTGTGATCTGTCCACCATGGGAGACTTCTCTCTTCCATTCACATTTCTACCAGGGAAATCCTGGAGACATCAGCAATCTAGATTGAATATTCTGCCAGTAATTAACTTTGCAACAACAGTACCCATGGGATATTTTAAACGTCTCTATTTATAACTTCTTTCTCTCTTTTTATTACTCTTCAGGATCTGTCCAACAATCATCTTACAGACATTCCAACAAGTTTTGCTTTGCTCATTAACTTGGTGCGACTCAATTTGGCTTGTAATCAACTCAAAAACCTGCCTGCAGATATCAGTGCAATGAAAAGTAAGTTAGTTTCCTTGGATTGTTAGATGTCAGACAGCCAGTTCTGTAGTTATGTTCAGAAATACATTACATAATATTCCAGGTTATGAAAGTAGGTTCTGAAGAATTTAAAGTGTTCTCAAGAGGACTAGCTTAGAATTATTTAAAAAAAGAAAAAAGCTACTGCAGCTCCTGTGTATCAAACTTGCATCCTCCTGTAGTTTGTATTACGTGACAAATGCCCAGGGCACTACTAGAAAAGTGTAAGGATTACTGCTCTGCTGTGAGGTTATTAGCAACTGTGAAGGAGTGTTTAGTGCATATTTTGAGTGGAAAGTAAAGCATAAATAAGAGCTAGTTGAATTTACTGGTAAAGACAGGACAGCATGAACTGGTCAGCAATAGAAGTTAACTTTTGTTATGGTGATACCAAGCTTGCTGATGTTGCTGCTGACATCAATTTCAACCAGTTCTAATAGCTGTGGCAGATCTGTAGGAGCAGGTCGTAAACTGCCAGCTTTTGTTCAGTGCTACAGAAATTATCTGCAGATCTTTCTGAGATGGCCTATGACATTAGACCTAACCTGCATGTTGCCTGCACTCCTTTACTCCAAACGAGCTAGTATTTTGCAGTGTCACTGAAGGCATTCCAGAATGTCTTGTGAAGAAGAAATGAAAAGCAAATATGTTGCTTTCAGCAGTGCTGATGCTGATTTGATTTCTTCTGAAGTTTGGATGTGACAGTATGTTTTTATGCTTACCTTAACAAAAAAAATAGGGTATCCATACTTCTGCAGAAAACTATTTTTATTTTCTTTTGTTATTCTGTAGGCCTAAAACAACTGGATTGTACAAAAAACTACCTGGAAACTGTACCTTCTGAACTGGCAAGTATGGCATCTTTGGAGCAGCTGTATCTGAGGAAAAATAAACTGCGTTCCTTGCCAGAACTTCCTTCGTGCAAATTACTGAAGGTAAGGTTTGAATTGCTGGGTGCTCTGAATGTCTTTGCAGTGAGCTTCTAGAATAGTGATTGTGAGCTCACATACGAGTTATCGTGAATTACTGTTATCAGAAGTTAATAAATCTGTGTGTAGAACTCTTTAATACATATCCATGTGCATTTAGTCTTACTGCCCATATTGATCTGTCTGAACACCATTTGGAGGACAAACAGCAATATTCAGATTTGGAAAATAAAAAAAAGTATTTAGGGAGAAGAATGACTCAAACATTAAGTGTGATATTGCCTGCAACAGCTGTGTTTTATCTCCATTTTATGGGAACATTTTATGAATCAATTTACACTTGCTTTGTTCACTCCTGTTTTTTCCTGTAACTGTGGAGAAAGTGTGCATTCAGAAGAATCACAGCCTTCAGATGTTTTGTAACCTTAATTTTCCTTCCTTATGTTTCTAATTGCAATTTGCCTGTCTGAGAATATCACAAATGTGTCACTCATCGAACAGCAATGTGATTAGGCCAATTGAATGTTTATGTCACCAGGTATATAATCGATAACCAAATCCCACAGGATGTAGATACCATAGTTCAGCATAACTCAGAACTCTGCACTTAAAGTTCCAAGCTGTTCCAGCATTTTCTAGCACAATTCTTGCTGGTATGTGAAGTTCTGTATTTGTATTGCATATCCAGTGGCAAATGTCTCTTCTTGGTTTAAAGAACCATTTGGAACTGTGAGCGATCCTTGTCTCCATAGGAATTACATGCTGGTGAAAATCAGATTGAAATACTAAATGCAGAAAATCTTAAGCACCTGAATTCCCTGTCTGTGTTGGAACTTCGAGACAACAAGATAAAATCAGTTCCTGATGAAATCACTCTACTCCAGAAGTTGGAGCGACTTGACCTTGCCAACAATGATATCAGTAGGTAATAAAAAAAATGCACGTGTCTGTGATGAGGCCTTCCTTGTGGCATCTATGGATGGCTGATTCTATAGGTGATTTATTTCAGTAAGTAAAAAAGGTCTGGACTGTAAAATGAAGGCTCCGTTTCTTTGTTTTGTAAATGTTGCAGTCACGCTATGCCTTAAATGTGATGCATTATGTATCTTTTTGTTAGAATCCAAGCTTCAGAATACCAGGTCTTCTGTCAAACTATTGCCAATGCTTAGGATTCGTACTGAAGCAGCTCTTATCTGAAATGGATTGTTTCTGTTTGCAGATTGCCTTACACGCTGGGGAACCTTTCTCAGTTGAAATTCCTGGCATTAGAAGGAAATCCTTTGAGAGCCATTCGAAGAGACCTTCTGCAAGTAAGCTCACTTAGACAGTACATGAAAGCTGGTGATGTTGCAGACATCCGTTCTCCAAATGGTGCAGGCAAAGCATTATTAAAAACACCTCCATTTGAAGTAGCTTCAGCTTCAATCCATCGCCCAATCCATCGTGTGATTTTGTTGCTGTTCCCATGGGGTTCAGATGCGATGTGTAACATGATGAGAACTGTGGAATAAAGCAGTCATTGCTTCACACGAGCTGTTTCTGATTTGCTGTAGATGTTGTAATATATATTACAAATGAAGCAGCAGATATCTGGGGAAAGGGTAGAGCAGCTGTCTGCTGCCTAATCCTCCTGCAAGTCACAGCTCATTGCAGAGCTAGGCAAGTATTTGATGTGAAGGCTTTCCTAGATGAGCATGGATTTTTTTTTCTCATTTCCTACTTGCCTGAATTAAAGACCATTCAATTTCCAAAGAGTATTTGCTGACAGATGTGTTTTGAGCAATGACAATATCACGTACAGTGTTTTTTTATGGATAACCTATGAAGTGAAGGTGGGAATTACGCATGAGGAGCAAGTACACGGGCAGCAGGGAGGCTGGCTCACAGGCACCACTGCTGCTATAGAATTCTTTCTAATTTCTATCCCAGCAAACCCTTCTCATTGGTGGTATACATTACTTCTTTCTTTTGCCAGTGCTGTAAAATAAATGTTTACAAAGCACTCAAATTCTCTAAAAATAAACAGCATTGAATGTCCTCTACTGAAATGAAATTCAGTAATATGTTGGAAATAAGGGAGAAAATGTGTATCTGATCAAGTAAGCATTGTATGCACTGCAGCTTATCTTCTTCTATCTTCTTTCTTCAGTTTTTGTCCAGTTTCACCAAATTCCCTGTGAGAGTTCCTTCCCTTCCATCCTCCACGTTTCCTTCATCCCCTCTGTATTCAGATCAGTCTTCATATAGTATAAATGTCAGCTAGAATGAAAGTTCATGTTTGCTGCTTTAGTTCAGTTGTTATTCTAAAACATCAAAGAGAAACATGCAATGTTGTAAGGAAATCCTAGTTTTATCCTAAAACAAATGGGCTGGCTGAGATGATATGTGATGACTTGGAGATCACGCAGTTACTAACTGTGTTTGACCAGTAGGAGTTGCTGTGAGAGGATTGCCAATAAAGTTTTAGGAGAATCCAGAATCCAGATCTATTTCCGTGTCAAATAGTGAATTTCTTCTTCAAGCGTAATATATATATATTCTATATATATGTATATATATAATCTATAGCTTTTTAGAGAAGGCTGAGTTCATTTGAAGGGTTCTTCCTTGCTCATGGAGCTGGCCAAAGAACTTCAGATGAAAAGCTAAGAACCTGGAGCCCAAGGTAGTAACGTGGGGCTGGGAACTTTCAGCTGGAGTAAATACACAAAATTCTAAAGAAACAAGGACATGAGCTGTTGCAAATAGGGTGTTTCTACAGGAATTGTTGGGTAGATTTTATAACCAGCTGTGCTATGAGCTCCATCTATGTGACCAAGATTGTTGGTCTTCATTGTCAGAACAGCTGTGTAAATACTGGCTGGTAAATGCTTATTGATCTTTTGCTCTTTCTTTCTTTTTTTTTTTTTTTTTCTTTTTTAAAGAAAGGCACCCAGGAACTTCTGAAATACCTGAGGAGCAGAATCCAAGGTATGTATGTTGCTTTATTGAATTGCACCTTAAAGAGAATCTTTCTAAGAAATTAAAATGCTGCCAGTTTCCTCCAATTACCCTGTAATGATAAGTTTCTGTACTCAACAGTTTGCTCTGTATTTCTGTGCTGTTCTTTTTCTTATCCTATTGGATAATATAATATTCTTTATGGAGTGTCATCACTTAGAAAAGCAACGTTAAGTATTTTTCCCTGGTCCCTTTATGTATTTTGGATGAAGAATTCAAGTTGTTTGTTTGTTTGTTTGTTTTTTCCTTTGGACATCATGGGAAATTTCCACAACAAATTCTTCATTTTCAGCTTGCTGTCTGCCTGTTGGCTTTGTCACAGTGTAGAAGTGTAGGTGAGATTTTGCAAAGGTGATATGTGTTATTCATTCATGTTATAGTATGGGCAGCGCAGTCCTGCAGTTCCCAGAAATGAAGCATGAGAAAGGCAGCCTCAGGGCCATGGTGGTTCCATGAACTCCACCATGTAGCTGACTAAGAATATAAAAAATCCTGGGGGAGGATGTAAGAGGTTATTTTAAACAGAATTCAAATCCTGGCCTGTTTGTCCCTCTGTGACATAAGTCTTGATCCCACCATTCCCTCTGGAAATAATTAAAAAGTCACAAAGCACAAATTCAGATGAAATATCTCAAGATTAATTCTCTGAACCAAACTGCTGCACATCTTTGCAGAATCCCCTTTTGGATTCTGAGATGTAACTTGGATGATTTAAAAAGCAGCTAACTGGTGGAGTGTCAGTTTCTCTAACTGATACAGGACTTCTGGATCCGTTTTACCAAAAGGGTCCAAAGGTTGCTGGTGTGCAGCTTTCCAGATTATTTCTTGGTCCTCTCGTTCAGTGAGATAATTTGTTATTTGGTTGGTTTTCTGTTGTCTGGGGTGGGGTTTTTTTGTGTGTGTTTTTTTTTTCTTTGTTTTTCACTTCATTCCATATTTTCTAAAGTATTGCAGATGACACCATTTTTTTGATTATGTAAGAAACTGACTGTCAAAGTCTAAGCAACTTGCATGTGGAGGAGAGCAAATCTTTTCAAAACAATTTTCTTTTGCCTTTAGAAATCTTTTTTTTTTAAGACATGAAATAGGAAAGATGACTGAGTTCACTGGATATGTTAAATATATAGCCTGGAAATAATTATGCTGCACTTAAATGCAAAAAATGCTTAACCTTTTAATTTGGAAGGGGTCTTGATGATACACATAGGAAAATTGTATCGAGAATGGTATGTGTGACTTGTGAGTGGGCTTTCTCTCCATCTGCCAGAGGATGGCAGCATTAATTGGATTACTGCAGTGTGTAAAATTGCTTCGAAGTGCCCAATTCCATGCAAATCTGACGTATTATTAACTTTGCAAAAATGAGTTGGATGCTTGAGTACATGCTTAAGTGCTCATCTGCTAACCTGTGATAGGTTTTATATTCGGGGATGACAAAATAAGCTAAGGTCTTGCATGGACTTTAGTGTTTGTGGTTTTATTTACCTTCCTGAGCATTTAAGGGGAGCTAAGCCAGGAGCAGCAGCAGACCTATGCATGCAGAGGCTTAAGTTGAACAAGTGCCTCTAACCTTGTTGGCATTAATGAAAGAATTACTAGTTGGGCATAGGTGCAAGTTGGTAGGCTTTAGTTCATGAATGCTGCTGAATTTCTTGTAGCATTCTTCTTTCAGTGGCAGTTAGATTTATCATATGTTTGGGCTTCTAGCTAAGCTTCACCATTCTGAAGTGCCCACGAGCTCCTGGGGACAGTGCCACAGCCTGGGTGTGCACAGCAAGGCTTTTCATTTCTGAGCTATTCAGAGCAGCCAACGAGTTGTCCATGTGCATTGGAGAGAGTAATCAGAAGGAGCTCTACAAAGGAGGGCATTACGAAGGATTTTATAAATATTAATGGTTTAACTATAATTGTGGTCAGCTTAGCTGTTCTGGAAATAGTTGAAAAGGAAAGTTGACCTGGATCACTTCTTGCCCATCTTTCCTGTTTATCACTGTCTCCAGCTCCCTGCCCCTTGGAGGTGATTGCCTAACGTGACAGCTAGCATGCCAGCTGTGTTGTTGTGTGACCTATTTTTTTCACAATCCAAGTGAGCTCTCCCCCCTGCCTCCATGAAAAAACAAACAAACAAAAAAGAGCCAGCCCACAAACAACCCAAATCTGGAAACTGAACTACGAAAGCCCCTTGCTAGGAAGATCTTGACATAATATTAATCTGATTATATGCAATCAATCTAGAAGGCAAGAAGAACCAAAATGAGCAACCACAGGTAATGGGGGACACTACAGCTCTCCACCAAGGTTGTTCAGGGCACGTCTGGCTGCAGCCTGTAGTGTGTGTGACTGCTATGTGTTCCCTCCAGATGACACAGCCAGCCCGAACGAGGAGCCTCCTGTGACAGCCATGACTCTCCCAAGCGAGTCCAAGATTAACATGCATGCCATAACTACACTCAAATTACTGGAATTTAGGTATGTGGTTTGAAATATTGCCTGTTTCAAAAGCTGGGAGAAAGCTTTCCTGTATTTTTTTTTATTAACTTAACGATAGATACCAGACTGTCTGCAGATTCTGATGTACTTAGGCATTTTGCACTTAAACTTTGGGTGTTCAGGGGTAGGCAGGTTTGAATTGCAGCTCATCTCTTTTTTTAAATATAATTTTTCATAGTACCGTTCCTTTTAATTCACTGAAATCCTTAATCCTTTCAGGTGCTTTTTTTTTTTTTTTTTACACTTCCTTAGTTAGTAACAGTAAGTCTCAAAAACCTCACGGGAGGTACATTATTCTTACATTAACTAACAGTTTAACTTGTGAGGTTAGGAAAGGATCAGAAAACCATACTTGCTGAGAACTGCCAGATAAAATGCAGGTCCTGCAAAGAGCTGGAATGCAGAAAGGACGTGACTGTAGTGAGAGGGTTGGGATGGCTTTAGTGACTGTAAATGTTCAGAAGGTCCAAATCCAGTGCTTACATGAGCTACACATGGGGGAACATTTTCTGAACAGAGGGGGAATCCTGCTAAACACCTATCTGCTGCAGTGTCTGATCCAATATATGGCATATGTGCTGAGGCAGTGACCTAATTCAGCTCTTAATGAACGTTCTTAAGCCAGGTAACAGATGAGGTTGTTGGGGTGGAGTGACGTGATTGCCTAGGTGAGGTAACGTGGTGCAGTGAGCAGCTTTCTCATTAACAGTCCTTTGAGGACTTCGGTTTGTAGATACATGTGCATCTATTCTACTGCTTGAAGCTTTCTCAAAGATGTCTTGTTAGTAAATAAGAGATGATTAACTTGTTACTTAGCTAAATGCTTTTCACTGTGCAGTGAGAAGCAGGCAGCTGTGATCCCTGATGACATGTTCAACGCGGTCAGAAGCAATCCTGTCACCAGTGTCAACTTCAGCAAAAATCAGCTGACTGCCATTCCTCCCAGGTACTTCTGTAGAGATCATTCTTTACATGCTGCTTTTTTTCTGTTTTGTTCCTCAGCATCTTGTATTGGTCTTGGTATGTTTTTTTTTTCCCAGTCGAGGATATTTACACTTTTCTCCTGTATGGATACAAACACACACAGAGGATATAGCAGGGATGCTGAATAACGCTGGCATTTCTAGTGTGAGTGGCATGCAGGAGGGTCCATTCATCTGCATGAAGATCTCAGTACAATGAGGCTGGGCTGTATTCAGCAGTGCTTTCATTCTACATTGTCTTTTGTACTGCACTATTAAGCATTATCTAAATGAGTATGGGCAGACTCCAGTGTGACTTCTCATCATAATCAAGTGGTGTACTTAACTGCAGTCTAGTATTGTTTTCTCTACAAAGTGGTCTCTCGTTTGAAGATAATACACGTGTAAACTATGAAATGATAGCTCTGTACTAGAGAAGAGGTCCTTTTAGGATTCACTTTCTTCAGATAGCTTAGCTTTTTTTTTTAAGGAAGCCCGAACAATTTCCATGCCATTTTGCTTGACAGGTATTGTCCCATCACATAGCATTGGACATTTTTGCACTTGTTGCTTTATCTCAAGGAAGAGCTTTCTGTTGACAGCAATGGTAACAAATACTGGTGTTGTGCAGGGAGGAGGCTCGCTGCATTCTGTAACCCTAAGAACATCATGAGCACTCATTTTTAAAAATGCCGCTGTATTTGTGCGGGGTTACATTTTAATTCTTGGACACAAATGTGCTGAACAATTAGCCTTTAGCACATAGAACTTGATGAGGTGCTGTCTCTCATAGAAGAAAGTCTCTTGTTGGTACAGTTTAGTGAAGGAATGTTGGGCATTCCATGCTTGTTTGTTCTGTTAGAGGCTCCTCTGCACAGCAGGGAGGAAGGTGTAGGGGTGTGTGCACTGCTGGGTGCCAAGGAGTGCAGTAATAGTCCAGATGGGAGAGGTGGATGTTTAGTTTGTTTAATTGCCTTTTGCTTCTAGTGTTACAGCAGAGGTTCTGTTACAGAGATTCAGCAACTAACTTTTTGGGCTTTTAAATACTTTACCTCAAAGCATCTTGATATAGTATTCCTCTTACAAGATGCAGTGAAGGTTGTGTTTCCTGCAATTTGTAATAGCAGAAGTGTGGAACTGAAACAAAAGATGGTACAAAAGAAGCAGTCTCTTTCAGTTTGACTGCACGAAGAAGATGGATAGTATTTTTGTTGAGACATTCACAGGAGATGGCAGTGATGGTCGTTTGTGCCCTAATTTCTGAAATCTTTCTTAGCTGCATTTAAGAAAGTAGGCCTTCATAGCAAAACTTACTCTCCTAATCTGTGAGAGAAAATTTACCCTTCTATGAGTAAAGTGATCCTGAGCTTTGTTTTTATATCAAGTGTAAGACTCCAGGACAGGCAGTTTTCAGAGGTAACGTTTCCACTCTCAAAATGGCTTCTGAAATGTCAAGAGCTGTAGGAAGTTCCTTCATCTGTAGACTTCTAGAATAAAACAGATTTTTTAGTAAGTTGGAATGCAGACATGGGCTTCCATAGTAAAAGTATATTCATGTTGGCTTTCAGGATCGTGGAGCTGAAAGACTCAGTTTGTGATGTCAACTTTGGCTTCAATAAAATCTCTTCTGTTTCCTTGGAGCTGTGCACGCTTCATAAATTGACACATTTGGATATCAGGTTTGTGATGAGTGTCGGACTTCCTTTTCATCAGTGACTCGTTTTCATGCCTCTTTAAACCAGCCATCTGTTGTGGTGGAATAGCAGTACTGAAATACTGAAATCCCTGCCAGCTGGGTGACCGGCAGATCTGAAATAGCAAGTGGCCTCGATTTAGGCGTCGGTTAAAGAGAAACACACAAAGAAGTGGGCAAGCTCTAAGACTTGCTGTGGTGAAAGGTCTTGTGTCAGTCATTAAAAACTTCTCAGAGATGTTAAAAGGATATTTAGAAACAAAACAGAAAACAATTCTGGGAATTGATCTGGGAAGTATTACAGTGCAGGTATCAACTCCGGTATTCTACCTGGAACTGGAGCATCTTTCAATGAATAATTTTCCTGTAATGACTCTTTATGTCACACTCAAGGGATACCTTGTTTGTCCTTACAAACCCATCTTAGTATGTAAGAAGCTTCTGAATGGCTTCTTGTTGTGGAAAGTGCTGCAGTGGCCGTAAATGAGTTTGTTGGAGCCAATGGATTTCAGACTCAATGAATTTTCAAGAGGTGTAGAGTTATGTCAGCAGTTGACCTTGGCACCAACGTGGGACTGTTTCCTAAACTTCCCTCTGAGATCCAAGTAGCCGAGCGTGTTTCTGGAATTGTTAGGTGCTTGGAAATGTTTGGGAATCCTTAGAGAACAGGCTTTTATGTTTCCTTACTGGTAAACATGGGAGTACAAACTTGGTTTGCCATCTTGATCCATTTATGAAGCAAATGAGTGGTCTGAAAGAACTTGTTAGCACCAATAAACATGGGTGTTCTTTTTCTGTGAATTCTTAACTAAAACTTCTTAGAAGTTGGTCATTATTCTTTATCTTAATTTGATACACAGAAATAATGTTTTGACATCTTTACCTGAGGAAATGGAGGCACTGACAAGACTACAAGTAATAAATCTGTCTTTTAATAGGTGAGCAACTATTTCAGTTTTTTTAAATAACAGTAAAAAGAATTCGATGTAATTTTAATGTGAGGTAAGAATGAGAAAGGGCTTCAGCTAACTGTGAGCTTAGAACAGTTGAAAGGAACGTGCATCTTTACACAGGGGTGGTGTATTTTTGGAATTTTTTATCACAAGTTTTGGAGAGAGACGGTAGAAGCTGGTTAAAAAAGGGATTAAACAGACCTGTGAGCAGTATAACAGAAGTGGATGCCAGCAGGACCGCCCTGTTGCACCCATAATATATCAGTTCCAGATGATGGGAAAAATAGCAGGGGAGTGGTGTCCCTGAGCAGTCCTGCAATTGCTCACACTGCTCTCTTCTTCGCACTGCACTCACTTTCTGTGTGACACGAGCTGCCACTCACACTTGTGAAATGGGTGGTCTTGGCTGCATTCTGTTACAGTGCTGAGCTGTCACGGTGCAAATTCCACCCAGCTTTTTGGCTGTGTGCAAAATAATCAGGTTAAAGAGCAGCACGTGTAAATATTTACTTTCAGTAAACAATGCTGAAGGACTATCTCATTTTAAAGGTTTATTGATCGCCTTGTTTCTGACTTCTTCCTCTTCCTTCTGAAGGTTTAAAGTATTTCCCAGCGTCCTTTACCGCATCCTCACGCTGGAGACCATCCTGCTCAGTAACAACCAGGTGGGGTCTGTAGACCCTCTGCAGCTGAAGAAGATGGAGCAGCTCGGGACGCTGGACCTCCAGAATAATGACCTTCTCCAGGTGCCACCAGAACTCGGGAACTGTGAAACTCTGAGGTGTGTATTTTAAGTGGGGACTTGTTTTATAAAAACATATTCTGCCTGGTTTCTTCAAAGCGTGTTTTGTCAGAGGGTAAGGCAATCATTTTCTTGTAAGTCTCAGTGCACAAAATGGTCTCTCTTACCACCTGTGAACAGTGCACTTCCTTCCATCGTTTCTCAGGACTGTAGAAAATCGGAGGAGTTGTTTCAGGATTTAAAACTAAAATGACTAAAATGACAGAATAATATGGAAACATACTTGGAAAACCAGATGCCCAAAAACTTGTTTCAGTGTTTCTGAAAGTGGAATTTAACTGTAACGATCAACATTTGGTAGAGTCCAGCTTTAATTTTGTATTTTCTGAAAGGCATGTGTTTCCTAGCTCAGCTTCTTAGATGGCAGCTTGCTCTTTGCAGTAAGAGCTGTCTTGGCATTAGGACTGCCCCTCCTGTGGGCATTTTTCTGCCCTCTGCCAAAACTGATTTGATAGAAGGTTAGCAACTTCAGTCACTAAAATTAGTTAAGATTTTACCCTTAAAGTGTCCATTTTAAGGCCCAGCAGAAAATTAAGAACAGAAGTGGTAATATTTGAAGAGGAGATTGCTTTCATTAATGAAGACACAAAAAGTCATCAGGGATCATACAAAATAAAATAAATTCAGGCATATTTATTAGCAGAATTTGATGCACAGTATGTAATATCTTGTGACAGCCTGCATTTGGAGAATAGACCAAACGCCTAGTGCTAATTGCTGAGTTCTCAGCAGCTTTGACCACTCAGCTCTCCAGGTGGGAACATCAGCTGTATATGTTCAGTGCTTACTGGCTATGGATGAGAAAGCAGAAGAATGAAGGAAAATGCTAGGATTTCTATAAGATCTATGCAAAATGAAATTGGAAGGTTGTGTTGGTTGGTGTAGTTTAATGTGTGTATTACACACTGCAGAGCCTGCTGGCCAGGTGGGTGAGCCACAGCCCTGGGTGTCAGTAAATACATTTGGCTCCTTACCTGTGGAAGGCTGCTATAGAAGAGCAGCCAGTAATGCTTGTTAAAGAGCCATGGCTGTCAGTATTCTTACGTGACATACCTCAAAGACAGCTAAGCATAACTACTCCGTCTTGTCAGAAATAACAAATCAACAATGTGGTAGTGTGGTTTTCCCCTGAAAAGTATACTTTCTAGATGGTATTTAAATATGCAGAATAAAACAACACCCCTGAACACACACAAGCAAAAAACCTCCACAGCAGTTTAGAGTGCAAAGTGAGCTAGCAGCCAGGCTAGAACGTAGAGGCTGCAGTGTAACAGTTCTTCACTCTTACCGTGCAGTTTATGTATTTCAGGAGTTCTTTTTCTCACTCTGTATTTTGGCAAAGACTTGCTTAAGAAGTGAGTATGTGTGTGCCACCAATAGTCAATTAGCATAAATGAGAGTTCAGCTGTCTCTAAAGAAGGTATGTTAGTATGAATTAAGGTAGCAAAATTAAAGTTACTCTGGAAGAACAAAAGAGGACCTAAGAATTTCAAAAGATTCTTACCCCTGTATGCAGTGTGTGAATGTGCTGCAAGAAGGAAAAGCCTGTGTACAAATAACTGCACATCTCTGCCTTTCTAGGACACTTCTTTTAGAAGGAAATCCATTCCGCACTCCCCGAGCAGCCATTCTGGCAAAAGGAACAGCTGCAGTGCTGGAGTACCTCAGAAGCCGGATCCCTACTTGATAGGCTGTTTCCCTGTACACTTCTGAATGGAAAGCAGAGTATCATCCTGTCTGATGCATTACATCCCTCCCTCGTTGTTTGTAAGCTGTTGGGCTGGCCCGGGCCATAAAGCATCCATAATAGTATTCTTAGTTTGCATGTTAAGAAATGATTCACCGACAAAATATTTCCCACTCAAGGCTGCATGTCTCAGGAGTGCATTTCGAAATACCACAATCTATGTTTACACTTTTTGTAAGAAAGAATGCAGCTGAAAGCTGTGTTTGGTAATAGAGACAGTGTTTTTCTACAGTTAAGCCATTTTTTTTTTAAGGATTGCAATCACCAAAGTAATTGAGCAAAAGGGGGAAATAAGCTTTTTGATTCTTGTATGCCTGTTTTATAATCTTCTGTAGGGCGTTTGGTCTCTCTTCACCGCTGCCTCAAACCATTGGTTGCTGGTCTGTACACGGAAAATGCCTGAACCCTTAAACGTGATGAATACGGTGTGAAATGTTCTGCAGACTGTGTGCATGTCCTGCGTGAACGTGAGCAAAACGTGGCTGGTGTTGGTGGCTGCACTGAAACAATAAATGTTTGCTGTTGGATATATGTTTTGTTTCTAAATCTTTGTGCTGTAATTGAAGTTTTTAGCCAGTAACAATACAGACATTCAGCTTTTTTATTTAAATGCACTTCAACATCATGAAAATGATCTCAATTAAAAGAGTAACGCAGGGTGGGCATTAACAATATAAAAGGGGAGTTACTTGATGTTACTCTGTGACTACGATTCGTTGCTTCTCACAGGCCTATGGACATGGAATGGAAGCAGATACCACACGGATTTCCACTGCTAAGATTTTTTTGTTTGTTGGCTTCTTTTAAACTGCACCGAGTGCTTTTGTTGTGTGGGAACTGTGTAGGTGCTGCAGTTGGGGTTTCTGTGAATGAGAACTAATTGCAAACCCTTCACTTTGCAATCTGCAATGAAATTTTTTTTAAAAAAAGCTCTAAACTAAAAGACATCTTTGCATCTAGGAACAGAACTGTACCTCATTCTTCCATTCCGTGTATGAAGCAAGCTGACACAAAATAGGTATGCTGTGTGTATTTCATCAAGTAAAATGTATGGAATGAAAGCATTTTCATTTCCTCTGCCTGTTCTTGCTGTAACGCAGAAAAATGTAATATGGCTTAGAGTTGAACACCACGGGTTTTGTGTGTGACCAGAATTAACATAAAACCACTCTTCCTTATCCTCAGGGTCTTCAAGCACCTTTCGGCAAAAGCGACGACGTCTGGTGCACCTCACACAGCAGCACAGGGCTGTGACCTGCTAGAAAAGAAGCAGGCCTGACCCACGCGTCCGGGGGGACCCAGTGGTGGTATGTAGGGTGAGAGAGGGGCTGGTGCCAGGAGGGGCAGAGGGAAGGGAATGGGAGAGTGGCATTTCTGTTCAAATGCGTGGCAGCGTATTTGTGCAGAAGAAAGGTGACTGTGGCCAAAGTCGTTCTTGGGTTGAACAAACCGAGAGCTGTTCTGTGCTGACATGGATGGCTGAACTGCTGCTGACGTCAGTCCCGTGAGCCTCGGTTTGGTTCCTTCTTCTGTGTGAGGCAGTTGTAGAAGTCCACAAACAGCAGCACGTGCTGGGCTCTTCATCCACATGCAGTCGCTCCGTGACCTTACGTGGTGTCCCAGCAGCAGTGATGTGTGAACAAGTGCGGTCACTCGCTTTTCAGGTCTTTCTCTGATGTATCCTGTAGTTAAATTCTTTCCCTGAAACAGCCCTGAAACACTACTGTGTTTGCTGGCAGGTCCAGCTGAAGCTGTAATGTACGTCGCTGAGGCTAGAGGTGTAGGGAGCTCTGGAGCACTTAGAGAGATGCAGAGGTAACAGCCGTCTCGTTTTCCATCACTTATAGAACAGTGATTTGGAAAACTCAGGTCCTTTCCAATAGTAAAAGATGACAAAAGTTAATTACAATAAGGTGACATTTTTATTATTTATACAATAAAGAGACTTTTTTTTTAATGTTATTCAAAACACTTCTTTAAATACTGAAAAAGTTGGGTACACCAAAGCCGAAAAATGGCTCTGCTATACACTGCACAGCATTGTTTTAGTCCCTGTATTTGTCTTATGTACAGAAGCATCTGCAAAATGCATTCTAAACACAATATGCACCTTACGGGTAAGTGTCATACATGAAAGAAAACTGGAAGGATACAACCTGCGTGTGCAAATTAACTGACAATATAATTGATTGCACTGAATCAATAGATTTAAAATATAATTTTGAAGTACCTTTTTGCACATAAAATGAAGCAGCTTTCAAGTTCAGTAAGTCTTTATACTGCAAAAAACATTAAGTACATTCACAATCTATGTTAATAAAGTAGTAAATATTTCTTCATTCAGCTTTATTTACATTAATACTGTAATTAAACTGAAAAGTACAGTTAGTCATTTGTAATATAGCAATCTTTTAACACATACAAAAATGACCATTTTCTGTATATAATTTAAGCTCAAAATCACAATTATCTCAAAATATTAATTACAATACAGCCATCTCCATCATAATTAAACATGTCTTTTATAAAATGGTAAAATTTTTAATAAAGTAAGCTGTTGGTTTTGAACTGGATACAGTACTCACAAGTAGAAAACTTAACCGATAAGTGTTTGTTCTGAGCAGGGTTCCAGGGTAAAGCCACATATGCTAGCAAAGAGACAAAGAAGGCCCCAATTGACAAAGATGAAGCCTCTTGTGCTGCAGGGCTGTGGCTCGGTCGGTGGTGCTGCAGGAAAAGCCTTACAAGGGCCGTGTAAATTCTGGCTGCAATGCAGTGATGTCATTCACTTGTAGAATATTTGTGTGAATTGTCCCCTAGGAGGATTTGCAAAGGCTCTTTTTTTTTTCCCTAAGAGAAACTACTGAAGTTCTAGGAGAAACAAATGGTGTCTTTAGAAATTGGCTTTTACAGAGAAGATTCACGTTGGCTGCCCCCAGCTCCTCCCACCCTGGAGGAGCACGGATCACCTTGCCTGGCCTCTGCTGTCACTGCTGTGCTGCACTGCACACGTGGCCAGAGCTACTGCTCCAGCGTACCCAAACCAAACTTGTTCAAAACAAAATCAAACCACCAATTAATTCATATCCTATCCAAACTACTAGCCTAAAAGTTGTATCATTACTTTGTATTCCACTCATACGAGCAAGACTAACAAATGAAATAAGTCCTTAAATCCAATTAGCTGAAAATAACATTGTAAATCTTAGTGCGCTAATTAAATGAAAGTTCTGAAGGCAGAAGAGCTGGGAGGCTGAGGCAGGATGGAGAGCATGGTACCATAGCTCGTGGGTAAGGAGCTCAAGCTTTAGCTAACGGTTTGTTCTTCATTGGAAATTCTAAATGTAAAATCTGGTAAGGTAGGTAGTGACCCCACTGAGGTTTATGATCTGCTGTGTTTGTTTATGGTTTGGGCGGATTGGTATTAGTGTTCTGTTTTATTTCTGTTTGATGTGGCTTGCCTGGCTGTGTAGGACAAGGGCTGCACCATGGTGGAGCACGGATCCCCGTGTGCTGAGCTCCCACCCAAGGCAGTGCACAGACTCCAGCCCACGTCCTGCTGCTGGCTGGCCCCTCAGGAACAGCCCCTGTGCCACCCTGGGCCCAGCACCAGTGCCTGAGTGTTTGCTGGAGACCAGACCCTGCATGTGAACAGGTTCAAAGGTTTGTCATTTAGAGTTGTCTTTGCATTTCCTGTTGCATATATCTCTGTCAGATATATACATATGTACACATATTTATAAATATGCAGACTTCCCATTGCATAAGGTAAATAAATGCTATATTACAAGCAAAAGAGGATTCACCATGGGAGAGTCTTTACATTCAAAGTGCTTACTAACAACAGCAAACCAATTTCATGAACGCTTTGTCCTGTAATTTTTAGTTGAACCTCCAGGTCATGAAAATCAGTGGTGTTCTACAGCATTGGTGATTTAACTTCTAGCTATTCATCTATCAGCTAAAAATATGGCTGTTTGTTAGAGCAATGCTTCAAAGGTCTTTTCATTCATGTTCAGAAAAAGGCCCCTTGTAACAGCATCAGTAGTCTTTCAGGCAGAACATTCCCAATAAATAAATGCCTGGAAATGTGTTTGTGGTCCCATGGATGCCCTGCATGCAGCTTGAGGGCTCTGCTCTCACCCTGCTCTTAGCTCTGGAAAGCATCGCAACAGATCTGAATTCTATTTAGAACAACTGGCTTGTAAATATCAAAGCTGATCAACACAAACAATGCTCAGTGACTAAACTGTTAGGACTAGAAGGCCCCACAGGCTTCCTGTGATCTTTTCTTAAAAACATTTTTCAAAATAAGAAAAGCATTTTGTGAGCAGCTTTCTTTTCTTTAATTTTTCCTTTTTTTTTTCTTTTTTCTTTTTTTTTTTTTTTTTCTTAATAGCCAACTGGCAACAGGGCTGCAAAACAGCTGGGCCCTGGGATTTGGACACATCCGGCCCTATCAGGTGCCACCAGCAGCAGAGGGACATCAGCCCCAGTACTGACCATGAGTTCCTTAAAACTCACTTGCTGCAAAATGAGGGTAAGAGAACCCCAGTGCAGATTTCCTTCTGCAATCCAGCCCTTCCCTGAGGATCATTTGTTGTTTATTGCAAGAAAAATTTAAAAAAGAAGAATCCAGCACAGTTCCGTTGAGATTAATGCTTCCACTAGGAGCTTAAAAAACAGGGTATTGAGTGCCTGTATAGTTGACAAGGGAGAACATATGGTGTGCCCAGGAGTGCTGTGTAGCCCAAAGAAAAGAAACCATCTGCAGCTCTGAGCCTGCGCTCGCCTTACAGAATTCCCTCACGCACACACAGGTGAACCCACACGTGGAGCTCACCTCTGGGTAAGCTGTCCTCTACCACCAGCACTTGCTGTAGAGCTGTATTTATATTTAGGGGCTTTCTGTGTGCAAAGCCTGCATGTAGCTGGGTGCCCTGCTTGCAAACCTGGCCATGCACAGTGGTGCACGTGAGGTTCTGGGAAAGGAAAAGCTGCAGGTTATTTGAGTGGATTGATGTGGAAACCCTAAGCAGTCCCACTGAAGACTAGTTGCTCCTATCTAAACCCCACTTCTATCAATCTGAATAAAAACAATGCTAAAAAGAAACTACTGGGGCATTTGGACAGTGGTGGCTGCTATTAAAGCTTACTGCACGTTTCAGCTGGGAGGCCAAATTCGTCCCAGATCCCTCCTGGAGCTGGGGAGCTGTGGCTGAGGTGCAGTGGTACTCCACTGCACGAATTCAATTTTATTGTGATTTCCTTTCCATTACAATCCATTGATGAAAGCTCTCAGCAATCTTGACATACAGTTGTGCACACAGCCTCGATTTATTCTGCCACTGTGCTTTAGTCTCATAAACTCAGCGTGCAGAAAACCACCAAAGCAAAAAAAAACGTAGCATTAACAAGCTCTGAAGATCAGAGTTCACCCATTCTCACCCGTCTCCACTACCTTGGCAGTAGGCCTCCTTAGCTCTGCAACTCCCTGCTACATTTTGATGCTACCGAAGCACTCTGTGCACTGCAGCTGCTGCGTGCTGAAGTGCTGAGGGAAGGAGGGATGTGTGCTCTGCGCTCTGCACGCCCACGTTGCACAGTGTTACAGTAGGATGCAGAATTGCAGAAGTAATGCACTCCACTTTCCTACTGGAAGCAGAAATGACAGGGAAGCTCTGAGCATGGGGCCGTGCTGCCATAAGGTGCCTGTGGGCTGCACAGCTGCAGCTGTACACATGTGCTCTGCGAACTGTGTGCTCACGTCCATGACAGTGATTTTTCTGCGTGAAAAAAGCAGCTCCAAAGAGGCTTTAGGTGCATAAATACCTATTAACACACCTGATTTTTGTTCAGTGTAACTACAGACTACAGAGGTACAATTTTCTGAACATGATGATGAATAAAACTTGATATTTTCTCTTAAAGGGCAATGGACTTAAGGTGGGGGCGTTGGCCTCTGATGTGCCAACTCAGGGGAGAGCTTCAAATGGGTTCTGCAGAGCCTGTGTGGTTTTTGGGGATGTTTTGAAATTACGTCTGTGTGACAGAAATGGAAAGCTGAAAAACAGGGTAACAACCCCAACCTGGATCAGCTTCAGCTTGTAATATCCAGTGGATCTGGGAGCATGGTGCCACTCAGGGGTCACAGGAGCTCTTCCACTAAGGGCACTTGCACGGGTAAAGTAGAAGTTAGTATTATGTCAGTTAGGAATTTATGGTTCATTATTATTTATACTAATAAACTCAGTAACTGTTGTTGTTTACAGAGAAAAGGAAAGATGCAAACAACCATGGAATATAGAATTTACATGCCAACATAAAAGCCTCACACTCCCAAGCCTCTCCAGTGCTTCCCAGTAGCCTAAAAAAATAAGGAAGAGTGCAGACAATTAAAGACCTGGTGCTTCGTTACACCCCGGGGGCACAGTTCCTACTCTTAGCTATTTGTGGGGTGCTTCTCTGTGGCAGGCACCTGGCCCAAACACAGACAGAGCACACAGAAGGGGCACCGCTACCTTTTGACATCGTGTCAGCTTAACTGGAAGTCTTAATTACTTCAGTCAGCGTGTGCTTGAGGGGAGGAGACGAAAGGTTTGAGGGTGAGCAGTCAGGAGATGCCTGTGGGCAGCACCCTGCGAGCAGCTCCTGGCTCTGCCTGCAGCCCAGCACCAGACTGTGGGCAGCAGCACAAGTGGCAGCACCTCGTGGGAGCGTTCCTTGTGTGTCACCTCCTTGCTGTCAGCATGGCGTACACCTGAATTACTGAGGCAGCAGCAGTTTGGCAGAATTTGGTGCTGTCTCTGTTGAAAACAGCACGAGGATTTTTACCTTGAGGGTTTTCAGATTCGGTACTTCGGTGGGAAAGCTTCCCATGCTCTGTCAGTGCCACTCTTCTACGACTTCTCAGCTATACTGAATCAATCCCCATTCGTTTTAGAGACTGTTCCTCAAATGAAGGGTTCTGTAAAGGCTAAAGCCGTACTGATCATGGACATAGCGAGCCCGGGCCAGAGCAAAAAGACACAACACCGTAACACGGGGGAAATGGGCAACACAGGTGGAGGGCCTGTCACTTCAAATGGAAAAGATAGAAGAATAAAATTAGCAGCAACAAAAGAAGTTTGACTGCCACCCATCACAAACTTCTCCCGTTTAGGAACCAGAGCTGTCTAAACTCACTGCTCGTCCACTTGGTGTGTTCACACGGAAGGAGCTGAACGTGCCCACCAGGAGGACGTGAGCCCATCTCCGTGCCGCTTGGTTACACTATCCCGGGGCTATCCAAATCTCACCCTGTGCAGCGACAGTTTCACTCATTAGTATGGAGCCAGCTATACACACTGCATATGTACAGGTATTTTCATAAGGCATATAATATCTTTGCATTGAAAATAAATGAACGTTATTAAATTTAATTTAATATATACTTTCTTTGAGGTGTTTATGAAAATATTTTTTCTCTATATTTTCGTATGTGACATGATAGAAATATCTGGTGGGAAGTACAGGTTAATATATTTTATCTTTATAAAGGCATATACAACTTTGAGGCAGTGTTTCTGATGGACAGCAGAATTCCTAAAGAACTGGTATGTGCTTCTGTGTTTTGAAATCATATGAAATTGACTTTAAGAAGTAACTCGATTAAAAAAACGCACCAATGCACAGCCGGAGGCTGACGATTAGAACTCATACATAGCCACATGAACCAGAGATTTATATCGGTCATATATTTCTTTCAGGATGATTGGTACTAACATAGAGTATTATACATTTGGCACTACTGTTTGCCATTGGTCCAGCAATTGGCAAAAATTGGTTTCCTATGTATAAATCTGTTTGAACATTAGATCTGGCTAGACATATTTACTATTTATAAAAAAATATTTAGACAGTAAGCTCACGTTGAATAACTAGGTCTACTGTGTTCTGGAAACTCTTCAGTAGTAATACAGCTTTCTCGTGTTCCATATGTACAAAACTGTGTCCGTTTGCCTGCAATGCAAAAACAAGAAGGGAAATCACATGAGATTCTCTTTAACGCCTTCATTTCGGGGGAAGGGATAATACAGAAGGGACAAAAGGCCAAAAATGAGCAGCAGTCACACAGTGATCTCCTGCAAGCAGGAGTTCGGAGGGACCACTGCTGCCACAGCTGCTCTGTGGCCTCTTTTCCACATACACTTAGTGGTTTCAGGAGGCTTTATCCCTTCTGAGACCAGATTGCAAGGCTACTGCAAGTAACACTGTTAGAAATCAGCACTAAAGTGCCAACAGTTGTACTGAAAACTACATCAGTGTGAGATGCAAAGGCATGCCCTGCATCTCAGCTCCGTTACAAAGCAGTAAATCCCTACCTGGAGGATCTTGTCGCCAGGCTGGAGCAGGCTGGATGCTGGTCCGTCAGGCTGAACCCTAGTAACAAAGATACCCTATAAGTCAGAAGTAACAGAGGTTAGGATGCTATTACCAAGAACTAGTTCCCAAAATACAGGTGTTTCCCTAACTGCTGGGCTGGGGACCTATGCTCTCTGGCAGTGCTCTCAACACCAAACCCCTGTTTTAATCTGCCAGGAGCCAAGCAGAGGCAGCAGCTTGTAGCAGTGCTCGTGACCTGCAGCCTGTTAGCTCCTGACACCACGTAACTCAGGGCCATCTGAAGCAAGATTCCACTTCACAAGTAACGTGCAATTGGAAGAGTTTCTGGAAACAGGAGTAACAGGATTAGCAGGAGTTAGTTAATTAAAGCAGAGCAGTGGTCTCCAGAATCCTCTCTGAATCCATTGTCTGCAGAGTGAATGACTTTGAAAGGGGATAAATTATTAAATAATGAGGAATATTTTTAGATTTGTGTTTAGAATTTCTGTAAAACATGTTAATAAGCTCCGAAGTTAGGGATGGAGCTCCTGAGTGATGAGTGCAGTATTTCCACACAGCTCATGAGGTCCTGGACCTCTGCACCCACAGCCTCACCTCCCTGCTGCCCTCACACAGCATTGCAGGGAGCACCTCACAGTGGCCCGGAGCTGAGCACAGGCTGCATTCACCAGACACACTGCTCTGAGACACAGGGACATTCCCTGCTCATTACCATCATGTAAATCCTGTGTCCCCTCAGGGGACTTCTCAGCCTTCTGGAGCAGGGTTCTGTCCAGTGTTTCTGCTGCCCTTCCAGAAACCTGAGCTCCCGCAGAGCAGAGGGATGGAACCTATCGTGCTTACAGCTCCCCCACGTGCCACTGAAGTCTGGAACATCTGCCGTTCAGAACGACTGCTCTGCACTGCTTCCCTCTCATCCCAGCACCATCAGTGTGTCGTGGCAGGGCACAGCACTGCTCACAGCACTGCTCCCTGCCATCACTGCTGCTCCCATCTCAGGGGCAGAGCAGTGCCACGTGTGTGCGGCTCAGAGGTCTGCAGACAGCAGGCAGTTGCTGAGGACAACATTGGGAAGCAATTGAAAAAGCCCCAACAGTTTAAATTGTTCCTTCAATTTATATTCTAGCACTCCTTTACACACAGTTTTGAATTGTTGTCATTAGTAATATTCTATTTCTATACTAGGATTTCAGACAAGTGACAGACACAGCTTAATTCTAACCTCATACATCAAACTGAAAAAGAGGACACAACGTTCCAAATGGCAATACCAATGGACACCCAACATGAACTAATACTGGCTGTCCTTGGCCATCGTGCACCACAATGGCCAAGCCTTTAATTAGCAGTACAAACCAGGAGACTGCTTGCCATGGTGTTCCTAAGCTATGGCTCATCTCCAGACCAGTTTGTGGACCAGGACTGCTTTATTTTATGCCCCTGCTACAGACTGCTATTTCAGTTACCTGGTGATGCTTACTCCTGCCTCAGCAGTTGCTCTAATGATGCTAAGTGACAAATTAATTGGGGCCTATACTGATTCTCAAAAGGAGAAAGTGAGAGAGATGATGCTCTGCAACACCGTCAGACAATTTATCTGTGTGAACTATAAACCAGACACCCACGTGACTTCTGTTTTAAGTCTCTCTTCATTAACCAACCAACCAAACAAAAAGCAAACATTTCTCTCATAGCAGAACAAGGCCACGTGTGGGAAAACTTCCATTTATTGTAACAGAAGTTCATAAAGATGTCGTTCATTGTATCTGTGTCTCCACTACAGGCACTCTAAAATAAAGCCCATTTAGTGAGAAATGCACGACTTACCTTATCGGAAGGTTTGAATGGATTGCCTTGTCCACTTATTCCACCACTGATACTAAAACCAAGGCCAGGATTCTTCTCTATCCTCACACAAAACTAGGTCAAAAAGATACAGCAAGGTAAGTCACTGCCAGCACCAAAGCCTGACCAAACAATGGCATCTTCTCGTACAGCTGAGCTCACATCAACAAGATGAGTTCACCCTCTCAAAAGCTCTATTGCACAACACAGTAAAAGCCATTCAAATGTTGTTTTAAAATGAAAGATTTTCATGGTTTCAACATGCTACAGTGATACTACAATACTACAGTACTCACAGAGCTCTGCCTATTTTTGCATACATTTAAATTTTTATTTTCAAGGAGAAAAATAAAAGACACTTGTGAAAAGGCAGTTTGTGTCAGCCCAGTCTTTCCCTCTCACTGGAACCTCGGGTAATTATGTCAGTAAGAACAGAATCTGCCCCTACAGTCCATGTTGTGACTTCCATTGCTCCAGCTGTCACATCCCTGGGTGCTGTGCAGGTGACAAACACAGCTGCAAGCAATGGGAAGTAGAGATCTTCAGAATCTTGCCAGTATCAGTTCCAGTAGCTCTGAGCACCAAAGGTTTTACAAGGGCCCTCTTCCAAGAAATAGTGCTGAATCTTATCTGTCAGTCAGGATGGATTTCAATGGCATTGGCTAATTCAGTGTAACATAAAAATGACATCTGTGCAGCCTAATGACCACTCGTCAAGGCACAAGGAATGGCTTCTGAATCTCCATGCTCTGCCCAGGGTCTTAAACCAGGCAGCTGCTGGCATGGACTGCCAGCACTTCACACAGCAGAAAGTTTTGGTGTTGAATCTGAGCCTCGTTCCTCGAGTCAGGTGCCTCCAACAGCCACTGACATCGGTGAGGCCAAATAGATCGGGGTCAGGACCACCCAGGGAAGCTGACAGCACCCACCAGGCGAGGGTGCAGGATCTGCCGAACACTGCACTGTCAGCACTGAGCCAGGATGCTGCGAACTGGGAGGAACTGCTGACAAATTCAGCACGACCACTGCTGTCAGCTCTGGTCAGGAACCTCGGTGCCAGCATTCCCTGGTCAAGCCAAGAAAATCAGTGCCATTCCCTGGTGCTGGGCGGCACAGCCCACCTCCCCGCTCTGCCTGGCACATGGCAGTGCTGCCCCCGGCTCCTTCATACCGCTGTGTGCAAGAGGGGGATAAAGGAATATCTTTCACAGCGTTACTTTCTGCAGACACGCTCCCACCTGCTCCTGGTAGGCGTCCGTACTCCTCTGCCCCTTGGTCTGGATGAGGCATCGCCCCGTCTGCGGCGCTCGGGAGCTCTGCGAGGAGGGGATCTGGATGGGCAGCGGGGGCTGGTACTGCTGGATGGTCACCTTGTTCATGTTCCCCTCATACTGCTGCTCACGGCTGCGGTGCTGCAGGCTTTGCGAACCCATCAAGGTCTGGATGTGGCTACCTGCCTGTGGGTAATGCAGCCCGTTAGGCCAGAAAGTCAGGAAGCTGAAAAGAAGCAATTATTACAACTTGCAGAGTCAAGTACGAGCAAACCTCTTAAATCCCATCAGAGGTTTGTCTTCTGACCACGGTTAGGAACAGTTGTGATTAAAAGCAGCGAGGATACGCTCGTTTAGCGACCCAGAGAGGTGTAAGGGAAATTAGCCAGATGCAGTACGTTTCATAAACAGAAAGTTGTTTTCCTCTGTAATGATGCACGAATACATGCTTCAGCTCAGAATATATTAAAAAATACAGTAAACTGGAGTGGATTATTCATCACAGCATACTCAAAGACATTGAGAAGCATCCTCCACCACTCCACTGCATTGTTTTCGGATTACGGCCACCCACCAAGGACAAGCATTTGAGCATCATATCTGAAGACCATGAACACGAAGGAGCATTAGAACTGTACATCTCAGTATCTGCCAGCTTCTGTGGACAAAGCAAAAACAACAGTGGCACAATCCCTTCCTGTTGTGAAGCTCTGATCTTCATTAGTACTGACCCCTTCTGACTCTGCTGAGAGTCAGCAATGGGGAGATGCTATTTCAGAGATGATCAACATTAACACAGCCAAAGATCAGAATGTTTTGTACCTGTCAGCCATTCATCTGACCTTGCAAGTGATGGCAACCAAGGCACTGGAACTAACTGCTTACTGCCACTACTAAAATGCACCAGGATGAATTTTCAAGAATTGCCTGCTGAATACATCATTAATTTAGATGCTGTTGGAGCGACTCAAGGTACTGAATGCAGCAAGATGCACAATGACTGCAAGCAAAACTGCTCTGCCTTGGTGTTCTACTGACTGCATCTGAACAGAAGGACCAGCTAGCACAGCCAGAACACGTCTGCCAGGTCTGTGTCTCAGTCCCTGAGATGGGTAGTCTCAGTGAGAGATGGCACAGAACTCTGCTACTGTTGTACCCTGCTCTTTAGTGCCAAACTCTTCTTAAAGAGCACGTGGACATGACAGTGTTGGGCACTGACCAACTTGCTCCTGGAAGAGCCTGAGGAAGTCAGCCTGCACTGATTATCCTGCTTTATGGGTCGGGAAGATCTGCAGTTCCTCCAAGATCAGAAGGGATTTGCCCAGGACAGACTTGGAGCAATTCATCAGCTCCCAGCACATCAAGCCATGTGCCCACGTCACCCTGAGCTATGCAGGTCCTGTGCTTCATGTGCTTGGCACTCATTGCTGAAGTATCCAAAAAGAGAGGAATCTCATAAATCCCACTGTTTGACTCAGGCATGATGCAGCTCATCCACCACAGCATCCACATCAGGCGCAACCTGAGGCATCCACCTCAAAGGAAGACACCTATTTCAGATACAAACAACACTGTGCTTCTTCACTGAAAATCGTCAGATCTTCACATCAGCCTAGAAGAGCTCCACACTGAGCAGCAGACACTGGAAATAAAACAGAAGGACCCTCCAGTTTCCCAGTTCTGGCTAACAGATACACCCCTAAGTCAGAAAGAGGAAATGGAGACGCAGCCATGTTAGTGCAGCCATGTTAGTACATCTCCAGGCAGCTGCCTTGCTCCAGTTCCTCAAACACCCCTTGCACAGCTGCTGAGCCTCACACAGCCCATGCAGGGCTTTCCACGAGTTCACGTAGCCTCAGCTTTTCTGTGTTCCACCTCCACCCACAGCCGCTGCAGCAGCCAACCTGCCCCCAGGCTGCTGGACTCAGCGGCCGTTCATCTTCCATCTTCATTTTCACTCTTCAGCCACTCATTTCCATCAGCAGTGACTCCAGGCTGCCTTTGGGTGCTCCTCTCCCACACCTCTACCCCTTCCTTCTCACAGAAAAGCAGGTAATTCAGAATGAAGCTGACATGACATAAAAGCGTAAGCACCGCAGTTCTCTAACAAGGCAGTGGGTTACTTGATTTAAAGTTTAGTAACCTTAAAACTTATCCATACAGTATCTTGTATATACAATAACTTATCCATAAAACTTATCCATACAATAAATCTCCCACAGATTATGAGCTGATCACTTAAATGATGATACTTAGATTAAAACAAAGCTGGTGTTTAATCTGTAGCGTGAGCAGTGAAGAAGTCAGAAGTTAACCCTCACGTCCCATACAGTCTCACAGTGTAGTATTCCCACCCCATAATGAACAGAGGTACCATCACGACACAAACTGCAGCCCTCTGGGTGCAGCAGGTTTAGGAGCACGCGCTGTGATGGCCACAGACATTCTCCTCCATCCTGAGCACAGTCTGTGGATGGCACCTCCTCTCAGAACAGCACATCCCAGCTTTCTCCCAGCCATTTCCCAAGGGCAGCTCTGCCCCAGGCTGCTGCTCTCACCGTGCCTACAGGTACTGTGCTACGGGTAAACAACTACAGGTACTACAATTTGTATTACATCGTGTCATTGTTCCTTATGGTGTACTTCCTTTCTACAGAAGATTTTTGGAAGCCAAGGCCCTGCAGGCGACTTACATTGGAAATGAGATGAGCATAGTCATAACAACACACTGCAAAGCACCTCCTGAGGACGGGTAAACAGTTTTCAGAATTCATTTCTCATTCCTGTTAATAGACTTTGTTTGAAGAGATGATATCACCACTCCTTGTGCACTCACGCTGCGGCTCCTGCTGGAGGTGGGTAAGCTGAAAACAAACCCTGTTCTCAGAAATGGTGATTATTTGTTCTTACAAAATGGTCTCCATCATGCCCACCGCCTCCCCTGATCTCACTGCTGTTCTGTACTCCATTCAGCATCACCCCAAATGGTAATTACTGTTAGCTCAGTGCCCGATGCTTGCACCGTAACTAAAGCAGTGGGTGCAACAAAGGGTTGCTCCCTGGAGTGCAGCAGATTTCAGTACAGTTATGCAATATTTGTGCTTACTGCTTTGGAGCACTGAGACACTCCAGTATGCAGAATGAACCAGGATCTGCAGTTTCTTACTACGCTAACACTGATGATGCGAGACATAAACTGGTATCCAATCACAATGGTAGGGAAAGTGCAGGTTTTATCCCAAAATGCTTGTGAAGATAAGGATAAAGGATAACTTAGGATACAAAGCAGAACTCCTCATAAGGGCAAACTGCCTTGTCTCTACCTTCTTGAAAGGGTTGCTGCAGAGAAACAGATGTGAAGCCAGTCGGGGAATATTTATCTCATCAGTGCTGACAGTTAATTACACTGCTGAAGTTTTCAATAGGCACATTATAACTCGTAAGACTTCATCCAGGAGCAGGGCCCATCTCCACACCGACAGCAATTGGTGCCACTATCGCTGCTACAGGCACAGCTCCCCTTGTGAAGCTGGAGGTGCTCGGGGTGTCCCGGCAGTGGCAGCCCATGAGCTGCTCCCCACCTCAGCACATTTCCTTTTGCTCGTGAACCGATGGATGTGATTGAAATTGGGAATTCGAGTGAAGGATTTTGAGGACAGGAGGGGCTGGTGGCTGCCCGCCGTGTGCAGGGATACATCTAAGGACACACAGCGCCCAGTTCTCACACTGAGATACGCTGCAGCACTGGAATAAATACAACGGTGGGTAGCAGCATCAAAACAAAGCCCTTCGTTCCTAGAGACTGCTGCTTAAAACACTGCGACCAATCCAGAGGACCTTTAAAAGACCCTTCCAACACGAGCAACTCCACAACTCCATAGAAACAAGCATCTCCCAGGCCCCCCTCCTCCCCGGCCGCGCTGCTCACCTTCTTGCTGACGGTGTCGGGGGGCACATCCCGCCGCCCCAGCGGGTAGGGGTTCCACTGGCCGCTCCCCGGCCCCTCGTCCTGCCCGTTGTCCAGGACGCTGCTCTGCTGCGACGGGGTCTGTTCACAAACGGTAGGGCAGCCTTTAGTCACCAGCAACAACTCTGCTCCAACCTTATTTCAGTAATCAACACTACCGCTAAAATGGAAATCTCTTAAATATCTACAGCATTTCGTTAACGCACAATCATCTGCCAGCGGGACTCTGCAGGTTACAGATCTTAAACACACAGGAGAAATAACGAGCATGATGAATGATGAGAGAAAAGAGCAAACTCATTTACCCTCGATCCTTGTTTTCAGAACAACAAATTTTGGCAAAGTCACGTATTTAAATGGGCGTTAATTGTTTGAATGAAAGCTTTCCTACTGGCCACCAAAACCATCTCACTGAGTGCTGAGCAAGGCCAGACGGCCCCCTTCTCTTTGCTCATTCCCTGCAGTGGCACTGCGCCGTGGGACGCTCAGCACACAGCTCTCCTGGCTCTGTTCCAAGGCAGCCAGGCACAGTAAGCACAACATTAACCACAAGGTAAATGCTTTCCTGAATACAAATGGACATCACGCACGCATCATTTTCCTAAATAAGTCTGGCACTTTTGGGGGTACTTTTTCTCTGCTTTTCTCTCCTTTCAGACACGACTCGGCTCACTTCCTCATCGCACAGTTCTTGGTGCCCTTCAGGCACCTGCACCTTTCTGCATCTTCCTGCACCTTCCTGCCTCCTCCAGCTTTTCTCCTCCTGCTGTGTTTCTCTACCACAGCTGAAATCACACTGACATGGATACATCGCTCCGTGCCAGACCCCCAGAGCCCTCCGGCACTGCCCTCCTGCGGGAAGCTCCTCCTTCAGCTTCGGTCAGTGCACTGGTTTCTCTCCATCCCCCAACCAATTCTTTTTTCCATTTAGGTTTGAAACAATTGCAAAACACTTCTTCAGATGACTGAAGAACACATGGGACTGCAGCTCTGAAATATCAGAGCTGATCAGTGGTCAATTAGGAACTTTTCCTCTACAGTGCAGGCTTAGCAATCCTTTAAGAATAAATAAAGTTAAACTTTTAAAAACTGCACTCCTCAGAGGTGAGTAAAGGAAATTCATCCTTAATTATTTCAAATCCAAGGAAACTGTCACCATTCTCTCATCATTCAAGAAGTCTTCCAGAAGAATCAGGAAAGCTGTGATTTCCTCACACGAAACCGAGAGCCGGGAGTTCCCCCATTCCTGCAGGCAGAATGCAGGTCCTGCTATGGGGATCAGCCCCTCTTCTGCCTCCCCACCTCCGTGCTTCTGCAACAAAAGTGCTCTGTGCAAAACGCCAGGCTCTGAGGAGCAGCAGGGAGCTACGGAGCAGAAAGGGCCCCATGGACGCAGTGCTGCCGGGCAGGAGCTCACTGCTGCAGCTTCGCCTGCTGAGCAGCACACGTCCATATGCTGATGCCCGGCAGGGCTGCTGCACACTTCTGCGCCTGCTGCAGCCCAAAGCACAGCTATGAGAAGCACAGTGGTGCAGACACTGACCATTCAAGGCATCACCGCAGCCTCCCTCGTAAGCGCCCAACTGATGTGCGGGGCTGAGTTCACACTCAGCGAGGAAAAAAAATCAGAGGGTGCTTTTTGAAGAGAAAGATTCTGTGATAAAAGTTCCTCTTTCCATTTTCTGCAGCAAAACGAATCCCCCTCCTTGGCACGTTATTCATTCACAGAGCTTGGTTGGACTGTAAACCAGCAAAAACCACTTATCCACTATGTCGGGGAGAACTGGGGTCAGCAGTTCATACACGGAGAGGGCTCAGTAATTAACCTCATCAGAATACATAATTGCTAAACACGGTTTCCTGATCTTCCACTGGACAAGCAGACCCCACTCGTTACTCTCCTGAATCCGGCCACAGCACAGAGGGAGGAGAAGAAGAGAGGATGGAGCTGCCATGGCCTGGATTCACTGAGAAGCGCAAAATGCTTTACAATGCATGAAAGAACAAAATCAAACAATAATAAACATTAATTATTCTCTGTCCAACAACAGTCTTACCCCGTTCCCAAATTGTACAGCGAGAGAACACACCCCTCGTGCCTTTCAGCATCACATGTCACATGGATATGTAGCAATGAAATGCCAGTGGGATATAAAGCAGAATAATTCACACGCCCCAAACACATCACCCTGATGTGTTCCTCTGATGTCCAGGTTTTCATTTCCATATTCATCTACACCTCAAAACTGTGGAAGCGATATTATTCTGAGCTTTGTGTACAAAACCTCTCCCCCTGACCGCAGCTGCTGTCGGATGGATGGGTGTCTGTGAAGGACTGCTGACAAGAGGTACCACACACCCAAACAGACAGACAAACTCTTGGACAGAAGAAAAAAGCACGAGCAACACCAGACAGCTGTCCATGTCCCAGCACACACAGCCACAGCCGAGACCTGAGCTGGACAACGAGGAGGCACACGCCAACACTGGGATTCACCCAAACCTGGGACAGCTGAATGGTGGTGGTGGTATGCAGAGTCACAGCAGGGGAACCTGACGGCCATCCGCGCGTGCTGTGCGTGCTGTTAGGCTACTGCAGCTTTGCTTGAGAACCTGGCTGTGTGCTGGCGTTAGCGAGGAGCCCTTTGGCCAGCACAGCTTGGCCACGCTGCTGCCCTCGGTTCTCTGGCACAGGGGTTGGATGTAAGCCCTACCCCAGCAGCCCAGCCCTCCCTGGCGCTGCACCAGCTGGCTGCAGCCACGTGCCCGCGGCAGGTCAGCAATTAACAGGGCAGATGATGGCGTCCCAGTGCCTGGCTCTGCGCTCTGCTGCCATTTAATTACTCGCAGAGATGCAGCTCATTTGCACCAGCAGCTACTGCTGTAACGAGGTGAGGCACGCAGCGATGCTCGCCCCTTCTGGCCCCACACGTGGCCTGCAGCAGGGCTCAGCATCTCCCTGGCACCCAGAGATGGGTCAGCAGTGGCCCTCATTGTTCTCCTCACCCAACATCTGCATGTGGAGAGCTGTGAATGTATGCACTTATCAGCAATATATCATTAACAGTTGCAAAATACTCAGCAAAAATACGAAAAATGCTATTTCTTAAGGGCGTTACTCAAAACAGTTGAACGTTATGTTAGGTGTGCTAGCCACTTATCATGGCACGTATCAGCTATTACAGACTGCCCGTTAATGTTCAAATGTTACAAATCCTGTCTCTTGGAGCCTATTCAATTGCATGTCAAACATCTTTACATTAATTTTTTAAGATTAAACAGTCGCAAAACAAAGCACGTTCTTCATTTCTATGCACACATCGTTTAGAAAACATAATGATCGCATCTTCTAACACAAGAGCAGAAAGCAGTAATGACAGCCATGTGAGCTCCTTCATCCAAAAAGCAAGATCATCTAGTAGGAAAACACCGTTACCATCATCTTTGCTTTTTGGATTGTGTACAATATAAGCATGAACAGTAGGCAAAAGCTAAACCAAGAGAAAGCAAGGATTATTATTAATTTATTTGGTAATGCTGGTATATGCTGGCTATCCCATACTTACTTTCGGTAGAGGTAGCTCTTGAAGCATTTGGTTTTCAAATTTAGATTTAGTCTGCAAGTTTAAAGTCATGCTTCTGCCGGCATGCATTGCTGAAAACCCTCCAGAGTGCAGCATGCCAAGGCTAACTGTGTTGTGTTTGTAAGCAGCGGTCTGAGTAGAGGAAACAACCACGTGACAGGATATGAACACACATGCTCCTTCAATTAAGTATCACACATATATGGTTAATTTCACAAAGTTTTAGTTTAAGCAAACAAACAGTACCAAGAAGTAAATAGCTTTTTGATGCATGCACTGAGTCACACGGAAGCAAATACATTGCTAGTTGTACATAAAATGGATACCATAAAAGACTTCAACGCTGACAGCAGATGAAATATGTTCTTATCTATATTCTGAGAACTGCGGTATATAACGTGGCACAAGTCCTTTACTTTGAAAATACGGCCAAATTTTGGTATGTCTGCACCACCCCAGCTGGGCCAGAAAACACGTCTGGCATAATGGGGGAACTCCTTCATGGGATGAGCCTGCAGGCATGCATCCCTGTGGGCAGCCTGCCCCGAGCTGCTGGGTGCTGCAGACAGCTGGAGGCCGGCTCTGCCTCTGCAGCATCGCTGGGAGCGGGGCATAACTGTGCGACATCACCAATGTCAGCTTTCCGCCAATCAGAGCATTTCTTAAGCACCTACCCACTGTAAGCTACTAGTAAAGATGCTTCTAAAGCATCTGGGAAGAGTTTATTGCTACCAGAACCTTCTCTACCTGGCTGCTGTACTGCGCCTGGGGTAGGTGTTCTCCAACCTGTTTCATGCAGCACATGGAACCTAGCTGAAGGAAGGAAAGAGCTTCAGCCTTTGAGCCAGTTCAGAAAGGTTACCCACTTAACCCTTAGTGGTATTTTAGTATGTGTCACATCTGAGCAATTGGGAGGGGTAATAAACATATCCACACCAAACTCGTGGATATCTAGCATGAAATACGTAGGCAGACACATTTTGCTACAAACCTATGCATCAGAGCACAGCAGCCTTTCACAATCACTGTAGGCTACGAAGTAAACCCAGATTCATAAAGTAGGCCATTAAATAGTCAACATCATTATAAGAAATCATGCACTGTCCTAATTGTGTTACGTTTCGGATAGAAGATAAATGGGCAAAAGCTCCTATTGCTAAGAGGAGTAGTGATCATATTCCACGTTAAAAGCAGTGGCAGCGTATTTCCAGTAATGCTTTTCAACGCTAAGAGAGAGCTTTAAGATGCCTCTGCAGCAATCTGAAAACTAAAATTATTACGATTATTTTTTCTTTTTCTTTTTTTTTTGGTTGATATTTTTCCTCGTTTTGTTTTACTGCAAAGACGTATCCGGCCTCTTCCAACGCTCTCCAATCATTACGGGAGCGGCGGCCCTCGGCAGCGCCCACACCTGCTGCGAGGAGGGATGCCTCGGTTGGGCAGGCAGCAGCAGGGCTCCTCCCGTGGGGCTCTCCCTGCCGCTCTGCACACAAAGACCCCCGCGACGCCAACGCGGGATTTCATTACTGGGAGCTCTGGCGGTCACCACTGCACGTGCAAATAGTTTGAAATACCAAAACACACGACTAAAGGCATTAATTGCAGAGAAGTGCCAAACATACCCTGTCTAACCTTCTAGCTTCTATATGTCTAAGTAGCTGTTGTCTCCAGTCAGCAGGCATTTTAGCACAGCTCTCATTTCCCTTCACAGGGGTGGGCCTTGTCTTTATATCACTGTTATCGGAAGGCTTGTCGCCATAGTTACCCAAGTTATAGTCTGATGGTATCTTTTCCAGCAGAGCCGCCATGGTAGGCCTCGCTGAGACCGGCCTGGTTTGAGAGGTACCATAACTCTCTGTACTGTAGCTTCTTGCGGACAAGGGCCTCCTTTGGGTGAGGTTTTTAACGGGAAAGCTGCCGGTCTGGGCTTTCACTTCTTGGTAGGAAGGATGCTCGTCTTCGTACCTGCCGTTCCTCTTGAGGAACTGGGACTCAGAGACCGAGATGCTGCCCTGGCGCTCCACGGCCCCGCGGTACGGAGCCCGGCCATACCTGTCGCCGGGGGGCAGCTCGTGGGGCTCGCTCACCCTGCGGAACATGGACATCTCGGTGGAGCTGGCCAGAGAATCCGCCCTCCTCAAGAAGCCCGGTCTGGAGCCCTGGCTCGTGAAGGGCGTGCTGACGGCATCCTCGTTCACCGACGGCTGGGAGAAGGAGAACATGTGCTCCACGGGCGGGTAGCCGCGGTACGCCCTGGGGCTGACCAGCTCCTGGGGCAGGTTCTTGCTCTGCGGGGCGATGTACTCGGGGTTGAGCTGGAAAGGCGGCGGTAGCCTCTTCTCGGCCGTGACCTCCACTGCTCCCTGCGGGTTGAAGCTTTGGTCAAACTGGTAGACCTTCTTCGTCACGGACGACTTCTGCTGCGGCTGCACCTTGACGCTGCCGTATGTCAGCAGCTCGTCGTCCAGCATAGGGACCGACTGGCTGCGGGACATGCTCAGCATGCCGTGCTCCGGGCCCAGCAGCTTGTCCACCCTCTCGTGGGCTCCTACAGTATCGTTACCAGATGCATAGTTTTCTAAAGGTATATTATAAACCTTGTAGGTACCGATGTCTATCTCGTCGATACTTTGCGATTTCTTAAATTTGTTAGTTTTTAAATCCCTCATCATCGGAGAAAGCCTTTCTGTACTCTTGCTGATGGAAATAACGCTTTTAGAAGGGTCTGGGCGACAGTGGATATGTGAAAAGACATTTGTGAGGCTTCTGTTAGCATTTGAATCGTGATATTCCCACGCTATTCCGGGAGCGAAAGTGCTAGTTATCTCAGGAGACTCTTTGACATGATCTTTCCGCTCGGGCAAAGGGCTGGTGGTGGGGGTGCTTTCCAGTTTGGAAGGAAAAGCTGTCCTGTCTTCGAAAGGACTAGGGGTTCTGGTCCAATTTTGCCAAGGGTTGGGAGGAGGCACTTCAGATTCGTGTGTGTTTCTGAGCGTCGGCTGCTCCAGCTCCAGAGGAATGCCAACTATCCTGTCCTGCCTAATCAGCGGCCTGCGCCCATGCGCAGATGTGCTTCTAGATTTCGTGCTTAGCAGAGGGTTAGCACTGGGGTTCTCCACCGCACTCTCCTCCGCCACGAAGCCGGTGTTGTCGTAGTGTGAGCTGTCATTCCAGCTGTCGGTGAAGGTCTCACTCAGAGGACGCCGGTCGGTGCGCGGCGGCACGTTCCCTGCCGGAGCAGATTCCCGTTGGCTCAGTAATGGCTTTGTTTCGAGGGGCTGTGGAAACGATTGCACCAGCCTGCTGAAATAAAACAAAGCAAAACAAGGTAAAATGCCCTTCGTTAGAGCACAGAAGCCGTCAGCAGAAAGACACACTTATAGCGCGATTTAATATTCTCCCATCTGTACTCAGGCTTTGGGATCGTATCGTGAGATGTGCACCTTATGTCACTGATCTGGCATGTGCCCGCAGCAGTATGTTGCACTGGAGCACAGATGCTGGAGGTATGTACACTGAGAAAATAAGAAGCAAGTCAGAATTCCTGGATGGCTCAAAGCCAAACTCACACATAAATCCAGCTGAACATATTTTCCTGCTTTAAAAATAACCTTCTGTGAGCGCAGGGGAAATGTTTTACACTTGCAACTTTTTTTTTTTTTTTTTTTTTAAACAAAGCTACCAGATGGAGTTTGTGCATCTTCTCACCACCAAGATGCTACACATCTCCAGTAAGCAGACTCCCTGTGTAATGCGAAGGGCCCGTGGGTTTCATAAGATGGGGCTACATTTGGGTGACCAGAGGCAGGAACAGACAGAGCAGAGTGTTCCTTGAACGCAACAAGAGCACTTTCCAGTTGCTGATGGCCGGTGCGGATTACAACTTCCAATCAGCTGCATGGAGGCTCAGGACAGCATGAATGAGAGACACGCACTCTGTTAACAACACTAAACTACAGCCAGCTGCAGCTTAGGACCACACAGAGCGGAATAATTACAGCTCAATTATTAGGTGTTTTTAGGGCATGGCTATTGTACACGGTTGGAAAAGCAGCTGCAGAATTATTGACGTTTATAGAGCAGGAAGGAATGGCCAACACTCTGCAGCCTGGGCTCGTATTGCCACGTACACCCCAAGAAACCTGGGGTAAAACCTTATTGTTTTGATTTGAATGTGCTAACAGCTAGCACACGATCAGTCCGTACGTGTGTGATAAGGTAAGACAAAAGGCAATCAGAAGCTGTGTTAAGAAAGAGGCTCACACCTGTTCCCCCACAAAGAGTTATTCACTGCTTCTTTAGCCGTTGTCTGCAAGGACCCCATTTTAACATGCGCGTTGGAGGACCCTGAGGAAGCCTGGGAAGGGGAATAGTCTGAGTAAGTGCCTGAGGAAACGCTGTTATTCAGACAATGGATCTTATCTGCTTCAGACTCATCTGTCGACTCTGAAACAAAACACAGCAAACATTTTCAGGAGGTGATGTTTGGAAACTAAACTCCAGAAAAAAAACATTTTCAAATGTATACTATGGATATGGATATATATATGTTTGTGTGCGTAAATACATACAAAATACATTTTATAATCAGTGAAGTGTAGAATATGTTAGATTCTATCTATGCAGATTATGTATGCTCCCATCTAAAAGGTTGTAAGTCAAGTTAGTACCTTTCTTGTCTTTACCCAGAAGAACAAGTTTGGGTGGGTACAACGGAGTCTCTGGCAGGGAAGGACGAAGTTCCCCTATCCTCATCTCACTGGCAGGATGTCCAAAGGCATCCTGAGGAATACAATAATGAAGAGTAAACATAGGAAACAGTGTCAACAAACATTTCAAAGCCTTCTTTTCATGAATGTGACAACACACCGACACCCCACCAGACAGAAATAGTCTAATCACAATGATTTGTCAGCTGAAAATTCCAATCAGTCCTACAGAAATACTTCTAAAGTTATGGTGAAGCATTCATTCTGAAAATGTGGACAAAACAGATGGAACTTGTAGGATACATCAAGGCCGTGTAAACATTTTTGATGAAGCAGAAGTCACAAAAATGCAAGCTGCCAGTAGAAATAAATAAAAAAATAATATTAATATCTACTTCTAACTTCAGGAGTAAGTGTTCCTCATTCATTTGTGGCACTAGTCCTTCCATAGATTCAGGTCATGATATTGCTACACTTCATTAAATTAAATAATTTGGGTTTCAAAAACTCCTCAGGAGTTCAGCAGTTCTTTCTGCAGACTTTCTAAGATTTCCCTGCACAATGTTCTACAGTTCCAGACGGCAATAGGATACGTACTGAAAATAACGTACGCTAAAAAGTGGAAAGAAAACGAGATGGGGTCTTAGTAAGAGGTATTTTAAAGGAGTGCTTTTAAATTAGGCTCGTGGGATAGCCAGAAGCAGGAAATTAAGATGAAAACAAGCAATTTGGGGGCATTTTTTATGTCACCACCGGGAAAAAGTTCAGAAATAAGAAAGGTGCTATTCCCAAAGATAGGTGGTCTGGGGAGGCAGGGTAGGAGAGGATGCTAAGTGGAGGGATGGCAGAGGTAACCCTGTGCCGAGGAGGAAGACGAACAATATGGAAAACCCACATTGGGTGTTAGTGTGTGGGATCAGGGGAACATCATGGGGAGAGAACTGATGGAGATGGGCATAGCAGGACTGTGCTAACTAACACCAGTGAAGATCCTTGTGGGAAGGAGTAAGAGAAACATGCATCGTCTTGGAAGTGGGAGGATGAGCCGTGATTTTGTAGAGGATGGAAGCTGGGGAAGGAAAATATCCAGTGAGAAAGAAGACATTTTAGAGAGCTACCAGGAGAAAACAAAAAATTAGTAAAGAAAATGAGGAAGGAAATGGTTATAAGAAACACAACTGGGAGGGAGCTTTCTCTTGTGGAGACACGATGGGGATCCCTGTGCCCGGACCTAGCTGTAAAGGTACTCCAGTGATTACGGGTCACACAGCTTTAGAGAGGAGTCAGTAAAGGCAGGAGATGTAAACATTTAGAGAAACAATTTAAAACGGAGTACCAAAACCAAAAATGCATCACTGAAATGTAAATTTTTTTTTTTTTTTAATTTTACTTGATTTTACCCATAAGGAAACCTTGAGGAAACTAAGCGCCATTAACTACTTTTGTAACAGCAGTGGAAACGAAGATTTGTAGAAGCATTTGCTGAGTGAGTTATTCTTGATGAATGTAATTAGATTTAAAAAACAGGTACGTTAATCCTTCTGCTTTTGGTGTACTACTGGAGATAGTACCATGCCAACACAGAAAAGAGAAGGCATCCTCACAACCCATTAACTTTACCCCATCAGTGCTAACGTTTATGCAAATACAGCTTCGTACTGATTGTATGCTGTGATACTGCAGGATTTTACTGCCTTGATGTACAGAGCTCCCCTGTGGTGCACGTAATTTCTCACGTAAAGTACCAGTGTACATACAACTCAAAGCTAGCAATAGTGAGTAGCCTTTTTCCAGTGCAGAACAATCATTTCTACTGCAGTGTAACAAACTTATCATGCAAAATGATTTTTGAAAAGTAACAAAGTGCATACATTCAGGAGTGAGATTTTCCACTTTTGAAGCATGGTGCATGCTTCAAACTTATTTCTTGTTGTACCTCTGAGCT
Organism: Meleagris gallopavo; assembly: GCF_905368555.1. NCBI lineage: Eukaryota > Metazoa > Chordata > Aves > Galliformes > Phasianidae > Meleagris > Meleagris gallopavo. Next base: position 28,531,457 of record NC_139413.1, on the reverse strand, counting down.
TTTTGTATGCTCTTCTTTCTCCTTCCTGTCCAGAGTCGATTTATGAGTGTTGTCTGTATCAGACAGGTGACTCTTATGGAATTCTTGCACCTAGAATCCCAATATTGTGCCATGAAACTTTCAAAAGTTAAAAGCTCAAAATAAATCTACTTGCTGTAAGGCAGGATGAACCAGCAGTTCCATTTTTGACATAACAATGAACACAGATTTTATTTTAGGTGTATGACTTTATGAAGTTTTCTATGCCATATTCTTTCTTTTCTATCATTTTAGCCTCCACTCTGGCAGTTCCAACAAAAATCAGTACATTTTGGAAAGAATTAGTCTGGCATTTGTGAACATGCCATGGAAGTGAAAGATGTAAGAAACCCCAACCATATTCCGTTTGCTACTACTTTGCTTAAAAGGACAAAAAGGGCACTAATGGAAAATAAAAGGTATTATTGGATAGATCAGTTGTGAGGACAAAGGAAGGAGATAAATGTAATTGTGTTTTATTCCCCAGGTCTAAACACAGAAGGATAGATGCAGAGAATAGAAAAATATGGCGAGCTCTTTCCCAAGAGAAAGTGCATGGCAGAAACCAGCAAAATAATCGGGAAAGAGAAATACTGGCTGACAGCATAAAAACAGCAAATTAAAATCTAGAGAGCTGTGATTTTTGAAATAACCTCATTCTTAGTGTCTGCTTGCAAAGAACAAAAAGACACTGAACAGAGCAGCCCGGGGCTCGGTGCAGATGCAGCACACGCAAGGCAGAGGCGATGGTGCAGGGACATTAGCCTGGACGGGACCAGAGGAACAAGGGTAGAGGAACAACCTGCTGAGAGCTGGGGCAATCTGAAAGATGCCACGCCAGCCATACAGAAATCGAGAAGCAAATGCAACAAATAACCAGATCCAGGCCAAATTTACTTGGTCCAGGTTGTACTAAGGTTTTAATGAAAGAATAGAGATCACAGATAATGCAATCAGAGAGATGTCAGAATACCCTTCAATAGAAGTGAGACTAACTCAGGCCCAGGCTGTGCGGGTGTAGGACAAAGCCTTGCTGTGCCCCTCACTCTGGTCACCCCTCTGCAGGTCTGGGCTCCCTTGGCTCTGTATGTGGAGAGCCACAAAGCCTGGCTAACAAGTCCTCTCCTGCCAAGACCACAAAATGCAGCCTGCCTGAAGCCATGTATGAAAACCAGTCATAGTATTTTGCTGATAGCAATTACCAGACTGACCAAAACAAAATGCAGTCATCAATCTAGAAATGTAGAGAGTCCCCAGAATGTGGGATTATCCCACAGGAATGCAGAGCAGAGGATCTGCCATCTGTTCCATAATCTGTGCCACTCTCCTGCCACAACAGCAGCTCCCAGGAAGGCCATTCCATGGCCACAGACCCGAGGGCTGTCCCATGCAGAGCGTAATGATGAGATGCAAGTCCCACTCGAGGACAGAACTGGTGAAAGGAAAACTGAATGCAGAACTGGGATCTGAAGGTGGGGAATGAAGGAACCCTCAAACACATCTCAGCTGGTACAGCAGCCAGCACACCGTCAGCCATCTCCAGCAGGCATTCCCATGCAGCAGAGCTCTATAAGAAGACACGATTTTGCTGATCTGGTGACATAAGTACATGAGGAGCAGACTGGGACAGGGAGTTTTGGGGGCACTATGAAGTGAGACATAACAGATCCTGAAAAACAACTGCCATGGGCAGGTAGGGCTGTTTCTGCTCTATGTTTCTGCTTTGCAGCCCCATGGACTGGCCAGCAGCTGGAGGACTGCACACACTAACCCAGACTGCTCCGGTGATCAGAAGTACAGCATCCCCAAGCACTGATCAGAACTCCCTACAGCCAAAGATGCCAAAGTCTGTAATGATCCTTCTATTGTGAAAATGTTTTACTTCAAAAGACCAAGCCTGTTTGCCAACATGGCCGGAATTCTGGAAAGAAAAACTGCAGATGCTATCCAGCCAGTGCTTAGTCATGAACTGCAGAGGATGGCAAACCTAGTAGCATCTTCCTAAGTTATAAACCATGGTCCTGTTCTGTTCCATATGTGGTCTTCAGTGTGAGGACAGAAGGCCCAGTGCTGCCCTGAGTTACAGCACCTCAGGCTCTGAATTGCACTCCCTTGTTCTCCCATCTCAGGAGGAAACCAGCCCTCAGTCCACACAGATATGCACCCAAGGGCAGACGTACCACTGGGGTTGCTGCCAACAAAGGGAGTCTCAAGTCTCTTGGAAAAAAGTCCGTGTATGTTCCATGAGGCATAGACCAGGCCCACTGATGGCTCAGAGAGCCACAACACAACGCTGCACCTCCTGAATCCTCGTGCAGGACCACTTCAGTGGGTTCACCCATGCCTCAGACTGAATTTCTGGAAGGAAGGCTTTACCTTGGAAACAGTCCTGAATAATGCCTCTAACATCCAGACTCTTAGACAAGGTCAGGCAGGAGTCAAAGTAACTCAGAATTAACTTTAAGACATTTGACATCCTATTTGGAGAAAGGTCTCTTGCAAGTCAGACCTCCAGAACAGAACACCATCACCTTCCTTCTGTGACTGGAAGCCATCAATGTCATAACCTCAATAAAGATGCTCTGTGCTAGGGAGAAGCCATATGGCAAAACCTGATAATGAAGATATTTCTGGCTCCTTGTTAAATATAGGTCATTTTGTTGCAAAGTGCCCATCAAGGCACGGCCTAAAAGCAGACACAAACTGAAAACCTTCAGGACAAATTGCCCTCCCAGTCAAGAGAGATTGTCGTTGTGCATCTCAGGGGAAAACAGCTCCCATGACGGATACATCAATGAATGAACTGAAGCCAGGCAGCCCAGGGAAAATAAAAGCATGCAAAGTCTTTCTGGAAAGGCAAGATGAGTTTTAGAGACTCTCTAGAAGATCTGACTAAAAACAAAACAAAAAGAACACCCTTCTCTCTCCCACTCCCAATCCCTAAAACAATGTAAAGCTGAGCAAGTAATGAAGAAGGAAGTTAAAAGGATTGAGGTCTTGTTTTGATTGAAGTGAGATGAAGGTCTCAGCAGACCCAGCACAGCAGCTGCAGCAGATTACTCAGAAGAAAACCATCTCTTCTTTCTACACAGTGCTAATAAACCTGCTAGGAATTAACACGAGGGGTGGAATGCTGCACGCTGGGTTAGAAAAGAGGTTTTTTAAAAAAACAGAAACCTGAGAGTCATGCAGAACACTTTTCTCAGTCCATTCGTACCAAGAATATTAACTGTAAAGATCTTAGTTGCCAATTTTTGGTATTCCTCACTATCGCTCATGGAAGGGGTACGCAGTGCTATCCCAACCTTCTTTTTGGCTACAAGGTACATCTTTCACAATGAAACACAGGACAATGAACAGATTTATTTTAAGTGATGATTAATTAAGAAATTGCTTATTATTACTGAAGGTGGAGGGTGATGCAGGGGGTTTGAAATGTACTTTGTTATTCATTTCAGATGCTCCCTTTAATTATTTAGAAACAATTTTGTGAAGACACACGTGTAAATTAATTGCAAGAAAACTCAAGAGAGATCAGAAAAGAAACCAGCTGATCTGGCTTCAGGGGATGAAAAGCGAGCGTTGCACCTGAAATTAAATTACCTTGTTATAAGATACTGTCTTCAGTCTAAATCTATCAGAACACACCTGCATTTTCAAACTGTATTTTAACTTGAGGCTTGAGATCCTGTCTCCTAATTATCTGCAAAGCAAATGGAGCTTAATTATGTTTTATTTAATATGTTACAACTGAAATCATGCCAATATTATTCACAAAATCATTCACACATTTTCTACACCCCTTCTTCATCTTTACACGGGATGCCAAAGAGAATAACACATATACACCATCTCGCTTTCCTGCCATGAAAGCTTCCCAGTGATGTTATCTGCCCGAATGACAAGAACACTGTTTTGTTCCTGTACTGATGAGCTATTTTGCTGCTGGTCCTTTTAAAGTATTAGGGAAACCAACATCTAGGCAAGGTCTACCATCTCCAGTATTGCAGTAAAGGAGGGTGAAAAACACATTTACATTGGTAGGATGGAAATAGTTCATGTGTTCTGTGTTAGAATACAGTTTGTAGACCTGTCCAAGCACCTTATAACCTATCAGTAAATACTGCCAGAGTGAGAAATATCCCGTGTGTAAGCTGTACCTACATAAAGTAAGCTATTAATATGAGGGCATCAATGAGCAGATGTCCTCTACGATCGAACTGCAGCTGCTGACGTCAGCTTTGCACAAGTCTGTGCAGTATTTTGGAATTATCTTTCATTAAATGCATTTAGGTCAGAACAGAAAACTCTCACTATGCGTGCTGTCCCACTTCTGGCCAACATACACGGCTGGGTCGTGCAACACTCTGAAAGTCACTGGGCAGCACTTGCTCTACAGCTCCCTGCAGTTAGGAGGTGCTTCTGTTGACTTCATTAACTTTTGACAAGGCTTGTTGGCTATGCATTACATGCAGTCGGATTATAAGCAGCAGAACCTTATGGTATAGCACTGTCAACAGAACGAACTGATTTTTCATTTACATATTGTTGCAGAGATACAGTTAAGTCTGGGGTGTAACTCATAATCAGTTCCATTTTCTCACTAATAGGCAGGTTGGCCATATCATCAACATTTAGGAGAGAGCTGGTATATATCAATACAAAAATTCAGATCTAGCTAGATTTAAAATCAAAGCTTCAATCTGAAAATCTTAGTAGCATTGGGGGAAGAGCAACTCGGTATAAAACTAGGTTTACTTTGCAGAATTAAACTAGAAGCTTTAGGCAAAAAGCTCACAGCAGATGCAGCACAGCATTTGAGGGAGTTATACTAAAACCCCGTCTTGAACTCTTGAGAGGAACAACGATCCTTTTACATTACCTCCACTGAAATCTCCTTTGGTGCCATGGGCCACTTGTGCTCATACTTTTCTTTCACAGTTTGTTCAGTGTTGGCGGTTGGTGCTGAGTTCTCAGGCCGTACTCCATGGCTTGTTTTGCCCACCAGATTTTGAACTGATTTTACCATATTCTTTAAATCCTCCGGGTATGGAGTGGGATAACGTTTTAGATTTATTTCAACCTGAACATTCATAAAAAGAATTAAAGCACAAATACAAAATGAAAACAGCATGCAAACTAAAACCATGGTTACAGTACTATGGCTAAGTGCAAATTCCTCAAATTGTTATTAGTCTATTTGAGGTAGGCTGTTACGTACACCTAACCCTCGTGGATTCTTCAGTTCTTGGACCAAACTTGGCAATCAGTTACACTGTGGCAACCTATAATGGAATCTCAGTGACATAAAATAATGGATGGGCATGCTCCCCTGCAAGCCTATCTTTCACCCTGGGAGAGTGTAGCATTTTAATTCTGCACTTGGCCTGAGAGTACTAACGTATTAAATCACACTTCTCCAAAACGATACTGATGCAAATGCAGAACTAATTTAGCTATGCTCAGCATACAGAATTAATCAGAATTATCTATAATAGCTGAGAACAGAATCTGATCCACTGGGATCTACTCACTCCTTGAGATGTGTAATGTACATAGATACACTCAAGTATGTGAATTCTGCTCCTAAGTATACAGAAATACAGGAAAACAGACTTAAACCACTACAGAAAAGTCAGCCTGTGTCACACTGAACAGTACTTTGACTGACAGAGCTACAGATTTCCTACAACAATCAACTCTTTAAGCTTTTTGTTTTTATCACTCAGAAGTAAAGAAATATTGTAGTCATCCAAGTCCAAATCAATCACAGCTTGAAGAAGACAGCTCTACAAAATCTCAGGGTTGAGCACCAGGAGAAGAGGGGCGTGACACAGCACTGTCAGCAAACTGCTCAGAGGGGACAGGGTGGCAGGTTACCAGGCCAGGAGTGATCCAAGCAGGAAAGGACACCTACATGATGCTGGCCTCTCCTTACTCCTCCCCATCCTGTTACAGACCTCTTTTGTCTGCTCTACGTCACATCCCATCACGAGGAGAGATGCTGGGGAATCAAACAAAGCCTGACCTCAGCACACTGCCCGTGGTGGAGGCTTCCCACCCCTGCCCTGCCCTTGCATAGGCAGGAGCTCTGACCCCAGGCACAGCTCCTGGGACGCAGTAGGTGCTGGCTCTACCTGCCGCTCTCCTAGGGCTGAACTTGGGCTGGGAACGCAATAACTTTGAATTGAATTTCCTTCAGTGAAGAAAAGTGACAGCTCCCAGAGCGAGCTGAGTGTGTCAGGATAACTGATCTTGTTTATGAGGCTGTGAAATTTGAAATTAGTCTGTGTTTGCTGTGTGATAAGTAAGCAGAAGCCTCTACGGCAAAGAAGTTTTACCCAGTTGCATACATGAGGTGAGCAAAGGGAGCTTGCTTTTAATAGGTCACCATACAGTCATTGGATTTTACACCTGTGACAAGTGGGAAAAGGGCAATTTTGGATTCGGATGATTATGGGCTATCAATGGGAATATTTTAGAAGCAAAACCACGATCGATTTGAAAATAAAGCTATCTGAAATACTAGCATATAATTCTGAGCCACAGTAGAATAAACATTACATATAATAGATTCTGACATGACTTTAACATAAAACGTTAAAATGTATGGCTATGATGTCATATGTTAATAAAGAACTTCAACAGAAAAAAAGAAATTAAGTCTGTAAAGCATTACTAAGGCTGTGGTTGATTTACGGTTGAAAGAAATCATATTCAGATGTGGCCTAATTAGGCAATCGCTTTTTCAGAAAATCCGAGCCATGATTTCAGTGTAAAAGCTACAGACAAGCATAGAACTGCAGTCACAGAGCAAATCCTCAGTAAGCACTAGCCAAAGAGAAATTAACTAAAGGACTCCCATGTGATAGGCAAGTCAGACAGGGATTTCAGTGAGAGCTGATATCGCTGGGCGTATTGCACCATAAAAATACTGGCAGCTGTGGTGGGTGCTATGCACGAGAAAGCAGATATTCTCATTGCTGAGTTAGAGATATTGCTACAGAGAAAACTGTCAATGCGACTCTTGTATCTTTTAATGCTACACCAAAATAGAGTGACCCTGAAAAAGAGAATTTTCAAAAAGTTCAAAATTCTTTATGGAAGAATTAGTTGAATAATTTAGATCTTCAAATCGGTGTTACATAGCTTGGATGGGAAGTCAGTTTTAAATATGAAATACATAAAATGAAAACTACGCGTGCTTTTATAAAATGCAAACAATGTTTGTGGCAACCACCCATTGCTAATTTGGGATAACCTTCAAATTCACCCCACGGAGGTCCCTGGTTATGGCTATCTGGTGTACAGAAAAGAGAAACGCTCTCTTCAGGATGCACCGACGGAAGGACATACCTGATCAGCTCCTAAGTCCTTGCTTAGCTTTTCGTTTAATAATAATTCTTTAAGCAGTGACTGAGGTGTCAACTCCAAAACGCAATGTTTTGGTCTGATGAAGAGATAGCAGGATCATCATGGAGGAGGGCACTGGGTTGGGGCACCTGCCCTGCAGAGAAGGGCTGAGGGAGGTGGGCTGAGAGGAGAATGCTCCGGGGAAACCCCACTGCAGCCTGCCAGGGCTGTGGGTGCCCCGTCGTGGAGGTGCCCGAGGCTGTGGGTGGGTCCTGGGCAGCCTGAGCTGGTGGGAAATGTTCCCTACTTGGAACTTGGTTGTCTTCAAGCTCCCTTTCAATCAAACCGTTCTATAATTTTATGGTTCTACGATTATATATGGAAATTGAGGAATCTCGTGCAGAAATAAGACTTGCATAGATCATTGGTTTACATTCTCTCCATGGGTGGGAGTGAAAACAGGTAAGTAAGAACTCCAGAAAATACAGTTTAGCGTTGGGCTCTTCCCCTACAGTGGCCCAAAGGATAAATGCTGCCTTGGCTTCAGCTGCCAAGCCAAACATCAGGGACAGCAGCAGCCCTGCAGGCCGTGGCTCACCCATATGGCAAAGCCCCTCACCCCAGCAGGAAGGACAGGACAGGACGGGCTGCCCTCAGCTCACCCCCCAGCCATAGGATGGGTTGTGTGTCCAAGGCTGCTTCTGGGACAGCCCAAGATGTGGCACTGGGCTCAGCAGCATTTGCCTCCCCAATTCCCATGCAGCAGATGGCAGCACTCAAACTCGACTATAGGAACAGCATCAGCTGAATGAAGGGTTTCATTTGTCTACAAAAATAGCTTACTCAAAGGAAGCATTTGTTTCAGTCATCCATAGAGTTCTGAAATACATTAAAACCAAAATGGTACGCAATATATTTCTTGTATTACATTTCAATACCAAAAGCAATGCTCGCAAATAAAAGGCAATACAATTAAATCCATCCACAATCTTAGAAATTATCTATTTCTCTGTTAACACTTCTGCACACCTGGACATGCTACTCACAATCAAAGTTATAACAAGAAGTAGAGGAACAATGTGAAACTCCCAGATAGTCTGCTTTCCACACATAAGCGATAAATCTGCAGTTCATATGGGGTAAAACTTCATTTTAATTTATTTATTGTGAGTCAGATTGCTTTTTTAATTCATTTTCTGTTTTGCTGAAGTACCAAAGCAGTAGTATATATAACAATTATATTTGGTTGCAAGAGTTAAGTAAAAACTCCTGATTAGGAAAAATATTTAAACAAAAAATCAATTTTCCCAAGAAGAACTAAATGGGATATTAGATATTTATTATTAACAGCTCTCATCAACTTTCACCTCGAGAGGAATACAGAATCCCCACGGGATCTAAAGAATTATGTGGCTGGAGAGTAATCCCAAGTCCCCAGCGTTCTGTGTTCATTTTGTCTTAGTGATGAAATGGGTGCCCCGTTAGGTACCCAACACTCAGCCTATGGGTCTGGACTGATTTCTGACATCCCAGTCATTCTATGCGGAAAATAACCGCAAACTTCCACTTCTGTGCACCTCAGAGAAAACAGGGATGCTTATGAAATGTGGCCAAGTATTTTCTCATTATTCAGAACAGAGAAATAGTTCAGCATCTGTATATTGGACCCTGTCTCTAATATGTGAGTGCAAAAAAAAAAAAAACAACCAAAAAAAAACCTCATACCTTAACTTTCCCTGGATTTTCCTCCTCTTCCTTTTTTTCTTCAAATTCAAAGGCAACAGTCATACGTTGCTGTCTCTGCTCCTCCCACAGAGTAGGGTTGAAACTATCACTGTCTGACTGGAAATCTACAGTTAAATTGCAAACAGCAATGCAACAGAACAAGAGATTAATGCCCTCAGCAAAAACTGGAAATCATCCAAAAAGAGAAGCTCTTGGGTGATCCTGTAACGTTGGATCATTGTCTCAAAATGTTGAGGGGGCAATGGAAGTCATAACTAAAAACACCGTTAAAAATAAACGTGAATGCTCAGATCACAAAGAGAATGGCGGAGAGCAAGAGGGCTTTGGGGCACAGCTGGAGGAGGAGCATGGAGGCTCTCTACTGGGATGCAGGGGCTTCAGAGCCAAGCCCTGGTTTTGTCAGGCTCACAGCTCTGCTCCCTGTGACCCTTCATGTGTCCAACTTGCTGTGTTTCACTTTTGTTACCCTTTTTTCTTCTTTTTTTTTTTAAATAAACATTAACAGTACTGGATATTTTACACTCAGCCCAAGACATTCCTGTTCTCTCAGTGCAGCCCAGGCAGCCCAACAGGTCGGACGCCCTTGGGGCTGCAGGAGGTGCCCCCACTCCCCTCCGAGAGCAATGGGCTGGAAGCAGGAGCCTTTGGTGCACGGCAGCACATGGGCTGCTCTGTGCACACCGCTGGCTTCAGGAGGCACAGACACTGCTGCACACAGCCACGGCTGAGCCCCCAGACCCCACAGCCCGCTGCTGCCTCCAGGGGGAATGCTTTTTTTACCTTCATCACTGCGGGGTTGCTGGGGAAACATGTAGTTAGTCAAAACTCTCTGCTTCGTTTCCGGGTGAGCCTCAGTTTGCAGGGGGATGAGAGCCTTGGACTGTGTAGGAAAGGCAAAACAAAGAGCTGGTCACTGAGAGCACGTCTGTTAGCCAGGACGGAGTTTTAGCAGGCAACAAACAGAAAATACAGGAATATCCAAAGTTCTGAATGGAAAGAACCCTCTCCATGGGCCAAAGCCAATGGTGTTTGGTGGCGCTTCTACCTCTCCCATACCTCAGTCTGCCTGTAACTCCCACCAGGATCGCCATAGGAACTCTAACACCTGAAATACCGGCTGATGCCTTGAGCCAGGAGTCCCACGGAGTGGGTCCTGTAACTCTGAGGGTGCTCTTGGTGCCAGCTGCATGGAGGCACCACTGAGTTCTACTCAACTGGCTGTCGTTACTGATTTGCTGTAGTGGAGCACCCAGGAGTGACTGTCACAGTTCATGGATTAGAAGGTGATCTAAACCTTATCATTAACGTCAAAATGCTGAAAAAACATTGTTTATTTGGAAGTGTATCTTTGGTGGATGGGTAGGGGCATTTTTTATGGAAATAAGAGTTAGAATCCTAATTTAGTGCTTGAAAATTTATTCATCCCTGTGTATTAACAGTCTCCCCTCCCTTCAGCTTGAAGACTTTTGCTTAGCCACACAAGTGAAAACTAAATTGAAGGGGAAATGCAACAAAGCACTGACACAGATGTCCCTGTGCTTTGTCTCAGTGGATGGCATGCTGCAGGCAGCAGCAGGCAGGTCTGTCCCCGGGCAGCACAGCACTGCCCCGGCTCCTGTGGCTGCCTCGTACAGATACAGGAGGGACTCATTTCCAGCAGCATCATTATCCTCCTCAGCTTCAGTTAAGGAGGTGTAATGGTTGATGTTGGGCTTTATTGTAGGGTGGGAAAGATGACACTACGAGAACTTATTGCAATTATTAATACCTGCTAGGTATGTTGAACTTGTCTAAAATTGTACTAATTGAATTTGTCTCCACTTAATTACATTCTGGAACTGCAAAATTATTCCATCCACCAATACTGCAAGGACTGACGGGGACTTATTCTAGTGCTCAGATGGGGGGTAACTGCCACCTAAGGAATAAATGGTAATGCCACATGAACTGAGCTCCCTGGAACTAAGGAAGGCATATCTAAAATTAAGAGGAACTTAAATGAGAATTTTCTCTAAAACAAGACTGAGAGCTCTTGTGCATCTTCTGTATATTTAAACTCTGACTTCACTGGAGTTTGAAATATGCAGGAAGGGAAGCATGGACAGGAAAAAGCAGAAGACGAAAATGGAGGGGTAGAGACGGAATAGAGAATGGGACGAACTAAGAGCAAGGCTGATAACAAAGCCTTGCCTCTTGGATTTCTGTTTACAGAATATTCTCCTGATAACTCTGATCACTGTTCACTACTTTTATCAGGGTACAGAAGGCTAGCTAGCAGCAAGCACTAAGCCCAGCAATGGCAAGTTCACCCAGACAATGAATGTCAGCCAGGACTGCCTGCAGCTTGGTAGGAAAGCAGCAGCTGGGCTGGGACTAACCTCTTCTAAAGCTGTGCTGCAGTGCTGTATGACACTACAGACCTCATTCATGGCCCCTGTACCCTACTGAAGAAATTATGAACGCTGGAAGCCGTTACCTGGTTGTCAGAAAGCCACAAAGCTGCAAGTTCTTTGAGTTTAGTAAAAGTGAATGGTAAGTTCTTCAGCCTGTAAATGATAAGGGAACAGCATGAGTCCCTCACTGCTGCATAATTCCTTCGATACACAGCATGATTGGCTTGATCAGGCTAAACGTGCTATCATTTCTATCTTTATTTTCTCTCACATTTTATTAAAATACAGTATTTTACCAAGGGGATTATTCCCCTTTAAGTACTTCCACACTGAGAGAGATATTTATACCCTATAACACAGAAAAGATTTGGTCCCAGCAGGACGTATAGCAAAGTCCTACCAGCTTTCAGCATAGGTGACATAAACCCTTTGACTTACCAGTTACATTTTGGAACACAAATTACTCGAGGATAACGGGAAATTCCTTTTTGCAGAAATGCCAGGTACAAAATCAAAATAAGATAAATTCACAGTGAATCTAAATGAAAAAGCCTTTTCATGATATATGTGAATACATTTCCTAAAACAATCTGCACGTGGGAGCAGGGAAGAGGTGATGAGGTGGTTGTGGAAGCTCCAGCCACGCTTTCACAGGAAGCACCCTGTTCTGAACACGGAATTTTCTCTTTGCAGCCCATCTCAAAGCAGAGAGCAGCCCTGGTCACACACTGCCGCTCCCCATCTCTGCACTACAGAGGGCTGCCAAAAGAAACAGACCGCCCAAAGGAAGGACTGCAAAACATTTGCTGTGATTTAACCACAAAAAGGAGGTGTAAATCCCTTTCCTGAGAGGCAGGAGAACTGATAGCACAGGGATAAAGAGTGACAAACTTCCAGCAAAGACAAGCAGCCGCCAGCAGAACCCTCTGCCCCTCTACCAGCAAATAGCCAGAAATATCCCTACAGTCATGAAGACTGTGATTTTAATAGGAACACCTTATCCTAAAGGTGACGTACCTATACAAGTGAAATAAACTGACATGAATATGGATATACTCAGTGTGCTATGAAATACCTGTATAGATCAGGGTGTTTTTACATGTGCTTGCATGTTTAAACCTATAATTAACGCCACGAGAGTCCCTAAAGTTCCCATGATTTAGTTTTCATTGCTATCTTAAAATGCATACATCTCTGGAACAGTGCAGACTGAGATGTTCTTTATGCACAGAGGTGACAAATAAGCTTTAACAGTTAGCATAACGGTTCTTACATCGTGGTTATCTGGACGTTTTACTCAGATCTTTTTTTCTGTATAAAAAGACAAGAAGTGGCTTCTCAAGTGACACCTTTATTGCTCTGCCTTTGGGATGCAGTGTCTGCAGGTTACTGCTGCTGCTCCCAGCTCACTCCAGTTGAGTGATGGGTATCAGGTGGAGAACACACCTGGGTAGCAGAAATGATGTGTGGTAAGGAGGTCCCCGGGCTGGTTTTCCATTTCCAGCCAGACCAAACACAGAGTTCTTCATCTGTAATGCCCAGAAGCCCCAACACTTTGCTTTAAGTGTCTGAAGAGGGTTGATTCTGAGGCGCCGTTAATGAGAAAAGATGTCAAATTAGAGATCGGTGAACGGAGGCACCCAAAATCAGCGCTGATTTTTGACAATCTGCCATCAAAATGAGACCCAGCCTCTTTTTCTGACTGCAACTTTTTTTTTTTCCACATTTAAATTCATGACTGCTTTTCGAACTGTGTGAAGTTCATGAACATTTCCCCTCCATCCGCAGTAACAACACAGCTGCACCTCTCTGACTTTCATGAACAATGGAATCGCCAAGAGAGGAGGTTTTGTGTTTTACACACTTCAGAACAGGCCTGCTGTACTTGCTGCTTACACTGGATTAGTTTAACCACCAAAGGTAAATACATAACTGTTCATCAGCCAAAACGAGGTCGTACCGCAGTTACAAAGCACCTCCAATCTTATAGACGTAGCTTCATCCACTTTACATTTACTTATGTTTACTTTCCAGTCTGTGGGTCAGATCCCATTTGGTCTGCATCAGCATAATTCCAGTGGTTCCAAAGAACTAAGTCACACACCCTCGCTTAAAGATTTGGCTTTCTCCTCTGCCCTTCAGTAGCACAGACAACGTGACTGGTCTGCTCTGCTTCCATGCACCTAACATATGGCTGCAATCAGACAGCTGTACAAAGACATGGAAAGTTTATGACTGTGCTGCTCAACAAAGAGCTTTTCTTTTATACTAAATACTGAAAGATCTCACTAGATAGCATGGAAAACTACATACATAATCAGTTTTATAAATCTAAGAAAATATATCACAATTCTAGATTAAATTTTAATAGGTGCATAGATAATTCATTGAGAAGATGGTCAAATTAACTATCTTGCAATTAAGAGGCCAATTACTGTACCAAAAGAACCTTTTCTTACTATGGAGCAAACAACGCCCTGCTGGAAGCTGCTGCTGGCCTGGGGCAGAGCAACCACCATGCAGCAGCCTGGGCTGGGGGCACCCAGGGGCTGCAGGCAGGGACCCCTCCAGCCCTTTGGAACACACACACCGGCTCTAACACTCAGCTGCACACGCTTTCTTCCACAAACAAGTTGCATTTATCTGCAATTTTTAAATCACTATTAACTTCAGTTTGGAGTCTTTTAAACTGAATTGTAGGAAGAGCTAGATGTGATAATAAAATAATCTCTCAGTGTTACAGATATTTTCTGTATTTATATTAGGCTAAAATACATACAAAACCATGCTAAAGCTTAAAGGTTATTAGTAGAAATATTGCTTATAAGTTAAGCTCTGAAGGACCAACTGATTTTTCAGCAAAACAACTCTGACCTTCAACAGCCACTAAAGCACGAGATGCACACGTCCTTCTCACAGTGCTTAGTTTTCACAAAGATAACGTTTTCTTGTAAGAAAAAAGAATTTTCCCTTGACGCCCCCGAGGTGAGTAAAAACAAACTAAAGCAAAATGGCACTTTTTGAAGGGACATCCCTGAGCACCAAGCTATTGGCACCGTATGACCCCCAGCCTCAAGGAAGTGCTGTATCGGTGCGTTACGACACGCTGGGATGAGGACACTGGGGTAATTCAGAGTAGCCCGGCCAGTTTGGTTAAACAGGGACAGCTCTCCATGGTTGTGCTCAGCAGATGGATAACAACAGGGTTTTCAGAGTGTGAAAGCTGAAAAGAACGTAACTCATATTAACTCTTTCGTTTACTGTTCACAAAAACACTGGAGGATGTTAATGGCCAGAAGCAATTACCTCTTTGTCAATAAGCAATATTGTACAAATAACTGAACAGAGAAAGATACACCAAGGAGCAGTCCTACATTTTGGAATGCATTGCAATCTTATGCTTGTTTCATCTAACTTCTGTTCCTGAGATTCAGAGTAGCAGTCAAGCTCTGACCCCAGGACAGAAGCACAAACAATGCAAATACAGAAAGGCGATGACTGGTTAAGCTCTTCTGTAAGAACAATCTAGAACTAGAAGAAAGGTTACTTACCAGTAACCGATGCTCTTTGAGAAGTGTAGCCCAAATGTACATTCTAACAATTCTACCTCTCAATCACAGGACTCATACCTGGAAGGACTCTGAGGAGAGAGGAGAAGCAGATGGAAGACAAATGTATCTGTGGACTACACATTGTGAAGAACACCGGTTACTGGTAAGACATCTTTTTTTCTTTGAATGAATCCCACGTGCACTCTTAGCAGTGAGCGAATCCAAGCAGCTCCCCCCAGGGACTCGCTACATGGTGGAAGTCTCTGTATCTTTCATGCATCAGTAACAGCACAACTACATTATCAGATGCTGCATTGGCTCTTGAAGCACCAGAGACGCCTGGCAAAGGCAAGGATGAATCCCCAGGTAGTTGCACTGCAGGTAACTGGAATCAAAACTCTCCTGAATGCACAGGGTGAAGCCACCTATGCTCCGGTCAGATGCACACTAACCCTCCTTAGACTCCACCTTAGCAATGTGATAGCAAGTCGGGGTTCAGCCCACCATTGCCTTTTATTGTGCAGTAACAACAAAATGCTGCATTTCCCAGGGATGAAGAGTCTGTGAAAGGGATGAAAAGGTTTGGACCTGTAAAGACAAAAGGACAGAGGGCTCCCAGCTACAGAGATGAGAAGGATAGGTACAGTCTTAGTGTGTAAGGCAGGGGAAAGAAAAGCTGGAGTGTAATTATCTGGTTGAAATTGAGTTATAATATGAATACCTGTAGAAAATCCTGAAACTAAAAGATAGCTTCTGGTCAATTACAATGAGCAAGGTCCGTCTTAAAACACTGAGGTCCTTCAAAAGACAAAACAAGAGTGAAAACCTGTAGTAGCTGAAACCATAGTATTAAAAAGGCTAGGGAGGGACTCCAAACACTGACCCACCTTTGAGCAAAATATGTCAGCTCACAAAAAAATTAAGATTCATTTTAGCTTGAGTGTATTGTTTGTCATGTTTGCCTCTTTTCTGAAAGATATCCAATGAGAACTTAATGGAAAATCTCCTACATATGAAAAGTGTAGGTATTCTATATTCATAAGCAGACAAGCTCCAGGCAGTGCAAAGGATGGGGAGCTTTTTTCCTCATCACGTGTTACTTCACAGCTAAGTTGTCCATCATACCTTGTATGCATGACCATTTAGCAAGCAGACTGCCAACATTCCACTCACTTTGGCAAGTTCAAAGCCACCAGTACCTCTGCACTCTGCATGCCTGGAGCCAGACTGCACTCCCCATGTCATGAAGAACGTATCCAGATAGAACACTTTTTGTGGAAAAATGGCATCTCAGAAGAAACACTCAAGTAGCCCGGCTACTAGCAGAGAAAGTCATTGGGATAAAGGTAATGATCTAAGAGGCTACCGCACATGCAAGTTCAACCACTGCTGTAGACACTGTACGTAAAATTTGGCACGTGACAAGATAGAAGGAGATGGCTCTGATCTAAGTTATTCACTAGGATGAATCTGCAGTGGGCAGATCCCCAGTGAAAGACTGCATCCCCATTGTAAATAGTAAAACTATATATCCATGACAATCCTCAAACATCCAGCATGGGCTGACAGTCACAGCAACAGAGACTGTTCCCTCTGAAATTAACATGCAAAGCTGCATGAGCAGCCTAACAGAACGGACATGAAATCCTCTCTAGTGTCAGGAGGAAGAAAGTCACACAGAACTGACAGACAAATTCTAAAAGAATCTATGATCATATGCACAGTCCATCCCCATTTGTTCTTAGACAAGGAGTGACTGCCAATCCTCAGAAGGTTTGGGTAAAAACTGGAGGTCTCAAGCAAAAAATTCTGTCAGAGCAGCATGAGGTGTGAATGGGTCTTCCTTAGCAGCAGAGCCTGCAGAGTCCACGGCTCAGCAGGTCTCAGAACAGGCTGCCAGGAAGAAGCCTGACCCCTGACCCAGGACTCAGGAGCTCCATGCCATAGTGCGAAGCAAGTGCAGAGGCACCTTGGATCTAGAATTGTCTTTCTGCTCTGCTTGCACATCTGTGTATCTTCTTCCAATGGCTCAAAGGGAAAGAGCTGATGTGCTCTACCTTCTCTGTCATATCTGAAGAAGGAAGAGCAGAAGGGCAAAAGTATTATGATAACATGGAAAAGTTGCTAACCACAAGCAGAGCCCGAGTACAGTCCTTATTAGCATGTATACGTGGACTCATTCAAAGAAGGAATGGATATTGCCTTAATGCTAACATACATATGAAAATGGGAACATGGAGAAGACCAAATAAATAAATAAGGATGCAGCACTAAGGTTGTATCCGAGCTCTGTCCAAACTCTTTGGTGCTGAAACTTCGAAACATCCGTTTCACTAAGGTAGGAAGTTCCGCAAAAAAAAAAAAAGAAATCAGCATAGTCACAGTGTCTCAGCAGGGCAACAATCAACCTCAGATGGAACTGATGTCAACAAAGCAGGAAAAATAATCTCCCAGGCCTCTCAGGAGAAGGGAATCTCAGTGAGATAATCCAACTGTTCCTATCTCTTCTAGTTTAGACCACTCTCCAGCTAACTCTTTGATGGCTGCAACTCACTGCACAGCTTTTCAGGTTGAGTTGAGAGAACAGCTTCCCACCCCAGCGAGGAAAGGCTGTCTTCTCCTGCCCTCCCCTCCTTCCTGCCTTGGTGCACAGCCACTGTATACCTTCAGCTGCCTTTGGTGTTTGCCAGACGCCACTGGGAGCAAACTGAATATGTGGGGAAAGTCAGAATGTGACCACAACAACAAGATAGATCACTTCTAGAAGTTTTAGGGAGTCAGGCCATCCCAGCCACTTCTCTAAGTAGCCCTGAGAAAGCACAAGGAGATGCAGGGCTATTAGCCAGCAAGAAAGGGAAGTAGGAAGGACAGTGACCACCACAACATGTTAGTTTCAGTGTTTACTCCCCAATGGAAATCCCACTGCTTTCTTATCTCTGGGCAGCCAGAGAAAAAGGCAGGTGGGCAGGAGTGCTGCTTTCATGGCAGCCAGCTGTCAGGTCAGCTTGCTCAGGAAACCTGGCATACTCCTACACCTCTGCTGCCTTCTCCCAGCAGCGAGCCACCCCCTCCCTGTCACCCCAGTAACAGCACTCAGAAAGCAGTAATTACAGATATAGTCATAGGCTGAAATCTGCAGCTGACTCAGCAAAAAGAAAGAAAGAAAGAAGCAAAGAAAGAAAAAAAAAAGAAGAAAAAAAGAGTAATTTTCTTCTTCCTCAACACATACATTCATGGCATAAAAACAGGTTTGAAAAAAAGGTCTGAGTGATCCAGCTTAGACTGGTTTATTGTGCCAGGGAAGGTACTACAGCTGCAGCTCCCTGGCATCTTCAAAGCACACTGAGGTGCTCTGACAGCCCTGATGCCCTACAGCTGGCTGTGTGGAGTAAGGTGGGGCTGCCACTGGAAGCACCCATCTGAAAACTCAACACGTTTCTGACAGGCTGCTTTCACCTGCATCCCTATGCATTCAGGACTCCCAGCTGTCTGGACAAAACTGAGCTAGGACAGGACAGGACAGATGAATGCAGAACAGTGTGGGGAAGCTGACTGCTGTGCTGGGAAGAAATAGAGAATTCAAAATGTGCCTGAAACACAGCTTCAGGCTGCAGGAGCACAGGTAGGAGCACACACCCCCAGCACTGCGGTGTGGTGATGGGACAGAACACCCATGTTCCTGGGAAAGCACTGGGACCTGAAACTCAAGCTCAAGAAGATCTAAGATCTGATTCTGGGACTCAGGCAGTTTCCACAAACCTGGAGTTCAGTTTAGCTTCACATATTGGTCTGTACATAATGTATTTTATGATACACAATTGCAGTGAGGAAAATGATCTAATGGAATTAAGTAAACAATTTTGAATAGATGTATTACAAGGATTTCAACATTACTCGATTTTATACTTTCTGGTCAGTCTTAATTTAACAACAAGACTGCTGACAGTAAATTAGACCAGGTGCACAAAGTGCTTCCCCAGATATTTACTGGATACGAGTGATAATCAGTTGAAACAGAAAAGTGTTCACACACTGACTATTAACATATTCTTGGAGCACGTGTATCTGGAAATTCCATGGAAAAGTCATTTCTGATGGCAGTCGGAGCACAGGATGGAGACCAAGAAAGTCTCACAGTAAGCACTGCATTTCTCAGAACAGTCATGGGCATGAGAACAGAGAACCTGGTGGGGTACTGTTGGTTTTTGACAGGACCCTTGCGCCACTGAAGGAAGCAGAACATTTTCTTTTGATTTTGGTAGAGTTGGGGTGGTATTTCATGTGCTTGCATGTAATGATCTCAAACACAATTTTCTTATCAGGGCACAACACTGGATTATAAAACTGTATCCAGTTTTAAAGCCAAATATTTCACTTTCACATGGAAACAGCATCAGACAAAATAAGCAAGCAGCATTTCATCTCTGATAGAGCACTGAGACTCAGATCCTTGCCCCATTCCAACTTTGCTTTGGATGCCAGTAGAATTAAAACCAAACCATGAAGATTAATCAAGATATTTTTCCCTATAGTTTAAATATTTCAAGTATTTATAAATACAATTTTATATGTTTTGTATACATCAATATATCTTATATAAATATAATTTAACAAATGCCTAAAAAGAAATAGCTATTTTTTTAAAACACTTTCTCACAACGCAAGTTAGGAACTTGATCTGAACCATACCTGTTATCGCTCAGGTTTAACACTCTCAGCTTCTGCATCTGACCTATTTCATCTGGAAGAAATTCCAGTTTGTTGGAGCGCAGAGACATCACGGTTACATTTTTACAACTTCCAATCTGTGAGAATAAAAAAAAAAAGGTAAAGATATAATAATACTCACTTTGAAAAACATTATTATCACTCACTTAACATCAGAAGGTGGCCAAATTATCTTTTTTTTTCTTCCTATAAATAACAAAGAACAGAATACACAGAATCTAAGGTCAGAAAACACTGTCTTTTGACAGAAACATCAGGGAAATGCACTATGCTACCTGCACTGCTGCTTCTGAGCAATGCTCTCCTTTTGCATAAAAATCAAAGTACTCAATTGATTTTTACTACTTTACTGCTTTTGCAGTAAATTAGTTGCTTTTACGGACTTAAGAGGGATGAAATCTGAGACCTATCACAAAACATTGTGATTAGTTTGAAAAAAGAATCAGCTTCTCACTTCTCTGGGCAGCTCAGGAAGGAAATTCTCATCCACAGCCAACGTCCTCAGGTTGTGAAGGTAACCGATGGTAGAAGGTAACGACTCCAACTCATTACAGCTGCAGTCAAATTCTTCTAATAAAGATAAACTGAAATTGTAAATGCACTTGTTAGATGCTGTGTGAGGGTTAAGTAACAAAAATTTGCCATCTAAAACCTTTGGAAGTTTTGAATCATCACAATTCTGCAGCCATTGTGCCCTGAAGATGGATTTATTACAGACTTCCCACGAAGTCTACAATAATAACATTAATGTTGTGCTGCTCATTCAAACCATGGAATAAAAGTTTTGTGACTCATTGAGAATACCATCATTCCCCATTTCTACTGCCCTTTTTTTTTGCTCCATGCGTACTATGATTTTTCTCTCAGGTGTTCACACCAAATACGTGCATGAAAGAGGGAAGTCCAACTCGAAAGCTGGTTCAATTAAAGATGCATACGTTCTTTCTTTTACTGAAGATAACACAACCAGAAAAGCTCAAGAGTTGAAAAGCTAATTTTGGACAACTGTTTCTAACGGAAACTGGAAGCTCTCATCCACTGAACTGTAATGGTGCAAGTTCCCATGGCAGCAAAGAGTGACTTGGCTTTATTTGAAAGATAATGTCTGGCACAGACGTTCTCAGCTTCTGTTCTTCCTGGTGACATCATCAGTAGACAAATGAAGATGGCCACAACAAAAGCAACAAAGTCCTCTTGAAAGTGTGCTGTATCTGTAACCACCATTGCCAAGCATTTCGTTCAGAAAGTGATTTACCATTCACCATGGCTTGTGGACAAATGCTATGTTGAGAATAACTGCTATAATTCCAATCATGCTAATTTAGCTGAAATTTCATTAGCTTTAATGTATTAGCTTTAATGTCTTCTTGGGCTTGAAATCTATAGAGAATGATCTGAATTTAGAAGAACAGACAAAAATCAGTTGCATGGGCTGCAACCTTTATACCCAGAAAGCAGAAGCAGGGGCACTCAATCAGGTCGTGTGGATACAACCTCCTGCCCCAGGTCCAATTCCTAAAGCCCTTTATGTAAATCCTCTGATTCTATCTAACAAGGGAAAGATAAATATATGCTTAAGTGTTTTAAGCTGAGTCTGCAGAGCATAGCATCTTGCAGGTCCAACTCCAAATGCCATTTACAGGCTTGTGCTCCAAACACGCCTGCCAAAAATGAGGGTGGCAGTTCACTGCTAACAACACTGACTCAGGCAGCGCTGAAATGCTCCGTGGCTCATCAGGAAATTGGTCTCTGGAGGGAGAATTCCCTCCTCCACATTGCTAATCTTTGTGTGAGAATAATACACTCTGCAGTGGGTACCGTGCCTATCATTTAGGAGAGAGAGGCCCAGTAGGAAACTATCCAAGTGGATGAGTCAGAGCAAGGAAGTTCATTCTGATGTGGGAGACACTGTCCTCATTAAGTGAGGGAAAGTACTACATTTAAAAATAACGTGATAATATTGGGTGATCAACCTGCTGTTCTGCAGTCTCACCTTTCAGAGCAGCAGTACACATCTCTTACAACACAATTGTGGATCCTCGACAAATAATACTGAACGCATATCAAGCAAGGAAAAAAAAAAAAAAGAGGGAATTCCCTTCAACCTGAACAATGCAGTCCATAAGAAAATATTGTCACGACAGCTTTTAAAAATTTTTTTAAAGAACGACTCCCAAAATTGCTAAAGGTCACGTTGGACACAACATCAACTCTCCTGCACAGTGCCCAACACAGCTTTGAGCCTCACGAGCTCTCACTGTCAGAATCGATTGCTGCACAACCAGATTTCCATTTCACCCACTCATGCAGCCAACTTTTAATGCACACCATTAATATCACATCAATATAAAGCACTACAAGAAGTACATCACAGGAAGCCAAATCTCAGGTTTCAGTTGCTACAGTTTTCACCGTCTGCAATTTTCTCCGATGCTATGTAAACAACAAAATTATCACTGAGAATATTACTATAAAATGGGCTCAGGTGTGGGACAGCACTGGCTATGGAGGTTATTTCTAATCTGGAGATCTCAGTGTACAATTCTCTGCTAGGAAGGGATGTGTGTCATGTGAAACTATAAATCAAATCAAAGACCTGCTTCCAGGAATGGCAGAATAATCACACTCCAAAGCAAGGCAGCTGGTTCTTTGTATTGCTTTGGGGACAGGCCTGGACCTGCTTTGAGTTTTACAGTAAGCTGTGGCTTTCAGGCAGGCAACACACCCAGGCAGCAGAGGGAAGCTCTGTGCACAGCAGCACCATGTGGAATTTTGCACCAAAGATCATGCAATATCTGATCAGATTTCAGCAAATCAGTGCTTTTATGGTATTTTCACTTTTTTAATGTATACACCCCCAAAATCGTCATGGCTTTTTCATTCGTGCTCCTTCAATATTTTAAGGCTCCCTAATATGTATGTGGTATACGGCCATCTTCTTTCCAACATCAGTCCCAGCTGTTGCTATGGAAACTGTCATTCCCCCCCAGTTCTTATCTCTCTTCTACTTTCGTTGCTCTAATCATCCAAACTGCAAGTGATTCACACCAAAAACACCGCTTCATCCTTTGTCTTGAAAACCATGGTACATTTCACCTTCCTATCGCTTATGCCAGCATAAGTCCA
Organism: Meleagris gallopavo; assembly: GCF_905368555.1. Taxonomy (NCBI): domain Eukaryota; kingdom Metazoa; phylum Chordata; class Aves; order Galliformes; family Phasianidae; genus Meleagris; species Meleagris gallopavo. Next base: position 28,508,542 of record NC_139413.1, on the reverse strand, counting down.
GAGAAGCTGCTGCACGTGTCAGTGTGACAAGCTGTGTGTCAGGGCCACGTTTTGGGATTATTTTGTAATTCAGTGCATCTTCTTTGTCTTACTTTTGATTTCAGAAAAAAGCAAGTTGAAGGGAAAAGATTCCTCTTGATACTCACTTTCCAATCGCATTGGGCAAAATTGTGAGCTGATTGTCATCAACTTTTAACGTGGTGAGCCTTTTCAGCAGCCCTGCAGAACAGGAAAGGAAGGAGGGAAGAAAAATATTCCACGTTTATCTTCATTTTCTGTAATCTCCAGTATTCTCAATTAAACAATAAACGAACACATTCTTGTCCCACTGAAAATATTCCCCATTACAATGCAGAACAGATTAAATGTTGAGCTGAAATATTAAGTGTACTCTGAAGTGCTGAAAAATGTGGAGAGGAATAAAGAGGAATGGTGTCCTGTTGCCCTGATTAAAAGGTGCTCAGATCCCAGAAGGTCCCCAGCAAAACTATCTAGAGTAAATGCTACACTTAGAGTGCTTCCCAATACGTAGGAACAGACGACCAGAATCAGTCCTGAAGGCATTTGTGCATGCAGCTAATTCTTTTTGTTAAGAGAAGTGCTAGATAGTGAAGTGTCAGCAGATGCATTACTGGGCAACATTTATCCAGGGAATGACACCTCTGCTTTCCGCTGTGAAACAGGGAGATCAATGCAGTAGTAAAGACAGAAAGGATAGGAAAATCACTGCATCACAGTGGCTGAAACTGAGCTTGAGACAGTCAGAAAATAAGATTCCCACCTTCTGGAAGTTACTGACATTTCAAAGTCTGCTTTTGCCCTGAAGGAGTTCTGGAAACACCAAAATAGCTTTACAAACATTTGTAATTAGCATTGGGTATAATATAAATTAACTACTTACACAGAGATAATTATTAAGTGGAGTGCACCATAGTATGAAAACTGAAGCAGACGAAAAGTACACTTCAAAGGGATATCAGAAGCATTACTCACTTCTATCACAGTACATTTCTGTTGAAAAGCCAACATGTTCCAACAAACACCTAGGCTTCAACAACACTGTCTTTTAAGAGGAAAAATTTCTACCAAACGGAACTGCAGCAAGCTGTCACCTGAAAATGCAGTACTGAAATGACTCTTTCTGCTTTGCTTCAGTTACACCTATTATGATTCAGTAATGGGAATTTGGAAATGAGCACTGAGTGCACAATTCACAATGTCAGCATCCTTCTGTACCAGAGTTACGTAACCTTGAAAAATCAATCTGCATACGCACACCAGAAAACTGCATTGAGAATGAACTGCAAGGTTGATGGCGAGATATCACCTTAGAGCAAAGTGGGAAATAGCTGTAAAGTCACCCAGTAATGTTCATGTACTAGAGTTTCATTAGCCAGCCATACAGTCTGGGGGCTTGACTCTGTTAATTAAAATAGGGGAGGGTCCACAGTTCCACGATGATGTGTATCTGGGGGCTCATCTGCTGGAAGCAACAGAAGAGAGGAGGGACCCGCAGTGTTCCTGAAGCAAACCTGAGGGATTGGTTGTACAGAGCCACGTACCTACAGACCTACCTTCCAGAAATCCTGCGTTCTAAATAATGCAGAAATTCTGTGTATGCAATATAGTCAAAACAGAAAATGAATAGGTTGAACTATTTCTTCTTTTAATGCCATCACTGGAATTGCACTGCTGTAGCTAACTTTCTTCAGGAGTTTAATACTGTTAATATAACCACTTTTATATTTCCATCCTAATTTAGACCAGATCAATAGTATCTTTATTTAGTTTCTTGAAAAATACAAATCAGAATAATCCAGACCCTCTAACCATGGATTTATTTATTTTTTCTGACGTTCAAAGCAGTCTTTATGTCAGACTGCCCCAATACCAGATGTGCCCAATTAATTCCTTTGGAGTTTAATGGCAGTTCTTGTTCTGGCTTTATCACAAAGTCAAGTGCAAAAACAGGAGCTTTTCTCACCTATGGAGTCTGGCAGTTGCTGCAACATATTTGATGACAACAGGAGGTCTTCAAGTCCTTCACATCCCGATATGTCCAAATCAACAGTTTCTATCCTGTTTTTTGACATATCCAGGTACACGAGCTGTTTTAACTTCCCTATAGACTTAATAGCATGTTACAGAGCGTTACTTCAACAGATAGACATGGCATGCCAATTTCCAAGTTCAAAGACAAACAACTGCAATACAGACTTCTACTGGTTATCACAGCATGCTTTTCTATTTGGCTCACTGAAGCAGTATTAGGATTTCTTCAGAAAGCTGCAGAAGGAAAGGCGTGAGGCAGAGCAGAAAATCAGTTGCTCTGTGAGCCCAGGTGATAATTCTAAGGCCTATTAAAATGCTGCCCGTTGCCATTAAACCAGCCTATAATTCTGCAAATGACCTGCACCAAAATCAACAATGAACACCAAACTGATTCGGGTGCTCTGGATTCATTAAATCTGGGTGGAATTTGAGTTCTCAGTGTCACGTGGCTTTATTACTTTCTTTGGTTGGACCCGGATCCCAGGGACACAACTCAGCTCACCCACCCACAGCAGCACTGGGGTGACATATGGCAGCAGTGCATTTCTGTGTCATATCGACTGCCTACATTTGGTGAAGTCTAAAATCGGGTTTCAGATATTCATAGTTCAGTTATGAGAGGTTAATCCCAGCAGGTTACTGTGTAAATACATTCAGTGCAGCTATAACGTCAACGAGCAACTAGACAAAAAATTCTCAGATTTCTTTGAAAATCTGTTGGCATGTGGAGTTCGAAGCCAACAGAAGCAATCTGCTTCTTGGTCCATTATCACAGGATGGTCACTTTGTTCTAGACATGACATTTCACCAAGAAAATCAGCAAAATTGATGCTGTTGCTTTCTTTACACTGAAATGTACCAACGGTGTCTGGGAAGACAGTGGAAAACAACTTCCCTCGCAATGCAAATTGCACAAGGCTCAGATAAAACAGGTACACTCCAATTTAATTACTATCACATAACAGCACAACATTTGGAAGGTCTTCATATGCATGGCTATTTTGAGCCTTTTATTTCCTGGTAATGATATTAGAATTAACTGAAAATACGCACCTATTCAGGAAATGCACATGCACTCATTTACTGCACGGTGAACTGTTCATCATTAGTACCATAGATTAGATTACATAAAGTAAATGTTCATACCCCAGGTAGTATTTGCAGAGAGTTATTGTCCATCCATAATTCCTTCAGATTTTGTATTTGTTCGAGAACCTCAGGCTGAGGAAAAGAACAGATCACGTTATGGACACTTCCATCAAGTGTGTGAGCTCAGCATCTCAGCACCTTAAGAGAGACATCTAAATATCTCCTAAATTCCTTGGAATATTGCAATTCCCATAAGAAGTTGTATTCCTGTTGCTCAGCCACAGGGTGCATTGGGCAGGAAGGAACCCACCCACCCACAGCTCAGTCCCTCCATTCTACGTGCAGGCACATAATGTGTTTCTATTAAAAAACAATTAGTCAATAATTGGAAGGTAATTTATTTTGCCTGAGCTAATTCTATTGAATTTTCTTTTTCTTCTTTGATGGTTAAAATAACTTCTAATTTCCAGGTTAAGTTAATTAGTGGTCATTTTGTGCTATTTGTTCCTGTGATGATTAACGATTCTCTTTTCCTCCGGTGTTCACTGAGGTTAATATAGATGATCATAATTCCTCCCCTCAACTTTAATTTTCTTCTCAATTCCTCTTATTAGACAGACACTTTCCCAAAGGCAGCAGACTGCTCCTATTGCTGCACGTGGCCACAACGCCTTAATGCCTTTCAAGCAGAAGTCCAATGGCCAAGCCCAGAGCACAAAATGCCACAGGTGCCTGCTGAAAAGGGGCATTTCTTACCAGTTCAGAGAATTCATTATTGCCCAGATCAAGTCTCTCCAGCTGAGTCAGCTTGTGCATCGACCTGCAACAGATATGGAAATACCTAAGATGGAATTTTTCCTTGGAAAATGTCGGTCACCTTTTCCTTAGATAAGAATAAGGCTCAAGTGATATTGCTGTTGTAAAAAGAGTTCGATCAGATGGAAACTGCAGATGAGAACAGCACACTTCTTTTGGACATCAGCTAAAGTTCTGGAACTGGAAAAGTAGCAACAATTACACGAATATAAAAATAAACAAAATCTTGGTACACTTCTGCATGGTTTCTCAAGGAAAATTCATTTGCAAGCAACTGAAAACTATATCAATTGTGATAACTAAATTAATTTGCAAATTTATGATTGGTTTCTTTATGAACTTCTAAAAAGCATTCTAGCTTTTTGCAGCAGAAACGCAAAGGGTGGCTGTTACCTTCCCAAAGCTGGAAGAGCATCGACCTGGTGTTGCAAATGGATGAAAAGCAGCACACAGGTTTCTAACTCAGGGATCAGTTAGATCCCTGTGCTGCAGGGCACGGCTGGGCTGGAGATGAGCGATGCAATGTCAGCCCCAGCAACTCATCCTCCTGCCCAGCATTATCAGAGAGAGTGGGATAGGAAGGCAGCATATGAAAGCAACCAGAAAGTTAATTTCAAACTTGCATTATGGAGTAAAGGGCTTTAAATGAGGAATCATCTGGGTTTGTGTCTGCAATGATCACCGTGTATGTAACGCTAAAAAGGCCCTTTTGTTGCTTGGGCACAGGTAACTCAAACAGTGAAATAAAAGTGAAAAATGACTGGGTGAGATTCTAGATTTAAGGAAGTGAATGGGATAAATCTCCCTGCTTTATCTCCAAATTTACGCTGTGAGAAAAAATGGTTCTCTCAGTCACACGTGAGAATCACACGCGGAACCCATGCTCACCAACTGCGACAAGCACTTAGAATCCATCAGTGTGAATACAGGCAAACTTCTCAGAACACACAGATGTTTAAAAAACTATGCTCAGAATACACCACAGGCATCGACCCAAAGGAGCAATCCCAAAACAGCAAAGATAATTTCAAAATGGAAAGAAAACTGCTGAGCAACTTTGTAACACCAGCTGAAGGACGGAAGGGATTGCGATTGCTCCTACTGGGAAGGATGTTCTGCTCTTGTGTAGCACACAGCACTGCCCACATCCCTGCTAGATGCAGACTACTGCCACTTCACACGCTCTACAGTGTCAGAATGTACGGTTGTACAAAGACAAGGCTGGGAAGTTGTATTCAAAATTACTACGACACTTGAGTTTAAATAGCATCTTCATTTGAATATATTGATCTCTACGGTTTACGATGAGTGACTTGATGTTAGTAAATAGTAGCAGAGTCAATACTTTATAAAAGGGGTTATTAAATTTAAACCAAATAGCATTTTAAATATTTCGTAAAGACTGTAATCATTTTGACAAACTGGAATAATAATACTTATACTACTCCAGAGCTGCACCAAACAAGGCCTGTGGGACAGGGCATGTGCTGCGCAGGTGGTGCAACGTGCCACAGTGTGCTGGTGCTGCCATCAGCCTTCCCTCCTGCCAGTGCCCCTCACCCAGCTTTGGCTCCGCCAGCACTTCTGGCATTATCTGGAGGACAGCCTGGGCCAGGATCATAGAATCATAGAAGCATTCAGGTTGGAAAAGAGCTCTAAGACCCCCAAGCCCAACCCATCCCCACTGGCCATGTCCCTAAAACTGATCCCTTCCTAAAGGCACAAAACACAGCTGTCCTGTTACGGATGAAGTTCAAATGCAAGAAATTAAATCCTGCCTTTGTTTCCATGGACACAACACTGCTGCTGCAGAACTTCTTGCTCAATCCTGGTAGACCAATATGCTCTGAACACAGCACTACATTACGGTGGTGATAAACAGAAAAACAGAAAGAAATAAAAGGATACAAATAATTAAAGAATTTAGTATGAACTAGAACTACTCTACTACTTAGAGGCCTTCTGAGGTACTCAGAGTTGATCCTCCATCAATCCAAAAATTATCACAGTCGCTACGGATGGGATCGCTGATATTGACCATTTTATCTCTGTATTCTGTATCAGAAGTAAAGCCAATCATTAAGGATGCTACAATTAAGCAATGGAGATTTGCTTTGACATTTCAGTTACAGAAAAATGATGTGATAGGGTTGGATAGAGAACATTGAGGCATATTTATTATGAGAAAACTTCATGCTTTGTTTTCTAAAATACTTAAAAAAAAACAAAACCCACAATTGTTTGACAAAAATGTAAATATCATCCTTCAGTAGAAGGCATTTTCTGCTAAGCATATCTTGTTGAAATGAAAAATCATGTAGATAAACAAATACTTGACTCTTAAGCTTCAGAAATCATGTATTTTATTATTTTCTTTAAGTAAACAGCCTCCACAACTGACCTCCTGCATTCCACCATCTTTCAGCTCAACTTCAAGGAATGAACGTGAGGGTCACAAAGGAAGATCAAGCATTGGAGGCGCTTCTGTACTTTAGAGAAATTAATGTTCTGCAGGGGAGAGTTGTTAAAATACACCTGGGCTTCTTCGGTGGAAAATAACACCTATTTTTGGAAGACAAGGTGCAAACCACGATGTAGTTCAAGCCTAAAGCATGGAGTGGTTAAATCTGAAACAATACTTATCAATATAACTATGATTAGTCAAGACTGAGTGCACATGATTAAACAGAAAGTGGCTTTTTATACACTATACCGTGGCCCCCCCTTCTAAGTCAGTAATATAACTCTTGATTGATTCTCTCCAATTCCCAGTCTGCTTCTTACTGCATTTTTGTTCCTATAGTATTCATTACTTTGAAATATTAGTGCTATAAAACCAAAAGAGACGATGAAAATATTTTATCTTTCAGTAGTATCTCCTCAGTATGCAAAAGCGTCTGGAAGACTGGGAGCCATCCACAAAGCAGCAAGTGCTCCACTGGCACAGCGCATGGCGGCAGTGAAGAAGGATAATGAAGTCACCTGCAAGCACGAAGATTTTCCACTCGTTTCCCCAGAGGGCTCTGCTTGATATTATGCTCTCCATTAAAATTTTAGCTAACGATGTCTTTAACCCCTCTGGTCCTCTAACTCCACTGTAATTCTCTTTGGAAATATCATGCACGAGCTGACTGTAATTTCACAAATCCAGACAAAAGCATTTTTATAAACAAAGCCGTAACATGCTTAAGTCAGATCAGTTACACTCAGTATCTCATTAAATAACTTCTAAGTCACTGAAAATGTTTAAATCTGGCCTCATTTGCCGCATTGGAAACTTTCACCATTGTGCCTTAATTATTATTAGTCCAGTTCGCATTTCTGACACTCAGATACAAGAGGCAAATATTGAATACAATTTTTTTTTTAATTAAGTCACCTCAATGGAGAAAACAGTTCCACTAGGAATTGCAAACACTTTTAGACAACAGACTGCCTCACTGCCACTAAGATTCTCATTAACTTTATGAGGATCCTTTCCATGAATGCACGCTTCCCCTTGCAGTACGCTTGCAGGACAAATGACTGCAATTACTCAACCACCACTGGCCGGTTGCTGCTTTGGAGAGAGCACCTCAGCACGTGAGCATTGCAATTTCATCATTACCTACACCCACAACGTTAAAGCTTTCCCCATCAGAGCACTGGCTGTATGCACACTCACAAGTATTTCGCTCTCATTTCTGTGTTTCATATTTGTATTCTGCTTTTGAAAGTAACATTTACTTTAAAAGCTCTGTTTTACAGCACTGTAAATTGATTGTAGAAAATAACTTTTAACTACAACTTTAAAACACGATGGCACAGTTTCTCATGACACACAAACAAATCGTTTCAGAAACAGCAGCATTTGTATGGAGGCAAATGAATTTCAGCTATCTGCTATGGGACTCTGCCAAAAGACAAAGCACACTGCAAAGGTACCCACCGGAACGAACATCCCATCCCATTTCCCATTACTCTGTGATATTTTTGTCTCTTTCATACAACTACTTATATTTTTCTTCCAAAAAGATCCATTATACTTCTTTATGCGTGGTCATTTTATGACGGAGGAGCGGGGAAGGTGCAGTTATGAGTAATGCTCAGTTAAATATTCATTGCTTCAATGACGTAATGTAATTTAATTAATGTGATAATAAAACTTGCAGCCAAATTTTCACATAAATCTTAATCCAGATCACATTTGGATCCATTCCTCCATCCATAGGCAACTGCAGGAGTTACATGGAGGAGATTGCGGAGCTCACAGAGGGATGCACTGTGTGCAGTGCAATAAGCACACGAGAAACTACAAGTGTGCAAAAACCAGCATAAAGAGAAAGATTATTGAATATTTGGTGAAAAGCCAGCACTGCTCACACCAGTTTGAATAACATTCACACTACATAAGATGTAACAAGCTACAAAATTCAGTGGCATCAGATAGAAGCCATCGTGATTACATACACTGCCTAACGTATGTTCTTGCATGTTTGCTTTCATTACCTTACTTAGAAGTTACTTACCTACACGTTGAAATACATTAAATCACCAGGAAAATGCCTTGCTTTAATAGCTCATGGAAAAACAACTCAACTATCACAAGTTGTTTCAGTGAAATCATGGCATCGTTACCAAAATCCAGCTCGGTGTCATGCCAGACACGAAGTGGTGATGAAGGTTTATTCAAAACCTCGACCACAAACTTCTCCTCACGCCTTCATTTTTCCCACATAAAGAATCGTGCATGTGGCTAACAGAGGAATTCATCTCCTAAAGGCTAAAATCCATGAGTGCAAAGCAGCTGACAGAGGCAGAAACACAACCAAAGATGCGGCGCAACACGAATGCACTCCTTGTGCCCCTCTCTCCCAAAGGCAGGACTGGCAGAGTGATTACAGTTACACACTGCATTTCCTTGAGCAGCAGCTTACAGTTATCTTTGTATGAGTTTGTGATCAACAGAAACCAGTATTTCCCAAAGGAATAAAAAGCAACTAAAAGCAAAGATGCTCCCACTAATGGAGTGACTGCTGTATTCATTTCAAACAATGTTTCCCCACACTTTTATAGTACGCAATAATTTTTATGTTAAAGTTATTAAAAACATCACATTCAGGAGACTCTTCCATTTCTAGTACTTTAAACCTTACAGTATAACTTTATTAATTAATCAGTTCAGGAGTTGCATTGTAAAAACAGTACTTAATGTTAGTCACCTACGTTAAGTGTTGCAGAACAGTTAAATTTTAAACAGGGATGAAGTATTTCATTGCATCACCTGTTTCCTTATGCTACACTTAATGGACTACGTGGAAATCTCAGCATTGAGCCAGGCTGGATGTGGCTGTGGGCAGCCTGGCCTGGTGGTTGGTGGCCCTGCACACAGCAGGGGGTTGGAACTGGATGAGCATTGTGGGCCTTTTCAAGCCAGGCCATTCCGTGATTCTGTGATGACTTTCAGTGAATCTCAGGACAACGTACCCCATGCCCGGAATGTAAAATATTCTACATATTGGAAAGCAAAGAACCATGTGTATAAATTAATCTGTCATAATCAAATCTACCTAGGCTTCAAAATAACAAAATACGTGAAATGAAAAACTGATTCTGAGGATACTAAAAATTGTTATACATGGAGTGAAATACATGAAATGCATATATATGAAATAACTACCAAAACAGCATTTATTTCAACTTCAATTATATTTAAGAACGCATATATTGCTACTTTAAGTATCAACCCACAAATCAGAGAATATAGCAAAGATCATGGGATGATGCCTAAACTAACTCTGTGTTGCTTTGCTATTTCTCTATGGCCTGATCATTACTACAGCCAGGAGCAGGCAGCCCACCTGGAACACCACTGCAAAACACAGCCAGACTGCTAAACTGGACCAAACCTACTGCAGTAAGAGGCAGGCTCCACTACCCTTTGCATACCAGCATGGTTTGGTTCCACAGCACAGTTTGGGAGAACCACCTCAACGCAGCCAACTCATGCTGATGCTCCTGATGCTGCCATTTCTGGCACCCAAAGATCTGCAGCCTCCACCTCCACTGCTGCTTGTGCCACTGAACTCATCTGAGCTCAGCTGATGGGTGAGGGCAGACTCTCCATCTTCCAGTGCCAAGGTTAGAAAAACCAATCTCAACGGCCAAAAGATGGAACTGCTGGTACAGAAGGTGTCTGAATACAGCTCATTGACCTACGGCACTGAAGACTTAGGAGACTTTACCTAATTCCATGTCAAGGGTTTAAAATAAAAAGCACCACTAAGAAAGACGTCCTCCACACAGAAATTGGAAAAAGAGCTATTCCATGGCTCAGTCAGAACAAAACCACGCAGGTCATTCTGCAAAAAACTGGTGTGTGCTAAATGTAAGGATGTTAAAAACACGTCACTGAGCTAAAGCAAGGCTTTCTGCACAGAGACCTAAATTCCACCTGGTTTTGTTTGTGGTGGAAGTAGATCACGTCTCCAAATGAACCTCTTGGCTCAGGAGCTGGCAATGAATCACACTGCGGCTGGCAAGGTTTGCACAACTGATCACAGAGAAAGGTGAAATCATCACAGCTTTGACTCTTGATGGCACACCGACTTCTTTCCCAGCATGGCTTTCTGAGGCACTGGGAGCCATCTTGACACGCAAGGCTGAAAATACCACTTTGTCCCCGACCTTCCATTTGCCAGATAGCAGGGAGAAGGCCCAAGCTAAATATCAACTTGCTCACAATATCAGCCAGGATGAACCAAGTGGGCATTAATGAATCTTGAGGAGTAAAATCACCTGAACAATCTAACCTGAAAGTAAGAACCAAAAAATGTTGCCCTCAACACATTTCATACTTAGCAGACAGTCTGACTCCTGATTCTACTCAAACATGGCTCAAAGACATCACCAACATGTAGAAAAAACAGGAACATTCCTGCAGCTCAACCACAGAAATGAAATGAAGATGAGCTAGGAAAAGACCAGGATGAATCTGAGATGAAAAACGACGTGACTAATGAACAATCTTTGTACTAATTGAGGAAGAGGGATGGAAGTAACTACGATATAAAAATAAAGATCACTGCAATCCATTCACACATATGTATTCTACAGTTCTTCAGAATAGTCAATCATATCTCATAAGTGCCAGAATACAAGCAGCTGGGAGCCTTCGAGTTTTGCACCACTGTTTCTGACTTCTCAGGTTACGTAAATAAGACATCTCGTGGTGCAGAGAATTTCCCAATGCTAGAGGGAAGGGTGCCAAAGGCAACCTTCTGCACAACAGAGCAGAGCTTGGGCTGGGCGCTGCCTTCAGGGGACGACTGATGTGCTGCAGGGCTCTGCTCAGGCTGTCCTTGCAGAGACGTCTGCAGGTACAGCTTCTGCATCTTGATGCAGCAACAAATACAAATGTCTCAAAACTCCCCTTGCAGTTTTAACTGTATGCAGGAGTTTTCATTCTGCAGATGTTTTTTAGTCAGGTAGAATTAAAAGAATACCAACTTACGGTGCTCTGAGCACGCTGAGCAATTTCCTTGCGTACCATAACACAGCCATACTCAAGAAAGCTGAGCACGTTAATTAGATCTCATTAATAACAGTCAGAGAGAACTCTCTGTGTCTTTAGCTCCACAGTGCTCTGGGAGGAGCTCAGGGTTCCAGTATAATTAAGAACAAAATGAGTGCAAGGTGAACCAGAGTGATTCCTCATGGTTGTAAATGCTCTCCCCACCCACCGCTTTGCACTGTGAAGACTCTATCTGGAATTTAACCCTGCTAGTCAAGTATAAAATAGAAATCAAATTTGGATCTGCTAAAGGGAAGCTTCCATAGAATCACAGAACGGTCTGGGTTGAAAAAGAGCTGCTAACCAAGCTGAACTGTGGTCAGGGTTACCCCAGGTGGCAGAAGAAGTGCCAGCACTCCTTCAGAGGGCTACAAGAAGTTTGGCTGTATCACCTCCCCACAGGACAAGTGGCGAAAAATGGCCACTGCTACCTGTAGGCAGCAAGAATTAGGGACATTCCTGTGGCCCACCGCGCACGGTCACAACCTGCTCCTACAACAGGAAAGCCACACAAAGCATTTTTGCGCATCTTCCCTCAGCAGCAAGCATTTTAGCTTAAAACAGAAAGATATGCGGTAGTAGTGCCTTATTAAAACTCTGGCAATGGTTTAATAACGTATTGCCAGAGCACTAACTCTTTTGGAATGTGATTTATTAAACTCAGCCAGAGTTACTATTTAAAGAAAACAGGCCATCATGAAAGATGAAAACATTTGTAATCTCAAAGTGCAAGAAACAGTTTACATCTTTATAATAAACTAGGAAAAAAGTGGAACAGCCTTTCAGAAATAGCAGTCTAAAGCAAAGCTTTTAAACCTATATTTAGATGTTCCTGGACATGTTCTCAGCTGATATAAATTCAGTTCCGTTGACTTCAACACACTTCACACAACCTGTGGTTTTGCAAATCCATTTCCTAAAACAGCAGCTTGGAGGTGGCAAGGATTTCAGCATTATAAATATTACTGAAATGAATGGGACTAGTGTTCTTGAGGCGCAAGAATGATTTGTATAATTCCATTTTCAGGATTAATGGAAATAATAATTATCAGATTTACAAGGAACGTTTAATAGCTGAAAAGTCTGAATGGATTTTGCCACGTTTTAGATGTCTGAATATCTTTCTGAATCTTTTATTGGCTCACCGCTGCCGAGATGAAACCAAAGAACCAAGTGAGACCCTATCTGCAGTCTTACAACATCAAAAAAGACAAATGTTTGTACTTATCTTAAAGGCAAAGCAGAGCAATATTGAAATAGGGAACAAGAATAAAATGACTTTAAATGACAGCGTTTCAAACAATGCTTTAAATTGCCAAAGATGCTCCTCAGTGATACATGCCGTTCTCTGTACTAAAATGATGTTTATAGAGGAATGCCAGTATTCAATACACACAATGTTTAAACTACATTTTTGTGTGTGCGTGTTTTTTTTTAATAATTATTCCTTCAATTCAAAATAAAGTCTTAGCTAGATAAAAGTATAAGATCTTTAGTTCTCTATTGGTAGATACTTCCAATTTGCAAACCTAACTTCTGTGAAACTTCTGTGTTAACCTGCTGTTAATTTTGATGTCTTCTGCCAAAGCTGAATCAAGTCTACGCGACTTTATGTTGCTTCAAAAACAAGTTACTACATATTTCTTGTATATCTGTTAAGATTCTGCTTAGAAACCCTGATCCTTTGAGTTTCCTTATACACAGTTTCACTGCATTTAAGATATGATCAACATAAATACGGGTTAAAAATTATTTCCATAGATACGTATTCATAGTCATGCAAACAGGAACAGGACAGTGCTAAGTGTGAAGCCACAGCAGATACTTACATTATTGATGCTCTACTGGATGATTGGCTTCACAATTTCATTTGTGACTCAGACTGAAAAATTTAATAGATGGCATTCCTCGTTTCCATTTGAAATACCTTACATGGAAAATTTTAGATAATAGTGACCTTCTGAGCTTTCAAGTTACTGGAAGAAAACATACCCACTGCTTTTGTCACAGAAGAATGTCAATTATTGATAGTAAAATATTAAAAACTTCCATTTTTCACAGAATTTTTAAGAACTACTCTTGCAGCTCTTCAATGCACAGAATTATTGCTTAATCCAAAGAGGGGCAGTCAAAACACAAAGATTCTAATGATAACTTTAGATATTTAGTAAAGAAAAACAAAACAAGATTATCAACATTACTGCCTACAGTAAATAATTCCAAAGAATCATTTCACAGTATTTTTGGCAGAAAACATACACATCAGCCTCAATTCTCACAAATAAGGCTATGTCTCTAAAACACGTGGCCAGTATTTCCATGTAGTTATATTTTATTCTAGTCAGAACCTGAAACTGCGCAATCAAGGCTAAAAATCTCAGCTTACATTTTGAGATTGAAAACACACAAGCACAAAAAGGTTCATCGTAACAACAGGAAAAAGACAGATGGTTGGAAAAATACTGATAACATTAAAGGTTCATTCCAACCTATGCAGTTCTATGATTCTAAACCTTAATCTTCATGCCACCCTCACCTCCTTCTTCCCTACTAACACTGCACTTCCACCATCTTCTCTTCTGCTCCAACCCTAACACAGTACTATTGCTGCTCCTTCATGGTTAGTTTTTGCCAGGTTAGCTCCCAGTTAACCATATGACAAGTGAGACAGCACATACACGTATGTGTACATAGCATAAATTAGATATATGTGTATTTGTATATATAGGCACTACTTAGATAAAATATGTATGTGGTTATAGCTATATAAATGCAATGCACGCACACACACACACCAAATGCATAGTTGCACACAACCTCTACATACCACTGCTTCCTACACATGCTAGTGTAATGATATTATAGGGGATTTTAGGCTTTACTGATTTCCTTTTCTGCTTTACGAGAGTTTTTAATCGGCCTGAATGTACCGGTTCCTTCAGCACCAACACAACAGAATGGTCTTTGGTTCCAGGTATATACAACCCTTATTAATAATACATAATTCAAGCAATAATCAAACTCTTGGAAAAAAAAAAGTCAACACGGACATAAAAATATTGTCTATGCTATTGTAAAGTCAGTCTAACATATCTATCTTATACTTACAAGAAAAAAGAACTGGGAAAGTAATCATAGGATAAGCAGGTGCCCACTGGTAGCACTTGGTTACCATCGATATTCTGGACTCACATTCATTTTGAACATAGAAGTCTGTGATTTCCAATCTTTCAGGTAGAATATCAGCCTGTATTTGGAAGGTTTCCCCTTAACGGAACAGTTATTGAAACTAAACAGCCAGAAAATAGGCACCAGCCTCAAACTGCCGTCAGCAATGAAGCAGTCCAGCTCCAAGCAGTGCAGATCAGCTCCTGCTGCACGACTTGGGCTGACTCAGCTAACACAGAGGTTGTTCCCTGCAGCCTAGGCAGCACAGCCATGACTTCAGCACTGTGAGTTTTCATTCAAATCATTTTCTATAACTTCCTAAAAACAACTAATTGGTAAGAAGAGGTACTTTGTGTAACGATGCACATTAGCAAACAGAAGCGCTCAGCATTTATCAAACAGTGGGAAAACATAGCAGGGCTTTACGTCATTTACACAATATCCGAAGGAAATTATTGAGTACTGGGCACTGGAGGGGTTGGGTTAACCCCACAGCTGGGGAGTCACTGCCAGCCCACCGAGGGGCTTTGCTGGAGCGCCTGCACTCAGAGCCCTCCGTGCAGGACAGCCCCATAATGCAGCACAGGGGTCACAATCCCAACACAACGTTTATTTGGTAAATGGTTTCCAAACACCAACACAGACACCGCTGGCCTGATAATTAACCACTAGGTACAAAAGGCCTCATTGTGCATTCATACAGGAAAACAGCACTTCAATTTGCACAGGTGAGACAAAGCCACACAGGCTGGAGCTGCAATTAAGAGTGGGAAACGGAAAAAAGGTTACAGTGGTGTGAAAGCTGTGTATCTGCACCAAAGTGGGAGTGCTGAGACAATACTGTGAGCACCTATTGCACAGTCATCACACCAGGAGCACACACACTGCACAACATTAATCGGGAGGCTTGTTAACTCCTGGTTCACCACTGTGATTTTAAAGCAGAAAACCGTACTTCACAATCTGTTACCTCCCAACAACAGCCTCCTCCGTGCTCCTATACGTCAGGTTGGTGACAGCAGCATCTCCACCTCAGTGCCATACAGACACAGCCTGCAGGACAGGGCTGAGGCTGTAACCTCACCGACCACTCATGGCACATATGCAAGTGTGTGCACGCATTTATGTGAGTACATATGCAGCTATACATGCTCTAATATAGGACAGAGTTGGGCAAGTAACTTAAATGTATTATTTCTTGCAAATTTAGGAGAAATTAAATGGAGTGTTTTTTGTTCCACTAGATGCAATTGACAAAAAGTGCAAATGTATTCACAGGCCGATTTATAGCACCGAACCCAGAGCTGCTGCCACATCCATTGACAGCTGCTGAAAATCCCTGGACAGACTGCACAGAACAAAGAACCTACATGGGCAATGCTGAACGGCTGACAAACACGCAGACTACGCACGCTGAGGAGCAGGAAGGAAAGGTGGAGGTGCTCACTGTGTGCACCCACCTTCCTCACAGTGGGTATCCACCTCCCCACACCTCTAGGACGCATCTCTAGGATGAGGGGTGACAGCCTCACACTGCAGAAGGGAAGGTTCAGATTGGATACTGGGAGAAATTTCTCTTCCTGAAGAGAGCAGTCAGGTGCTGGCACAGCTGCTCAGGGGTGGGGGTGGGGTCACTGTCCCTGGGGGTGTTCCAGGGCTGTGGGGATGTGGCACTGGGGGTTGGGGGCAGTGGAAGCTCAGTGTGCTTTTCCAACTGTAATGGTTCTCTGGTTCTATGATCCACTCTTCTCACTCTGGTGCATCCACCTTCCTCAATTCGCGTTTAGGACAATTTATCTTCGGTGCAAATTTGCCACGTGCCATCTCACTGTGCACACACATCCAAACAAGGAGAACAGAACAGAATGGTTAGCTATAAAAGGACAGAAAACATCTTCAGAAATGTCTGAAAAAAGGCATGAAAAGCAATAATACGTCTTTATTCAAGCACCTCGGGAGCAGGAAACCTGCCAGAGTCTACGGAAAGGATATAAAAGGAATGCTCCAAATGAAAGGTCACAGCAGAAAATCTAAATTAATTTGTATTCAGAGTTTGGGCCAGCTCCCGTGCTGCAGTGCTCACCCACAGAGTCAGCTGGAGGGTTTGTCTTAAGCACAAGTCAGAATAAAGCAGAAAAATAAGGAACAGAGCAGAACTGCTGAGAAGAGATGGAACTCAGGTTAAAGCTCAGACAGCGTGCATGTATCACACATGTACCTCAGTGCTGGGTGACGGGAAGCCTGTAAGCAACATCACAACTCCTGCATCACTCCAGGATGCACTGAGGAGACCACGTATCAGAGACTGCCATTTGTACCAGGCAAATTAACAGAAGCTCTTCTAACGTGAAGGGATACTCAACGAAATGTGACACACTGGGGGAATTCAGCACCATTTTTGTGATGAGAAAGGATGACTCAGAAACTCCTGGAGCCTATCAAAAGAGTACAAGAGATCTGGACAGTGACGTCTACCAAAAGCACGTGTGGAGGTCCGTCACTGGGAGTTCTTAACATAAGCACCTGTGTGAAGAGAGAGGGTCTTACATGCATAAATTGGAAGAAACAGGAATTTTATATGAGTGGGAAGAGGAGCTGCCAACAGCTCCAGGCTCCTGCTGCTGACTTTGTAAGCGACTCAGGAAAGGATGCTGACCTACAGGAGGTTTTCAGAAACAAAGTCATTTGGGCCTTTCCAGTAGGCGTTATCACTGCCACAAGCAGGGCTGAGGGCAAGGCCAACCCGTGGGGGGACCTGTGAGACCCAAATCACCAACAGCAGCACACCAAGGGGCTCTCCTCCCTTGGCAGCCTCCTGTCCTCCTACGTCTTCCCACCCAAGCTAGAGTACAGTGCTATGCTGCAGGATAGAAGCTGGGAATTGCAGCCCTCCTCCCTAAGAAATAACTCAAACACAGAATAATTAAACACTGAAGCACAAATTGCCTCATTCAAAACCCACTGAAGCTAGTAGAAATCTCTGCACTGAACTTAATTGCTTCAGTTTGGGTGCAAAATGCCTGAAAACATCAGTGGCAATTGGAAAGCCTCACCTTCAGCTTCACATGCATATTCAGCAGGGTAGCATTTACAAAGCAGAATGCTACAGAGCTACTGGGAGCTGTGCTCTATTAAGCATCGCCCTGAGCCATTACACAGTGATATTACATGTCATTACAGCAAGAAAAGATCACCTTTACCAAACAGAATAATACGAATTATCCTGGTTGGGTCTTTGAGCTGCGGATAGCACCTGCAGAGGTGTTACAGTGCTCAAACCTCAGAACCTCAGACAGAAGCTCGCAAATGCTCCAGAAATTTTAACAGGAATTGAAGATAAAAAAACAGATTGTTTCCTGTTTTTGTTGCAAAAGTTACTGCTTTGATAAGGTATTCGAAAATATTTGCAATATTGGCCAGAGATTTCCAGATATTCCCTAATGCCCTGAAGCTGTTGGAAACACGTATGTTTAATAACCATGTAAGAGAGAAAAGAAATAATTGTTTTTAGAAAGCCGTTTTGTGAAGAGCTGTAGAGCCAACATACAAATATTTTCAACATTTAAGTAGCAGCAGCAAAGCCTTCTGAAGAGGAGCTGCTGATGGAGAACAGGAACACCCTGCACTGCACTCCCGCACAGCAGGGACTCCTGCAGCCCACCACAACCCAGCACAACAGCAGAACTGCAATGTTGGCTACGTCTGTCCCAGAGAAAACTCTTCAAAACGTCTTATGAACAACACTGCATCAATTTCCTACCACAAAGTGTCAGGGAATGCACTGATATGTTTGGACTTGTTTTACATGCAGAAAAATTGTGCTGACAAACTCAGTCAACGGAGAGCTCTTGTTTTTTAATGCAAGGTGTATTAAGGTGGTGAGGCACTGGAACAGGTTGCCCAAGGAGGCTGTGGATGCCCCATCCCTGCAGGCATTCGAGGCCAGGCTGGATGTGGCTCTGGGCAGCCTGGGCTGCTGGTTGGGGACCTGCACACAGCAGGGGGTTGGAACTGGGTGAGCGTCGTGGGCCTTTGCAACCCAGGCCATTCTGTGATTAAAGAACACCACTTTGCAGAGCCCTGCTCTGGTTAGGGAGCTTCCTTTCCACCAGCAGCTATTAGTAATCACTCTGATGATTTTGTAACTACATTTGAACACTTGGCACTCGGTTACCATGGATACGTTTTACAACAACCTTGACTTGTTGACTGAGTGGCAAAAACAGAGCTACAGTAAACACAAAGCACATTTAATTGCTGTTTATGCCAAGATGCTAAATGCTTCCCTTAGAAAGTCTTCATGCACACACAGCTGACAGCCCAGCACAGAGGACAGACTGACATCTGCTTTTTGGTAACTTTTCATCCCACGTGATTTAAGTTGCATTTGACACGGTAACGGCACTGAGCAGATGCTACTTCCAGAGGTCTGATGGTACACTTCCAGGTTAGTTAAGAGCAAAAGTACAACATTAAAATCAGGCATTCACCTTCCTTTCCACGTTTCTTCTCATTGCAGAACCACCAAACAAAGCAGCAACACCGTTAGGTTCCCCCGTTCACAGTGCACCAAACAAACTGCAGGTTAAGAAGGAAAGCTGTGCAGTACACATCTGTAGACCTGCCCCATCTGCCCCAACAGCAGGCTGTAAAACCCCTCCGGCTTATAGGGCCACGTGCATTCCCTGACTGAGGTTGTTCTGCTGTAGGCACTCATGTCACACCTGGACACAGAGCAGCTCTGCACTCAGAACGATTCTCTCCCCCCTCTCTCTCTCTCTATTTCACAATACAGCTGTGCCTCCTACCACCATTTTGAAGGGCAGCGTTTGCACAAGCAGAAGCCCTTCTTTCCAGTCTGCCTCAGCAGAGCACAGCAGAGCCTCCTGCTGCAGCAGAGCTGGGACCGACCGCCCACAAGGAACGTCTCCCTTGGTTACAGCACTCAGAGCCTCCATCCTGGCGGAGCCAGCAGCAGGAAGTCACCGAGCTCAGCCACCGCCAGCTCAGTGCTGCTGCACCCAGAGGCACCGCGCCCAGGAGGGGCTTCCAGACACTGCAGGGATGGCACCTGGACACGGTGTGCTGCTGAAGTAAAGGAGAGCCTTATTAGTAATGCTGACACGAGTCCTGCCCCGCTGCCATAAGCCTCAGTGCTCGCACAGCCTGCAGACAGCATTAACCCGAAGCCACAGCCCTGCTCTCCTGGCACATCAGTGGGGACTGAAGGGCCTGCTTTGTTTCTCAAAAAATACAAATCGAATTCAGCAGAGGAAATTGGATGTTTACACACAAAATAAGTGTTTTCCACTGGTATCAGAAATACATCCTTTAACATAAAGCACGACTTTTCTCTGAAAAGGGGCGTTCTGGGCCTTTGGGGAAATACCCAAATGGAGCAGTGACAACATCATGTCCCATACAGGGAAAATCCCTGCATAGCAGCTTTTAGTGAATGTGAGATTGCTAAGCAGAGTGCTAAATAACACGCAATTCAGTGTCAGTAAAGTTTCCTAAGTAGAGCCTTCTATCACCATTGTAAGTCTCATCTACAGCGAGGACATACAGCCTCCATTTGGAATGATTCCCAGAGCCGTGGATATTTTTTCGTTGGTAAAGATCCTTGCGTAGAAAAAACACAATGTTGGTTTGAATTCAGAAGTGTATTCCTTGCTTTATTCAGTGGAACTCCCTGCATGCAGCATGGCAAGTGTAGATGTTCACCTTTCATTTATTTACTGCTTCATTTTCAAAATACCACTTACATGTTGGTCAAACGATGGTAGTACCAAGATAAATACCATTGTTTAAAATAAATAGTAAAATGGACATTTCCTCAATATTCTGATGACACAAGTTTTCAAACAGTATCGTAAACAAGCAAATGCACTTTGCTTCCTCACAAATCGTACTGGGAGCTTGTTCTGATGAGGTTACCCTGCACACATTTTCAGTGACTCAGAGTAGTTCTTCGTGAGAACAGACTGTCACTGAATCAATGACCAGGGCTATCTCATATTTTGTTTCTGTTTACATTTCATATTTCAGAAAGTTACACTACAGATTCGGGGTACTGAGCTGTAGTGAGCTATTTTACAAGCATCCATCTTCCATTATACACTTGCTTTTTGCTAAAAATCTTTGGTACGTTGTCTTTGAACAGGAGAAAAAAAAAAATAGATCTGAACAGAAATAACATCATCAGAACGCTACCAGTAAAATCATTTTGCACTGCAGGAAATGTCAGGTCAAAGAGCATTACATAAATAGTCATCACTTACTTTGGTAGAGTTTTCAAGTGATTTTCTCTTAACTCCAATATTCTCAATTTGACAAGTCTAGGAATACAAGAGAAAATAATTAGTTCATCTTATGAAGTAGTTCAGAAACCCATTGGGATGGGAAGCTGCTCAGTAGGCTGCAGTAAGGCAAGTTTGTCTACTGCAAAATAACAAGACGTCCAGCAATTGTGGGATTGAACTTAACATAAAATGCATTCAGAACCAAATAGCTTTGTATTTACTCTATCCTCTTTTCATGTCCTTATCTGAACTCACCTGAAAACTTCTGACATACCTCAGTTATCTCGAATAACGATAAACTACTTTTACTGACAATTCCAACAAGGCAAACAAAGGAAAAGCTAATTTCTCTCAGATATTTCTGGATCTATGAAAACGTGAAAAGCAGCTGCTACACAGTTTGCAATTCTGTCTTCCATTTGAAGCCTTACATTCTGCAGCCCCACATCGACAGACTAGCATTACAGAACAAATCTCCATTTAATTTTCTGTATTTAATGCAGAAGTGGGACATATGCTCAAGTGCTGCCACAAATTAGAACCTCTATACGACAGTACTTCACAATTCCCCAACACTGTGCCAACTCTAACCAGCAGTACTAGTCAAGCCATGTGAAATGGAGTGATTCTGCATCACTCACTCATAACTCTGCTATTTCTAAACAGAGCTGTTACATCAGAGCCACACCGTGTAAGATTTTTGGTGGATGCACTGTTTTTAAATGTTCAGAAAGTTTGTTGGTGAACTTTATGATGAGCTTCAACAACTCCACTAATATTGCCTTTTGATATTACTCTATAGTGAAGACCCATTAGTGCCCTAAGTGGAAGCATGTGTCTGTGAGAAGAGCTGAGACCATACAGCAAAGCTCTAAATCCTTCTCTGCCCAATGCAATATCCATTTTCTGTTTCACAGAACCTCAGACTTACCAGTCATTCTAGAAACCCATGAGTTTCCCTTTTTCCTACCAAAACCATTGTAAAACCACTGTAAATCCTACACTTGCACTTTAGCCAGGAACACCTCTAAGTAAGAAGTGCAGAGATGTTTACATGATGCTCCTGTAGGCTCCATTCCCCACTGTGATCAGATGGCTAAATGAGACTGTAGCAGATTAACTAACTGAACGTTACTGTAGCAGAAGAGACAAAGCAAGCACTAAAATCTGGAGCAGGGCAATAAGAGAATCACAGTTACAGAGCTGCGTGTGGTTAGTGATAAACAGTGCAATTTCTGCACGCTAATGTTGGAAGCTTCAGAGACATGACAAGGATTTGTAAGTGCAGGATACCAAAGGGATGACAGTAGCAGCATAGTAATGACAGAACAACAACCACTGCTGGAACCAACGTCATTTCATCTAGATAAAACCTGCATTTGTAAATTAAAAAAAAAAAGTGCTTTCTGCTAAGAGATGTAGAATGCTGGAGATGTTCTTAAGAGGCAAAGATCAGTAGGCAAGTACAAGCAGAGCTTCAGAAGAGCATAATGAATTTAATTGTTCCATGGACAGAAAACTACACATCTGATAAATTGCAGGGGTATTTCATGCCTCTGTTTTTCCTTAACACTTGTACATGCTGTCTGAATTCTGAACTGCAAAAGCGAGGTTCAGATTTATTCTGATGTTCCAAACGCTCAACAACTGCAAGCAATGACAAGTCCCCTTCTTCTTTTCTCAACTGGGCATTTTCCAAAAGTTACTGCAGTATAGCACATATAGAGCCTGAGTTCAGTGTCAGCGACAGTTTCAGCAAGTAAATGCCAACAAACTTGCACTTTCTATTTCTCAGTGCCTGAGTAACATCACCTCCAACACCAATTATGCCACACCAGTGTTGGCTTTGGAGAGCTGAGGTGATATTCCCAATGGAACAGTGACACGCACATAGGAGTAGCAAGATGGACCAGGAAAGAATCTAATACTAGATGATAATACCAGATGAATTCTGTAACATCACTGTTTCCTCCTTTAACCCTCTGCCTTCTGAGCTATTTGTCCCACTGGGCAATCAGAGGGAGAAGAGCTGCACCACCTTTCTGCTGGCAGCACAGCAGAGATGTAAGGATTGTGGTGCACTCTTCAATGGCCACATCAAATTGTCCTCAGTTTGGTTTTCTGCCTTCGACTCATGCTTACGTAACACCTTTTAGCTCAGTTTCTACTGCATTTATTTGTACTGCCATCCTACATCCTTTCTGCTCTGCTGTCTTTTGAACCTTCTCTCTGCTCCTTCCTTTTCTATTTTTGCCTTTGTTGCTCCACCACACTCAGCCCTTCCTTATCTTTCTTTCCGACTCACAACACGTTTTTCTTTCTGTCCATTCTCAATAGGCATACACCACACTGTTATTTTCTGCACTTGCCACAACTTAATAACACATTTGACTAAGGACAGGCTTTCTTTTCTCCAATTCTTATTCCCGTCCACCTTTTCCCTAAACCAGCAAAGTGCTTCACTTCATCATAGAATTTTTGCTGACATAAATTCTCTCTAACAGTAACAATTCATCAAAATAGGGCTGAAGAGACAAAAATCTGTACTTTTTGTTGTAGCTGCTTAAAAAAAATAAATTACAGTTTTAAAATGGTCCTTTAAAACCTGAAGTGGGTTCATATGAAGGAGCAACGCGCTTTGATGACTAATTCTTACCTTCCAAAGTTAGCTGGGAGAAACTCCAAAAAGGCATCATTTAGATAGAGCTGGGTCAGATTTAGAAGTTGTGTGAAGCCATCTGGCAGCCTAAAAAACAGTTAAAAGCTTAATGCTCACACTGAAGTTGCTATGGAAATAATAACAATATATATTTAGAAAGAGAAAGATGACTTTCTTTCTCACCCTCTTTTTCTACCCAAATTATCAAGAAGAATTTACTGAGCAGCTTTTTATGGATATTTTTGACTGCTCTCATCTTTTCCACATTGCTATAACCACATGAAATTCAACTCCTTTGCACATCCAGTCGTGTCGGCCTTTTCTCCCTTGCAAGTGGAAGCTTTTAAGCCAAAGGTGTATTCCTCCTGAGATACTCCCTCTCTGAGATACTGAAGTTTCATTCTTTCACTTCCTCCACTATTTCATATATCACGAGATTACAACAAAGACATTTGGTGACTGCAGGTTTTTGGCAGGAGTAAGGACTTCTGAAGTCCCAACCTGGAGATTATGGCACTGGAGGATGCAGCACAGCTTACTCCCAAATACATCCATTACCAGCCTGCAGGCTGCACCACCCCCACTGCTGCACCAACACGTTCCTTATCACTTGGCCACACACCGTGCTCCCACACTGAGCAGATATCTCTGCAGAGATACATCCATCTTGGATTTCAAACAGTTGAAAAACAATTTTCATTAATTCTGTAAATACACTTGACATTGGGCCTCCAGATTTTAGTTAACTTTGCATACATTTTCTGCGCTAGCAATAATACAAACAAGGCTCCTGATACTCACTTAGATACTGGATTGACACTGGCTTCAATAATTGTTAAACATTTACAGCACTTAATATTCTCTGGGAAGTCTTGAATTCCTGAAAAACATTGAAAGAAGTATTATACACTCATGAAACCTGTTCAACCTGTTTTGATTCTAAACGAGTTCACTTCAGATCTAACAGTGATATACACACTTCAGTATTACAGCCCAGAAGGTACTTTAGCAGTAAATAAATAGATCACAACAGGCAATATGGCTTGTAGTACAAATTCTGCATTGATACTTGAGATCTTCTAGACTTAGAGTGACACGATTTGTACCGACATTTGAGACTTTCATTTCTTTCCCAAACGCCCAGCCTTTTCTTCTTTGCCCATCTCTAGACTTACACTGATAATTTTTTCAAGAGAGCCTAAGCCTGATTTTCAAAACAAATACACAGGTTCAGATACGCAAAGTTTTTTAAGCACGTAAATATGTATTTTGGAAATGCACATCAGCAAATTCATTGCTGGCTACATCAATCCTGGCAGCTGTTGATCTGCAGCCTTATATCCTTAAATACATTAATAAACCTGATCCACAAGAGCCAACCACTAAGCACTGAGCCACTTTGGAAAGGGGAATGCTTCATAAGTGCAATAAAACGTGGCCCTGCTCCTCTATCTGCAATGCTTATTGGTCACAACTTATCATAGTGAATTACACTAGAGGAGCCTCTGTTTTATTTATTCACTTCACTGGGAGAAAAGCAAGTGAGGTGGATATCCACCCACACCTGTTAAAAGCATCAGGTAAGAAAACAGAGCACAACGTAGAAAAAAAGAGTACATTTTCTAGAATACAGTTGCTAGAATTTAAGCTTCCTCGTTGTTTGTTTACTCGTTACAACTCTTTAAGACAGTTATCCTTTTGATCTCTTACCATTTTTACTGATATCAAGTTCTCTGAGATTAACTAAGCTTGCAATGGTGGTTGGCAGACTGGAGAGGTCATTGTCTGGTATGCTCAGCTTGCGTAGTGCCTGGCAGTTGAACAGTTGCTGTAACATAAAAAAATACTTTAGAGCGTTTCAGGAAAAATCAGTTTGGAATCATCTTTATAAACTGAAGCAACAAATATTACAAAACTGCAGAAGAACTCAAAAATACAAAAGTATTATGAAAAGCCAGGATTTGGGAAGCTGTTCAAGACTGCTGAGCACATGGGCACAGCTACACGTGGCTGAAAGGAAGATCAGTGCAGCTGGCGAGTGGCAGAAATGCCCAAACACCATGGAACGCTCTGCTAAAAGTGCAGACTCACTTTAAAAAGAACGAAACCTGCTCTTCCTTCAAGTGAATCTCTTCTCAGAAGATCAAGGGTGATCGCACGAGGGAGCCACATGAATAATGCCTGCTCACAAAGCTGAGCCCTGAGCTGCAGCCACCAGCCCTGGCACCAGACCCGAAGGGCCTTCCAATGAGAAACACCTCTCAGAACACTTTGTGTTGGCAGTTTTGATCTGCAGACCTCCTCTCACAAGGAATGCACTTGTTCACTATCAGGACCTCTTCTTAAAGCACAGCATTTTGGACAGGACTGAAAAGTGAGGGACTACCACGCTCCAGCGTTTGCTTTTGTGATTTCCAGCCCCGCTGCTGCAGCCCATGGCAATGTGCAGAGCTTTGGTGTGCATACAAACCAAACCATACCATGCAGGTAGAGCTGCAAAATGCAACTCCAGTGCCTTTTCCCAGCTGTTGCACTGAAGCATTACCATAAAGGACAAAGGAGGCACGGAGCTCCAAGCTTGCGGCCTCACCTTGAGCACTGTGTGCAGTTTTGGGTGCCACAGCATACAAAGGACACAGAACTATTAAGGAGTGTCCGAAAGAAGGCTACAAAGGAGGGGTCTGGAGGGGAAGATGTGCTGGGAGAAGCTGAGGTCCCTTGGTTTGCTCAACCCAGAGGAGGCTGAGGAGAGGCCCCATGGCAGCCCTCCACTCCCTCACGGCAGCCTACAGCTCTTCATGGCAGCCTACGGCTCCTCACAGGGTTATCCGTCACACTGCACCCACGCACCACTTCTGCTTCCCTCCCACTTGTGCTGACAGGGCCAAGGTGTGAGGGACAACAACGGGCGTTATTCTGCATGTCCCCACTTCCCCACGAGACTATGAAGTGCTGTGGCCTACAACTAAGAACTCCTCATACCTATTTTACCAAAGCATTAGATTTATCTTTATTAATGTTGCCCAGTAGTAGTTAAAACAGATTTCACTTTGTAATTATTTATAGATGACAGTTACTGGGAGGAGTTTTCGTCTCATCTGTGCTTTTCTGTACACTGATTGGCAGGAATTCCACCTACATCAAAATCAATTCTCTTTTTCATGTCATTGATTCGCTTGACTCATGCAAAATAGGGTCGTATTTGCAGTGGCAGCTCATGTAATGAGGGCAAAGGCAAGGAAAAGAAAAGCCTGGTCTAAAGCCAGGGGGAAATGAGACTAAGAATCGCAGAATTATACCATAAATCCTAAAAAGAAAAAATATATATGCTGCACAAAGATAAGAATTCAAAAATACAAAAGGCAAAATGAGTTTGATTTATCTGTTTAAGGCTACGAAGTGTACTGGTTTCTAGAGAAACAGGTAACATTGGTATGTAAGGATGTAACAGAATCTCTATCTGTGCTTTTCTCCATGAGGGTGTAAAATATGGTAAAAGTGTTCTGATGACAGCAAGCTTTAATAGACCACTGAGTCACTGAGGTACGTAATATTGGTAAATAATAAAAATAGAACACTGACGAAACAGATTTCTTTTTGGAAACAGTTATTGGACTTCACATTT
The DNA here is from genome assembly GCF_905368555.1 of Meleagris gallopavo. Taxonomy (NCBI): domain Eukaryota; kingdom Metazoa; phylum Chordata; class Aves; order Galliformes; family Phasianidae; genus Meleagris; species Meleagris gallopavo. Next base: position 28,481,279 of record NC_139413.1, on the reverse strand, counting down.
CCAGAGAAAGGAAAGGCCCGCTCACGGGAGTTTGCAGCACGTAATGCAAACTCAGTGTGAGGAAATGCAGTGCCATTTTAAGGAAAAATGACTTTGTGTCACCTACAGCTTAATTTAAGTAGAGGACAGAGCTCGACATGTGGCAAAAATTATTTGGAGCAGAAAATTTGAGAAAGAAATTATTTGGACTGTTTCACTTACGGCAATGATTAATAAACTCTTCAGACAAAGAGGTGGAGATGGTATTAAAAAAGCCAACCAATTTTTCTTTTTCATTTTTCTTCCCATAATTGCCCAAGACCAAGACTGTGTTAAATGATGCATTTACCCACACTCAAGGCTGATCATAAGGACTTTTTCAGTACGTAGTATTTGCTTCAAATTATTACTTATGAACAAAGAAATGAAGCAAGAGGTGCAAAAAAATGGAGCCCTATTCATTTAAATTGCCCCAAAGTATGTATTTATCTGCTGTTTCATTTCACAAATACCACGTATGAATAGATGATACCACAGCACAGTGCTGTGCACGTCTCAGCTCTGACTGACACTGTCACCTGCATTTGGGTTTCATTATTTTGGACCCTCTACCCTTGGCCCTCACCTTACATCCCGATATATTTGCCTTGTACTCAGAACTGCCATTTTTCTAAATAGCGTCGTGATGCCTACTTTCATGAGGCCAAATACAAATATATTAATAATTGGTGGCTAATTTAAAGACTACACTTATTTTTTCAGTATGATTTTTCAATAGCATTATTTAAATATACAAGGTTAACCATATATTTTTATTAAAATAGATGCAGTCCTGATGGTACTTCCATTCATAGTGAAATTATCTATACCCAAACCACTTTATATTCATGGGGACAAAACAATCTCTGGTTCTCTGCTGTCCTTTTTAGGAAGAGAGATAAGGCAGTTCTCTATATCATTTTTTCATGACACTTGAAGATTGTAGCTACCCTGCCTTAACATCTGTAAATAGCTTCTTGATTGAGTGAGTAATCTTCAGCAATGAACCTTCGTATCTGAATATGGGAACTCCATGTAATGAGAAAAGTACGTTTTCTACATTGGGAAATAGAAGTCTCTGTGTTGTGTAAGTCAGGAACATATTGGGAGATGATGAAAAATGGATTACAGTGGAACAATGTTTAATTAAAAGACTTGTAAGCATCTTTCATTATTGTTGAGAAAAATTCAATTAAGGAACGGATTACATTACTTCATGCTTCATTATGTAGCTAGCACCTATTATTAATTGTTTTTTTTCCACTACCTTGCCCTCTTTTGTTTCCAGAACATTCAAGTTACACTAACTTTTAATTTCTTATAGTAAATATTAATCAACAGAAGACAAAAGAATCTGTAAAAGAAGTTTTACACAGGAAGGATCACTATAGAACTTGGTTGCAGGACCTCATTTACGGCTCACCCTTACCAAGGATGCATCAACAGCTCATCCTTACCAAGGGTTTTTTGGTTTTTTTTTTTTTGTTTTTTTTTTTTTTTGAAGGAGTGCAACTGATGATCCAAATGCAAGACCACCTGCCCCACGTGGCCGTGTACTCCCAGCCTCTCACAGCACCATGTCATATTTATCATTCACCAGCCACGTTTCAGAGTTGCAGCACATCTTCAGCGCACATTCAAGAATACGACTTTGCCAAGTGCAACACACAAAGGACACAGGTTACCTTGGGTAGCTCTTCGATTTGGTTGGCATCCAGATAAAGCTCCTCTAACGTGCGCTCGAAGTTGAAGACCTCCTTTGGCACCTGCTGTAGGCCGCAGTGAGAGTAATCCAGGACAGAAACGATCTCTTCCTCACCGCGAAAACAGCGGCAGGGCACCAAGCGGCCAATGATCTTCCTTTTGGTTGTCATCTCCAAGCAGGGCACTGAAAGAAATGGGAGATATTTTCTGAAACTATCAACGTGTTTGGGCCTATTTCTTCATCATCGTTATAAATATAGCAGCCCATTCAAGATGTGTACTTTTCTGACAGGTATCTGTAATCTGATTCTCCAGATCTTAGCCTGCTTTGCGACAAAGCACGACCAACTGGTCACAAAAAGCAATCTCAACGTACTGTCTGCTCCCCTACGTAGGGGCAGAACAAAACACGCCAAGGCCATCCTCAGTTCTTGCTTTCTGTAACAATGAAAACCATCTACGCAAATCCTGCAGGTAGAAATGAACACATTTTCCAGCTAAAGTGCACTCCGTGCTTCCACCCCCTGCTCGGTTTGGGCTGCGAGACAGTGAAGTGAATCAGTCACAGCCACTTGGACTCCAGTTCTCCCTGACAAACATGTAGTTCCATCGTATCTGATTTCCCCGAACCAACAAACTTCTTCAGCTTTCCACAATTTCTGTTGGGGTGCAGCTCATTGTCTTTTTGAGCGCACAAATGAAGAAAAGAACGCGCAAACCACCTGATAAGAAAATAACAGAAAGCCATCAGTTTGTTTACCTGTCCTTCCAGCTTCTCTTGTATTATCTCAGGCTGTGGGAACTGAGATAAGGGACTTAGCAGAAATCCCATTAATTTTACTGCAGCAGAATAAGCTACTGGGAAATTTCCCCACTGCCTGTTCCCCAGCTTCTAGACCAGACGTTGGTTCTGCTGCCCTTCCTTGCATACACAACCCATACACACACCTCTCCCTCATGTGAGTAGCAGTTCACACAAGCGTTTTTTAATATTTTTCAGCAAAATAAGAGTGTTTTAAACAACTACTTTCAAAATGAGCAAACAGTAAGCAGATTTTATGTATGTCAAGCAGTCTACATCTCAAAGAGATACCAACATTGCAAAGTTATGCTAACCAGACTATAGATAAATCAGGCTGTTCTGAAACATATTACCATAAAGCCAACAAGAACAAAATCTTTGCCTCCTATTTTGTAAAGCACTTACAAAGTTTTGTAACATTTATGGAAAGAATGCACTTAATTAGACCAAGTAAAGCAAAGCACATCAGGAGCCTCTTTCACAGGGAAAAAGCAACCACACATTCATGCAAAATGTCAGTGGAGAAAAACAGTGAGGTTCTGCAAAATATCTTCCAAAAATAGCAGGAGCTATAGAATTTAGTGTCAATCTGTGCTTTCCTTTGTCTTCTCACCCATTTAAAGAAGCCTCCCAAATACAACCCAGTAACTGAAGAGAAAGAAGTTTCCTCTCGGACTGCTCCCCACGCAGAGCCGAGAGGATCTGCCTACGAGTGAATATAGATCATTCATGATGCTGCAGGCATTATTTGTGTGAAAAGTAACATTAAAAAAAAAAAAAAAGTATTTCCTTGGTCTGCTAATGCCCTGTGTACAGCTCTCCAGAACCTTTTGTGCTGTTTGTATCATTGTTATCTGGGAGGTAAACAAGACTCAAAGGTTCTATTGGCGCTCAGCAACACCAAGGAGACAGACACACAAATGCTGTCAGAACAAATGCTGGTTGCCATGGTCTCAAGATGCTGAGAGGAGCACACTGGCAGTGCCCCCAGCTGCCCATTGGCTGGTTCTGACTTAAGGGTAAAGCTTAAAACAGAGATAAAAGTCTTGTAATTTAGTTTGAGCAGATGCCAAAGTTGGAGATGTAGCACTGAAGCTGTCTTAATCACAGGCAGCTAATGCAATGAAAGCACTTTCATAACAAAGTTTACATAAACTTCTTAAAATATCAAAATAGAAGACTTAGAGATATGGAAATAGATTCATTTTCAAGCTAATTTATAACTGAAAGTTCAATTTTTATGTAACTTCTAATCCTGTGCTTTCCCTTTTCCCAGTTCTACCTCAGCTCAGAGTCCTTGCCCATTCCTGCCTGATCCACTCCCTCCAAAGCACAACCCATGCAGTCAGCCCATTTGGTCGCTTGAAGTCTGTGTTTCCTCCCAGAAGCCATCCCATGAGCTCACGTGAGAACACAAGATCAGAACAGCTGATGGCTGTAAAAGCACTGGTCATGGAATAAGCTTTTCACAAGAAAAATGAAATCAGCTACCAAGATGCACTGCCTCTTTGTATTCAAGCAGAGGAAGCAACATTTGCAACTGCATATTTCAGAGCATGACACAATACAAATAGATGCCCTTGGAATATCAAATTATTTGTAGCTTTTGAAGGCATTTGAAGGTAATGAACAATTGAGCAGTGACATGTACTTCAAAAACTACTCGGAAAAACATCCTTCCCATAGGCATTACAAAGCACTTAGCTTTGCATTATTCTCCTCCACTGTAGGCACATGCATAAAACAAACCTCACATTCCATTTTAATAGAAAGCCAGAACAATAACAGCAGAACAGCTAGAAAATGTACAAATAGAGACGCAGTGAGAGAACAGAACTAAAAATAGCAATTACAACAGCAAAAGCACTGCTAAAGATAGGGGGTTTGCTTGTACAAAAGTTTTTCCATTGTCACAGTCCATAAAATGCTCCATGATTTCTTATTCAGTGAAAGATTGGTTTTAAAAATCAGAGAGGAAAATTGCGAAGGATAAACAAAAGTAATTTAATTACGCTGTCTTTCCCAAAGGCAGTGATAAGATACAGTTGTCATGATCACTAAAGTCAATTGTTGAGATTATTTGGTTATTATTTGGATCTGTCCTCTTCAGACACAAACAAACAAACAGAACAGTGCTTGGATAGATCAGCAATCTCTACTCAAGAAAAGATTAATGCAGCAGTAGGGAAGGTACTTGACCCTGAACTGAGGTGCTGCTAAGAAGGATCAGCGTGAAGTAACACCACTACAGAAACATCTCCTTACTCCACTTTCTGGCAGTACGGCCATGGGAAGGCACGGAGCTGAACACATTTCAGTGAGAGGGCGTTTTGCACGTGTCCATACTCTGCTCCTCTATTTACCCTCTGTAATTAAAAGTGAAGTGAGTAATCATGCTGGAAAAGCCTGCTACGCATCCCCTGGGGTTCATACTATTCTTCGCAATCCATTCAGAAAGCACCAGTAAGGAATTAAAGGACCTGTGATATGATTGAAAGAAGTGAAATTTCATGCCCTGTGGACTAATGGTAATTAAACCATTCATTAATTTCAGTAGTATTAATTCCTTCCCTGGACTAATCCCAGTTTTGGTAATTACACTTTTCTTACCTACATTTTATTCCTTCAAGTTTCTCATAGAGCCTTCCTTTTGTTCTGAGAGTTACTTACTGCCAGAGGACTGCTCCTTGAGATGGCTGGGGAGAAGGCAAGGAGGGCTGACGGACTGCCAGCCAGGGGCTGCCAGTGTGCCACTGCTGCTCCAGCACATTGCTTGGCACCCTAAGCAATAAGCTCTGTCTTCTTCCTGACAGGAGCAGCCATGCCTACTGCCCACCCCCATTTAAAGCAGTGAAAGAAGTGTGCTTCTCTTTAGCAGAGTATCAGAGGTCACTGCTGAGAGCAAGCTGTGTGCTATGCAGCGAGTACCACGCGCTCTGAAAGATCCCAGTGATATTCAGAAATCAAGAAGTGTCAAGGATGAGGCCGTCTGCTCAGTCTCACTGAATTTAGTGGAAGAGCACTAAATTGTCAACAGAATTCACAGCAACCTGGGAAGCCATGACACATTTGTTCTGCAAGGTGCCAGGAGCACGTGGCCATTTTCACATGCAAAAGCACTGGGAAGAAATGTACGTCTTGGGAGCTTCTCTGCAATTCTGATTAAGGAAATGTTTTGACTTTGTAACTAACAATTAAACAACTTCATTCATAGAGTCATAGAATGGCCTGGGTTGCAAAGGCCCACAGTGCTCATCAGTTCCAATCCCCTGCTGTGTGCAGGTCACCAACCAGCAGCCCAGGCTGCCCAGAGCCACATCCAGCCTGGCCTTGAGTGCCTGCAGGGATGGGGCATCCACAGCCTCCAAAATACGATGTACAATTACCCAATTGTTCAGAATAATAAAATGAAAAACAAATACTTTCCCCACAAAAGCTCAAAAATGCTATGACCTCCTTCCTAAAAGCTTTTAAAAATATATATCCTTTCTTGAATTAGGTTCAAGAAACAAGAAAGAGGCACAAACATAACTGCTACTTACCAGCTCCATGCAAACATCACATTATCATTATCTACAGTTTATTCTCTTACAAAGCAAATCCCTAAAATAAGAAAAACAGTAGTTTTATGAAAATAATTGGGATAAAATCTAATCTCTTGCCAGTTAATGTATCTTTTGTGCAGTAAAAACACTAATCCCTGTTACTCAATAATCATGGGAGTTTTCCTCACCTACCCAGAAGACAGAAGCAAATTGCTTTGACTTAAAGATGGAAAATGCGAGTTGACAAATGTGAGGTGCTGGGAAGAAGAGCAGAGGCAGCAGTTTGTTCAGAAGACAAATACCTACAGGTTGTTCTTCACCTCGGGAGCCCTTTGCACTGCACTGGGTGCACAACACTCACACAGAGCCAGTCGGCTTTTTGCCCCTCAGAAAACAACTCAAAATTTACTTAAGAAAATGGGGAAGAAGTCATCTCTCTGAGAATATTTTACCTAACTGGTTTTATTGTACAAGGTGCAAAATGATCCCTTCAGTGGGTTTTACTTTTTGTTAATGCCATTAATGAGAACTAGGAAGCTCTCACTTACTGGGGAAGCAATTTGGAGTTATAAAAACTAGCTTCAAATTGCCTTTGGAAGCCAGTAGATTTCTTATCGACAGTCCATTTAGAGAAAGAATTCCCAAATTCAGTATTGGTAAGATCTCCCTATAATTATGAAGCCAGCAAACCTCCAGACACGAGCTGCATCCCCACACCCACACACAGGGGCAACGAGCTGCTGCAGAGCCCCTGCCCCACACATAGGGGCTCTGCAAGCCTTTGAGGCCCCCATTAAGAACATACAGTTTTAATTTGTAGAAGCAAACAACAGCTTTCCGTCATTGTTTTCAAAAGCATCGAGAAGATATGTGGAAAAAAAAAAAAAGGCAGCCAAAACGTCAGGAATTCCAGAATTATCCCCTACTACATGAGGATGATCTTGTAGGCCTTTTCCAACCTTGGTGTTTCTGTGATTCTGAGTTGGTTTTTTTTTTTTCCCCCCTCAATGCAGATTAATGATGAATTTATTTGACTACCAAGCAAGTTTTTGCTGTAATCCCATGATGTATTCCTGACCCAGGGAGGTCTCAGTGCCCCACGCTCTCCAGTCTGAGCCCAAACCCGAACAGAAAGAACAGGCAATGTGTGCTGGAGGGCCCGTGCTATCTGACTTGGCATCAGCCTCAGGCTACCTGTACTGCTGGCACTTCATTCAGAAAACTCTGCAAGAAACCGCACAGTCTGATCGATGTGCTACTGCCAAAGATTTGCTGAGAGACCCCGAGAACAGAGGACAGAAGCGTGAATGAGAGCATTACAAGGCTGAAATCAGCGATAATGGTAACATTTGCCAGAGGGCTCAGAAAATATTAATTATATTCAAAGCTGCAGACAGTTCGCTTCACTGAGCTCTTTGTAATACATTCCAGATAAGTGATGATTTTTTGTTCCTTCTCTTTCCCTTATTATCAGCATAATCAACAACATTAATATGCTAATGTGTTGGGTCTTTGCAGCGAGCCGTAATACCAAGCTCAGAAATCACAAACACACCAACTCCTCCACCACCCCTTCGAGCTCCCATAGGGCCAACACACCCAGCTGTGAGGAAGGCAGAGGGCAGCTCCGTGACAGCCCCCCCAGACCCATCCCACCTGGGCTTCCCAGCAGAGCCAGCAGCTCCCCAGCGGGATCCATCTCTAAGTTCATCTCATGACCAGGCTGCAGACTGGGCTCCTCAGCTCCTCTTTCTTTGCCTGAGCTCACGTTCTTTTTTAAACCACACCTGGCTGATGGTAGCACCGCTTTTCCTTTAAATCCCATAGAGCAACTAGAAGCATTTAGTGTAATTGTGATTCTAGAGCTGCCAGAGGCGCGGAGCGTACTCCTCCCCTGACCTCGGGGAGATGCTGGGGAATTTGGAGTTGGACTCGATGATCCTAATGGTTCCCTTCCAACTTCAGATATTCTACGATTCTATTTCCCATTCATTTCCACAGGTCAGGATTTCACGTGACAGCTTCTCTGCAGAAATGGATTTGTTATTGGGACTACGAAGTGGAACAAAGATGAGCATGTGGTTGGAATTGAAAGATAAAGAACCCACCCTCATATTTCCTTCAGGCAAAAACCTTTTCCTTACTAATATTCTCCTAACACTGAACATACATCCACTTCTATTTTCTCTCCTCTCCTTTAATTAAGTGCTCTGTGTAGGTGATTTACATGGTGTCCATTTTCAATCTGTTTCATTGAAATAATTAGGGAACTTCAAAGCACTCTGAGTCCTCTTAATTTCAGTACAACTTTTCATTTATAATAACAGCACTGTGAATAATTTAGATATCTTAAGCACTGCAGAAAGTTTATATCTGCATACATAAGCCGTGCTTTCTTCTTCTGGCTTCTAGTGCTTAAATACACCACTCACCTCTGTTAGGGGCATCCCTGTGGGCACATCTCCACTCTCAAGACTTTGTCCATAACATCGTGAACAGACAGCTCAGCGAAAGCAAAAACAGCTAGTTGGTTTTTGTAGCCTATCCTGTAGTCTGTTCCCCCAAAAAATAGTTTTTGTCTAACCTTATGGAAAACTCCAGTTCTATTCTGTTTGTTTTTATACAAGAACCAACAGAATTTCAATAATTGCACGTTAGTAGCAAGTGTTGAAAATAAATAATTATGCTTTTAGTTGCGAGAAGTTACCATCAGCTTGACGGTCCACAGCACAGATCTTCACGGAGCAGAGAATCCCAACAAACTGAGATGAGAACCAGCCGCCTTTAGAAAACGCGCTCTCTCGAATCTGGAAAATTCCCATTTAAGCTTATATCTTTGATGTGCTTCAGCTTTAATCTGAAGCAATCCTTTAGTTTAAAGATGATCTGGTGTGAAATTTATTATGAACTATGCTTTATTTCTTGCCTTATGGAGTAATAAATTTTGCTGCCCATACAAAGGCCAGAACTGCTATTCAAAGGAACAGCACAGAAAACATAATTTACCTGCTAAATACATTAACTAAACAAATGACTATTCAAATATGAGCTGTATAACTTTCATTAAGTTTGGCTTTCTTCCTCACAGAGGAAAGGGATCGCACAGAATACCCAATTACTTCTCAGAGGTTTACATCCCAATCCGTCTGCATTATTGGTGACATATTAATCTGCTTAGCAGGAGCTTACTGCAGGAAAACTGTACGCATTTTGCTGAGCTTGCAGAATGAAAGTTCCAGAGATAATAACCTGCAACTCCAAACTGCAGTTATAGAAAAAAGTTTTAATTAACAGGGACAGCTCTGGCTCACAGTGAAAGCCGATCTGAGAGCCCACACAGAGGGGTGCTGGGCAGGGGCCTCTGCTCCTCCCACAGCACATGGAGGTACCACCACAGGTCAGCAGGTACTGCTGACATCCAGAACAGGAGGTTACGTTGATTTTCTATACGCCACAAATAGATGTTATGCCCTATTTCCGAGTTTTACCAACTTTCTCCACCACTGAAACTCCACCTTCTGTCCCTTACGTTGCCACTGCCCAGGGATGCTCCTGCCATTCCTTGTGTCCTCATCAGGTTCGGGCTGACCTGCAGGTTGTGACCTTGAGGACACAGACCTTGTGCAGACCCCTGCTCTGCACCACAGTGAAACCTGCTTTCGTACCACCATCCATACTTCTGCCATCTGCAGCCCATGCAGGGCTGGTTTGGTCCCCACCACGCTCACCTCGTACAGGCAGTGTTTGGGCTTCACCTCGCCATCACTCAGTTCACCTCCTCCACTTTCCAAGTGACTCAGTGCCATAAATGCTGCTTTTTCTCTCATCTTGCTATTCTCTCTTCTAGAAACACCTTCTATATTTTACATTAATATTTTACATTACCAGTTCCCCAAGCTTATTCAGATCTTCAGCCTTTTTGGGTCTTCTACTCCTCCAGCAGCAGTAACTTCTCACCTGCCCATTTTCCCCTTCTGACCTCAGTATGGTTCTTGGCTCCCTCTTCCTCAAAAATCCCCTTCGCCCTACTAATCTCAAGCACAGGTCTGACCTCTGAGCCCATCCTGGCCTGCACCCCCAAGCTTCTCCTCCCAGTGCCCCAGATCCCTCTACAAGCTCTACCCTACAGTGCATAACCACCATTTCCAGCAATCACACTTCCTTTACTGAACAGTTATTCTCTTTTCTAGGAGTTCCCACGTAAGTGTTCAAATTCTCCAACTTAACTGCACAAACATGAAGTGGTTCCCAAACACCGTTCTACCACAAATAAAAGCTCTTCCCCTTCCTTACTCTCTTATCTCTACACATCTTAAATTTTGCCACGAGGAAAACAAAACCTTTCATTGCCCATCACTTCAAGTTTCATTCTTCAATCCTCCTTCGCAGTCGCGGATTCAGATTTTCTTAATTGCTCCCCATTTGTCTCACCATAATCACTAATGCTGCACATCTGTGCTGTAATATGCCTGCGTGTGTGTTCACTAATCGGATTACCAAAACGCAAAAGCTGCCATGCCAAAATGACAGCACAAACGCAATCTTAAAAACGTAATTCTCACAAGTACCCATGAAAATTGGTTACTTGAGTACGAGAATGCAACGTGCCATCCACACTGACATTCATCTCCGCAAATACCTCGCTGCCTACAGACACCTGACTACATCTCCTCTGGTTTCCAGCGCACAGTAGCTGCCACAGTTCTCTCTTGCGTATTTTTAGGCAGAATCAAGTAATTAAGTCTGCACTGTGCCCTCTCCCCTCAGCACCAATTAGTCCCAGCATTACCCTGGGGCTGTGACGTAGCGAACAAAAATATCCTCAATTAAATACCTGCAGAACTCAGGGCGGTCGCTTGGTCCACCTTCATAGTTTAAAATACATCTATACTCTAAAAAAAGAGCTATGTTCGTTTCAGGAAGGACTGCGTTACTTCACAACAGCACTATGGCTCCTTTAGGTGGATTCATATTTGCACTCAGCACTCTGTCCAACCTTGCACTCATCAGAATCTTGCAATGTTCCAATCCCGGGGAGGAAGGACACAGAAGCGCGGATACTAAAGGAAGGTGTAACAAGAAGCATTGCAGGAGAAGAAAAGCTGCCAATGCAAAAAAGGTACAGGGCTCCTGCAAGAAGTTAATTATGCCATGGCAAACGTGCATACTTATTTACTGATATTTCACAGGTTATTGAGCACACAGAAAGAATGCTGAAGAAAGGCCGCCGCAAGTAAATGGAATTAAGCATTCCCTGTCGGTGTTTACTTGCTGTTTGCTTTCACTTTCATCCCAAGGAAGATGGTGGGTGGCACATTCTCCCTTTCTACAGGCCAGGTTTTTACACTTAAATGCGTCTTGCGGTTTTCTCCACTCGTTGTTTAAGTGTTTTGCAGCTCTCAGCTGCCCCACCATCCTGAGCCGAGTTCAGAGAAGCCCCCCAGCCTCTCCAAACTGATCCCTCCTGTTATGGGAAAGGGGACCCTTTCCCTACAGAGACCCTCAGCACAACAGAATTCCTCTGAGCTTAAAACAGTCCTTCTTGAAATGCTGCCAACAATCCTCAGATTCCTATTTTAGGCATCAGACCACCTGGAAATTCTGGTTGGCCATACAGCTGGGGTAAGGGCCAGTCCATAAAGAGCAATCAGGCACTGGCACTGGGGCCACCACCCCTGGGAGTGTTCCAGAGCCGTGGGGACGTGGCACAGAGGGATGTGGGCAGGGAGGATGGGGGGGGTGGGCTTGGAGGGCTTTTCCAACCTCAATGGTTCTAGGGTTCTGTGATTCTGCGTTTAGGATTATGCTGGAAAACAAAGATGTCTGGTTTGTGCCATCCTCCCGGAGTACAACCACTACACTCACTTCAGGCAGTAGGGCAGGCTGTGCTGTGAAAGGTTCCTGTGTAACCACAACAACATTGTAAAACCAAACTGGAATATTCAGAGGCAGCTATAGACTGTTAGCTATAGACTACTCATTCAATTTCCAGCTTGTCTATTCTCTCTACTCTTCCAACAGATGAGTCAATAGCACTCAGCCATTTTTTGGTAATTTTTTTTTTGCAGAATGCCATCACAGTCACTGCTGAATTTGATATCCTTGCAAAACCCACATGCTAGCACTATGCCAGGAGGCACAGCTGCTGGCACGAAGAAGCTGTCATCTTGCCCCATCTTCAGCCAGGAGGAAATCCAGGCTCGGGAGCAATCAAGTCCTTCAGGCTCCCCTCCTGGGCAGTGCCAGAGGGAACCCACCTTTGTGTGCAATGTATTTCACCCCAAACGTGTGGGAATAACAACCCAGGCTGTTCAAAGCAGAGTATTGGGATAATCCTGCATTTCTAAGGGCTTCCATCAGCAGAGGGCTCTAGAACTACACTCCTTTAGGTATCGTATTCCCTCCCATGATTAATCTGTCCCAGTTTTTTTTAGTCAATTAACATGCTGTTCTTATGCTACAAATGTTCTCTAAAAAAAATTCTCACAGCTGAGCTGTCAAACTCTGAAATTCAGTACATTGGAATGTCAGGTTTTTACAAACTCCAGGACTTTGTTAAAGTATAATCAGAACTTTAATACCCAATTATGCAATCTTAGCAATAACATTCTGAAGAGAATTTTATTGCTTTCGCTGTAAACTGGGAGCATCAACCAGAACCATACCAAATTGTTCCACTCAAAAATACATGGGCTTCATTTTTAATGGAGGGGTTCATCAGATTTCATCTAAAATTGCAGGTGTGAACATATCAACACTGGAAGATTCAAGCATTTGGGCACAATAAGTGTCATTGTTTTTCCGCTTAGCTTCTCCCCTTATTATTTTGTCTGGTGGTCACAGCTCAATTGCTTACTGCTCACTTACAAAACACAAGGTCGTCTCTGCCTCAGCTCAGTTAGGTTAGCAGATGTTCTTTGAGGGCTAAGATACCTCCCCTGAGCAAGCACAAGGAAGGCTAGAAGTCCAAAGACATTTCTCATAGCCTGAAACAAGAGTTTAAAAAAAATAAACAAACATGGACGAAGCACTGAGCAAAATGTTGGCATCCACCCACCTTCCAAAGTAAGTCTTAGCTGTATAAGAAGTGATAGCCTTCTGACAGTCATTTATAAATAGACACACAGCCCCCATTGTACAATCTGCTCCAGTGACAATAAGCCTAGAAAGGAGCAGAAACACGACCTAGAGGCAAGACGTTGTAAGATAAAGAGAAGTGAAACATGGAATTTGTCATCCCCAATTGAATTAGCAACACTAAGATATTTTAATAGGCATGTCTCCAACTATCAAAATCATTTGGACAACCACAACCCGTGACAAAAAGCCCTCTGAAGCAGGTACTGTGCTAGTGCCAATCAAAACTGAAACAACATTCCCAGATCAGACTGAACAACAGCTATGCATGAAGTTCATACCACTATTTGTAGGACTGTTAAAGCACACTCCTTTCCCATTTTCAGTCTCCACGTGGCTTACCTTCATGTGACTCAGAAAGCAATGGAAAAGGGCTGCTGTATGGACGTGGATGCCCACACAGAAAAAAAAAAATCTCTACAAAGCATACTGAAAGATACACGTCAGACATATAGATACACATCACACATAGAGCTCAGTGTTGGTTGATCACCAAACAACACCACACAAAGAAATTGAAGATCACACATTCACTAATTTACTAAATTTACTCTTTAACTCAGAGGTGATTCTGCTAAGATCAATCAAGTACATTTGTACATTTTTTCGTTGAATTCCATAATGCCAAAATAAAAAATATTCATCCCCTCAATAGCCTTAAAAAAAAAAAAAAAAAAGGCAAAATTTATCTTCTTGAGACTCGGCTTTAAAGAAACAAAACAATTTTCATAATAACCTAGGTATCTGTTTCTATCTATTGACTGGTCAGCAAAGTTATCTTTTAACTACTGCCACAAGACAAAGGGGGAACACCAACAGAGCTGGTATTGTTTATGGGTTGAGTGGCTATGCCCCTGAAGAACAGCATTTAAATGTAATTGCTGCAAGGTCTTTCAATATACTCACTGTTTTCCAACTCTCAGCTGTACTGGTTATGACAGTTTCACACAGTGTTGTCATGCAAGAGAGGGACTTGCAGAAAACTCTTCTGCAGCAGACATTGCACAAGCCAGCAAAAAATACCGAGGAGCACTTCCCAGGCTTCAGCTTCAGCACCAGCTTCTCAGCCTCTCGAGAGGTTCACCGACGTGACGGCGTGTAACTGCAGAGAAAGCATGGAACAAGAATATAAATCTGCTCAAATTGACAGGTGCTAGTTGTAAAAAAATGGTACATTGAGTTGAAAATGAGGACAGACACAATGATGGTTGCAAGATCCAGATAGTGCCCATTATTTTAACGCAAGAGTAAGTAAGAGAATTTGGAGTGGGACATGAGGGCGTCTGGACACTCATGAACAATCAGCAGCAGTCAAGATGATTAGAGAGGAGACATGCAGGAACAGCTAATGGCAGTAGGGAACAGGAACAAAAGCTGAGCATGTGGCTGAGGGAAGGGATTGAGTCAATACAGAAGAAAGAGCAAATTGTAAATTGCAAAGGGATGCAGCGATAGCTTCGCTGACAAACCACGGCGCTTTGATCTCATAGCAAGTGCCACAGACCTTTCTGTCTCTATAGAAGTGATTACAGTTTTGCTGGGTCAAGTGACATATGGATCAGGACTGCCCAGTACTGTAAGTGCCACTGAACCGCATCAGAAACTGAACATGAACATCTGAATCTCAGCCTGAATGAGGGAAAAAAACATTTGGAGCAGCTTGGAATGTATCCCATTTCTCCCTCCCACCAAGGAAAACAGATGGTATCAGAAAGATGAACAACATCCTAACAGTCTATGCCACTGTTCCTAAAGAATAAAAACAGAGAGGCTGAGGAGCCCAGGATGGGAAGCAGAAGTGCTGGTGCACCGTGACCCCCTGCTCTGGATTAAAACCACATCTTTAATTTCTTACCCAAACTCTTCTTCCCAAACTCCAGTCAACAGGTTTCTCCCTTCTAGCAAATCCTACCAAGTGTTCTCCAAAAGCTTAACTTTTTCTAAGATTCAAACTACTGTTAATAACTGTAACTAATAACTTTAAAGTTATTCAGAGGCTGTTCATGCCAACTCATTCTTTTGCCAAAATGCTCTTTGTAGGTATGAACTTGGTAGAATAGACACAAGGACATTCAGAAGAAGCAACAAAAGCTTATAAAGACATTGAAAACATTCATCCCTGTGGAACCTTCCCTTGATATCTGTCTATCTGAGATATAAATTAAATATTCTAAAACACAGTTATTCAAACAGAATTTTTCTTTCGCCTTAATAAAAACATAAATAGACCTATAAAGAAAACGATGCATGAAATGGCTTCTCTATCACCACAAGATGAAGTTGTATATCTCATGGGGCTTTGAGCAACCTGGTCTAGAGGGAGGTGTCACTGTGTATAGCAGGGGTTGGAACTGGGTGATCTTAGCCCATACAATTCTATGATTCTGCAATCTGAGGGCTCACCTGGCCTAGAAAGACACTGTGGTTATGGTGTCCTGTAGAATACTGACTATACATACAATATTCCTAAACCTGCTTGCTGCCTGTTCAGTGCCAGAAAACTTCCCATGTTATAAAATTTAGTCCCTCCATACATTCTACATTTCTGTGCTTCATTGTGCACAACTTCCAGCCTGCTCATTGACTATGTAAGATGACAGCATTTTGGAAGTCAGGCTGTTAGCTACTGGCAGCTGCCAAAATCCAGCCAGAGTTGCTTTTAATTTAAAACTTCCTCAATGTTAAAAATCTGAACAGAGGAACTATACTTGCTTAGAAGGTTGATATTCTACAGTTTAAGAAGTTTCACTAAGAACACATGAGTCTGAGATCTGTGCCTCCTCGACATACTGAATTACATCCTCATCATTAAATTACTTCATCTTCCCCGAATGTGTTCAGATGTACTTCTGCTCTGTTCTCAGCAAAACCATTTATGTTTATCAGTTCAGAGATGTTTTGATGAAAGCTATTAAATTAGCCCTATTTAAATAAAACTGAAAAATTGTCAGAATCTTCTAATTAAAGTCCTGCTCCTTTTTGCTCAAAGTAATCTCTAACACATTTATCCATTTGTTTCACTCCTATCAAATCAGGCACGGATCACTAATTAGTCCTGTTTCCAGGCTGAAACTAAGTCCTGCAATGAAACAGGGGACCAATGATAACAGCAAGTCTCTCTTACTCTCTCTCTCATACACTGACCACATCCAGATCTCAGCATTCAGTGTATCAAAGGTCCAGCTCCAATTAAGTCCCCTAGGTTACTTCAAATTGGCATGCATAAATGAAAGAGCCAGTATAACTGTGTTCACTGAGTTCTACCAAAGAGACATTTCTGTTCATACACCTGGGCTGATTTCTTTATCATAAAATATTAGAAGGTCTTTTTTCAGCTAGAGATATCTATAAAACTAACAAGCTAACAGGAGAGTGCTTGCACCTGTGACTTCAATTTGTGATAAAAATGGAGACAAGGAAATGGCATCCTCACCCTGCGTCCCCACGTTCACTGCAGGAAGTACTGCACCTGCCCTGCCCCTCTGGGGGACACTGAGCTCTCAGACAAATGGAGCCAGCCAAGAATCGTGGAGCTTTGCCCCTGTCCCAAAAGCACTGCAATCTCATTTCATGGCACATGCGAGCAAAGAGACAAAACCCAAATGACAGGGTTGGGGACACGAGGCAACACGTGGGTACATCTCCTTCCCTTAGCTGAAGTCTACAGCCCAGCACGTATCCATCTATGTTCTGGCGTTAGTCAAACAGTAGGGGAGGCTTAAAAATAACCACTTAGTAATTTTAACCAGAAAAGTACCACGTGATTTACTATTTACTGCATCACTGAAAGGGATTTTACAGAAAAAGAATGTTATGAAAGCAGCATTACAGCCCAGTGCGTGGCTCATGTTCTGTGTACCAATGGGTGACTCTACAGTGAGGGCCAGGAACGCCCTGACGGAGATCTGCTCGCATGCACACGTCAGGGAGGTCTGCAGAGCTTGAAAGCTTCCAAGGTCCAGGCTGGAAGGTGCTGAACTCACCTTCTGTGAACATTCATTTCTTACACGCCAAACTACAACAAAGTGATTTCATTTTGTCACTTTCTGTGATAGAAAAAAAGATATTATTTAGCAGACAAAGAACCTGTCTTCTAGACTTAGAAGATGATTATCACAGATGTCAGTCTGATGGAAAAGGAAGCTCGTGCTGCTTTAGAACAAGTTGCTGCTTGAAGTTTTCTCAAGTTACATTTTTTCTGTCAGGGAATTTTCCTAAAAAGAACCATCAGCTTACAGATGCATCTGAAATTCAAAAGCTTGTTGAGAGATCTTCTGAAATGTGGTATAAGGAACGTGCTACGGCTCCCAAACTTCTCATGAAGAAAACAAGTCCCAGTATTGGGAGCCAGGCGTTGGACTTCGTGATTCTTTCATCCTTATGGGCCCCTTCCAACTTGGGACACTCTATGATTTTAACTATTCTACACACACTGACAGCACCTAAATTTGAACCCGCAGTGCTGGGATCTTCTAAGCCTGTTGCATTTGTTCCCAAGTGGCCCATCTGCAAAGTGTTACCAGTGGAGCTGATTCTAGAAGGAACGCACCAGTCTGGCACCGAGCGTCACCCCAGAAGTTCACGGTGTTAAACAAAGATAACAGAGGAGGCAAACAGAGGATGTTCACTTCCTCCTCTTCTCCACTCCCAAAACATTCCATCAGCCAATAAAACATTTAAATCAGCCAAACTCCTCCGCCTAAGTGTACAGTATTGCCCTTTCCAAACAGAAATGTCAGACTCTGCAATGACTAAAGATGACTCACAACCAAAACCTCAGCTCTTAACACTCAGATGAAATCAAGGTTTGAATTTTGCATGTAAACATTTCCCCTCAGAAGTACATAAGCATCTACTTTTGACAGTACTTTTAAATCACGGGGGTCCAACCTGCTGGCTCGCCTGGGCCGCGTTAAGTGAAATGGGATTGTTTTGGGTTGCATATAAAATATATAATACTGATAAGATATAGAAGTGACGCAAATTCCCGGTGTAAGGACACACAGAAACTCCCTTGTCTTCAAAGAAACACGAGAGACGAGTTGCACAAAACCCAACTGTTTCTTTCATAAGGGAAAGGGAAGAGTCAAAGACAAAGCTGCCCACCACTGCTTTCTGGTTAAATGCAATCAATCTTTTACTGCTATGATAGAACAAAAAGTAAGTCTGAAATTAATTCCAGCACTGGTGTTAAGGATGCTTGGCACACTGCAGAAAATGCTGGCGTTCGAGTATCTGCATTCCCATACAGAGACAGAAGTAATGCATACAACACTGTGCTCAAAAAATCCAGAGATAGCATTAATTAACATCTCAGATGCCATTAAGCTTCACGAAAGTCAGCACACAGAACATTAGATTTATCCCCATTCAAAACATCTTGTTCGACTTCATGAAGACATTGTATGAGGTCACTGTTGCAAAATGAATTTCCAAAGTTCCAACTTCAGAACCAAAGCTTTGTGTAAAAATGTCTTTAGTGCATTCCATGACTTCCTGCTGCATCAGCCGTAACGGCGCACGGTGCGGCACGTCTTATCATTATCAGTCATGTAGAAAAATGAAATACTCAGTGAACTAATTAGAGGAGCAGCTGTTTTCAACACCCATGTGTTAGACCGCGATAACATTTCTAGATGACTGAAAATAGCTGCTCCTCAATTCACTCACAAGGTGTCCAATATTTCCTGATCCAAAGCGCCGAGATGCTTCATTGTAACACAAACAGAAGAAATTTGGACCAAGAAAATGAGGCACATCGTACTGATTTGTACTGGATTAAAGTTAAAATAAAATGAAGCAAAGACAATATTTTGACTTTTGTGTACATAAACATCCATATGTTGTGTCAAATAATCTCAAATGACATCAAATGTTATTTTGAACTTTCAGTGACAAGTAATCAAGTAATTGAAGCAGAAATTAAAGCATCTCAAAGCTTTTTTTTTTTTTTAAATTAAATTCTGACATTTTGTGAATCATTTAGGTGAAATCCTTGCACTTCAGAATTAGCTGTTCAACTGCAAGTTTTGACAGCTCCAGGAATTTTCTCTAAAGCTGCATGTAACTCTGCTCCCCTGGTGAGGAGGGACGGAAGCAGTGCTAACTGCCAGCAGCTCGAGTGGCTCTGATTAATTCACTCTCATGTGGTGGAAATGCTCTCACTAATGCTTCAGGAGATGGAGTTTGGGCGCGTTGATGTAAAGGCAGAGCACTGACATCACTTCAGTTTTTCCAGAAAGACACACGAGTATTTTTAAACAGTCCTGACTGACAGCCTTCATAACCCTGAGCATCTGCACATTACTTTCTGTGATGACAAATCCTTCTCCTAGCAAGACTCTCCCATGACTCTACAACAGCAAAAATGAGGCAGCTGGAACCCACCAGTTCTCCTTAGCGGAACCAAGAAATTCAGCACGACGTACCCAAGGATGAGTCCTCTGCCCTCACTGCTTGACTTGTTATTTCATTGTGAGGATGAACAACACGAATGGTTTGGTGATAATGACACGTTCACTGTGGATTTCCCAACAGTGATTGCCCAGACTGGTAACAGAGCTAAAAGCCACTGCTGAAACACAATTCCAAATACTCCAGCCTTAAGAAGAGCAACGAATACCAACTTTCCAGCTCTCCAGCACACACAGTACAGTTCTGTGATGTTGGCCTCTTCACGTGTCGCACGAGATGCAGACAGTGCTCCTTGGAGAGAGTTGCTTATGCAGAAAACATCTCAAAATCACTTAGCCAGATAATGCCATTATTTATCAGGCATTATTAATAACATGGAGAGAGACAGATAATCTACATGAATGCACACCAGAGATACAATTGGAATCTCTGACTAGTCTCCTACAACTTAAATAACACAGACCTATTTTTTAAAGGAACACTGCCCTGTTTTTTTGGATTTTCAGAGAAGTGAAAGTTAGACATTGTGAATTGACAGGGCTGCCTTAAAAAAATGGCATCAGCTCTGCAATACCTTTAGAACATCTTTCAAGCAGATAGGAGCCATCCGATTTAAACTACCACTGGCACCTTTCGCAAAAAAAAGTCTTATTCCTCAGCAGTTTCACACCTCCTCATTATAGGTTTCTTTCCTGTGCATTTTTAACCCAGGAAAGTTAAATTTGTAGCCAAACTGAAAAGAGAGAAAAGCAGGTAATGCCATTATCACTGGCATCAGAGCCAGTGAACAGCCATGGTTGGAGGGACCTCTGGTCCAAATCTCTGCCAAGGCCATGCCCTGTTGTTTGAGTAACTCCAAAAAATCAAAATTTAAAGCCTAGAGCCTCACAGTAAAAGTGCTTTCCTATGTTCAGGTGAAATTACACTTGTTTCCATTGATGTCTACACAATAAAAGTGACCGAGCTCTCAGCTGGCCTAAATTGACATTGCTATATTTATTTATTGGGAATTTAGTTCTCTTCAGATAACGGCTCCACGATTTAACAGTAGGAAGTTAACTAATAGAAGCGTGGTAGAAGCAAACAAAAATACGTCCTCAGTAAGGTTTATACTAATTAAGCAGCATTATCAAAGCTGAGTAAGAGCTAGTTGAAGATCTCAGGTTTCAGTCCCCATTGCACATAATTATAACACAAGATTTCGTAGTAGGGAACCTTCATGGCTCAGAGGTGCTTTGTAGCTGTTTGGAGCTTGCAATATATTTTTTTCCATTTGTCTTTTACAAATCTTAAATGAGTTAACTGAAATCAATCAAAATATATTCTGCAACCATACAGAAAGTAAACATGGATATATAGTTAAACATTTAATGTGCTGTAATGTGACGAAAGCACAGCATGGCAGCATAGTAGCAAAGTCCTAGGTTGCAGCAAGTGAGTGCTCAAATGCAGCAGCTGTGGACACAAAAACAAAAGAAAGAATCCACTTACCCTTGAAAGGCCTCAGGTATACAGGGATCCCCAGTGAGACACCCTCACCTCACTGCCAACCCTTAAGTGAAGGCTGGGAAGGGATGGATCCTGGCTCCAGCCCTTCCAGTCATTCAGATGCATTGCACTGCATTGCATGCACCTGAGCCTGGGCTGGCCTGCCTTCCCCCCAGGTGCTCCATCACTGCTTCAAGCCCTGACTTAGCATTTCTGCGGCTTGGTTTTGTTTTCAATTACAATATATATACAGTACATAACATACTTCTAACAAACTGTGTACATCAGGTAATAATTTGTATCAAAACTCCTCGAAGCCAGAGCAACTTGGCAGATGTACTGATATCACGATAGCATTTGGATAAAGCACGACACAGTGGAGTCCTTCATTCTGCCCCAGAGCAAAGTATTGTGTGGAACAGCTTTGAACTTTTTGCAACAATCACTTTTTCACTGATACAATCCCAGCAGTATATAGATCACATTTTAGCAGAAAGAAGTAATATTAAAAAAAAAAAAAAAAAAAAGCTCCTCTTAGCAGAAAGAAGCAACAGAGACTAGGAGAGGTTGTTCCAATACAGCTGCATGTTGCTCACTCTTCCTTTTGTACTTATTCACTTCTGTTTGAGTGCCTGCCTTGCAAACAATCTCTTTTCCTTCTGTTCAAAATGCCATTAACAACAAAAATACAGCAAACCCTTTGGAAGCATCGATATTGCTATCATTGTTTGCTTGTACTTTAATTAATTGCAATATCATCTTTTCAAGTAGATTCACAGCTTATTAAATGAGACAAAACCTTCAATTCCATCCGAAGATGGAAACAATTCATTGATAAGTAAGATTGCACTGACATTTTGAAGCTGCTCCAGTGCGCTTCTGACTGTAAGACACTTGGATTTCGGTCTCGTGAAGGCAGCAAGCCCCAGCACCCGAGCCCTCAGATGGCTGTGGAGCTGGGACCTGCCCTCAGCTGCACTCGTGTACATCTGTACCAGCACCATTTGTTTCAGCAGATTTCAGCTGAAATAACTAAAAGCAACGCTTGTTTTAAAATGAATGGGGGAGTGTCAAAGAACTTGCAATTTAGCTCTCTCCACACTATATTGTCAGTTAATCCATTCAAATGATTCTTTTTCCCCTTTTTGTTCAGGCACTGGGATAAAATACTAGTGACTGCTGCTTGGCACCCTTTCAGAATCAGGCCATGCATGTGCATCCATTAAACAGCTCTGATTACAAGAACATTAATATTTATCGAGGAGAAGAAAGTGAGCATCTACTTACTTGTCACTCGTGGCTGCAGACTTCTAGGTGGTGACCATTTTGATTACAACACTTTTTCACGTTGCGGGTTCCTTAAATGGGAAAAGAAAGAGAGAACTTTAATTAAGTATGGTCAGAGAGGGCCCAGCTTAAAGCAAGTAGGTCAGCGCTTCCTTTGAGAGCACTGCTTTGAATGAAGTCATTACAGCTTATGCTCCGAGCTGCCTGTCTTTTAATTTACACTTTCTACACTTAATATAAGCCCAGCCTAAGCAGTTAACTTCAAAATGCATGAAGTGAAATGAAAGTAACTGAAAAATGAAAAGAAGAAGGGCAAAGTCGTGCCTCCAAACTGGGAGCTTCCAGCTGCCGATCAGCTAACACAGCCTCAGCCTTTTTATGAAAGACTGATCATCTCGTGAAATCAGATTTATCCTTACACAAGGCCTGCTCTGATATCTTGAAATTTACCGTGGATGACAGTGAATAGAAGTTATTACAACAGATATTTGACCCTGAAAGATAAATTGTATTGACATCCTTCTAGTAATGCAATAGAAATAGAAAACTAACAAAAAACTGCTATAAACAAATGAGCCTATAAGACAATTTAGAACGAAACTACCTGCTCAGTAAGGGGACCAGGAGGCATTCTGCATCTTATGCAAAGTTCTCCAAAATTAATTTTCAGGAACTCCAAATAGACTTTTCATCACTATTTAATATCAGTGCCAGCAGAATGCAAAAGAATTGCCAAACTTTGTGTCACTCCTCCTCACTCAACGTTCCAAGCAGATCAGAAGTTCAAGGGAAAACAAAATCTCTCTTACCCCAGGTCCACCTTGAGCTCAATAGAGTTTGGAAAAGCCCTCTAAGATCCCCAAGGCCAACCCAACCCACACCCACCATGCCCACTGACACAGCCCTCAGTGCCACTTCCATACTTTTCTGATGCTGAAGAAAGAGGAAGGAAACACAGCCATGCTGCTCAGTTGAATAAATGATGGGCAAGAACTAAAAGCACACTGGGCTGGCTCAGTCGTGAAGGAGGAACCGCGTGTTTGTCATACAAACCTGTTCTTACAAGACGTTTGTTTTCCAAGTTGTAAAAGTGTTTTGATAAACTAAAGAAGATTCAACTGAAACTCTCTAGAATAGAATATCAAAATAACTTTCCATTTAAACATTCTATATCCCCTAACAAACTCAAAGGCAAACATTTGGATTATATCAGAATGAAATGGCTCAACTGACCGTTTCTCAAAGGTCCACCTCTCACTCAAAGAATCCAGTGATTCTAGAAGAAATTCTACAGTCTTTGTTCCTAAGAAAATTTCCTCCAGAACTGAAATTCCCCATTTGCCCAGCTGCAGTTTCCAGGCAACCAAACCTCCAGGAAGGAGGATGCCTGAGGCAGGCAGTGGCTCTAGCACAGCTCCCCAGAGAGTTGCAGGGTGCTCAGCACACAGCTTGGAGAAAAAAAGGATGCACGTGGGAAGGAGAAGGTGTCCTAAACAGGCACAAACCAAGTCCAGACAACCTGACACTGAAAATGCAAATGGAAATTAGAGAAAAATACAGAAACCTCCCTATGAATGGAGCTACTCACTAAATAATGAAGCCTGTTCATTTACAGACTAGCACAATTTAATCTCATCCCTTGGCAGCTGCATGGCACACAAATAGCCAGTACCAGCCACCCACATCCACAGCTAGGCGTGACCCAGGACAAGAAGATATCTCAGAGGGGAAGAAAAGGACACATCAGAAATGTTCTTGTTCAGTATTTTTAGAATAAAGACATTAAGGAAAGTACCAATATCTAAAAGCCTTGTATTAAGGACATTCTACTACAGAACACTGTTGCTTTGTACAGCACCCCTAGGGGAAAACTGTCTTCTAAAAGGCTTTTAAACAATATTTATAGGCCCAGTAACAATAATACTTGCAAGCCTTTGAAAACCAGCCTATTGCTCTTGGCTAGCCTCCTTCGTTATTTCCCCATTGTGTGCAGCACAATGGCCTTCTATCAGGTCCCCTGCAAAAAAACTATTTAAAAATAAGCTGGAAAATCATCTATTTTGAAGACAAGAAATGCCTAAAATAGGTTGGCCTTACCACCTTAATTTCACTTATTTTTCGTGCATATAATATGATCGGTCTCTAATTGTATGATATTGTCACCGTGGCCTGGGCTCTCTCTGGAGCAGAAGCCCTGTGACAATCAGAGACGTGTAAGGAAGCATGCAGGAGCTACCAAGTGTGCTGGAGCTCCACAGGCCACGCAGTCATTAACTGCTTTCCATAAGCACGGCAAGAAAACTGTTCATTTCAGAGTCACTGCCAAATTTCTACATTCTGCACAAGATTGCCAAAGCATCAGAATGTTCTAAACTGTCAGAGTAATGTTTAGCCACAGAATCATAGAGTCGCCATGGTTGGAAAAGACCTCAGAGATCGTGCAGTCCAGCTGCCCATGGCCCGCCTGTATTTCTCCACTAGGAATCACTGAGGATGGAAAAGAGCTCTGAGATCACCAAGTCCGACACCAACCCAGCCCCACCAGTATCTATCCATAGGTAAGCTACTTTTCATCGACCTTCAGATGCTGCTCTGATAGTTACGAAGCAAATTAAGAGACAAAAAAAAAAAAGAAAGGCTACAAATAAGCATGGAACGTATCGGGTCAGTGCCTGCCTAGCCCACATCGCCAGCCAACACTGCACAGCTAACTGGAAACGTCTCAGCATCCTTCCTTACACGTACTGATGCTGTTCTGCCTATCAGCCAGAGAGCAACAGGTCTACCCACGGAAATTCAGTCTCCAAAAAAGCAAACACGCTGTACACAGCTAATGAACAAAGTCATTCTCTTTTAAATTTAACTTTTCATTAAATTTTAATAAAGAAAAGGATTAAGCAGGAAACAAGAAAGCAGTAAAAGTCTAATACATTTGTTTACTGAAGTGGTATAGTGAGATAAAGGACTGAGAACTCATTTCTGTGAGTGGCAGTGATACTTCAGCAGGTATCTGTACCCTCAGCACCCGAGACACACCAGGATTCCTTCCCACACACGGCTCCCATTGCTCCTGCCCAGCAGAGCCTGCCCCTGGCTGACACCTCACCACTCCTCATCCAAAACCTTCAGGAAGAGCTGAGGCATCCTCTGGATGTCATAAATGTGGAGAAAATCATCCCAGTGTTCCGTTCTCCTCTTCAGAACGCGCCATTCCTGGAGGCAGGTTCCACCTGGGAGCTCGGTGCCCAGCAATCAGGTTCTCACAAAAACAGGTACCTCAAACAGCAAGCTGCTCCAAAGGGCCGAGCCCTTCAGCCACTGAAAGCCATTCTTTCTCCAGAATGAACTGTTTGCTTTCTAATGCCTCGCACTGATTTACAGCCCTTACGTTGAAAAGTGAAGCAGGCTGTGAGCCGTGTTTCCCTGTGACGCTGCGCCCTTCCCAGTCAGGATGTAATAAGGGCAGCTCAGGATGTAATAAGGGCAGCTTGTTTGCACACCGCTGCTGCAAGCACAAAGGTTTCCAACGCACAGACAACTTGTTTTATACCATAAAAAATATGGATTAAGTGACAAATATAGATGGTTACCACTGGAGAGCATCATAAATTGGATCAGCTTTGTCAATGTGGCAGGGCCTCATTCTTACACACTCAACTACTTACAACATGTAAGTGGATTACTAATGATCGTGAAAGACTTCTATCCACTTCTTGATACAGTTTGTTCACAACTTGCAAATCCCAGAGCAGCGGCACAAAGCAGGGGAAACCGACCTCGTGACAACTGCCCTCCTACTTACCAGCACACTGCACTGATGGCAGCCAGTGCACTTGCAGAAAGTAAGAAAGTTTGAATAGGGCTTTAGGAAGCAGCAAAGCCCTTTTTCATTCTCTCACTGCTGTTTTAGGAACAGAACTTTCCCAAGGACGGCCAAGCTCATTAGGGAACGGTGCTTCCTGTAAGCACCAGTAGATGAATGCTCTATTTTCGGTATTGCGACTTTTCAACGGGAGACAGAACATTGTGCATGATGTAATACAATAGGATGGAAAGCCTCTGCTTTCCCAGTAAACCAAATACAAGCTGTTGAGAAGTCATTATCAAAATTAATACGTCACGCTTTCAGATATCAAAATGTGAGGAACTGAAGCAGAGCATTACAATCCCAGACGATCACAGAAACAACACAGTATGAAGCACCACCAAACACTGCTATCTGGTGTACAAGGGAAAATATTTGTTTAATATACCACCTAATGTAATAAAAAAAAATAATCAGATGCATCTGTAAGGAGGATCCTAATGAGGATTCAAACCTAAGAGAAAAATCTAGCTTAGCCCTTAAAAGCAGAAGCTGCTGCCTTCTGTTAGCAAAAAGTTCACCTGCAGTTTTTTACACAGTGAGTTTGGAAATTAAGTACATCAGGCACAGAATGGAATTTATCTGAAAACAATCAAGGAATTGCACAGTTGAGCAGAACCAATCCCTTTTTTTCAGATGAACAGTTTTCATTGTCACATGAAAAAAAAAAGAGAGAAGTCTTAAAATAGCCATTCTTTTCTAAGGTTTCAAGTAGAAGCTGCTAAACAAAATAAAACTGTAAAATGAGCAAATGAAACCATGTTTCTCATTTTGTCCCACTCTTCACTGGGTTAAGATTCAGCAAATAAGTATTGAGGCTCTGAGCGGTAGCAAAGCCTGCTCTGCTGTGGAAACATACTTCTATTGAATGTCCTGTTGGTCAACAGAAGTTTTTTCTGCAGCAGGGACACTTACACAGTCACTCTGCTTTGAGGTTCTCTCCTGTATTGCTTTACTTTGCAACCCTTGTCCTTAGTGGCACCGTCAGGCCACTGAAGAGCTTTCTTTCCTTCTGTCCCCAGATGTGATCCCGAGGTCCCAGCAGAGAGCCTGGGGGCTCCAGGCCCTTCTGATCACTTGGCCTTACCTCGAGGTACTGAGATGCCTGCCAATAGCTGGCTGAGCTGGGACCTCCTGGGAACCTTCAGAGCAGTCAGCCCACGACTGGAGGCGGATCGCAGAAACCTCCAGCACAACCTTATCTTCCTGAAGCTAATTCATGGCAGTCAGCAGTGGGAAATCAGAATCACCCTAAGTAATCTATCACACGTATACTTCATATGAATCATACCAGGAGTTCATTGTCAGCGAATGCAAACAAGCCCAACGTGGGCATAGAGGGAGGACGGGAAGCCAGCTCCTCTCCCATTCACCACAGCTCTGCTCCTTGAGAAGGAACTGGGCTGGCACCTCCTGCATCACAAAAGCACAGAAGTATTTATTTTCCTGCTCTTACACCCCTTGCCACGTCATGCTTTTGGTAGATTTTCTTATGCAATAAGAGTGTTTATTCAAAAAAAAACCAACAACCCACAAAACCCAGAAAGGTAACATTCCATAAAACTTGAGATCCTTCTTAATTAAGACAAATAGCAGGTAATGGTGCACTGACACACACAAGCACCAACAAAGTTAGAGCAACCACAGGCATTTGTAATGGCACGGTGGTCTAAAATGTCAGAGCATGATTCTAAATTAATTTTCAGGCACGTCTGAATTACACAAGCGCATGGAACATCCATCGTCTTCTGAAGTCATAGAAGGTGGCTTTGTAAAAAAGAAGAAAAAAGAATGTAACAAATGATCTATGCATGGTTCTGGGCTATATTCTGTCATCCACGACGCTGTAAATCAGCTGCAGAGCTGGCTCAACAGGCCCTTGCAGCCTTTCTTCTCTGCAGGAAAATCCTCCAGGGCACACTTTTCCTATAGCAGTACACGTTCCATTTTTTCAGTTGGCTTCCAAAACGAGTTCTGTGGTGACAAAAAGGAATAAAGGCTTTCTCAAGTGTAGGAGTCGCTGTCCTTAATGGAGGCTGAGCTCAGGACCACCAGTTGGGTGAACACGGTGACACATTCAGAGACTGGGGATGCTGCCAGCAGCACAAGAAATTGGAGATATTGTTCACCCCAAGGCTGAAATATATTTTAGATGAAAATGAAGCTTCTGCTGTCATGTCAGTTGGCCACAAAAACTGCAGGGAATGTGTGGGATAATTGAAAACTGGCTGTTCCATTGGCCACGATGCCTGGCTTCATCCACTGGATGTATTTCTGCAACTTGAGACAATATGGTGAAGCTGCTTTTATCCAGACAGATCTTTCACAAGTGCCAGGTCAGTGTCAGTTTTATGTGCAATCTTATGCACAAAACAGCGCTGCCACCGTTCAGGCAAAACTTTCACACCTTCGAAGGCTCATCATACCATTGCTTGAAATTAAAGAACGGTGATTCAGCATGGATCAGTTTTATCGATACATCCAGCTGATTCATATTGCCATGAGCTATCAAGAAACAAGAGAATCGTGAAATCGTAGGACATCTCAACTTGGGAGGGAACCATAAAGGATGATCCAGCTATGCTGCTCTCAAGTCCCCAGGAGAGACACAGCCCCTTGTCCCAGTCCTGGAATCACCCCAAATCCACGCACATCTTTCATGAGCAGATCAGTAAACGGGGAGGTTGTACCAGTGATGTTTCCAGCAATTCAAATCATCCATTTCTGATTCTGAGAGCTTAAAAGCAGCTCCTAATTTCTGCAGAAATAAAAGATGCCTCAGCTGGAACATGCCCATCAAATGCTAGACAGGTCCGTGTGCTAGTGGATAAAACAAGGTCAGCTCTGCGGGTCAGTGATTTGCTTGGCTCCTTTTCTAGTTGGAAAGTGTATTTGTTAAGGATTTTTCATTCTGTTGTTTTTAAGGCAAACAAGTCATTTCAGACTCTACTGAGCAAGCAAATAATTCTCTGGAATGAAGCCTCTAAACTTTCCTTCTGTTTCTGCGCAGAAAATACTGTTTTCACTTGGGAAAGGGTGATTAAACTTTTAATTACCCAACTTGCACATAAAAGTGTCTCTCAGTAGAGGTAAATGTGTGTTTCATAGATAGAGGTTAATGTCCACTTTGAAGATATGGCCCTCGGTGTCTATTCAGGAGCTACCAAGCTGCTAAGAAGGTGGGGAAGGGCACACAGACAGAGCTCAGATGTCCGAGCAGTGAGATGTGGCACAGCGGTGCGGGGAGAGCAGAGCACTTTGTGTGTGCAAAGGAGAGAACACCCAGAACAGAGCCGCAGAATCACGGCATGGCTGGTCAAAATCTGCACAAGGGTAACACCCTGATTGTGCCCACCGTCAGCACAAGGCCAGCACGAAGGAGAAATCAAGAGGAGTAATTTTTCCTTAGAGCCTTGTAACAAAGTGGTATAATAGCCAAAGTATCAATGGGCTTATGAAATCATTGAGACGGGTAAGGGAAAGAAGTCAACCAAGAGCAAACAAATAGATAATGTTTGGTCCTCAAATGTTACAGCTAAATAATAACAATAGCAACAACAATAGTAATAATAATAAGTAGAAAATACAGAGATAATTACTACAAGACAGAGAGAAATTAGTCAGCATTTTCTCTAGGTGAGAGATGACTGCTTAACAGTCATAAAAAAGGCATGGGAAAGGAAAGAAGTGTGGATGAAAGGCACATCCAGGCTGCGGATCTGAGCAGTGGCTAAAGGCAGGGGAGCCAGTAAAATATATCCCATGATTATTGACAAAAAGATTTCTAAAGCCATGTTGCCACCTTTATGGCATCGTAACTTTCATCAGTAAATTTTAGAACACGTGGGAAATCAGACAAAGTTATACTGGGATACTTCCTGAAAAGCAGATAACGTGGAAATGAAATCTTTTACGTGACAGCCAAGGATGCGTAAGGATGATGATGTAAAACCAAAGAAATGATGACTGGTTATTTTAAAGGGTAAGAGGTGCCCCAAATAAAGCTTCTGTGCCAACGGCCAGTACGTCAAAGTTAACCTGAAAAACTGTCTGCTCTTATAATAAAACAGCACTCTGCCCGCCTTGCATTTCCAAACCTCTGCTGAAGAAATGAGGGTCAGCAGTGACATGGATAAGACATCCCAGAAGGCCCACAGAGCTTCCCAAACCCACTCCCAATTAACTGAGGAAATCCCAACAGGACCAGCAGCAGCTTCACCTCCACGTGTCACACATCTTCCTCAGTCTTTGGGTTTTACTCTGACAAGTTCTGCCCCAAAGCGTTGCTAACATCCACTTCCCAACAACAAAAATCCACGTCCCTAACTACATCACCTAGCCACTTTTTTCCTAGATCACTGAAGGGATCAGCACCATCAGTAGCATCGAGACTCGAACACGGCCAGGCCTTGACACAGGGCACAGTCTGAGCTTTTCCAACATCTGTTACCCAGCATTTGGCTCCACAATGTTCAGATTAATAACAGCACATCTGGGTTGTTGTTTTCCCATTTCTTTAATTCTAAAGTAAAATAAATTATAGTTCTGATTGCTGCAGCAAGGCATAAAGATAACTGTGTTGGTAGTACTTATTGCATGGGAGTGCATTTTATCCTATGCTTTTTTTTAATTTAAAAAAAAAAAAAGAAGAACAGATAAAGAAAAGGAAGTAATAGGAAAACGAAAGGAACTGATGACTAAATGCGTTTGGAACCATAATTAAGTTCCTCTGAAGCTCATGGAAACATACAGGGAAACTGCAGATAAACACTTGGCAGCCCGCTAGCAGGAATTCTGCCTACTCCTATATTTACTGTACTAACAACAGAGCCACAAAGGAATTCTCAGGTTTTAGCAGCAGATAGAACACGTCAGCCTTGACTTTTGCTTTCGTGCTCTACTCAGGAATCCAAGAACCTACTCTACTCGGGATGCTCTCTGGTTCAGGAGTGCTGCCCAACCACAGCCCCTGCAGCACACAGGCTGAGAGCAGCAGTGGGGCAGGGGAGCAGCTGGCCTCGTTATTCCCCACCCAGGCAGGATTTTATTTCACACAGGGAGGAAATAAAAAGAGTCAGCACCTACAGTGCTATAAGAACCCCAAGTCACTGCAGTACCTGCATTTTAGGTATTTTCTGTTGGCCTATCAGCGAGCCACGTTTTGTTTTCACCTCCAGATGCTCTCAAGGGTTTATTCTGTGGTGGGATCCTTCATTAAAAAACCCTTCACAGTTGTACTGTCTGTAGAAAACCATAACAACACACACCATCGAGGTGAAAGAAAGGGAAAAATGCAGAGCTCAAGCCATAGCTAGACAGTTACTCTTCGACTTTTTTTCTGCTCTTTTGTTGTTACTGTTGTTTGCTAGAAAGCAACCAAGTGTTAACAGCTAAAGCACCTCTGCTGAGGACAGCCTGCTCACTGCTCCCAGGCCAGCAGCTCTCATGATGCTCAGCCCAGGCCAGCAGCCACAAGCAGCACACAGCAGGGCAGCGCTCATTCCCGTGCCAAAGGCTGGGGCTCCCACTGCAATTCTGGGCTATCGCTCATGTTTTAGTCTCCTAATTTCACTTCATTAGCTCCCATTTCCAAAGTGCATACATTTTTTCCCCCGTTGTGCAGATGTTCCTTCTGACACAGGCAATATATCACTCCAAGATTAACAGCGCTCCATTGCTTCTGCTAGCAAGCCCTCCTTTCTGCTACTGAAACCTTATGAAACCACCCATGTATCGAGCTAGAGCTAACAGCTCAAGTTTAAAAAGCATAGAGAGAAATCTATGATAAAAGATATTTAATAAGATCTTCCTTTCTTGAGTACTCCAAAGATGAAGGTAACTAGCCTGAACAGGACGGATAAACCAGCCGTGCTTAAGGTACACGAAATCACTTGACTCCTGTTGTAACCCAAAATTTTGTATGGTGCTGCCCAGAAAAATAATGAATAAATGGCACTTTTGTGACTGCCTAATGACGGCTCTGGAATGTGTTTGCACTTCTATTCACTGGCCCTGTCTGCAGCAGGATGCAAACATGGGTCTGCAGCTCAGGGCCCCCCCTACGAAGACGACCTGTGGACTCGTGTAGGAAGGGGCCAACTCAGCCCCAGGCCCAGGGCCTCCCTGCCTACAGCACCACTGTCCTTCTGATGCACCGCAGCCTCCTTCTCTCCTCAAACACAACAAATTAGAACAAAAACAGGCACAGACACAGAGACGTTCAGCAGCCATATTCACACATTCAGATAATCCCTGTGGGAACCCGTGCTGGAAGCAAACCAAGCACAGATTTATTCCTCCAGTTTAGCCCATTAGATTTTGACTCCAATATTTTCTGCACCAGAAACACCAGCGTCCCTCCCTGCTGGCTTCACTCAGTAGTGAATGCAGTGACTCCACGAGCACCCCGCACAGATCGGCCTCATGCACAGCACCTCCATCCCAAGGCCACCGCAGCTGCTGGGATTGCAGTGTTTATAGGATTGCACACATGTGGATCTAAGCACACTCTGGTCAGAGGAGATGAGGAAAGGGATTGGAGCAGCCATCACTGTATGGCTAATTCACACAAGGCCTTCCTCCAGCCGCCCACCCTCAGCCACCCCAAGACCAGCGCGGTCCCCTGGGGGCTCGACTTGCGACAGCTGCTACAGTCATGTCAGAAGGTCACAGATCAGGAAAATACAGTTAATTTGCAGTCCAGAGCTGTCAGATCACATTTTTGCTGTGGAATGACTAAAACAATCTGTCCGTAGTTTCACTTTCATCAGAGGCTCTCAAGTAGAATGCATCGTTAGCAGAATAATCAGCCACTTAACTTTGTGGTCACACAATAGCCTTACTTTTTTTTTTTTTTTTTCACTCCGTGTATAGAATTATCTTTGTGCCCTGTTCATCTCTGGCACACTGACAAAATAGCAATCCTTTCCCATTAGGAGGTTATTTATTGAAGCAAAGCACACCTGAACAGCTGAAATCAGAACAGGAGGGAAATGCTACCTCACAGCTAAGGCACGGGGCTGAGATCTGGAGACCTGCACTCATTCCTGGCCCTGTGGCACATGGCGTGCAGCAGCTCCCCAGCACCCACATCTCCATCACTCACAGAGGTTCTCCCACCAGCAGGTACTGCTCTGTGCTGTGGGCCTGTCTGACCACAGAGAGCCAAATGAAAACAACGGGGCTCCCATCACGGAGCCTTTAGCTGACATCAGGGAAACACAGATGTGAGCACACAGCCAGCTCCATCCCTGATTGAATTTCTCTATTGAAATTGTTCCACTAATTAAACTGGTATTTATTTCAAAGTGTGGTGTGTGGCACTTGGAAGCACGCTGGCTCGTCCCATGCTGGTGTTCAGTGCTGTCATGGCACCAGGGCTGTCAGTGGCCCTGCTCAGCCCCATCCCCTGCAGGCAGAGGGCTGTCCTGCTCCCCACGCTGCCTGAAGAGGAGGCACACAGCGGGCTGACACAACCTACACATTCTCAGAGTGCAGACATCTCTCCTGCCAGACCAGGGGCTATCAGCTCCAGCAGCACTGCTCGGGCAGCACGGTTCGCTGCACTGCTGTGCCTCAGCCACAGGTTGCCGAGCAGGCCTGCCTCGCCGCGGGTTTCCAGCCTCTGGGAGTGGATTTCCTTCACTGAAACCACTCGAGCAGTGCCCACAGACAACCGGAACAACCCCACATTACTGACAAACCAACCGAGGTGCTGAGAGAGAAACTTAGGGAGCCCAGAGATGCCACAGACACCCCTGATGGACTGCCAGCCATCTGATGTTAATAGTTTTTCATCAAACTGCTGATTAATGATTGTCAGAATTTATATTTAGCTTTCATTTAATTAAAAAACAGAGTAAAATTGGCTTGTAATTCAGTGCATGCTCCTCACTAGCAACCAGGGCCATCAGTATGGCTAGAACACTGCCACATCACACGGAGTCATTTAGGTTGGAAAAGCCCTCTGAGACCCCCCAGCCCACTGCCCACAGCCCTCATTGCCACACCCACGGCTCCGGAACACCCCCAGGGATGTGACCCCACCATCATATGAAATCTCTGTGTTTGTATTTACATTTATGTATTACTTACATTGTACGTATTTATTACTTCTTGTTATGTTTATATACTAAGGTATTCATATTTTTATACAAAGATTTGTCCCATTGTAACTGGAGAGACATTGGAGAAAACAAAAATCATTTTTGTAGCAATATTTGTTGCTTAAGAATTAAAAGACATCAATAACTTCATATTCATTTTGACATTAACAATATCCAAGTTCTTGATTTTTTCCCTGCGCACCGTCTATGCAGAACTCCAGGTGACAGTAATGGGGATTACACGGGTCCCTCTTACAGAACAGGTGGAACCTTGTAGCTCTCAAGCCTTTGGGCTGACGTGGTGGGTTTCAGCCCCTGGGACACCTGAGGAGAGCGGCTCTCCACTGAAGGAGATCTGTATTTCCAGAAAGCAGGGCAGTCGAGGTCAGGTGCTGAAGGTCCCACAGCAGTGCTGCGTGTGGGTGCAGCTGAGGGCCGTGCTGAGGCCCAGCACTGCGCTGTGTCAGCCCCACTCAAGGCAAAATGAACGATGCGGCTCAACGGCGCTGCAATGGATCACACAAAGGACTTCTGTAAACCACCGTGGCTTTTTCCTGTCACACAAGAAACCACAGAGAGACACCGCAGAGCCAATTCAATACGCAATTTACTTGTCATCAATTTAAACTATATTACAAACCTATGTCGTGATCAACAGCCATAAGCGCAGACTCCCAGTGCTGCGGCACGTCCCCAGCTCTCCCGTCAGCTGCCAGCTCCTATTTTCTCCCTCAGCACAAGCAGCAGAGATGTGATGCATCCTGTGTCACACTCCAAATTTCCAAAGGAAATTACAGACTATTCTATCACTTGGCACAGTCCATCTTTATCCACTGATGTAAAACCCCCACCGAACATCGGTACTGCCTTTGGCTATGCATGTCCGCACGGCTGCTCCGCTCAGCAGCCTCCCCCAGCGCAGGGCAGCAGTGCATGGCTTCTGAGAGGCTGCTCCTGGGCTGCCCTGCTCCGCTCCCAGCCCTGCCACACTGCCCAAATCTGAAAAGCTGCAAACATCTCAACTCTCCCATAAAAGCACCAGCCAGCCTTCTCCAGCTGGCAATAAAAAAGAAGTCATTTCTCCTTTTTTCCATTCCAACTCACAGTTAAAAAAAAAAAAAAAAAAAAAAAAAAAGATCAGGTTCTATGTTAAATATTAATGATCCATTTTGTTTCCATCACAGGCCGGCAAAAAGCAGCCATTCACGAGTGTTTCAGAGCCCTCCATAACTCTGAGCACTTTGGGGCTGTGATGTGCATGTGTATCTGTCAGCAGCCATTTGCTCCAACCGATTGACATTCTCCTCACACACATCACAAGGCACCGACTAGAAGTTCTGGGTCAGATCCAAAAGGAGAATTACTTCACCACTTGGATTTCTGCGCTGTCTCAGATGCTTTCTAATGTTATTTAACATTCACAGCTGCCAGCAATAATTGAATGCAAGCTGGACCTGTAAAGGATGCTCCTGTTACCAAGCAAGGAGGACAGGGCATGAAGAAGAGACGGAGAAAGGGAGAGGTGACCTGTGGAGGGCTGCCCGTCCTCAGCCAGGCTGAATGACTTCTAGGAAAGCTCTCAGCCAGGCTGCCCGCCTCCAGCACGGTTCCTAGAGAGCTGCCCGCAGCCACAGGGCTGCCGTACATCAGTGCCAGACCACCAGACGGCCCTGCAGACTGATGCCTCCAAACCAGCACTGCCCGGCCCCACAGAGCTGCACTGCCATACCAGCACTGCCCGGCCCCACAGAGCTGCACTGCCATACCAGCACTGCCCGGCCCCACAGAGCTGCACTGCTATACCAGCACTGCCCAACCCCACAGAGCTGCACTGCCATACCAGCACTGCCCAACACTGCGCCCTGGGGCAGCCAGCACTGGGCTGCCCACACACACAACCTGAGGCAGCTACAGAGCATCCCAGCCGCTGTGCAACTTTGGGCTCTCTCTCTCTCTGCTGTGTACAGACAGTCCCACACTGTATTTTTTGAATACAGATGTGTTCACTGTGAGCTAACTCATGCTATCCAGTACCCGTACAGTGCAGACAAGGATGGCATAGGACTCCTGACGCCTGTGGATTATGTTCCATCTGGCAGAAAGTGAAACAGGCTGCAACCCAGAAAGGAACCCGGTGCAGTCAGAGCTGATCCTGGGGAGGAACCAGCACTCAGAGAAAGCAAAATGCAGGCGTGACAGGGGTGAGGAATCCTGCCCCTCTCCTCCCATTCTCCTCAAATTTCAGAGGTACTAAAAGCTGAGAATAGAAATCTGATCTTTTAGATGAATGTTATCACGTGGATACAGCAATTCCATTTTTTTTTATAAAACAAACAAACAAAAAACAACTTCTGTAAAGGTTTAAGGCTCCCATTAGAGCATGCCAGGAAGGCCCTTACCACCTCCCAGCATGGGCTGGAGGGGAATCAACTCTTTGAAAGGGTAGATAACAGCAGGACAAGGGAAATGGTTTTAAGTTGGAGGAGGGAAGATGTAGGTTGGATGTCAGGGGGAAGTTCTTTGCTATGAGAGTGGTGAGGTGCTGGAACAGCTGCCCAGAGAGGCTGTGGATGCCCCGTCCATCCCTGGAGGTGTTCAAGGCCAGGTTGGATGGGGCCCTGGGCAGCCTGGGCTGCTACTGAATGGGGAGGTTGGTGGCCTGCACGTGGCGGGGGGTCTGGATTCATGATCCTTGAAGTCCCTTCTAACCCTGGCCATTCTGTGATTCTGTGGAGGCAGGACGAGAGTAGCCTGGGCTTAGCTGCTTAACCAGAGTGCCACTTTAAACTGACTTCACACCGACAGCTCGACCAACTTAAACAAAGCTGAAGAGCAAAGCTTGAAACAAAGGATAAAAAGATAAAAATAAAGCAGACAAAACATCCAAGTAGATTCCATGTAGCCAAAATACTTCTCATTAATTATTCCAATTAGTCTCTAGGGATCTGGAAACCAAAGGCCCAGCCCTCACCCAGGGGCGTTGTCCTGAGGTTACTCTTCTCTTTGGCACAGGAAAAGATAAAATCTTCCCTTTCTCTCTTACTTTGCTTCCTATAGGAATCTCTTCCCTCTCTATCTCACAGAAATGCCAGCAATGAACTTTCTTTTGCAAAGACAATGGCAGTAACAAAATGCCTGAGAATGAATTTCTTTCCCACTCCCCTTGTTCTCAGCAGCTCGGTTACAAAATAAAAAGGTAAAAAGGACACATTTCCCTTTCCCTGGAGCTGCTCTGGGATTATGTTTCTATCGTATTTCTTATTTAGCAGAGTTTTCTGTATCTGGAACGGCGCTCTCGCTCAGCTCAGCACGGCGAGGCTCAGAGCACTGCAGAAACACGTGGTGAGCCCAGGCGCAGGGCAATGCGTTTCCAGTGTCTCCTCCTTTGGGACGATGGGCAGATGACAGCTCTGCAATTCTGCAGTTTCTATGCAACACATTCCCCACACTATGGCAATGTCAAAAAAGAGCAGCCGCCGTAGGAGAGGAGCCCAGCGTTGCGTTACTCCAGTGGACTAACCCAGAGCTTCGGCTTCACATCAATTTGCTTCTCAGTTTCACCAAACACTGGGGAAACATGGAAAACGGTGCCCTGTGACCAAAGCACACCTCAGCACAGCCCGGCAGGAGCTGCAGAGTATTTTCAGTCGCTGAGCAGCCGGGAGGATTTCTCTTCCTTTCTTAAAATAGCATTTTCTTGCTCTGCAGACCCAGCAGACTCAGCACACACAGCAGCCGCTCCCTGCAGAACTGCTCGCTGCCCAGAGCCGGCCCAGAGCACCGGTCCTGGTGCCCACTGCTGCTGATGGGAACAAATGTAGAAGTAAAAGAAACTGATGGCTTATCTGAGCAAGGAATATATTGCTGCCTCTGTAGGCCAGTCCAACATCGGCTTAATTGACGGGAACCTGAGGGTTTATTTCAGAAAGACCTATCAGGAAAGCACAGCCATCCTTCTCTGTGCATTTCTACTCCTTTTCAAAAGGCAACGTCTTCAGATTGTCTGCATGCTTCAGGAGTCTTTGACATCAGTCCTCATGCTCCAGACCAGCTGGTTACAGACAAAACTACAATCACCTCTCGTGCGACATACATCAGTTCCTTGGTGAGAATTAGAACGGACCGAGCAGCTGCTGAACCCAGTGAGTAATAGAGAAAAAAGCAGCTACAGGCTGGCAGCCTGACACCGATCCTGCACGGCACGATGCAATAAGCAGTGGGCAACGTTATTTATAAAGAATTACAGAGGCTTAACAAAGTAAGTGCCAGTACACGCGTGAATTAAAAGCACTGCATCGAGTTAGCCAGGCAAATTTCTTCTGCTGCGATCACAGGAGCAGGGATAACAGTGCCAGTGGTGATGCAATGCGACCAGCAGGCGCTGCATTTGCTGCCGGAAGGCCTTTGAAAGAGAAAGAGGGGCGTTACAAAACCAGGACATTACAGCAAGTGGACTTGAAACTGACAACAGAAAACTTTAGAACAGGAGCCCAGCTGTCAATGGGGAGCCAGCACAGGAGTGTGGTTCGAATCCAAGCCCCAGACTTCAGCCTTTTGTTACTTCACCTCTTCTCCAATGACATAAGGCATGAAATCGTTATGTGCAAGGGAATTAAAAATAGCTGAGCTGAAAATAACAACGGGAGCAGGTGACTGTCCTTGGTTGGACAAGAAGGAACAAGCAAAGAGCACACGTTACACTGCACCCAAGCACTGCCCTGTCGGTGCACAAGAAGCACAAGCAGTGCAAGCAGAGCCGGGGCAGCAGAGGAATCTGGCATGGAAAGCAGCGAGCTTCACCAGGCAGGGGTTACAGAAATCACAGTGCAATCATGTGGTGCAGTGAACTCCTGCAGCCCTTGGAAGTGTAAATAAGGCAACACTGTATTGGAATAGAGAGGTTCTATTAACTCCGGGCTTCGTGCCCACAATTAAAGAAAAGCATGGGAAAAAAACGGATGAAGTTCAGGGAAGGGACAGGAGACGAATCAAGCACCAGAAAGGAACTTTCTAGTTGGAAAGGCTGTTCATCTCATCAACAAGAAATCTTCGCAGAGACTTAAAGTTTGTATGCAATAGAACCAGAGAAAAGGTGATCAGTGGTAAAAGACTCTGCAGTGTTACAGACTGAAATTGTGCAATGAAGTACGCTACAGAAATTGGGAATTTAGAGGTGGAAGTTGTGATCCCAGAGATCTGTGGGACCTGAAGTGTCAACAGGCAGATCGGCATTCTCTCTCTGCATTCAGAACAGCTCAGGTGTGCATCAGAGGCAATAAAGCTACATGAAAGGGCTGCAATCTGCACAGAACTGCTCTGTACTCTTAAGAGCAGTGAGGGAACGGTGTGGAGAAAGGAGAGGAGTCCCTGCTGCTGTCTGGGCACGGTGCTGCAGTACGATTCTGGGGCAGCGGACAGCAACATTTGTTTGGGGTATTATAGCGTTTGGAATAAAAATAGATGATGAAAATCAGAATGAAGCCATCAGCCCGCTCTGCCTGCACGCCCTGCAGCTGATGGATGTCCTGCAGGAGGAGGCTCTGGCGATCCAGGCTGGGGGGGTTGATTAATGAGAGCCACGTCTCCGAGCGTGAGCTGCAACAGCGCTCTCTCAAATTAGGATCAGATCCAAATCTCCATTCTGCTCAGCTCAGATCTCATGGAAGCTCATTTCTTCCTAATAAAGCTTCAAGAGATTCAACGTCAAACGTGAGATGTTAGCAGAAAAAGAACCGTTCGAAGGGAGGGGACTAAAGGAACCCATCCAAGTGCAGCATGTCACGCTGGATGCTGGGTAAGTCAATTAAAAGCAGTGAGGAACGCTCAGATGTGCTGAACTGGGCTGTAGGTCTTTCATTAATCATGACTTTATGGCAGATAAGATGCATCATCCATTTGGCTCGAGAGGAAAGCGAACAGGAATAGTGGA
The DNA here is from genome assembly GCF_905368555.1 of Meleagris gallopavo. Classification (NCBI taxonomy): domain Eukaryota; kingdom Metazoa; phylum Chordata; class Aves; order Galliformes; family Phasianidae; genus Meleagris; species Meleagris gallopavo. The sequence continues at coordinate 28,440,985 of NC_139413.1, read as the reverse complement.
AGAATCCTGAATCCCATCCCTGGGCTGAGCAGCACAGTCCTGGAGCTCCCCTTCATCCTTTTGGCCCAGAAGGATGAAGTTGAAGTTAGTTAGAAGGACATTTAGTGACACCCTCTCATCTGTAACTCCTTTTAACTCTAAGTGTGTCAGCTTCACAGAGCCACAGACCTCACTGACGCATCTCCAGACTCTTCCCTCGACATCCATCAGCTACAATGAATCCTGTACATGAGTGGGACGTGCCATTGTCTTGCAAGGCTGCAATTAACAAGTGCAATGAGTGAAATTAAATACTCAGAAGACTTAATAACATGGCTTTTACGGCAATTTCACTCTTCCTAGGAGAAAGTTTCCTTCCACCAAAACCAAGAAGAATATTTTTAAAAGCAGTTGAATTAGAAGTATGATTGTAAACTGTTAAAATCAATAAAGCCTTGCTGAGACGATTACAGTGGCTGCGGATCACTTCTGAAGTTGTTTAAATGCTTTAACAGATTGTTAAGTTCAGAAGAAGTCCATTATGAAGAACGCTGCAGGTATCTTTACTCCAACAGTAATTAATTATATTTTAAAAAATTATATAATAATTATATTGGTCCACCAAATGACATTTAAAGTGTGCTTAAATATTAAATATCACACCGTTAATTTTGGTTCCCTTCCCCCCTCCTTCATCCACTGAGTCCAAAGGCACTGAGTTCAGCTTTCACAAGAATCTCGTCGGGGTAAAACGTCCCTTGAGTAAAATCTTCAAGATTAGAAACAATTATTTTTAATGGCAGAGAGCAGAAAAAGGACAAAGCTGCTGCTTCAAGGGGAGCACCTGGCACGGCGTGAAGAGCAGTGGTTCAGCTGGATGCCAGCTCCTGTCCCAGCTGGAGCCATACATGGCTGCTCAGGGCACCGCGCGCTGCTCCCCCCACGGCTGGCCGGGCTGCTGGGTACAGCTGTCATTTTCAGGTGGAAGGGCTCAGAATATGTAAAAAACACTCATTCAGCCACCAAGCCCAACGTTAGATACCCTCAACTTACAACGGAGGTCATTCTGACCAAACCCAAAGGGTCCAACTGCTGGATCCCAAATATTTTTAGATATCAGTGTCTGCAATTTACATTCAAAGAAAAAAAAACTAGTGCTGAAGACACGTGGGTTCAGACTGCTAAAATATTTAGTCGTCGTGTTCGAGCCTTGGAATACACTCTGGCTGACACAAGAGCTGGACCACGCTGCTGGCAGAGCCTCAGTGCTCCCCTGCACTGTCACTGGGAGAGGAGTGCCAGTCTGAGGCAAGTAATGCACCGAGCGTCAGGACAGAGAACAGCAGAATGCAGCTCTGAATTGCTCATCAAGAAATGAACGTGGCATTAAAAATACTGAAAAGATCCAGCTATCATCTATTAAAAAGTACTGGCAGAGCTTCAAGGGTTTCCCACAACTGTTAGGTTTCTCGTGGCTCAAAGCACTTTCCTGCTGCTGAAGGTAGGGAGAATAAGCCAGGCGAAAGGACACAGTGGCACAGGCAAGGAGACAACCAAGCCACCACAGCTCCATGCCATGAGAGCTGACAGCTCAGGCCAGCTCCTCACTGCTGTTTTCTGCACTCCCTGCTCATCAGAGACGCTGCCAGCCCGGAGCAGGGCCCCATCCCCAGCACCAAGCAGCCTCCAAGAGTCATCTCACAGCACCCTTCACACCCATGTAGGGGAGCTCACAGCTCCTGCTTTTCCAACCTGAATGACTTTACGATTCCATTAGCTACCCGTCAGCTCTGCAGAAAGCCCCCAAGGCTCTGGGAGCCAGGCTCGGGTTGGGCCAAGCACTGTCCCAGTGCAAAGAGGCTGCAAACAGGAGCAGCATGAAGCTGGGCTGCCTCCGAGCTGTCACTGTGCCTGGAGGGGCCTGGCACAAGCAGCCAGCGAGCAATCTGGTTCATGATTGGTGTTAAAAGGGAAACCAGGAGGAAAGAGGTCACCTTATGCAGAAAGGCTTACAGCCACCACGCCAGAACTGCTGTCTCACGCTGAGGACCTGCACTCGTCACCCAAAGGGATGAGCAGCATTCATCTACGTTAAGCTGTGCTGTGGAGCAGAGCCTTGTTTTCCAGGCAGATTTCCTCACCTCTTCAGACAGTGAGCTCTTTTCTCCCCTTTACTCTCTCTCATTTTTGCTGAAGATCAACATAATCCAGCTGAACATGGGTTAAGGAGACATTATTTCCTTCTCCACACACCAGTGCCAAGCAACACTGGGTTTTACAGGCACCGAGTCCTAACTGATGCTTCCAAACAAACTTGTGGGGCAAAACCTGAAATATTATCAGGAGACAGCAGGCACGACTATGTGCAGAATAGTTTTTTGGAACTGTCAAAGGCATCTCTGAATGGTCTCTTGTTTTATGCTTCAATCACACTGTAGCACTACCTCATGTTCAAACACAGGTTTTGTTAAAAAGCTGCATGTGTTGAGAAGCTGCATTTGGCTCTGCCCAGAATACAGCTTCTGATAGAGCTGTGCTAAATAAGCAAGCGCTGGCAGCCTGATTCAAACCTCATGCAAGTCAATGCAGGTGCCAGTGACCTCGCTGAACTTTTGGATCGGGTTCCAGTTTGTTGGTGACTCTGAAAGCATGAAGGGACTCATAATTCTCTGTCTTTCCCTCAGTGGCTTTAGGAGAATTAAGGTATTTGGGACTTCCCTACAACTGCCACGATTTGAGCCATCACACATACTTGCACAAACAAGCCATACCCCAGACAAACAGCGGTAATGAAATGAAAGGCCTTATTTCTCTCGCATTAACATACTGCACAGGGCGAGCAAAAACACAGCAGAGGAATCAGCCATCGAAAGCCACTTAGGAATTCGGTACACGCCATCTCAGTGGCAGCAATGTCTGTTGGGGCTCTGCACGCACCCTGCCAGCTGCAGCAGCCCAGGTAGGTCACACCGTGCCCTGGGTGCCGGGTCACTGCTGTGCCCACAAAGCAGCCCTAAGGGGCCGTGCAGCACGCCTGGGCTGCCTGCAGGCTGCTGCGATTCCATGCACCCCTGTGTGCCACGAGGGAGGCAGTAACTCCCAAGAAATAACTGGATTTACGCTGCTGAAAGGGAAAACAAATGAGTGAGACAGCAGGCCCTAGGTGCAATGAATCCAGCAACACTCAGCACGATAAAACTAAGATATATTCACCAGTATGCCCATACAGAGGCTGCAGAAGCAATTCCAGCAACTTCACTGAGCCCCCTGTGCAACACCATCGATGCTGTGCTGTATGGACCGCAGCAGAAGCGGGCTTTCTATCCGCAGCGTTCTGCAATCTGCACTGAGTCCTGCAATCCATGTTGTGGCAGACTCTTAAAATGATTACAAATAAATATGGCTTTTGCTCTTCTTGCTGACAAACACAACATCACAAGTATAAAGGATGCTAAAATATCACAAAGTTATAAAATTGCTCCAGGACATCAATTACAAACCACTGCTGATACTGTAAAGTCATCACGACTATAAAATAAAAATTAAATGGGCAGGGACGGTACATCCACAGGAACCTGCAAGGAGAAAAGATGCAAAATAAAGCCAGGTTTGCTACGGGGCAGCAGCAGCAGGAGGACAGCATGGCTCCCATGCAGAGCAATGCAGGTCCTTGTGTGCATGCTGACCTAATGCTGGGTTGCCATGGAAATCTGTCATTTGTCCTAGCACAGCGTGGAAAAATAAGCAAGAAGAGCAAAAACTGGAGAGACAAAATGTGGGAGAATTACCTCAAATTGTGTTTAGCTACAGACTACCTTTGCTTTCAAAGTAGCTTCAATAATGAAACACATTCACCTCCAGAACAGCATCATGATGAAGCCTGCTAACAAGCTTTTTTCACTCCCTAAATAATAATAAGCATTCCTGTTATATCTCCGGTTAAACAGTGTCAGTAGGCACCACCCCGTATTTTAATTCCATTTCAATTCAAAATTCCTGTTTTAGCCACTTTCATCACTAATGAGCAGCTGTTCCAGCAGAAACATTGGAAAGACGAGCGTGTTGGGGTTGTGCCCCTCACTGCCAGAAAGGCACTGGGTGCCAAGAAAGGCAGCGACTCTGTGAGGGGTCTGAAGCACAGCGCTGTGGGGCTGCAGTGTTCATCTGGGGCAGAGGAGGCTCAGGGGAACCTCATCACTGCCTACAGCTTCTGGCAGGAGGTTGGGGTGAGGGGTGGCGATGGGTCGGGCTCTGCTGCCCAGGGTAGGGGGGTCAGCATCCCTGGGGGTGTTCAGAGCCGTGGGATGTGGCACTGAGGGATGTGGGCAGTGGGGGTGGGGGTGGGCTGGAGGATCTTGGAGGGCTTTTCCAGCCTCAGTGGCTCTGTGGCTGACACACACGGGCAGATGGCCTTCTCAGGCAGGTTCACTCATGTGCGCCCACCTTCACTCCTGTATTGCTCTCATAGCACGTGAGTTTACTTTCATTCATATCTCTGCAGCTCTGCTGACTTCAGCTAAATGATGAACCACAGAATCGCAGGGGTTGGAAGGAACCTCAAGAGATCATCGAGTCCAACCCCCCAGGGGGACTGAGGATAAGAAACACACAGGATTTGACCTTCTCGGTAAATCCAGAGAGCAAAACAAGCTCCATGATATCTCAGAGCCACGTCTCGTGCATCTGGTCATGAACTCCTTCCTAAGATGAATTAAATCAGCCTGTGTAATGGACATCAGAGCAAAAAGCTTAATGTGTTTTGATGCTGAGATGAGCTCCGCACAATTTATTAGGAATCAAGTAATCATACTAAATCACAGTTCACGTCTGAAAACAAGGGAAATTGCCCCAACCTCCACAGCTTTTCCCAGCACTCGGCTTCCAAGCATCCTCCTGGGACAGCACTGTGGGACACAGCGGGCTCCTGCAGCCCCAAAGGCCCCTCTGTGCCCAGCACCAGGATGCAGCACCTGCATGGGCGCTGCTGGCTCTCAGCTATGAACACACCGGGGGGAGGCATGGGAGCCAGAAAAAAGGAAAAGCACAGAGCTCTCAGCTTCCTCATCCTTGTTCAAGGAACGTGTTAATGTTTATATTCCGAGCCAGCCAGATCCCCGTAGGGCTCTCTGTGCTCCTGTGGAACCCTCATGCTGTAACTATACTGTCCCAAGTCTGTCCCTCACCCACCCCTGCCCATGTCCATGGGGTTCCCCCTGGCTGCAGCCTTTCACACATCTCAGTGAAATGCACCTGGATTTTCAGGAGAGTGGGAGAAAGCTCGAGCCTGATGGGATGGCCACGCCACGATGGTTTCAAAATGGGAGAGCAGCAGACATGAGTACCTCAGGCAGAGAACTGCTCCTTCCCACCCTGTCCTAGCAGTCTCCAGAAGAGAATAGTTATCAAGGAGCAATTGCTATCCAGAAAAAATCTGCTGAAGACCCGACGTTTGGCTGATGTGCCACCTTCTCCATGAGACCAGAGAACCAGAGAGCAGGAAAAGACCCGAGAAGGTCTGCTTATGCATTTGTGCTAGCTGGTCTGGGAAAAAATGTCCTCCCTACCTCCAGCACCGTACTTCCTCTAAAAAAATGATGCAGATAACGCAGAAATTGTGACTAAACCGGTTAGAAAAAAAGCAGCTCATCGCCACCACGCACGCCTGGACGCAGCCCGGAGGACCCAGACGTGCTGCTGAATGTCTTCTCTGAAGCTTCGAGGAGCACCGACCCCCCGCCGCCCGCAGGAGCGCAGCGCTCCGCTCGCTTTGCTGCGCTTTGTCCCACACCGCCCCGTGGCGGCACGGACCCCGCGCACCGCCCGCAGCCCGAGGTGGGTGAGCGCACGCCCGCCCCTCTCCCGGGTCCGTCTGTTCCAGCACGCTGCCGTCAGAGGGAACCGACACCCAGAGGAGGGGCAAGCGGAGCCCCGGCGCCGCCACGTGCTGCAAGGTATTGGAAAGAGCGACAGCTCCTCGCTGCTCCGCTTCTGCTTGCTGCTCAAAGCAGTGCAGGCGCTGTTGTGGGAATGGAAGGCAATCGCGGGGCAACCTCTACAGTCGAGGTGAATTCAAATGTTTCTGGATATACTCTATATTCCACATACGCGTGTGCATTTCTACACGAAAATCCACGCGGGCTGTGTGCTGGAGACGGGGGCCGAGCGCAGCTTTTGTACCCAGTGCTGAGGCATTTTTCCTAACGAAAGGCGGCAGCAAGTTCCCTGCTGGAAGGCAGAGGGAGAAGAGCACGGCTGAAGGCTGAGGCGGCTCCTTGAGATGATTTAACATTCAGGCTTATCAGCTCATTAGAAAGACAATGATTCCTCTTTTTACTTTCCTGTCAGCTACGAACTTCCCTCTCAAAGGGCACCACACCTCAGGCGTGCCTTTCTTACCAAGAACAAACTCAACATATTCTCTTAATCTGATATTTCTATTAATACCAGCTATGTTTTTTTCATGCCGCTCGCCCCATGCTGACAAAGTCGGAACATTCAGACTAATGGACCAGAAATATGCAGAATATTTCAGCAAGGACACACTTTATTTCTCTTTCAGCCTTCCCAGAGCTATTCTAAAGTTATAAAAATGATTCCCTCGTTGAAGTAAAAGGAAAGGACACACTAGATAAGGCAAATGCTCAAAATAGGGCTAAAAGGACAGGCAAGAGTGTCACTTCCAAGCGAGGAGCGACTAAGTGGGTCATCGCAGAGGGAGGGAACGCGGCGCAGATCTACCAAAGCCACAGGGCAGGGGTGAGGCTCACAGCTCACACAGAAGAAGGTGCAAGTCCTGCACAGCTCCTGCCCCTGCTCACCATTCCCCAGGTAAGGCGGCTCCAGGCTGGGCCGGGCTGGCAGCAGTGGGGAGAAGGATGGCCACAGAGGAGCCCTCCCGCTAACAGACAGTCTGCAGTATTGAAAGTGGTCAAAACACACCAGCACAACAACAACAGAACCTACCAAAACATCACCACATGAGGCAACAAAGAAACCCCAGGAGCACCCCAAAGTATGGCTAACTTGCCGCACTCTGAACAAGGCATCGGCGTTCCTAAAGACAGCGGTGGAGCAGAGCCAAGCCTGGCTCCAAGCAGTGCAATCCCATTTGGCTCCATGTGCTGCAGATTGGCCATAATTCAGCAGCGCTTTGAGTTACCGCATGGCGCAGGCTGCACAGGCAGGGCAGGCTCTCACCTGTGCTGGAAGCCCTTTCTTTGCTCTTTGCAGTTAAACTGAGGGACTGGGGAGGGAGCAGGGTGGAAGCAAAGGAGAAATCCAAACATTTTTCCATTCTTCCATGAATAATTAATCAAGAAATACAAAGAGAGACTCTCCACAACTAAGATGTCTCAGATGGGGGCTGAGTGGGACAGGACACTTTGCACTGCACCTCTTTGTGCTAAGTCTGCCCACTGGAAAATAGCAGCAGCGACTGAGGAATGCCAGCAGCCCTTTGCTGCAATGGGCACTTCCACTGCCTTAGTTCTTAACTTGTCAAAGTTAACATATCGTTGCTATTATAAATGGAAATGATCACTCAGCAGCAGAGTGTTAATGACATGCCATTACAAAGAGTGCCTTTCCCAGGCAGGATGAAGGCTCTCACACCAGTCAGCCCTGCAGAGTGCACAGAATGGGTTTCTGTGCACGGACTTGTGAGCTGATGTGCAGGTAGGCATCTCGGTGCTCATTTCTTAGCATGCCTTTCACACACACTTCTGCAGGAATCCTGAAACGTGGCTTTCCTAGACAAAAAAAAATTCTCCAGTACTTTGAAAAATACTGCAGAAGCTTCTGCAGCCCTGGAATAATGAATAAAGGAAACCACGTTTTAAGGCACTAAGGGAACTTCTTGCAAATACACGCATGTTTGGAGAGGAGCAGGGACGGGAAAGGGGACAGGAGCGGGGACAGGAGCTGCACGTTGGAGCTCGCTGCTCTCAGCTCCACGGCTCCTAGCAGGCAGCACACCCGGTGAGCCCTGCCCAGGATCCGGCCCTCGGCACGCTGTGGCTGTCACTTTGTCCCCAAGGAGAGTAAGAGCAAACGTTCTGCACTGGGTTCACAACGCACAGCCCCAGCGGTTAGCTCACCCCATCACTATGTGGCTGCATATACAACGTATCTATTCGCTTGCACCTCTCCTACAAGTTGTTATTCTTTTAAGTATCACAGAATCGTAGAATCGCTCAGGTTGGAAAAGACCTTAAAGATCATGGAGATCAACCACAACCCAACCGTTCTACCCTACCTAACAGCCCTCCACTAAATCACGTCCCTGAGCACCACATCCAAACGGTTTTTAAACACATCCAGGGATGGTGACTCAACCACCTCCCTCGGCAGCCCATCCCAGTGCATGCGGGAAAAACAAACATCAGGATTAAATTCCATCTCAAAATTCCCACTGCTCCTCCCCATCAGAAGGCAGGAGGTGGACCTGCAGCTGTCACACCAAGAAGGTACCAGAAATTGCAGACTGATGGCATCCCCAACCCACCCGTTTTGATACACAAAGCCCATCCTCAGTGCAAAACCATTTGCTTGTGTTGCTAAGCCATTTGCTCTGATGAAGCTCTGTCAAGAAACTGCTAAACCTTGGAATGTTATTAACTTGGACCCTAACTACCTCTGTACTGCAACGAGTGTGCACAGGATCACAACTTTGATCCACGAGAACAAATGCATCCATCCATCCATCCATCCATCCATCCATCACCCATGGCACGTCTGTGGCACCCAGACCCACAGAACCGACCTCTGGGGAGGGGTGGTCCCATAGGGCACTGTGAGGACGCGGAGCTGCAGACCCCCATGTGGGCCATGCCCTTCCTTCTCACCCAGCCCCAGCTCCTCCTGCAGCCAGCAGGGTTGAAGCCAACTCCTCCCTATAGCCAAAACCATCACAAAGCCTTCACTTCAAAAAACATTTAGGGGATGTTTCACCACTGGGTAGGAATGCAGAAAGCAAAAATGTGTGTTTCCCCCCAAAAGCCCTTTGAAGATAACTCTGTTCTTCCACCTTCCTGAAGAACTCATCATCCCTTCTTTTTTTCTTGAGTTTGTCACCATTCTGCCTGCAGCATCCATGCAGAACATCCCATGGCACTCGGATAGCCCGCGGATTTTACAGACACAAGGCAACACCTCGTGGCACAGCCCAGATGTGCATCACCATGTTGTCACACCAACATCCCAGCACCAGGAAGAGCACAGTTGGACACACAGTGCCAGGTGAACACCTGCTGCACCCTCCTGCCCTTCTCTGTTGGTCAGGAAGCACCAACCATCCCTAACAACACTTTCTGTGTGGGCTGCAAGACCAGAGCAGGTTAAACCATGGGATCCAATGGACTGCCCCATCCCTGGAGGTGTTCAAAACCAGGCTGGATGGGGCCCTGGGCAGCCCGGTGCCCAAGGCAGCTTGTTGGAACTGAACAATCTTTAGGGCCTCGTCAGACCTCGGCCATTCTGTGGTTCTATGAAGAAGTGAAGAAGAGCACTTGGTATCTTGAATTCACCAGCAGCACCCAGCCTGCCCAGCACTGAGGACAGAACTGCATTGCTGTTGCAGGAGAAGGCATTGATGGGCTTAGAAAAAAATCCCTCACCATATAAGGGCTGTGAACATTTTCCCACTTAAGACAACGTGTGGGATCATATTCACAGACACAGAAATATGTTCTGTTCCCTGACACCCACAAGTCCTAGAACACCAGGTTGAAGTGCTGGCAAGAATAAGAACCATTTGTTAAGCACGAAAAATGTCTCACATAATTAGAGAACTGCTGAAAGCTACCAATTTAGTACTCAGGCTTTGAAATTTCAGAATTTTTATTGTAACAACAGCTAAGGCTTCCGTGTGCTACGAGGTGGGGATGCCTGACACACGCACCATGGATCAGAAGAGCCAAGGCACAGCTAAGCTGAGAGCACCAAGAACTGGACACCACACAGAGCGGAGGCACGGAGACACCAAGGGGAAGGTGCTGGGCTGCACCTGTGTGTCTGGCCAAGAGCCCGTGGGGATGGAGGGCAGCCCCTGGTGCTACCACACAGAGATCAGCAACGGGAAGATGGCAGCTTGGTGCTGGGAACAAAACAGATGGCGTCAGAATGGGGTTTTTTATATTTGAGGACAAAGTGACATGGGAGGAGCAAGAAGGAGGGACTGAGAGATCTGAGGGATCCTGCAGCCTGTGTGAAAAGGGGAGGGAGGAAAAGGGGAGGAAGGGAGGAAGGAAAAGGGGAGGAAGGGAGGAAGGAAAAGGGGAGGAAGGGAGGAAGGAAAAGGGGAGGAAGAACCTGCAACCTATTGCCACTGACTGCTCTATTTATAGAGTATTCTGTATCTCACCAGCATCCAACTTCAGCAAAAAGGAAAAGTATGAAAGGTTTCACGAGCACATCTTTGCATCCCAAGCACATCACTGAAGGAGCAGCCAGACAGAGCACCTGAATAACCTGCACCTCATCCAGCTAACACACAGTGCGTTCTTCCTGCCCATCACCCATCTCCTATGCTGTTCAAGCAAGAAATTCACATTCTTGGATTTCTTTGCACCAGTTCTCATTTCCATTTCTTCTCCCCCAGCAAAACACTGGAAGAAAACAGCATTTCATTCCACTCAGCCAGAGCTCCCATAGCTGAATATTGCTTTCGAGCTGCTCCAAGGCAGGTATCTGCCCATGAAGATGCACAGCAGAACACGTAGGATTTATCTGCTATCAACAAATTGCTGCACTCCCAGGGAAAAAGAAAAAAATAAAATAAATAAAAGCAAGCTCTGTCAAGAAGCTCACAGTTCTGAAGGACTTGTGCTAGGATTTGATGCAATCTGCCGCGCCGGCAAATTAAAGCCTACGGAAACCATGCTAAAATTAGAGAGAGCTGAGATGAAAACCAAAGACACACGGTGGCTCTTGCAAATCCTTAAATAGGGCTTGGTACAGCAGTTGGGTGCTCGGCTCACATCTCCCATGGCCACTGCTGAAGCTGCACATGGGACAGTCCCCATTCCACTGCTGTTGCTGTGGATGCCCGGATGGGGCTGACGCAGCCCTGCACCTTATCGCTGGGTGCTTTGCCACCCCCTGCTGCCCCACAGCTCTGGGGCTGCCCCACACAGCAATGCCCTCATCCTCCATTCTCTGGGTTTGTGAGGAAGTCCCCTCCTCTGCTGCATGGTGCATCGCTGGTATGTCTGAGAGCAGTGCAGCTCTGCACAGATGCAAATACTTTGGGGGTACTCATCACTCACTGATCTGAAGCTTTGTGACTTTAACAGCATGAAATATTCCAGGATAACCTAATCATGGAATCACTGAGGTTGGAAAAGCCCACAAAGATCCCCAAGCCCATTCCAGCCCACCCCCTTAGTGCCACATCCCCACAGCTCTGAACACCCCTGGGGATGTGACCCCCATCCTTGGGCAGCTGTGCAGTGCTGACCACTCTTTAGAGAAAGCGATTTTCCCACATATCCAAGCTGACCACCCCTGGCACAGCATGAGGCCGTCAATTCCCATCCTTTAATGGCCAACCTTCCATTCAAACCCTGCTGTAAGCATCTACCACCGGTACCATTTTTTAATTCAGTGGTTGAGGAGCATGTCTAAGTTCCCACAGGACCGAGGGTCCAGGCCTTTGCCCAGGAGCTCTCACAATCCCTCCTTGGGGCATCCACCTGCAATGCCACACAAGCACCCACAGCCAGCACAGCAGCCACACAGCAGCCCTGGCTGTGACCATTTGGACACCTCTGCCCCAAGGAGCTGCAGGAGCTGGCTTCACACACAGCCACTGTTCTTTGTCGTATTCATTAAGACAACAAAAAAAAAAAAAAAAAAAAAAAAAAAAAGAAGTCAGAAAAGCATCTCTAAAAAGAAAAAATACTGAAAACCAGCAGGACGCATCAATCACATGCAAAGGTTCAGGTTTGTGGGAACATCAAGCCAGCATAGCTCATTGAAATATTTCATTGCAAGACTACTGAATTAACGCAGTTTTTAAAGTACAAACTACTGGAAAATGAGGAAAGCTTTGGTCACTGGGACTGCGTGAATAGATAAATGCCAGCACAGAGCGCACAGCTCAGAACCGGAGCAGCAGCAGCGCTCCATGCAGCAGGCCGTGCCTAACAGCCCCGCTCCGGAGCGATGCGCGGGTTGCCATGGCGAGCATCCCTGCACGCCCTGAGCACGGCGACGGCGCCGGGAGGGAAACGCTTCGTATCTCACCCGGTCCTAACCGCGGTCTTTACTCAGAGCACCCGAGGTTAAACCAAGGGTGCACGTGGCTGGGGTTCAGCCGAAATTTGCAGGTGCACGGAAGCAAAACGAAGGGGTTTGGACGGAGTCAGAGCGTTCTGAAATGCCCGGACACCCATCATCTTGATTTCCCCGCAATCGAGAACTTCCAGCAGCGCTTCCACCACCGCCATCACCCTTCCCCAGCCCGGCGCTCCCCGGAGCACGCCGTGCCCGCAGCTGTGCGCCCGCAGGTCCCCGAAACCCCCGGGAGCGGCTCCGAGCTCGTTCCCGTTGTCCCGAGGTCCCCGCTGGAACTTCCAGCACCGCCGTCCTCCCACCAACGGCGGGATCGCGCGGGGGGACGGACGGTCGCGTCGGAGCCACACGGGAATGGGAAACGCTTTCTGGAACGGTACCGAAAGGTGCCTCGGAGGCACCGCTGCGCCTCGCCACGTCCCCCCGACGCTTCGGGAGCGAGGTGCGGCAACTGCCAAGGGCACGGAATTTTCCAGGAGCTGTGCCAAGCTCGCTGCCGGCAGCTCTGGGGGATGGCTACGAAACCCGCACCGCAAAGCGATGGGGTCCGAGAGGCGGCGGGGCCGTGCTCCACAGCCCACCGCCCACCGCGGGACTCCGCCGCGCGCTCCCGTTCCCGCCCGCATCCCCTCCGCTCCTCGCCCCGATACTCACAGCCGCAGCCGGGAGCGCGCGTTCCACGCCGCGGTCCGGGGGCGCGGAGCCTGCGGGGGCGCCGCCGAGGGCTGCCCGCGCCCGGGGCTCGCCGCCCGCCGGCCCCGCCGCGCAGGATCCGCCTCCTCCGTAGGGCGGCGCCGGGCACAAAGGCGGCGGCGCTGGGGCGGGTCCCGGTGCGCGACCGCGCTGCGCTCCGCGGTGGCGGCGCAAGGGGCGGAGCGGCTTCTGGCGGCGGGGGCGTGCGCGGCCGCGCCCACCCCGCGGAACGGTGCGGGGATGCGGAGCGGAGCGGCGACGTAGCTCGGCATCGCCCCGCCGGACCGCGCCGTGACGGTCTAAAATAGCGGGGGTGATGTAAGGACCCTGCGTGGGCGCCCTGCCGCGGGTCGGGGCCGTCCGCCGCCCCCGGGAGCAGCCAAGTCCCCGCGGGAGCGCAGCACGACGCGCGGGTGTCGGAGGCGCGCGTCGCTGCCGGCCCGCTGGGGTGGGTCGGATCGCAGCTCCATCAGTCACTGAGCTGCCTGCAGATCCTCAGGTGTTCCAACAACAGTCCTTCAAACGCGCTGAATTCTCCCAAGCGGAGGTGGCACCTGGTGCATCGCGCTCCAGCCACCTCTCCCCGTCCCCTAAGAACCACAGAATCATCTTGGAAAAGAGGTCTACGATCCCCGAGCCCGATTCCAACCCATCCCACCGTGCTCACTAACCACATCCTACAGTGCCGCATCCCCACGGCTCTGAACACCCCAGGGACGGTGACCCCAACACCTCCTGGGCAGCTGCGCGGTGCTGGCTGCTCTTTGGAAGAAGAGATTTCCTCTGATATCCAACCTGAACCTCCACTGGTACCGAGCTGGGCCAGGCGGGTGCTGCAGGACTCCCTCCTGGGCAGCAAAGGATCTCCTCACTCTGTGCCCCCCCAGCACTGCCGCATTCCCTTACTGTGTTCAGCAGGAGCCGGCTGAGGACCGCAGGGGTCATCCCAGCACCGAGTGCCCCATGTCTGTGCCGTGGGGACAATCCTTCAGAGAGGACAACCTGACACCCATGCTGCTCCTGTAACCTCCACGGTGGGATCTGATCCGGGAAAGCTCTGCCTGCCTGCACCTCTTGCTTTTAGCAGTGGGTGTGGAATGGTTTGACTTCAGCAGGGATCTGGGAGGAGTCTCCACTGGTAGCATCTCCCCATCCAGCACTGCTGGCCAGAGGGCACCAGCCAGAGCCCTGCCTGCAGCACCCTGGGGCTGCCAGCCCTGAGCAGGAAGGTGGGATAAAACATTCCTTCCATGGAAGTATATCAAAGAAGAGAAGCAGCCTTTGATGTTTCTTTTCATTCATATTCTGGCAAATACAAGTGTTAAAATTGCATTCCTTCAGCAAATTTAACAAGAAATGTGTATGTGCTCCTTGTGCAGATCCTGCAGACCTGGGTTCACCAGTGTCACCACCGTGGGCTTAAGTCTGGTAACACTGAAATAAGATTATTTCTTCTCATTTCTAAAGAGCCTGAAATACATAGAGAAGCAGCAGTTACTCATGACACAACTGCTTACATTTAATAAATGACAGCTCTGCATAGCTTTGCAAACCTCCCCTACAGAATTCCCAATCTAGTTTTCCCTCTGGCTGTGCCAAGTTCCCTTGAGCATCCTTTTCCACGCTCTCAGAATCATCAGTCTCCATTTCTGAAGGCTTTAATTTTAGACTGAGAAGAGCAGGTGAGTTGTATGCCATGGTGGTGTGGATTGAGGCTGAATTTCAGGTAACCCTGGAAGCAAAGCAAGGCTGGCAGAGGCTAGCGGGCTACGGGAGGTGACTGTAGTGCTGCCAGAGATCTGGCAGAGGGTGGTTTCTGGCAAAGCACCAACAGCTGCTGCCACAAGAGCTGTCCTCAGCAGAGATCCTGGGGAGTCTTGGGGAAACAGCAGAGCTGGGAGTGTGGTGGGGCAGGAGCGGCCCTGCCTGGGCCAGAGATCAGTGTGTCACTGCCACCATCACTGCCACAATCACTGCTACTGCCATCATCAACACTTCTGACCCCACCACTGCCATCTTCACCACCACCAACATTACCATCACTGCCACCATCACCACCATCCCTCACCATGTCAGTGCACGAGTGCACCCAGCAGGCAGACGGGGCTTATCTGCTTTCTGACAGTTTGAAGGAAAAGTCTCTGAGACATCTGAGGTCTCTTAGTCCTTGGAAAATGACACTGGGCAAAATGACAGAGGGGTGAGGGGTGCCGAGGGACCAAGCCCTGGTTGGGTGTTGGGCTGGAGTGACGTTGGGTGTCTGCACCCCTGTGCCACGCTGCAGGGCTGATTTGCAACAAAATAAGTCAAACTGCACCAAATTAGGTCAATAAGAGAGTTGGACTAGTTGGACTTCTAAAAGTCCCTTCCAAATCAAACAACTGTATGATTCCGCAAAACAAAAAGTAGAAATTACATTGTAACAGGTAAGGTAGAAAGCAAACTTGTGCTGCATGTAGAATGAATGGGGCTGGGCTGGAGACAAGAAGGTGTGAGCTGTCCCCTCCCCACGCTTCCCTGTGTCTGTGCTGGTATCCTGGCCGTGCCCATCTGCCCTGCTTTAATCCCACCTGGAGAGAGCTGAGCTCTACAGGTAGATCCAGTACAGAATCTTCAAACATTTCCCTCAAACCTCATTCCGGCTGACTTTCCAATCCATCCTTTCATCCAATTTGACCATAGTTCAGAAATGACCTTCCCTGTCAGATCCACCCATGTGAGGAGCAGATGAAGGTCATCCCAGCTCTGCTGCTAATGCAGGCAATGCAGCACAGCCGTGCCGCCAAGGTTCCCACCTGCACACCACATCCACGGCAGCTGAGGCCACCACATCCCCGCTGTGGGGATCCTCCATCAGAGCACACGGAGCCAGAGAAGTGAGCCTGGCTCCTCCTGTGCTGCAGCAGCTGCTTCCTGCAGCAGTGTGTGTCAGAGCATGCTGCAGGCACTGCAGCACCAGCACACACTCATCACTTGTGCCCTGCCTCACGCCCTCCAGCCCCTCTGGACACTTGCACCCCAAATCAGTGATTAAAACCACGCTGCCCTGCTTTGATGCTACCTCACTGGAGCCATCCTGCAGTAGCAGCGATGCTCACAAAGACACGCAGAGTGGCTTTGCAGTTACCAAACCCCTCAGCCTTGCTTTGGTATGTAACCAACCATTGATTTGTTGCACGTATTTAATACCATGAGCCTCATCCCTTGTACAAATGAGGAGAATACATAAATACATTGCAATTACTAAAACCACAACAACAGGTGGTAATAGCACAGGTCCTTAGAGACTTGTTAGCAGAAACCCCAGCTCTTCAGCAGCCCTGGGATCCTGCTGGCCCTGCACATTCACGTCCCCTAAAGATGTGAGTTGCAAGTGAGAAAAGAAAGCAAAACCGTGCCACCCATTTGTGTCATAGTGCTGTGAGCTCTCAGAGATGGGGGCACAGCTTTTGATGATTTTTTTATTGATTTCTGCCCCGACTCAGCCCCTGTTCTGTGACTGTGGGGCAGTCACAGCTCAGCACCTGCATCTCACAATGTTTAATGCCAGCAAGGCTGGAGATGGAGAGAACTTTCAGCACATTCTTTTTTTTTTTTTTTTCCTAATACCCTCTTAGCATTTAAAAATAGAGCTGTTACTAAGCAATAGCGGTAAGTAGAAAGCAAAGCCTACTGAGAATCAGTTCTGTGAACAGGTATTTTTCCCACCCTAAGTACTGTAAACACCGTGGGCTGACAAATTATGAATCAGAGCTCCCCATCCCCACCATGAGCTGCCCCTGTTCCCATTATCCCCATGGAACAATGGCCGCAGCCATCAGGAGATGGTTATTTAAGCTCTGGCTTTGAACACCTTGCTTTGCAGGTCAGATTGTCAGGCCTTTCCACACAGTTTAACACCTTCAAAAAAGAAGTGGGATGTTATGCTTATGTGCCCTCGCAGCCCAGAAAGCCAACTGTATTCTGGGCTGCACCAGAAGCAGAGTGGTCAGCAGGGTGAGGGAGGTGATCCTGCCCCTCTGCTCTGCACTGTGAGACCTCACTTGGAGCACTGTGTCTGGATGTGGAGTCCTCAGGACGGGAGAGACACAGTGCTGGTGGAGCGCATCCAGAGGACAAAAATGTTCCCAAGGTTGGAACACCTCTCCTATGAAGACAGGCTGAGAGCTGGGGCTGTGCAGTTGGAGAAGAGAAGGCTCCAGGGAGAGCTGAGAGTGGCCTTTCAGTATCTAAAGGGGCTGTAAGAATGATCGGGACAGGCTCTTGAGCAGGTCTGTGCGATAGGACATGGGGAAGTGGTGGGTGCCCCATCTCTGTAGACACCCGAGGTCAGGGATGGGGCTCTGAGCACCTGGTGGAGCTGTGGGTGTCCCTGTCCATTGCAAGTGAGTGGCACCAGATGGCCTCCAAAGGTTCCTTCCAACTAAAACAAGTCTGTGATTCTACTGCAGAGACGCTGTGGTCATAGCAGATGGGAGTAGGAATCACAGAATGATTGGTTGGAAGGGACATTAAAGCCCACTCAGTTCCAGGCCCCTGCTTTGAGCAGGGCTGCCACTTCGCTAGACCAGGGTAGGATATTCACCATATCCAGATTTACACTGGAAGTAATGCGACCTCCCCCCAAAAAACTCTCCTAAAGAGAATGGCAGAGCACACAGCCCAGTATCACTACCTAGCCAAGCGCTCTCACTCTATGTAACTGACATTTCCATGGCCAGTAGCAGCATGGAGCTTTGTGCTGCTGAAGGTGAGGAGCAGCCCCACCATGCAGCACCCTGTGTCCCCATGTAAGGGACAAGTGTAGACAACACCTCAAGACACAGTTCAGCAGGGGAAGAGTCAGATGTCCTTTGGTTGATGTCTCAACCACCCCAGGGAGAGACCAGGCCTGAGAAACAGTCAGCCACAGGAGGGCCCTGCTGCCGCCTCTTCACCTTGGCTGCTGCCCGGTGTCTCAGCCAGCGCTGGGGCTGGAACCAACTACAACTCCAAAAAGACGCTGAGGGGGAACCGTCCCTTCCCCTTCCCTTTGATACTGTAAATAAGCGCTAAGAGAAGTTGATGTTGCACCCCATGAGGTGCTGAGGAAGGTTCTGGCTCTGGAGGAGAACCCTCCCTTGGGACGGGGTGGGTGACGGCACAGGCAGGGCTCGCTGTGCTCTCACAGAGCTGAAGGAAGACTGGGAGCTCACTCAGATGTCCAGGATCCAACAAACTGTTTACAGTTACATTATTTTCTTACAGTGGGGAAAACTTGTAAGATTCATTACTGCATGCACTAATTACTTCAGTTAAGTGTCAAAACTGTACAATTTAATGCTGTGTTTTCATATATTAAAGACATTAATTGCCAGGAAACAGTATGCCATGACTAATTTTTTATTTTTTATTTTTAAGAGAAATAAATATTAAGTATTTTTACTATTTGGAGCTGAAACAGCACAACATATTCAAAGTCAATGTTTCCCTACTGAGCGGTGCAGCTCACAGCTTAGTGGCTGCACTGCTGCTACCAGCCCCTTATTGGCCCTATGATCGCAGCACATGAGTGAGTGCAGCAATAACACGTGGGCCCAGCGGGGCGTGGGGCTAATGGAGAGCAACACAAAGGGAAGAAAAGCCACTCACTTTGTTCTTCACTGTAGTCTGCATGTTCATAGAGTCACAGAATCACTGAGGTTGGAACCCCAAGCCCACCACTGCCCACATCCCTCAGTGCCACATCCCCACAGCTCTGACACCTCCAGGGACAGCCAGGATGCCACTGGCCCATTTGCCCACCTAGGCACACCACTGGCTCGTGGTCAGAGGCTGCTGACTAATACTTCTAGATACTTTTCCATAGTTCTATCCACTACTCTTGGCAGAACGATAAAATAAAGGTCATTTTTGTGCCTGGTCACTTTGGGACTTCGCGTATCCAAAGCATCAGGGTGAATTTCCAAATAATGCAAGTAAAAAAGGATGGGAAGAAAATGAGGGTCTGCTCCGCAAAGCACGCCCAGCTGTATGGAACAGCAACTGTAAGGACAGGCAAGGGCTGGTAGGCAGAACTGTGCAGTGAACAGCTTCACAATACACTGTCACCCAGGGCTGTACCTCTTTGTAGCATTGGAGATTCAGGTTGCACTGAGAGATGGTTACCCCACACCAACCCCCCGCGCTCTCCTTGCCACAAAGGTGACATTTAATAATAGTCATATAGCAATTATAATAATGCAACATTGACAATAATATAATCATCAAGATATATCAAGATATATCAATATAATCACAAGAGTTAAGATGTATGTAGTGATAAAGGTATGTACGCAGCCAGGCTGTGCTGCAGGGACAACCTGCACAATGCTCAGCCCCTCAGCCACATCTCCAACAACATTTCCACCTGCCACTATGTGCTCTGTGCTCACTATGTGCTCTGCTCAGCTGCCTGGCAGAGAGACCGGGCAGGGATGGAGCTCAGCCCCTGCTCTGCTGCTCCTGGTCTCACTGCTCTGCCTGCAGATCAGGACTGGGTCTCACACCTGGGGATGAATTTCAGACAACACTGAATATTGTGCTTCTGTGCCAGCACTGGACAGTGCTTCACTTGGACGTTCCCCATCCCATGACCGACGTGCAGCACCAATCCCAGCCTGGCTGCTGCCAGCTCCCCCTGCTCACTTCCCCTCCTTACTCATTTTTCTTTTCTTTGTGCACTCTTTGCAAGTCAGATTGGAAAGGACAGTCAGACAAAGGTAAGCAAAAGCACGTATAAAAACATGTGAATGTTATCTTGTGCCTTGTCACCACCTCTGGTGATAACAGGCAGCAGGCTTGGACAGGACACACAGTGAGTTATGCCTGAAGACAGGGAAAAGGAACAACACCAGGGCGGAGGTTTCCTCCTTTGACAAGAGCTGTCACTCTCCAGGCCAGCCTGGTTTGCGGGTCCTTGCTCAAATCCAATTGCCTGTTTCCTTCTGCCTTAATTTTCTGCTTCTGAATGAAGTGAACATTGCCTAAAAGCCTGGAGTAAAAAGTAGTGAGCATCTTAGGCTCCCAGGGAGCTCTGCATTCTCCCAACCCAGCCATGGGAACAGCGCTTCAGGACGAAGGCTGTGCCAGTAGAGATGGGGAACACATGGAACTCAAAACAAGATTCAGAGAGTCTGGGGAAACACCTGTACTTTTCCCACTAAGTATCATGTGTAAGAGATGAAGCTTAAGCCCTGAACCCTCAACTGATTCATGGCAGCTGATGCTGTTGCTCCATGTCCCAAGGACAAGGTTTATGCCCAAGTCCCTTCTCACAGCAGTCACTGACACAGACAACAACAGAGGAAAGAGAAGTTATCACCAAGAACTGACACTTTCAATGAACCAAGACCTCACAGAGGAATTTCTGTTCAAGTAGAAAATGGAGCGATGAAAGAATCTGAAAACCAGCCCAAAGCACAAGATGCTCCCAGACCTCTGGATGATGCAGGTGGATCAGCAGCAGCCAGCCCTGCCCTGCAGCAGGTTGGGATTTTCCTCATTTTCCCCTGCGTATCTGTTACTTTCCAATCCAGTGCTGAGGCTGACTCCTGTCACAATGCCATGACTCAGGTGGGCAGGGACAGCCTCCTTCTGCTGGACCTTCCCATGGGAAAACCCAACAGTTGCCTGGGATAACAGAGCTGTGCTGTTGGGATGTCCTAATGCTGTGTGGCACAGGGCTAAAAGGCAGCTTTTGGGCTAGGAAATCATCAGCTGGTCAGAGACAAATAAATTACAGTATTTCTTAAAGGAATTGCAAGAGTTGTGATTAACTTGGGAGATGAAACACTGCTGTCAGGCAGAGATCCCAAAGAGCTGGCAGCATAAGAGTGAGCTGAGTGTGACATGTTTTGACATCACACCACACTTTGCTCCAACACTCCAACAACCCCAAGGCATCACAGCATCACAGAGTCACAGAATCACAGAGTGACTGGGTTAGAAAGGACCTTAAAGCCCACTCAGTCCCAACCCTTGGCACAGGGACACCTCCCATAGCCCAGGGCCCCATCCATGGCCTTGGGCCCCTCCAGGAGCGGGGCACCCACCCTGTTCTGAGCAGCAGTTCCAGCACCTCGACGCCTCTGGGTAACAAATTATTCAGGAATTCTGTGCTTGGTTTCTGAGTAACTTCACGGGCACCAGCGCAATGCTTAGAACATGCTCAAAAATAAAACATTCTTTTTGGTTTAATTATTTCTGCTGGACTTCTCTTCATGAGACTTCTTGAATTTCCTTCCCTTCGACGGTGGAGGCATTCCTGCATTATTCACGGATAACCTTTCTCATCCATGATCTAGGACAGACACCGTGAAAAACTTGACTTAAAAAATTTATTTTCTATGGGAAAAAATAGCAAGCGAATCTGAGAAGAGACCTTCACATGCATTAGCTGTTCCACGTTTGCAGCTCTGGGCACTGGGGACAGGCAGCTCACGTGTGCCAGCTGGAGGCCCATTGGGGGGAGCCTCTTTCTCCCCCAGCTGTGCCCATGCCCAGCTCCTGGCCATGACCAGCACCCTGCAGGAGCCCCAGCAGCTCTCCTCCCACAGCAGCACTAGGGTTGATGGGACAAACCCTCACCGGACCATCCCAGTAGGACGTGTTGCTGCTGGGCTGCCACCTGTGGCTAGAGCCAGCCCAGGGCACTCATGCACACTTTGTGCTTCGATAGGAAGCCAATACAAGATTCTACTCTGAAGGCTTTGTGAAGACCCACGTGCAAGCAGAGCGAGCAGCAAGGCTTAGCCAGAACCAATGCACACCAGTGCACCCTCTGACCTAATGCACACCGTTACGGCTTCAGATGAGCTAGGTGCAACAGCTAGCAAGGTGTTTTGCTGTACTGTCTCACTTTCTCCTTATAGCTTTCTTGCTGGTATCTGTAAGGTGAAACTTCATCTGCCACGTTGAGACAAATGGGGGCTTTCTTGTTACACCCCCACAGAGCTGCACTAACCAGGCGCCTTCTGCTGCTCGGACCTGGATGAGCAGCAGCACAGTGAAAGTTCTCTTCACAGAGAAGTGAAACCAAGGTAGGATAATGGCAGTGAAATGTTAGATCGTGATGGACTGTATTTATGGCACTAGTATCAACTGTATCTAATACTGCAGAATAGCCACACTGTCAGTGGTGCACAACCAGCACCGAAGAGCAGCTGTGATGCTCTGTGATGCTCTGCGATGCTCTGGGTTCTGCCAGCCCCTTCCCTTGCATCTCATGTGGGATGCAACAGTGTGAGAGTGACCAAACCCACAAAGTGCTGCTGGAGGAAGGCAGTGCTGGGCAGCACACACAGTTACTCCCTGCTCTCTGTGTTTTGCCCCTTTGATCACAGCAAGCATTCTGAAGCACCACGCATCATCTTTTTTCAAGCTAGGTTCGTACTAGTTTCTTATACTTCTGAGCAAGAAAGGAAGGTTTTAAAAATATACCACTCAGGCAGATCTCAATCTTCCGGCTTTGCTTCAGAGCCTTTGGGGAGGCAGATGTTTTCGCAAGCTCCGTGTCATTCACTGGGAAGCAACACAGCACAGGGCTGCAGGAGGAGCAGGGGCAGTGCCGACCTCCAAAGCACAGGCATCACCACCATTCAGACCATGGGAGAATCCCCGACGCTGCCAAGCAACCCCAAAACAAAGCCCTGAAAGCCCACTCAGCACAGCTCCCGCATCACTTTCTGCCCTCCCACCCAGGCAGTACTGTGGCATGGCACCTGTCCCCCCTTCAGCCTTTCTCCCAGCTTTGAGATGGTTTGGGGTTGGGAAGAAGGTCCCAGCCCCCAAAACACGCTCTGCACCCATACCACCAAAGCGGGGCGAGGAGCCATCCGCTCCTCCCACTTCTCACATCCCCAGCCTCCACACACCTGGGTCACAACCACAGCACAACAAGGGCACAGCAAAACCGTGCCCACCGGGGCCCCATCGCTGTCTTACCGCAGGCGGCAGTGCATCCCCATGCCAGCAAAGCCCTGCTCGCATCCAGCCTCAGCAGAAGCCCCTCGGTGCCGCCCGGCCGGGCATCCCGGGGCAGCAGCCCGGAACGCTGCGGGAGCGCTGCGAAAGCCCGGTGCCGCTCCTGCCTTCCGCCGGGAGCGCGTGGCAGATCCTAACATGAGCCAGCGTACAGGAACGAGCAGCTGACAACACCCCCGAGAGCTCGAGTCTCTGTTAATTACCATTAGAAAGGTAAAATCCAGTAGATAGGGCTCATGCTTGATTTAAAATTAACATAAAAACGCAAAGAACAAAGGAAAACGCTATCTCAGTTTGCTACGTGGGACTGTTTATTCGCAGCATTTCCCGGATTTGCTGTGGTTTTGTGCCAGCCGTGGTCCTGCTCCTGCTCCCCCCGCACTAGCTGATGGTTCTGCCATACCACGGGGCTTCCCAGCAGCATTTTGACCCCTCAGCAGCCCTGGATCTGTGGGGCCGGATGCTGGGACTCCCCTTGGGCATCCCATGGGGATCCAAACCCAGCTGGGGGCTGCGGTACCCAGAGCACGGTAGCTGTGGAATGCAGGGTTTGTGCTCCATCCCCGCACCTGCAGCCATTGCATCTCCTTCGCCCAGGTGGTGTGAGATGGACGCAGGGCCACAGCAGGACGGACAGGTGGACACAAAGGGCTGATACGCAAAGCCAAAATCTTGTGCCCGTGGCTCGCAGCGCCCTGTCTCCCCATGGCACCCACTGCCAAGCACTAGCATCAGCTCCTGGCAACCCCTGTCCCTCACCTGCAAGGACACAGCAACCTGAGCCCCTCTGCCCCACAGTCCCCAGCCTTGGGCAGTGTGACCATTGTGGGACCAGAGCTGGGACCTCCACAGGCTGACACCAACCTCAGTGCTGCGTTCCCAAGGGCTACGAGCACAGAGATGTGACAAGGCAGGGGATATTGCCTTCACCTCCACCTACATTTGTCTGCAAGTTTGCAAAGCTCTAAGCGTCTCCAACTGACATTAACTTGGTATTTTTATGTACAAGCTTGGCAAATCTCCCCCTGAGACTCCCACCAATCAGAGGCTGCTCACGCTCAGGACTCAGAGCTTCAGCAGCTGAAGGTAACACCACAAAGCTCAGCTGCTACTTACTGGGCATTGCTGCAAAGCAGGAGATGCGAGCTTGGATTCAAGGTGCAGCGAGAGCGCTCCTGGGAAACATCACAGCCAGAGACACCATCGTGCTTCAAAACCTCCTGCTCTCCAGGCACCGCAGCATTCCCCATCGCATTCCAAGAGCATTTTTACATCTTCAGAGCTGAACATGTAAAGGGTTTCTTGATTTCAGTGGGGTATTTTTGTGTGCATGAACATTTAAATAAATGTGTGTAAAACAAAAAGTATACAAAACACATTTTGGAGAAGTTTTTCACATTCAACCCATTATTTCTCAAGACTTTGGGGCGTCACTCCAAATTCAGAAGGATGCCGATGGAGCAGGGAACCTCAAGAAGAAGCCTCCCAGTGCTTCCCCCCAAGCTGCCGAGCTCAGCAGTGAGACTTTGCTGTCCCATGGAAGAGAAGGCATAGAGGCAGCAGAAAGGCACGGGGGCAGCAAGGTCTCAGCCCCCTGCGCAGCAGCGCACCCGGGCCAGGCACAGGAACGGGGCAAGGAGCCAGCGTTGCTACAGACACCTCACGCCGCCCTAAATATAAGCCCTGGGATGATCCGGCACGCTGAGCAGGCTTTGCTTCCTCCTCACACTTAGTCATACCGTTCCTCCACTGGCACCAGCTCTGCAAGGAGCACGCCGGAGCCGCTGCCTGGCGGTGCCGCTGCTCGGAGGCGTGCAGCGCTGCTCGGTTGCCATGGCGAGGCTTCTCCCAGCCTGCTGGATGCGGAGCGAGGCGCTCGCTGCTCCTCCATCCCACGCCGCCACGCATCGCGGGACCGGAGCCGGGAGGAGCAGCCCCACGTGGGTGACTTTGGCCCGACCTCAGCGAAGTTTGTGGTGGACCGTTGCAAAGCACGACCTGTCCCTTCTGCCCTTCTGCGCAGCCATCAGATTTTAACATACGTGTGGCAAGTGCAGTAACCATCTCCCTTACCTATGCATTCTTAACTGCCACTGTTTGCCACCTATTAATCCAGATTTGGTACTTGCT